>NC_138139.1:22883083-23483083 GCF_964188305.1 Podarcis bocagei
TGTTGTAACCTTTCCTCATAGGGGAATCCTCAATCCCCTTGATCAGATCATGCACAGCAAGTTCTCTCCCATCTGAATCCTTAACTGAAGCATTTCAGAATTGAAGAAGAAAAGCTTTTCTAAAACAACAGTAACAACACTGTAGCAGACAGATACCAGGCCTCGGAGCTGAGAAAGCCCATTCCAAATTAGCGAGCTTCAAAGGCTCCCAGATAATGGATATGGGTGAAATTAGATTCAACCGCTCAGAAGAGTTATCTTGCAGTGTTCTTTGGCTTGGAGTCCCATATCCGCGGGGTGTTCCTGGGAAAGTAGCCATGTTGGAAGATAGGGACATGTTCACAACCAAGTGGAATTCAGCAAACAAGACATTTCTTTTAGTGATATTTAAGAAATCAGATTGCCTCTGAAGAAAAAGAAATATTTAGATAATTTAATGAATTAAATACACCGCCACCCCCATTTTGCATCCAGGAGAACTGTAAAACCATTGTGTCCTGCACGCGGGTTGTTAACAAGACTATGATACTGGTGAACGACAGTGCCTGCCAGCGGGTGACCCGTCCCGAGCCTCAGGTCAGAAGATGTAATGTGCACCCCTGCCAGTCAAGGTAAGGATTGCATTACAGTCGTCACAAACTTTTTCATATACAAAGGTTCATATTGCATTGTAGTCTCCCGTGCACTATTTATGTGATTGCATGAGCATTGTAAATGCAACAGAGAAAGCACAAATAAGGCATTTGTAATAGAATTGAGCCTTCTCGCCAATGCAGGTTTTATACTTATACATTAAAAACTGTTTAAGCCTCATTTATAACACCCCTGGAGCTGCATGGAACTGCATCCAAATTCCTATTTTTCCAAGCATACCAATCTACAAATGCATTTGTGCATCTTTGCCTTGTTCAGCCATAAAGCTCCTTTTCTACTTATTTGGTAGATCTGCACACCCAACCTCTCTTTTTTACTCTACTGGGGGGTATAATGACTTGATATTTTAATTCTTAAACATCATTGATCCAACATACCCAAGGGCCGCTTCTGAGAGTCACACAAGAAAGGGTGTTGGGAGATCATAGAATGTGCATTTTTTTTACACATTATTTGGTTGGTGAACCACGTCACAGAATTTGTACAAGTGTGAATTTTGAAAGATGGCTTTTTTCCAATTTTCATATTGCTTCAGGAAGTGCAAATTAGGTAGATTCACCTTTAAATGAAAACTGAATTGAATTTCTCTCCCATCCTTATTTGAAACCCCAGGGAGCCGGAGTGTGGGAAATGATGAGCTAAATGGACCAATGGATTAGTTGCCAGACAGCTTCTTAAAGAGCATAATGTTTCTGGAGCGGCACAAAAATGAGAGAGATTAACAGAGCCCTTCCATTCCCTATGTTTTATTGTGATCCTTCAATAACATCTTTGTGCCATGTCAGGAAAGCCAGGACCCCTAAGCCAAGTTGCCTCTGAGATGGTAATCCTGTGCCTGGACTGTACCACTTAAGTTTGCAGGTGGGGGTTTACATAGATAAGTACTCTTCCATTTAGAAAAACGTCTTGCACATAAGAAACTGAATGTATTTGCTACCTCATTATAGAGAAGGTATTTGCTGTGGTTGTCTCTAAATCCCCTGGTGACTTGCCAAGTCCATACATTGCTCATATATGGTCAGAGGCTTCTTTTCTTTACTAGGGACTAGCTTAGTCTGGGCAGTCTGCTTGTGTTTAAGGTAGGCCTGTGTCAGTTAGGTTCTAGTTATTTCTGGTGTTAAAATTAATTAAAACTGGTTGGTCTTAAGTGGATGCTTGTCATTTGTGGGGGTGTTCAGCCACCCTCCTCTCAAGCCTTCACGGCAGTATAGATTTCTAGGCAAATTGAGAGAAAAATATCCAAAAGAATCATTGACAGAGAGGTAAACCAGCTGAAGAAAAATAATCTGGTCTCTCTGAAAGAGTTGCAAAAGGGAAAAACACATCATTGAAAAAGATCTGTAAAGCTTGAAACATGTCAGGTCATTCTCTAAAAATAAATCCAGCTTTCCGCAGCACCTTTTGGGCCTTTTCTGTTTGCCATGGAGTGGTCCAACTCTGGTTTCTGGTCTGTGTGGATTTCTAGCCCACCTGAAGAAGCTCATGGAACCGCCTGCCTGTGCCATTTCTGACCCCCAAACTTTCATTTTCCTTTCGCTAGCCCACAGGCAAAAAAAAAAGTCAGGGTTGATCCAAGGGTGGTGGCAACCCAGCCCAGTTTTGTTGAGAAAGGGAAGTCTAAATTGCCTTACTCTATGGATTTTAATCCTTCCCCTTAATATAATTCCAGAACTGCTGCTTTTGGTTTGGAGTTCCTGAGCCAATTTAGAGTTACAATAAAGGGCCATTATCCTCGGCTGGACAACTAGAGTGTGCGGCTCTCATTGGTTCGTTTTGCCACCAGCACCATGGCAACCAACAACCACACAGTGCTTCACATCCAAGCAGGCCACGCCTCTCCCTCTCTCCTAACATTTTCTCGCTCCCTCCAGGTCGACCACACATTCACACTTCGGAAGCTGCCAAATGGAAACGTTTTCCGAAGCACATTCTCTAAGTCTCTGTAGAATTTAAATTTCCATTAGTGTTTGCCCACCCAGATATTAGAAATGCATGCTTGGCATACTCTCTGACCGAGAACATCTTAAAGAGACCTTTCTCTTTCACCATGACTATAGTTTATTTTGGTTTTTTTTAAAGAAAGAAGCTCTGGGTTTGCTTTCAGAGTTCAAGCGGAATTATTATAGCGTTGTTGCAAGAACTTCTCCTGTTTTCTACATTGAGCTCTGCTCTCTGGTTCTCATAAGAGCTACCGCTTTGATTTCTCTGTAGTTTGGCCTGCTATTTGACATTGTTGCTACCAGAAATTCACATGGTCATTCTTGGGATGAGATGGGAGAATCTGTCAGTTCCGCTTTTCTGTTTCTCGTTTTTCCAATCTTAAATTCAGTTCTCTACAATTCTGCAACAGTAAAAGTCCGTAAAAGTCATCAGCATTCTTTATTGTAAATTTCTCCAAACATACAAGTGTTTGTATTCAATTTTGCCTAATATATACACTTTTGCAATGCAGTTTTTGTGTGTTGTTTTCCCTAATGCATTCCTCAGTATGTTCATTATTGTCCATGCTATTTAGCTAGAGAACTGCATTGCAAAATTTGCGTAGTGTGTACTTCAGAGAATGACTGTGATTTGGTAGATAAATTGAGAAATTCAAACTTTATAAGGGATGCTGAGGAGTCAAAGGGGATATGAAGGAGAGAGGGCTGATGCCCTACACACTTTAATCTACTTTAATCTGTAGAATTTCTGCTTTGCCTCCTCTTCCCACCATCTGAAATTTGGCATGTGATGATGGGAGGCAGGACCACCTCTGCTGTGCCAGCTTGTTGTTAGTGGAACTTTAAAAAAATCTGCTTATGCTGTTTAAGTTGGTGTATTTTATTTTTAATGCTGGACTTTTAACTTTCTGTGCAATTTGTTGTTTTCTTAGCATATTCCTATTTATTGCATTTATTGTATTTACTTCTGATGCTGATCTGAGAGCTTGGTCTGAAGAGTGGCAAATGAAGTTTAAATAAATAAAAACCAACCAGCATAAACAGACATTCTGATTAGTTATCTCTAAGAGAGAATTTTCAGCATCCCCAGCAAAGTGTCATTCCCAGAATTCTTTGAGGAAGACTAGAATACTTGGAATTGCCGTACTGAAAACAATATTAGTGTTTGAATCCTCAAAGAGGCAGAGTTCTACAAACCGTCTGAAAGAGTTCCATGTTCCAATAATTCCACTCAAAACTGGTGAGAAAATTGTTTTTTATAATTTATCAGCAATTTGAAGATCTTGCTCCCCTAGCCAAACAGTTTCCTGCCTCTTTTTTCTTCCCCCTTTGTAAAATCAGTTTTATAAAAACATTTTTAAAATGCTCATTAAAAAAAATTAGAAAGTGGCGCTAAAAAGATGGTTGACACAGTGTCGGTGTAAATTTGTCCTTAACAAAGTTAAAACTCAAGTTATTCCACAACCACCCCCGTGCGTGTTGCAGCTTTGTACCGAGTTCATAAAAGGACACTTATGCCGGACCTGGACAAGAGTGCAGTCTGGGTTGTCCATTTTCCCATCTGTCATTGTACTGAATTCCTGGCTCGTCTCATGCCCGTCTTCCTGTTTCCTTACAGACCACCGAACTGGAAAAGAAAGTGAGAGGCTGTCTCCTTTCTGATTCCTCCCATTCCTTTCCCCTTTAAGTGAGGTCACAGCCTCCTTTTTCTCAGGACTGTATGGTGTGCGGTCGAACTGTCAGTTTTGGAGGCAAACAACCAGGGTGGCTCCTACCAAGTTTTTCACTCCTTTCATCTCTACTGTTCTTCGCTCTCAATCCTTTTCTCTCCTTTCTTTGGCAATAGCTATAGATCACAGGGAGATTACAATGCCGTTGCTAGACTTAATTCAGCAGGGCCTGGACAGCAGCCATGCCTGCTCCTGGAGAGGACAGTAAATTAGTAAAGCAGTCCCTCTCTTTCCCCTTCCCAGCTTCATCTCACCACCCCTGTCTGATTGGGACTTTCAGTCAATGACATATTTAACAACACATCTGTAATTTGTGCTTCAGTGCTTAAATAGTGGCCTGTGGGTGTCCTTTTTATTGCATATTCATGATTATTTGTGCTCATGATGCTATCAGGGCTGTCACACGGGTTCCCACTTTCATTATGGTTTGCACCTGCAAAAGTTTTGGTGCAGTCACACTGCTTCATTTCCACTCAGTGCATTTCAGTGCATTTATTTTTTATATATACAGTGGTACCTCAGGTTAAGTACTTAATTCATTCCGGAGGTCTGTTCTTAACCTGAAACTGTTCTTAACCTGAAGCACCATTTTAGCTGATGGGGCCTCCTGCTGCCGCCGTGCCACCGGAGCACGATTTCTGTTCTCATCCTGAAGCAAAGTTCTTAACCCGAGGTACTTTTTCTGGGTTAGTGGAGTCTGTAACCTGAAGCGTATGTAACCTGAAGCGTATGTAACCCGAGGTACCACTGTACCACAAAGTTTCTGGTTTATTTTTGTTTTGCTTTTATGGTGCTGTAGCCTCTCCAGACAACAGTATTGTGGCAGCATGGGGGAAGCATCTCAGGGCAACTAATAAAGCAGAATAATTTCAGCACTGCAGCACTGTGTGTGTGTGTGTCAGTAACATGTTGCAGAATACTCCCAGGCTTTTTTAAAAAAAAAAAATCAGTCTGGAGGGGCCCTCAGTGCCTTGGCATCAGGTTGCAAAGATTAGTTTGGTTGGGAGGCAAATCAAGTTGACAAGTCTGAAAGACAGACCAGGATTCCAACTTCCTGAAAAAAGGGTGCTGTGATTGCCACCTCCCTCCCCCTCCTCATGCATTTTTCATGTTCACACAGGGCTATTGTTCCAGCTCTTCACTTTGACGAGGAATTCCTGTAATTACAGAGGGGATCTTCCTCTGTGACAGGTCATAGGAAGCACTTAGCAGAGATGCCATATAGGCATTTATCAAATACATTCCTCTTTCCTTGATTCTTCCCATGACCTCCAACTCAGAGTCACTCTCAAAAAGTTCCATTCTGCTGCTCAGGTCTCAACAAAATAGCAATTAGTTATATGGGGTGATTGGAAGGGCAGACTGACAAAAGGGTCTGTAGAGTCCATATCTCTGGGGACAAGCAGTTATATTTCACAGCACCTGGGAATGTAAGGCAACGGGATTTTTCATTGTGAGCTGATCATAATGTGAATCTTATTTGCAATCTTATTTGCAAATAGCTGTGCACTATTTGTGTCAATTGTTTAAACAAAGCAGATGACATAATTGCCAAGTGTCCCCTGGTGGTTCTCTTTTCCTCTTCATACTCTGACCTCATCACTCCTGAAATCTCCTCTTGTTCTTTTTACTTTTCTGATGGTTTGACCCCTCTTGATGGTTTTAGTTGGTCTGCTCAGATATCACAGCTAGAAGCAGAGGAATCCTGGCCCTCTTGGATTAGCTCATGCCACAGAAAAGCTAGCATTAGCAGCTGAGCATCAAAGGGGGCATGGAGACCTTTAGAATTGGATGTTCAGTGCCCATGAGCAACTTTGCTTCGGTTAAACAGCATAACCATGGTCTGCAAGCCACAGGCTTCCAAATGACCCTTGGTATAAATGGCTTGGGTGGTTTTTATATAACTTATTTGCTTAGTGAAAAGAGACGGGCAACACTTGCTGTTAACTTACGTGATTATATAGTTATCATTAAGGCACTTAAATTGCAAGCAATTTGCATCACTAAATAGGTACAGTGGTACCTCGGGTTACATACGCTTCAGGTTACAGACTCCGCTAACCCAGAAATAGTACTTCAGGTTAAGAACTTTGCTTCAGGATGAGAACAGAAATCGTGCTCCGGCGGCGCAGCAGCAGGAGGAGGCCCCATTAGCTAAAGTGGTGCTTCAGATTAAGAACAGTTTCAGGTTAAGTACGAACCTCCAGAACAAATTAAGTGCTTAACCCGAGGTATCACTGTATACAGATCTAGCTCAAGGATTTGAGCTGCAGAAAGAGGGCACCCCAGAACCCCCTGCAAGTTTAGTTCTGAGGTGCATTGCCTGTAAGGGGAACTGGCCATGCCAAAAGCATTCCTGTCTTTAAACCAGCTTACACAAGGTAGGAGGACACTTTTATCTGGGCCCAAGGAAGAAAGGATTACTAATATGCATGTAGTGTGCTTCAGTAACCCTGACTTGGAAAAGAACATCAAGGTTATTTAGGTTGTTGTCCTGCATAATCTTCCACCACCAAGAAATTGCAGGGGTTGCTTGTGTCAAGATTTAAAACCTCTTAATTCTGCATTAAAAATGTTTCAAATAATAAAAACCTTGGACACAGGTTGGTGGTGCCTGACACCCACGCAGGGTAGGCACAAGAGGCAGTGATTGATGAGTGGCTTTGTATAAACACCTTGTGCCTCAAAGGGCTGTGTCCCTATTGAATCCCTTTTCTCTCTTTTCTTAACAGGTGGGTGGCTGGGCAGTGGAGCTCTTGCTCTGCAACCTGTTCCAAAGGCATCCAGATCCGAGAAGTGGCATGTGTCTATCAGCTGCAGAATGGCACCTATGTCAACACTAGGGATCTTTACTGCCTCGGCCCGAAGCCAACACCAATTCAAAGCTGTGAAGGTCGAGACTGCCTTTCCATATGGGAAGCATCGGAGTGGTCTAAGGTAAAGAAGTCTTGGTGGGAGGAAAAGGACAGAAATTCCACAATAAAAACCCCAAATTGGAGTCTACTAAACATGAGCAAATCCTACTTCATGTGATCCATAATTAACCTATTTTTAAAGATAAATATCAAAGGGGCATTTTGTGGAAGTCTTAAATTTAATATTTTTTCCCCAGACTACTAAGAATCAGTGTTTTCTAGCCAGGATTAGCCAATGTGGTGCCCTCCAGATGTTGTTGGACTACGACTCCCTAATCCTTCTGGCCACTGCCTATGCTGGCTGGGGCTCATGGAAGTTGTAGTCCAACAATACCCAGAGAGCAGCACATTGACTACCCTGATGTAGGTGCTTTTACATGCCCCAAATAGCACCTGCAAAAGCAGATTCCCAGAATCCAGTTCCGGGACCTAGGGTTGGGACATATCCAATGGCACCTCCTGAAGCAGCTCAAATTGGTGGGGTTTGCCCCCATGAAGAGAAAGAAGAAAAAGAGTTTGGATTTGATATCCCGCTTTATCACTACCCTAAGGAGTCTCAAAGCAGCTAACATTCTCCTTTCCCTTCCTCCCCCACAACAAACACTCTGTGAGGTGAGTGGGGCTGAGACACTTCAGAGAAGTGTGACTGGCCCAAGGTCACCCAGCAGCTGCATGTGGAGGAGCAGGGAATCGAACCTGGTTCACCAGAATACGAGACTACCGCTCTTAATCACTATACCACACTGGCACATGCATCCATACTATATCATATGATGAGTTTGAGTTCACAAAAGCTTATGCCATTATAAATTTGTTCGTCTTTAAGGTGCCACAAGAATCTTTTCTTGTTTAGGTGGTTCAAGAAGTACATTCCAGAATTTTCTTCAGGCCAGCAGCACACTTATAACACCATCCAGGGGTGTAAAACTAGTCAGTCACCATGCAACAGAGCCAAATGCCCTAGGTGTATTCACAGAGTCGTTTTCTCAACACACAGTGACTCTGTATGTATTAGGAAAAGCAGGCAGTGATTGATGTAAGACCAATTTTAGTAACACGGGTTCAATACTTCTCCCCACTCCCCACTGTTCTTCTGCTGTGTATCTACCAAAACTTGCTATTTTGCCTTGTTTGCTCAAGGTTGTGTCAATGAGTCTTGTGATTGCTTTCAGGAAAATAGATTTTAGGAATATCGCTGCCAAGAGGTTATTTCCACAAAAGTAATATTGTGACTTTTAACAACATTGAGTCCTACCACTAGCTCTGCATAATCTTTTACAGTATAGTTCATATTTTGCAGCTGGCATTATTGAGTTCCTATCACAAAAACCTTTAAAGGTATTTTCTAGCTCTTTCACAGGCTTAGAAGGGTGAAGGATCAGCTGAATGTTTAATATAATGAGTGCCTTGGTTGCTTTCGGACTCCTGTCTAAATTAAATGAGCAAAGCTCCTTAATTAAGTGTGTGCATGGCATTGGGTTTCAGGGTTAGCCAATCCTTAGCTTCTAAGTATCTGCATCTTGAATTTGTTCCACAAATATGAATTGTGCTATGTGAGAGATTCATCAGATAAAGGATCCAGCTAAACCACTTCTTTGCAATACCTGTACATGGTTTTTTAATAACGTTAAAGTGAGAGGTGTGTTTTCCTTTAATCAATTTTGTGTCTTGATTGGTAAATGTAAACCAGTTGTTTTGTTAAAAAAAAGTCTCAGATAGGCATTTGCTGTTAATTGACCTAATGCTGCATGTTGCTGCGAAGGAGAATAATTGTTACGTCATTTTAAGTATATTGTACATGGTTAATACAGTTTACTTGTAGCATGTATAATCTTAAAATGAAATAATAATCTCAAATCTCAATGGTGCTGATGGAAATTCCTGTATATTTCACATGAATTGCTTTGGGTTTTTCTGGCTGCCAAACTTGAATAAAATGCAAAATATAATCTGGTTTTTAGTCAACCTATTACGTTCCTAAATCATAAAGCAAAGGTTCACTTTCATTGTGGAGAAAAATAATGAATTCTTACTTTAATGGGGCACAGTAGCAATTTTTTGAGATGATGCATTGCTCCACCACATTCAGTGGACTGACATATATGAAGAGGAATGTGTGGATCTGGTCCTACTTTATATAGTCATTAGTAAGATTCCCTGCTTCTGCTTTTCAGGGCCTTTTAAGTTCTGGTTATGTTTAAGGGAAAGGGCCATAACTCAGTTCTTTGCATGCTGACAGCCCTGGTTCAGACCTTGGCATCTCCCATTAAAAGGATCTCAGGTTGCGGGGCTGAAAAAGACCTTTGTCTTGACTACATACATTAACAAATGAAATGCATCAGCCCTGCTAGTACCAGTCTGAAAAAATCTGCTTATACTTCTCGTGCATAAACTTTGCAAAAGCCAGACAAGTTTCCAGCAGGGCTGACTTGTCACCCCAAGTGGTTGGGCACAACTCTCCGCTTGCACACATTTACACAATCCAAGAGGGTCTCATCAGGATTCCTTTCCACAGGTCAGAATATGTATTATATTGTAAGTCACTTTGAGTTTGCTTTTTTATTTTTTAAAAAAAGCAACTCGTAAGTGCAACCATGGAAAAGAGAAAGAAGAAATACCACGGCCAGCTCCATAGATTAACAAAGCCGGGCATTTGGCAAGGTCCTAAGACTATCAGAAGACCCACTGCCCTCCCTGCCTACCATTCTTATATTGCACAGAGTAACCAGTAAGTTCTGATGCAGCAAAGGAGAATTCTCAGTTTTCATGTCTTGCCTCTTCTGACTTGAGGAGACCTACAGAGGGTGCCGTGCCCAAGGACCAACAGAATCCTAGAATTCAATCAGAAACATGTGCCCCAACATTTTCTGCTATACTGCAAGGCATTTTGGGGCACATCTCTGTTATCATATGCTGAGAATTTTCACATTCCCCAAAATGACACTTGTTGCGCCCAGTGATTACAGTGCAGTCTGGCTGGTCCTGATTTCCTGTTTTAGAGGAGGAGACTAAAGCAGCTGGCAAGCCTTTTGAATCCTTTCCTGTCTTGTGTTTTAATGCTGCTCCACAGCACCAAGTTATTCAGCCTCCCTCTTTTTTTTTTTTTTTTTTGAGGATGGTTACATCTGGTCACTCATTTCAAGACCAGCTGCTGAGTTTCACCATCCTTACAATCTTAAGGAATCTTTCCCAGTAGCCAGCAGAATTCTATTCTTGCTTTCACACTATGAAGATGTTACTTTCCATAAGGGGGTCATGCAATGAGCAGCCATAAATTAAGTGGAAGACTTCCCAGATTTTCTTCTTCTTCAATAAGTCACTTTGCAGTTGCTGTGAAGTATTTCAAAGCATGTCTGTTTGCTTGCCAGCTCATAAACACTTGTCATTCATGTCCTTAACAGGGTCAACAGGTCATGACTGCCTGGATTGTATTTTTTTAAGATGATTAGACAGGCATGCTGAGATCTGCCCGTTTATTGTAACGTATATCAAGTTGAGTCCTGTTTCCATCCTAGACCCCCTAAATAGAGAAACTTATTGGAGCGCATTCAAAAGATCTCATGGAGTATCTCATATCTCCAACTATTTATTCAGTGTCAAGTCCACAGTTTCTTCTGTGCTGATCCCTTGAAGGGTGTGTGTGTGAAGATTGATGCTCCAGAAAAAGTTAGCGTTTTTATTAGGACTGAGCAGTTTCGTGAACATTTTCCGCAGTGTCAAAAAGCACCATAACTGCTTGGCAATGTTGCTTACTCGCTTATTTGACAAATATTATCCTGAATAGTCTTTGTTTGCCTTTAGTGACATCATCATATTCCTGATTGGCTAGAAATACTCATGTGACAAGGGCTGGAAGCATTACTCTCACTCTCTTTTTTCATAATAATTTTTATTAGTTTTCAATTAGTCCAATAATAACCTTATTATAACAATACCAATCATAATACAATTATTAATACTAATTGTTCAACACAAAATTATATAATTTAGATAAAGTGACCCCCTGCATGCTAGATTTGATGGTTTGATAATTTTCTTTATTTCTGCATTCCAAAATCTTATTCATTTCAATTGCATTCCGGTCATAATAATCCCCTATATAACAACTGCAATATTAATAACTCCTATTTGTGTTGATGCATCAAATGATTTGTAAAACTACAAGTGAGGAACTCAAACTATATCCTTGTTCTTCCTGTGTGTGGAAATTATTCTGTCCATTATGTTTCTTGCTGTCCTTGTAAGACAGCAAGTCCCCTGGTTGTTGCTGTTATCCGTCCTTGTAAGACAGCAAGTCCCCTGCTTGTTGCTGTTATCCGTCATGCCTTGGGTGAAGCTGATATCCCATTGTTGTTTCAGAAATTTCTCCATTGCTCTGTCCCGTGCTTCACAGACTCCTTTCATCGTTCCTTCCAGCTCAAGATATATAAGCAATTATACTTCCAATTAAATTAAATTAAATTCCAAGTCCTCTTAGCGTTATTCATTTGACTTTGTAAATAATAAAGGGGAAGAGTCAGCTCTAAGTTTCCATCATAAACCTTTTGCAAAATAGAGCTTCCCTCCCTTTTCCCTTTTTTTTACACACACAGTTCCGTTTGATGTTATATTCCATATTTATAATCCAATTTCTTCCATACTCGCTTGTACAAATATAATCTAAACTAACATTCAGAGGAGGGTTGCTGAATCATAAACGTAGAGAAGAAAACTTTAAATAAAGAAACCATAGGCTCCCCTCCCACCCCACCGTCTTGCACTGAATGAAGTCTTATCCAAGTTCAAACCTTAAAGTCTTTGCAGTTGGTTTGTTCCACAGTTTGTGATCCCATCTCTTCTAGCACGTGCCTGTACTTTAGTCCAATTAAGCTCCAATTAACAGGAGAACCTCTGCTTCTTAATGGCGACTTTGGAAGGTTTTCGGCAGGCGAAGTGCTTTTGCACTCAGCGCCTCCCGGAACCCCACATTTCTTGCTGGAGCGAGAACCAGGTACCAAGACAAACTGCAAGTGAAGCCTGTTTCCCCACCCCCTCCATCACTGGGGGGAATTTGCAAGGAAATTACCCTCAACCATCCTTGCTTTTCCTTTGCCAACAATCTCCTGCTATCATGGGGGAGAGTAGAACCAGAAGCCAGCATTACTCTCACTCTTAATGAGCTGTATTTGCTCTCTGTGATGTCAACATGTAAGCCAATCTGGTTGGCTGCATAGTGTTGTGACCTCACCACATTTAGTATATGAGCTTTGATTGGCTAGAACCGTCCTATAGAATTCTCAACCGAAATTAAATAAACAAAATACCAAAAAGCAGAAGAGGGAGACAGGGAAAACAAAGTGAATACATTGTGCATGATCAAGGGTATGGGTGAAAATATTTTATCTCCCTGCCCCAAAGCTAGAAATTTTGGCCTGAAAAGCGGAACAGGCAATCACTTGGCACAGTTCTAGATTTTATCTTGATGGATACATTGATGGATTTTCAATGTATGTGGCAAGACAAGTAACATAGTCTTTGGCAGAAGAGGAACTGCGACAGAATGGATACAGTACTGCATGTGACAAATAAATGCTTCTTACATCCCTAGTTGCATGTGTTCAGGAAGGCCTATGCAAAAGCTACTGCTTATGAGTAGGCGTTTCGTGTGAACAGGATCCCTGATTGTGTGGATGTCCCAAGGATACAAAGCCCCTATGTAGCAAGCAGGAGCTTGCACTGTGCATAGAACCATGTGCACATGTGGTTGTTGAAAGAAGCTGTGACATCGGGGACAGAGCTAAATATTCAGCCATGTTCCACACTTTTCCCTGCTAATGCCCTACACCAGAAGTTCACAAGCTGATCTGTAGCCCGCCAGTGATCCATGAACTTCAATGAGGTGGTTTCATGATGTGTCCACATTAAACATTTGTATTGGTTTTATGTGTTTTTATTGTTTCCTTTATGTCACAGATTGCATTACAGTTTGAATTTAAAATGTGGCTCGCAATATTTTAAGTCTGAAATATTATTAAGCTCAGTTTTCCTTCCAATATTATCTGCCAGTCAAACTAATTTAGAATCAGCCCTGGTGTGTAGCATACCCCCCCCTTGTTTTTGCACATTTAAAATGAAGGTTTAACAACTGTATTGGTGAAACTCCACCTCACCCCATAATGGGGAATGTATTGATAACAGCGCTAGTTGTCTTCATACACACCATACATTTAAAGCATGCACACACACTGCAGCACACTGGGAACTGCAGTTTGCTTCTCACAGGTTTATAATTCCCACCCTTAACAGATGGCAGTTTCCAGGATTCTTGGTGTGTGTGTGTGTGCTTTAAATGTCCTTTGAAGATATGCTGTGTACATAGCCTTGGATGGATGATGGCTAGAGTTAATGTCAAACATCAATCTCCCACCAATATGCCCACAATCTCCCAGTCAAAATTTTATGAAGATTCTTGTGAGAAACATTTGGGAAAGCAGAACTCTTTACATCTGAAACCACTTAGGAAAAACTTGTTGGCAACAATAGATTTTTGCTCCGTTTTCATCCAAGTCAGTTTTCATCAGCAACCAATGATTGTGCCCATTGCTTTGCAGTGCTCGTCCAACTGTGGGCAGGGGAAGAAGAAGAGAACTGTCACATGCACCAACCCCCAAGGGAAGTGTGATTCAGCCACTAGGCCGAGGGATGAGGAAGAGTGCGAGGATTACACGGGCTGTTATGAGTGGAAAACAGGAGACTGGTCCAAGGTAAGGCCATGCTTTCAGCCCTGTATGGAGCCTTAATTCAGTAGAGCAGATACGGCCACTGGTTATCTGCGTGCTGCTTGCTGCCTGCTGCCCAGGAAGACTCCCCTGAGTGAGTGCTTGTGGGCCCTGCTTTTGCCACTTACCATCTGGCCCGGGGCGGGGCCTGGGGCCTCACAAGGACTGCGTGCTGCTTGCGGCCTGCTGCCCAGGAAGACTCCCCTGAGTGAGTGCTTGTGGGCCCTGCTTTTGCCACTTACCATCTGGCCTGGGGCGGGGCCTGGGGCCTCATAAGGACTGCGTGCTGCTTGCTGCCTGCTGCCCAGGAGGAGTCCCCTGAGTGAGTGCCTGAGGGCCCTGCTCCTCCCTGCCACTTACCACCTGGCCCGGGGCGGGGCCTGACAGGCCTCACTAGGACAGTTGTTACTGCCGGAGAGGCACAGAGTGTTTTTAAAATGTTTTTTAAAAATTTTCTTTGGATTTTTTGTATGTGGGGGGTGGGGGTGGGATGGATGTTTGGTTGGGCTTGGGGAAGTATTATTTTTTTTATTTTGATGTTTTTGTAATTTTTACATTTTTTTGTTTGTATTGTTTTATTGGTTTTGTTTGTTTGTTTAAGGTGTTATTTTGTTTTTAGGGGGAGGGTTCAGGGCTGCCGGGGAGTGGGCCCCAGCCCACAAAATGGCTGGGGCATGTTCCACAGGGGGGGATGCACTGGGACAACCGATCTCAGTGATCACGGGTAGGAGGAGGAGTTACGCTAAGACCAGACCATGTCATTACAGAGGAGGCAGGTTTAGTCGTTGTCTGAGGACTATCCCTGCCTCCGGGTCTGGTCCTGTCCGGATGGATACTAGAATCAGCAAGGGATACCCACGTGACCTGAAGGTGCTGCTGTGCAATGCCAGGTCAATGATTCGTAAGACCACTGCCATCCATGACTTGATCATGGATGGAGGATTTGACCTGGCATGTGTAACAGAGACTTGGTTGGATGAAGCAGATGGGCCTGTCCTTGCCGCTGCTTGTCCACCAGGTTTCTCTTACGCACAGCAACCCAGGTCACGTGGGCGGGGAGGGGGGGTTGCAGTGATTTTTAGGAAGTCATTAGTTTGCACCAGGCGTCCTATTGGGAAGACCCAGTTTTCTGAGTGCATGTTCTGGAAGTTGGGCAATAGGGGCAGTACAGGATTCCTTTTGGTGTACCGACCTCCCCGCTGCACCAAGGATTCCCTGCCCGAGCTGCTTCAGGTCGTGGCGGATGTTCTCCTGGAGACACCTAGCCTGGTCGTCCTAGGGGATTTTAACATCCATGCCGACACGACCTTACAAGGGGCCGCTCGGGACTTCGTGGAAAGCATGGCCTCCATGGGGCTGTCCCTGAATAAGTCTGGCCCAACCCATAGCCGTGGACATGCCTTGGACCTGGTGTTTACCTCTATGGATGTTGGTGATCTGACACTAAGTAAAAGCGAAATGAAAGAAGTGCCATGGTCAGATCACTTCCTGGTGCAACTGGACTTCTCTGCGACCCATCCCCTCTGCAGGGAGGTGGGACCAATTTGGATGGTCCGCCCCTGCCACTTAATGGATCCAAATGGTTTCCAGAGAGTGGTAGGGGATGCTTTATCCCATGTTGATGGCCTTTCAGCCGATTCCCTGGTGGCCCGCTGGAATGTGGAGTTAACCAGGGCTATTGACTGTTTGGCTCCGAAGCGCCCTCTCCGATTGCATGGAGCCCGGACAGCCCCGTGGTTTTCCATGGATCTGAGGGCAATGAAACAATCGTTGAGACGGCTAGAGCGCCGGTGGTGGATAACTCATTCCGAATATGACCGGACACAGGTTAGAGCTCAACGTCGAGCCTACCAAGTGGCGATAGCGACGGCGAAGAAGAATTTCTTCACCGCCTCTATTGCATCTGCAGAAAACAGCAGCAGGAGACTTTTTCAGGTGGTTCACAATTTAGCAGAACCACCTGCAACATCGGGGCCCAGTACGGGCCACATGTTCTCCTGCAATGATTTTGCAAAGTTTTTTGCAGATAAAATCGCCCAGATTCGGGAAGAAGTAGACTCCACTGTGGGAGCAGGGCCGGGGCGGGAGAGTGCTAGAGTTCTGTCTAGTCAAGTTGAGTGGGATCAATTTCAATCTGTTACCTCCGAGGATGTGGACAGGCTGCTTGGATGAGTGAAACCAACCACCTGTCTCCTGGATCCTTGCCCATCCTGGCTTATAAAAGCTAGCCGGGAAGGACTGGGCGATGGGCTTCGTGGGGTGGTGAATGCTTCCCTCCGTGAGGGAGCCTTCCCAGACCCGCTGAAAGAGGCGGTTATTAAACCGCTTCTTAAAAAACCATCTTTAGATGCGGCCACGATGGCCAACTATCGCCCAGTCTCAAATCTTCCATTCCTGGGCAAGGTGATTGAGCGAGTGGTTGCTGAACAACTCCAGGCACGCCTGGAAGAAGCGGACCATTTGGATCCCTTCCAGTCGGGATTCAGGCCTCATCATGGGACTGAAACTGCCTTGGTCGCACTGGTTGATGATCTCCGGCGGGCTAGGGACAAAGGTGAGAGCTGTTTCCTAGTTCTGCTGGATCTCTCAGCGGCGTTTGATACCATCGACCATAGCATCCTTCTGGACCGTCTTGAGGGGCTGGGAGCTGGGGGCACTGTTATACAGTGGTTCCGCTCCTTCCTCCTGGGCCGTGTTCAGAAAGTGGTGGTGGGGGATGAGTGTTCAGACCCTTGGGCCCTCACTTGTGGGGTGCCTCAGGGTTCTGTCCTCTCCCCCATGCTTTTTAACATCTATATGAAGCCGCTGGGAGAGATCATCAGGAGGTTTGGGCTGGGTGTTCATCAGTATGCGGATGACACCCAGCTCTACCTCTCTTTTAAATCAGAACCAGTGAAGGCGGTGAAGGTCCTGTGTGAGTGTCTGGAGGCGGTTGGAGGATGGATGGCGGCTAACAGATTGAGGTTGAATCCTGACAAGACAGAAGTACTGTTTTTGGGGGACAGGAGGCGGGCAGGTGTGGAGGATTCCCTGGTCCTGAATGGGGTAACTGTGCCCCTGAAGGACCAGGTGCGCAGCCTGGGAGTCATTTTGGACTCTCAGCTGTCCATGGAGGCACAGGTCAAATCTGTGTCCAGGGCAGCTGTTTACCAGCTCCATCTGGTACGTAGGCTGAGACCCTATCTGCCTGCGGACTGTCTCACCAGAGTGGTGCATGCTCTGGTTATCTCCCGCTTGGACTACTGCAATGCGCTCTACGTGGGGCTACCTTTGAAGGTGACGCGGAAACTACAACTAATCCAGAATGCGGCAGCTAGACTGGTGACTGGGAGCGGCCGCCGAGACCATATAACACCGGTCTTGAAAGACCTGCATTGGCTCCCAGTACGTTTCCGAGCACAATTCAAAGTGTTGGTGCTGACCTTTAAAGCCCTAAACGGCCTCGGTCCAGTATACCTGAAGGAGCGTCTCCACCCCCATCAGTCTGCCCGGACGCTGAGGTCCAGCGCCGAGGGCCTTCTGGCGGTTCCCTCACTGCGAGAAGCAAAGCTACAGGGAACCAGGCAGAGGGCCTTCTCGGTAGTGGCGCCCGCCCTGTGGAACACCCTTCCAGCAGATGTCAAAGCGATAAACAACTATCTGACATTCAGGAGACATCTTAAGGCAGCCCTGTACAGGGAAGTTTTTAACGTGTGACATTTTACTGTATTTTTGGTTTTTATGGAAGCCGCCCAGAGTGGCTGGGGAGGCCCAGCCAGATGGGCGGGGTATAAATAATAAATTATTATTATTATTATTATTATTATTATTATTATTATTATTATTATTATTATTATTATTATCTCTTAGTGACTGTTAACTTTTAGAGAGACCACAAGTCTGTGATGGAGCACATCATTTCCATCCAGAAGGTCTGCCTGAAACCCTGGAGAGCCCCTGGAAATAACTCTACCAACCTCCATCTGTTCCACCACTGCCATTGCAGACGTTCTTCTTTGCTCATCTTAACTCTGTTTTCCAAGGGATCCCTGCTTGAGAATTCTGGTATCCCAGGATGCTCAGGGTGCAAGAGGTTTCCATGGTGTTCTCTTGGCCCAAAACAGCCACACAGAAGCAGGCTTCCTACACAGAATGGAAGGTGTGTCAACAATATTGGGCTGGGTGGACTAATGATCCGATTCGGCATAAAGGCAGCTTCCTGTGGCTCTAAGCCCCTCTACATTTCTTGCTCTCATGTTTGCAGAGGGAACTGTATACACTAATCAAACTGAGGAATCAAAGCTTTTACATGTAGTGCAATATAGCTAAGGAAACACTATTCCCATTGTCTGAGCCAAGGAAATCCAAGGTAAATCATAGAAGCATGAGAAAAATGTAGGAAAATTCAGTTTAGCTCTGTTAAAACTAGGATTGCAAGCATAGATGGAATCTTCAAGAACAGGGTGGAGACGTTGATGGCGTGCCCATGTGAAACTATGCCCCCATAGCTGCTTTATGGTTTCCAAACTCTTGATACTGTGCCCATGTATTATTAGCCACTGAGCCAAGGAGAGGGAGCTGTTCCTCAAAAACCCATCTAGTTAGGAGGACTCGAAATAAATTCTCACAATAGTTTATTGTCACTTCCAAATTCTCAAACTGGGATTGAGCCTACCCCATTGGAACAGGAATTGGTATATTTGGACTGAGATCAGCAACATACATATAAGGCCAAGAAGCCACATTCGTAAATGGGGCTACAGACGACATTTCATTGTTGTGAGGCATTCTTGTTACTTGAATATGTTGGGGATTTTCCTTTTGCAGAGGGTGACTGAATAAATGAGCAGTGAAGTAACAGGAGATGAGCCAAGAGGGAGAGGATTAAAATATGGCTCCCTCTGTGTGGATTGGTGGATCTCTTTAAGATCTTTCCTTCAAGGCCTACCAGAGCACCTTATAAGAAGGCCACATAGTTCAGACGTTCTAACTTTGGCATTCTGGATATGCTGAAACACTTACTGGGGCAGCTGCAGTACAAGCACATCCCTGGGGCTTCATATGATTCCTTTATACATGGGCAGTATGTGACCATATAAATCTGGTTTTGTGGAGTCAAGCAAATGTTAGGTTAAGAAAGTAGAGACTATAGTTAGTGTCACAGATTTACACCTTTTTGTTTCAGCTTTAATTCCCAGGATCCTTTGACAGTTTTGTTCAGTAAGGTGCTGAGAATTCTGTTGTAGAAAGCCAAAAATTATCCCTTTCCAGAATGCAGTGCGGACAAATATTCTGTTAATTTTCCCTTAGTGTATATCAAGTCCCTTTACATTACTGGATTCCATGTTTTCACAAGGAACAGGAATTTCCCAGGAATATTGTATTCTACCTTGGTCATATAAGCCTGTGGAGGGGGGAGGGGAATATTTAAATACTTATTTTATATATCAATGCATCTATTCCTAGACTTATCCTCAAAATACACATTTTTGTATGCATGTCTGCAACTTTTTCTTGAGCCAAGATCCGTATTGCAAGATTTGAAGAAGTGTCAAATCTGATGGATAGTTGCTTTAATGTCTGTGCATAGTCTGGAAGCTTCAAATTAGGTCAATTCACTTAAAAATGCAGTCTGAACAAAATTCTCCCCCATGTCTAGTTAATAGACATATCTTATCTTTGCCCACCTAATGGTCTTTAAACAAAGAAGCTGCTTTTTCCAAAAGAATACACAGAATGCAATTAAAAGCAGACAGGTTCAGTAGCTTCACCTTAGTTTCCAAAAACTAGAGCTGAATTATGTTGTTAGTGACTGAATTCTAGCAAAAAAAAAAACCCCACCTAGTCCATTCTAGGTGAAATTTCCACTTTTGACCTGTTGACAGCAAGGGTGTTTGTGGTCTCAGGTGGCCAAAGTAAGTGTGACTATGGGTCCCTTCAGACTGGTGTGTTATTCTGGGTATATTCTGCAATAATTATTGACACCGAGGGTCAGTGTTGGATTAATTCTGCTTTGTTACGTACTTATTCTACAATGCTTCCCTACGTGACCACATTATTGCTGTCCAGAGAAGCTGGTGCACAACAAAAGGGGATCAGTAACCAACCGTAGAGCATTTGTGATATGAAAAGTTATAGGATTTCAGTAGGAAATTGCAGGATATGCACTGATTGGAAATGAATTAGTATTACTGCTCCCAAACCTCTGCAGGCACAAAGAGCATTGAAAGCAGGGTCATGTATGACTGCCCTGATAGCATCATGAGCACAAATCATCATATGTACAATAAAAAAGGATGGCTGGAGGGGCCCTATATGAACTTGTATCTGAGAAAGGGCCTTCTCACTTATTCACTCCCTGCTAAGCCAATATTTAGGTCACACTGAGAATTTCTATCACCAAATGTTTGGAATTTTGAACATTATATTATTCATAACCTGGAACATAGAACCAGAAGGGCCAGCCAATATAAACAGCCACTGTGTATTAACAGGTGAAATAACATTTTTTGAGGCTTACAAAACAAAAACCCCTCCTCTTCAGGCTATGAATTGACCATAGAGTCTATTTTTCAGAGTGGAGCATATGAAATAGTTGCAGTGCTCTCCAGTTTTTCCCTTCGAACTGTCATAAAGCAGGATTTGAAAAAAGTACAATGACTGACAGCTGTGGATGTGGAACTATGGCAACCAAGGATGGTGCAACTGGCAGCTTATGTTTCTTTCATTTCTGGGCAAGAGCGGAATTCAGCTGATACTAATTCACTGAAATAGCCCTTGGGGCCCTCAAATAATTATCTAAAGCCATCGGTCTCCTATTTCATACTAAAGCCTATGGGTGGAACCCAATGGCTGTTGCTTTGCTGATGGAACACATCCATCAGCAGAAAGAGGGAGGGGGCCATTTTCAGTCATTCCTCCTCCTTCCTGGCAGATAGTCTATATCTGGCTGCAGCCCCCACCCAATCTGTTCTGGAGGGTTAGGGGACTATCCAAGAAGCCATTTGCATGCAGCCTGCTTACAAACACAGCCTCGAGAGCAATGCTCATCCAGGAAACTACAGGGCATGTATCTAGTTAACAGTAAACATTTATATATAGCTTTACAATGTTAAAGGTGGTTCACATTTAACTGCCACCCTATAGGCAAGTACTATTGTCACTGTAGGATCTTGCCTCAGGCTAGGGGTGTAAGAAGGCACAGATTTCTGTTCTAACCCATGTTCATTGCATGCAGAGCTGTGTCTGTTCCACTGCAGTTTGGCTTCTGACAAAAGCTATGTCATGCTGTCTGCTGTGGCGGAATTCTACATAATTAATTGCCATGAATTAAATAATTCCACGGCATTCCTTTCCTTACAAAGGAAACACAATGCAAAAGCGGGGGTGGGGGTACACCTTCAGTTTTGTATCACTTGC
The DNA here is from genome assembly GCF_964188305.1 of Podarcis bocagei. Taxonomy (NCBI): domain Eukaryota; kingdom Metazoa; phylum Chordata; class Lepidosauria; order Squamata; family Lacertidae; genus Podarcis; species Podarcis bocagei. The sequence goes on from NC_138139.1 coordinate 22,904,479, forward strand.
AGACAAAAACAGCACCAGCAAATACTGATCATGTTCTCTGGATTGATTTCTGTTCCGAACGTGGGACAAATAAGCAAACGTCATCCATTTCCACTCACACTCTCATTTCCATTTGCATGGATTCCTCCACCAACTCTGCCTAAGGACCACCTAGTAATTTTCATGGCAGAGAAAAGAGTTGAATCAGGGACTTTCCAGCTGACAGCTCTGACTCTTATCAGCCCATTCTGCAGCACTACTAACACTTTGCTACTGCTGGAAGATTTTGCTTTCCCAGAAGACTGGAGAAGGCAGAGCAGAAACTGGCTCCCAGAGGCAGAATCACAATGTGCATTTATTTACTTATTTCAAGTAGGAGATAAATAGCTATGTATTTAAGGCTTGCCTATGATAAGCAAGCAGCCCCCTTCTTTTCCCCCCTTGCTGGGTGGCGAGCATGGGAATCTGGCAGAATGCCCATGTTCCATGCCCCCACTCCAAGCTGGGAAACGATTCTTACTTTCCATGTCACACACCTGACTGGCAGTGCCTCTCCACGAGGCACCCCGGGGACCCATATCCGCCTGGAACACATTTTGAAGCATCAGCAAGAACTTGGCAAACGAGAGAGCATTGAGAAGGCTCCTGCTGCCGCTGCCAAGTCATGTCACTCATGATAAAGTGCATTTGAAAAATTGCCTCTAGCCACCTGCCCTCCCCTGCCGTGAGGAGCTGCCAATTGCTTCTTCGGCATCCTTGTTTCTGCAATCCTGGCTGCAGGTATCCATCCCAGTAGGACATGTGAAACCTGGGGAAAGTCTCATTTCCTGTCAGAATAACCCCTCTTTTGTCCCGTCCCCCCAAGATGTCTTCTATGCGGGATTATCAGTCATCCATCATTGTGGGAGTAATGAGAGACTTCTAATTGCAACTGAATCATTTTGGCAAGATCAAGTGTAAACCATATTCTATAAAACCAGGGAGAATAAAGAGAGAGAAAACAAAAGAAATCCAAGGTACGCAGGGGGAAATTTTATTAGAAACAATCTTTCTATTAAACTGTATTACAGATTACATTCTGTTTTAGCTGTTGCCACAGGTATAAGAGCCATCATGACATAGAAGCTAAGATACTGGGCAATAAAACAGAAAGGCCCCATTAAAACATCACAAACTTGTAGCCTTCACCAAAGCCTCTTTGCTCATTCTCAAGTCAATTTTTTTTCATGCAGACACCCATTAAACCAGGGGCTTGGAACTCCTATCAGCCCCTTGCAAGTATGGTCCAAGGAGTGGGATTATGGGAGTTGTAGTTCAGCAACATCTGGAGGGCCACAGGTTCCCCATCCTTGCATTAAACACTCAGTTCACATCCAAACTATACATTTAAAGCACATGGCTTCCCACAAAGAACCCTGGAAACTGTAGTTTGTTAAAATTTATGGAAATTGTAGCTCTTTGGGGATAAAATGCAGTTCCCAGGATTCTTTGGGAGAAGACTTGTGCTCAAAATGTGCTTTAAGTGAATGGTGTGGCCGTGAGCCTAGCCTCAGCCTCCCACATCTTCTGTAGTATGGAAAGGATAATACTGCTCAAGGGAAGAGGATATTGACGTATTTAGGAAAATTGGGTAAGTGAATGCATAAGAACAGGAGAGGTGTACATGGTCAGGGACTGCAACTACATACTGCTTTGAAACCACAACCCAAAATGATGGGATGCAGCCGTTGCAGGCCTCTAGGTCGATTGGGAAGTGACAAGGAGAAATTCCATTGGATTAACTTAATAAAAGTTTTAGTTTTAGGTGGGTTGAGCCAAAATACATCTGGTAGCACCTGTCTGCAGATTACAGGTGATATTGTGCTGTTTAATCATGCCCACCCCCACCCCCACCCCCCATTTTACATACTGGTTTGTTTTTGGAGCAACGATGAAATGTTTGCAAAGAGATTTTGAGGAGGGTTTTTTAAAAAAAAATACGAGACACAGCCAGCCAGACATTTAGAACATGTGATTCTTCAGCCCATGCCAGAGGGCTTGTGCAGATGGAATCCTCATGGACGCCGTGTACAGATCCTCTGCGTACTGCTCAACATGCAGATGTTGCACGTACAAATGTCGCCTGCAGAAATTTCTGGTGATGCAACAGTTGGGTTTGCATTCCTTCCTGCAGCTCTTTGCAAGATTTATTATTGCCCCAAGAAAGAAAGCAATAAGGTGATAAGGTTGCCAGAGCTCCTTTAGGGAAAGTGCACGGGAGGGCGGAGGGGGGAGTTATCAGTAATGTTAGATGATCAGATCTTTACATTTTCAGATGCTTCATTTGTAAAGGAATTTCACATTGGTATCACCTCAGACTGGGTTGCTTTGTGCAAAGTGGTTCTATGACTACATGCTAGAAATTAAGACAAGGGACTTCTGGGTCATCACAACCATCAGGAAAAGTCACCTTCTCCATTGCAGGAAAGACTTATTTCCACTGCTGGTCAGTTGCAGTTTTTGAACAGTGCTTAAGCGTGGCTGGGGCCACAATGCAAAAGGGGAAAGGGATGGGGAGGGAAAAGGAAAAATTAGGGCACCAGTTCTGATAATGATCATCTGGGATGGAAAGAGCCAAAGTTGGCCAGCAGAGCCAATGGAGCAGGCCAGGCTTCCCATCTCTCCCTCTGCTTTAGCCTTTCATGTGTTCTTCTTACCAACTGCATCCCCCTTCCCCTCTCTTCCTACTTTGGCATACGTATACTTCCAGGAAGCAGATGGATTTATGTACTTGTCATCCTGAACTCTCTGCTCTTTGCAAATGGTGAAGTCATTTTTAATTACATGCAGAGATGAAAATGCTGGTCCCATCTTGTTCTCAATATCACCTGGACTTAAAAAATACAGCTTGGAGGCAGTTGGGGGGGGGGGCTTGGTAGGTAGATACCCCTTTGCATTCTACAATATACTTCTAAGATACATTTTTTTCTCACCTCGATGTAATTTATTCCTTTTCCCAATGTTGAACTATTCCCCTTGAATTCAGAAGGCATTCCATTTCTTACCCCCACTGGAATCAAACAAATCATTTCCTTGACACAAAAAACTGAAAGATGGTTTTTGACAAGACTAGGGACAATCATTATATAGCTTTGGTGTTTCTTTCCCTCTTTGTCCTTTGCTGTCTCCCCCCCCCCTTTTTTTTTTTCTTTTTAAGCTGTGAAAAGTACATATCTTAAAGTCTGCTATAGACTAATTAGATTGCAGCTCAGGTGACCTTGGTGGCACAGAGTGCCTTCCATCAGGTGTGATTGGTGGCCCAGCTGTGCCCCTAGCTGGACAGGGATAGCCCAACTTCTGTTGCTCAAGCTCTGGTAACGTCTAGGTTAGATTACTGCAACATGTTATACGTGGGGCTGCCTCTGAAGACTGTTCAGAAACTTCAGCTGGTGCAGAAATCAGCAGTCAGGTTGCTCACCAAGGCAAGATGGTTTGAGCATATGACACCAATCCTGGTCCAATTGCACCAGCTACCTATTAGTTTCTGGACCCAATTCCAAGTGCTGGTTTTGAGCCATATAGCCTTAAACAGGTCAGGACTGCAATACCTCAAGGACCTCTTCTCCCCATATAAACTGACCCAGATCCTGCCCATTGTCTATGTTCCAGTAGTTCTGAATTTATGATACTAAAAGGAGTTGATTGAACGTTTATGGGAAAATGTATCATGTACTGATTAATGCTGGAATCTTTAGTCCAAAATAATGGCATGGGCATGCAGGACGTTGATTTTGCAAATCATCCTTTCAAGATCCAATCCTTCATTTTAGGTTATGAAACTACAGCCATGTTCTGTCGGTGAATGATTTACTGGAAATCTATCTGCTACATTCAAGTCTACTTTTCTTTCAGCCTTTAAAAAGAGTAGGATAGTTGGTTGAGAAGGGACAGGGGAGTAGTTTTATGCTCCGTCACAGCTAAGTCACTGGATCTGAGGGAGGCCTTCCTGCTCCATCAGCTCTGTCCTCTGGCCCAGCCGGTATCCAAACATGCACCCCCATTTGCCAATCCTGGGTGCAGGTTTGGATCTGGCTCCTGATAGATGCTGCAGGCTTACGCCCCTGCCAGCCAGCCAGACTGAGCATTGATCCTCAGCCACCCTTGTTGGGGCCTTTGGAGGAGCCTTTGCCATCCTGCGATGCCACCACACCAAGAGGGTGAGCAGACATACCACTTCACACCACCTGATACCTACTCCAAACAAGAGTTTTCCCAATATATATCTACCCCAGCATCCAATGCCAGTTGCAAATCTTTAATCTTTAAGTGGAAGGCCCATACAAGTCATACTACAGCCAATGAGTTAGAAACAGGCATATATACATCCTACCAGACTAATCTTACCTAATTTTTAAAAATTGGATTACTAGTGTAGTAGATTGTTGGACTGCTGTGGACATAATTTATCTTGATTTCTGTAAAGCATTTGGCTACAAGCGTCTTTTTTTAAAAAAAGAAAGTACAGGTATAGGGAGGTAGGGAATATCTGGCTTAGCTACGCAGAATATTATAGTTCAGCACAAGCTGAATATGTGTCAGCAGTGTAATGTGGCTGCAAAAAGGTGGAGCTAATGCAATTTGCAGTTGAATGTTTAGAGAAACCTTCTGATGGTAAGAGCAGTTTGTCAATAAAAGCAATGGTCTAGAAGAGCAGCCTTTCAACCTTGGGACCCCAGATGTTATTGGACTACAACTCCAATCATCCCAGACCACTGGTCCTGCTAGCTAAGAATGGTGAGAGTTATAGTCCAAAATCATCTAGGGACCCAAGGTTGAGGAAAGGCCGATCTAGAGTGGTAGTGGGCTCTCTCTCACTGGGGTCTTCCAGCAGAAATTGGACTGGATTTGCTTTATTAGTTCAGATGCCATGTATGCCCCTCTTCAACTTGCTGATTCTCTGAATCAAACATCAGCCACGTGAGACATCAATATGAACATGCATGTGTATATGAAGCAGCTAATAGAATTTTTTTAACATGTCTGATGAAATTATTCTTTAAGTTCTTTTTAGAAATGGATATTAACCTAGCAGGGAGAAGGGTTCCAGTGAGGTCTGCTCCTTACCATTCTTATTTTATATGTTTGGGGATTTCTTCTTTTGATGGGGACCATTTAAACATACATTTCCATCACCACATCTTACAGGTTCAACTGGTGCACTGTTGAACTATATATCTGGACCAGGACGTCAAAATTATCTCCCAGTGAAATCAGTGAGACTTGTCTCCCAGTCAGGCTGTATAGGATTTAACATTTTTGGTACAAATTACAGCATTATCAACATTTACTTCCCTTCTGCCCTTAGCACCCTTGCTGTTCCCAAAGTACAATGCCATGTGTACAAGAATCCCTCATGTGTACACTTTTCTGTATTCCCTGTTTCCTGGAAAGCTGATTCCCACCCCCATCCCTAAAATAAGCCAGATGTCTCCTTAGCTGCCAAACCCAGGCAGTTCAAGATAGATGTTAAAGTCTGTCTTCCTGGCACTGAAAAGACTAATTGCATAGCCTAGGTGATGATCTTGGTTTCCCAGGAGAAGCAATCAAACTAAGCTCAAGGCAAGGAAAGAGAAAAAACACACACACTTGGTGGTTCTTTGTGTACTGAGAAGCAGAGCTGGCAGAAATTGTGGAAAAGGCGGAGGAAACCTTGAATCTTTGCCCTCTCTGTGGGCTCATAGATGCAGACACATAAATGTAGAGGCAGGTAAACATTTGCCGTTTGCAATACAGACCCCCGAGTGGTGTGTATGTGTATCTCCACACAAACATGCATCCATTTTGATTTGATAAAATCTTCATAAACATGAGAGATACTAGTCAAGCAACAGGTAAATTCGTATCCCACATATGACATGGTTTAGGGGCATAATTGTGACTCTTCCACTGACCACAGGCTGCAATAGATCTTTTGCATGCTTCATGGCAGGATCATGCAAACGTGTGTTAATGCTTTCAAACCCTTTTGAAGCTGGGAATAGCTGTGAGAAGGGCATTGTCGAGAAACCAGGTCTGTCTGCTTGTGTTGAAAGGACCACCCAGATAGATTTACATGGACCTAGCCCCAAGTGTGAGGATATGGTTATATTTAGTAATGTTAGACTTCCAAGCTGCATATCAGGAAATGGAGAGATCAAGAACAGCAACAATGGAGAGCATACATGCATCATGTGTTGGCAAGGGAGGTACAGTGTATATCACAGTAGGTGTTTAAAGCAACAGGGTCAATGCAGAGAAGTGAGAGTTAACAGCCAAATCCTATGTCGCTTCGATTTGTTTCTGCTGCTGTTAGCTGCAAGTTGAGTGGAACTATCAGAACAGCAACCTGGTCGGGGGATTTGCACTTTCCTGGTGGTGCAAGGAAGGCAGCTGAGTCACTTTCTCCATTTGCATGGGAAAATATAACATATTATGTTTATTAGATTAGAAACAACTTGGCAGGGAGAGAACTTTTTTCACATTTCACAATAAAAGATGTTGAAGTCACTTACATTGATGTATGTGTGCCTGTGTAAAAGACACTGCAAATTTGTTTTCATAGTGTGCAGATGACTGGAACATGTTAAAAAAAAGTGCAGGATGCACCAGTTCTGACCAGTGGTCTTCCACTCCACCCCACCTCACAGACTGGACTGGAGCCTCTTTGTTGTCTCTGAACGGCCACAATAGCTTCTCCCCTTGTCTCAAAGGGTTGTTTCCTCCTCCTCCTCTTCCTGTGGTGTGGGCCCTGCCATGAACGGAGACTGGAAGACTCTTGAGGGACAGGGTTAGCCAGCAGAGCTCAATTGCACAACCTTCTTTAAAGGGAAGCTGTCCAAAAATATTGCAGTTTGAGCATCAGCTAAACTGCATTACTTGCCAGGGATTTTCAAAGCCAAATTGGGCATCATCTGATGTCATCCCAAGAGCCTCTCCGCTGTCTTCGTGGGCCTTCCGACTGTTATATACAATTCACCAAGGTCACCTTCTCTTCTCCAGTGCTCCTCAACTTGTGGGAAAGGCCTTCAGTCCCGCGTGGTACAGTGCATGCACAAGGTCACGGGTCGCCATGGCAACGAATGCCCTGTCCTCTCCAAGCCTGCAGCCTACCGACAGTGTCACCAAGAGGCCTGTAACGAGAAGATCAATGTGAACACAATTACCTCACCAAGACTTGGTAAGTATGGCTGCATTTGTCACCCTAAAGAAACAAACTCTGAAGCTAGCGACCATTCTCCAACGACTTTGTGTTGATGTGTAGAGTGTCAGAACAGGTATGGCTTGGCAGATTTGCACAGCAGGGTTAAAAGCACCTCAGAGGATGGGGCATTTAGATCAGGAAAACTGCACCCCTCCCCTACTGATGCTATTCTGATCAATCCCATCTCTGTCCCACCAGCATTACTCTGACTGGAGCCCCCAACATTGCTTAAAAGTGGACAAAAGCAGCAGGAGATCCAATAACGGCTTGTTCTGTAACATCAAGCTTATTTTAGTTATTTCACAATATTTATATGCCACTTGATTATAATAGAACCTCAAAGCAGTTTGCAAAAGGGGAGGTAACAACACTAAAATTATCAGTAAAAAAAAAAAAGCCAGGTAAAAATCACATATTTAAAGCATTCGAAAATATTTAAAATCCGCTATAAGATAAAACCACATTAAAATACTGGGATAGCTTCTACATGTCTGGATAGACTTATTCAGCCACACCAAGTATATTTATATATTTGTTTTATTTCACGTGTATATATGTACCACTTGATTGTAATAAAACCTCAAAGCAGTTTACAGAAAACAATAAAACAATAAAAGTAGCCTTTTAAAAGCATTTGAAAGTGGCTATTCAGAACCTTCAAAAAAGATGCCTGCCTGATGTCGCTGTCCGGCCTTGATTAAATGCAATTAACATGTCTAGGGCAGTGTTTCCCAACCTTTTTTGGGCAACGGCACACCTGTTTAATGAAAAAAATCTCGCAGCACACCACCATTACAGCCCCGTGACGTCAGCGCGCAGCGTCACGCCGGGAGGGACACACGAAAGTGAAAGTTTTTAATTTTTTCCCCTCCCCCTTGCCGGGGAACCTCCAAGCTTTGGGGGTGGGGGGGAGGAGGCAGCAGAGCGAGGGACTGAGGGACGGCGGCAGCTGAGGCGGCGGCGGCTGTTGTGGTGGTGGCGGCGATAGCAGGCGGAGGAGGGGGCGGCGGCGGGAGTTGCTGCTGCTGTTGTTGCTGCTGCTGCCCGGACATGCCGGCCTCCTCCTCCTCCGCTGTCTCGTGCTCCTCCCTTTTGCACGCGCTGCCCCGCCGCTCGGCACCACCACCGCGGAGCCGCCCCCGGCTCGACGCGGATCCTCGCCGCCGCCGCCTCTCACCGCCCGACTCGCCCGCCTCCCTCCCACGGCACACCAGCCGATGTCTCACGGCACACTAGTGTGCCGCGGAACACCGGTTGGGAAACACTGGTCTAGGGGTTCCCCCTTCCCAAACAATGTCCATGGAAGGGTGGGGGAACCAGACTGGAAGCCACAGGCAAGGGAGGTGAATCTTTCCTTTCTTCCACTGAAGTCCTGATGAAACACCCCACCCCCGAGATCACTACTACTCCCAGGAGGAAAGCTTTTGTCTAGTTGATCCTCCTGACACATGTGGATTCCCTCTTCTGTGAGAAGGAAACATTTGGCCTTAATTTGGAAAATGTCCACTTCAAATATTTCCCATGTATGATAAGTGGGAAGTCCCTGGGTTTACAGTGCTCTGAACAAACATTTTTAAATGTGCCTGCTAATTGTGAGGGCTACAAACTTGTGTTTAAAAAAACAAAGCACACACACAAGTGAAAATGGAGATTCCCAGGAAGTCAAGTACTGAAGTAAACACCCATCCTAGTTTGCCAGGTCTTAGCATGGTGCTCATGTGTGTATATCAGGAGTGAGGAACCTTTGACTCTCTAGAAGTTGCTGGACTACAACTCCCATCAGCCCTAGCAAGCATGGCCGATGGCCAGGAGTGATAGGAGAACGTCATTCAGCAACACCTGCAGGGCCAAAGATCTCCCACACCTGCTGTATATTATAAAACTCTGAGAAGAGATTCAGCCAGGGCACCTCCTGCATCGCTGATCTGTGCCACCACCTTCCTCCCAGATCAGTATGTTCACCTGGCACCAGTAGGGGTGGTGGAAAGGACTGGTGGCGGAGCAGCTTCAGACCCTCCCAACCTTAGACTCTGTATATTTCATGAGAGCTATGGCAGCAGCACGAGGCCTGCGTGAAGTGGTTCAAGTTTCCCAGCAGCTATGACTTACTAGGCAGCCTTAGGCAAGCTTCAGGGTGACCAGGTGGAGATGGAGGAGAAATGTGATCCAGTTGGTATTTAAAGGCAACTCTACCTAATTTTCTCTTTCCATAACAAGATGAGAACAGAAACGCTCCCATCCTTCAAAATTCACAATTCTCCTAATTTTGCCATGCAGTTCTCCAATCAAGTACTGTGCAGTGGTACCTTGGTTTTCGAACATAATCCGTTCCGGAAGACCGTTTGAGTTCTGAAACGTTTGCAAACTGAAAACTCAGTAGCCAACAGCTAGGCCTCAGAATCTTGCACTCAGTGGAAGCCGTGTGGCATGTTTGACTTCTGAAGCGTGTTCGAAAACCAAAGCATTTATGGCATTTGAAAACCGAAATGTTCATCAACGGAGACGTTCGAAAACCGAGGTACCACTGTAATGTGTTCAAAAAATGCACATGGCAGTGAAAATTGTGCAAGAAAAATGCATTGTATTAGGGAAAGTTGCTTTACAAGAATGTGTACAACGAGGAAAACGCCACAGTGAAATCCTGACAAATTTCCATGAGGGTTCTTTAATAAATGAATAAATAAATAAATCTCAAACAGATGTCAACAACTGAACTTAAGACTGGGACAAATAAGAGATACAGAATGGATCAGCTGTGCCTAGCTATTCCTCTGCATGACTGTTAGCCCTAGTGCATGCAGGGCATCCACACTCCAGAGCATTGATCATTCTGGCCTGCCTTCCAAGTTTGTTGTAAAGTTTATTCAGGTGATGTGTTTGAAGTTAATTTAACCACACAGGGAAAACACGGCCCATAGTTCAATCCCCAGTTAAAATGACTTGGGGTAAGAGCAGGGGTCAGTAAACTTTTTCAGCAGGGGGCTGGTCCACTGTCCCTCAGACTTTGTGGGGGGCCGGACTATATTTTCAAAAAAACAACGAATGAAATCCTATGCCCCGCAAATAACCCCCAGACGCATTTTAAATAAAAGCACACATTCTACTCGTGTAAAAACACGCTGATTCCTGGACCATCCGCGGGCCGGTTTTAGAAAGTTTTAGAAAGCGATTGGACCAGATCTGGCCCCCGGGCCTTAGTTTGCCTACCTAAGGGTAAGAGGGCTGGGAGAAAACCCTCAAAAACCGCTGCCAGTCAGAATACCAGGCTAGATGAACTAATTGTCTGGGCTCCAGATAAGGCAGTTTTTATATGTTCATAAATACAGAGTATTGTGGGTTGTGTAACCCTTTCCCTGTGATCCCAGCCCCTTCCCCACAAAACTTTTTCTATCTTTTTTTTTCTCTCTCTTCCTCCCACCCCACATTATATTCCAAAAGCTGCTCTGACCTACAAGTGCACAGGCGACCAGTGGATGGTATACTGTCGCGTGATTCGGGAGAAAAATCTCTGCCAGGACATGAGGTGGTATCAGCGCTGTTGCCAGACCTGCAGAGACTTCTATGCAAGCAAGATGCAACTGAAAAGTTAATGACACCCGCCTTTTGCTCCTTTAGGGTATTACAGCTCCTATGTACTGCTTCATACAAAATGTGTCGTTAACTTATGGAACTGCCTGCCACAAGATAGTGGCAATAGCCACTTAGCTTAGATGGCTTTTTTTTCTTTTTCTTTTAAGGATTAGACAAAATTCATGGGGGGGGGATAGGTCTGTCGATAGCTAAACAGCCATGACAGCAAAATGGAACCCCCCCCCCAAAATCCACAGAGGCAGTCTACCTCTGATTGCCAGGTGCTAGTGACCAACAACAGGGGATGGCCATTTCCACCGGGCACCAGCGGCAGCTGGCTGGCCACTGTTAAAATGTCAAAATGCTTGAATAGATGGACCTTGGCCCAGTGTAGCCAGGAAAAGTTGCAAGCTTGAGGGTAAGCTGCCTACCAGATCTTCAGCAAGCCACTCAGACTTGGTGGATTCCAACGCTTACCTAATAGGACTTGAAACTCCTTTTGCAGACCGGATGAACCAAAGCAATCCACGACTGAAAAAGAGAAAGAAAGAAAAATTCGTCTCCAAGCCAATCCTAGAGATTTTTATGATGTTTTGACGTTGCGACTCCCCCCCCCCGCCCCCCAGTAATATATATAGATTATTTCCAGCCACTGGATGGCTTGCTACCATTTTCCTTTACTTAAAAAAAAAGGAAAAGATTTGAAAAGTGATTAAATTGACTAAAGTTACATGTACCTCAACAGGGTAAGCCTCTGGCAAATAACTCAGTGTAGATAGAGACATTACTTAATGCTTCAGCCTTTGGCTTCTACGTTCCATTCCCAGCCCGAAAGTGCGGGCGGAGGCTGGGTGGCTTGAAAGCAAGAACCATTAATGAAATGCTTATTTTTTAATTTTTTTTAAAAAAGAGGCATTGCTAGAAAAGCTCCTGAAAGCCAAACAGCAGTGGATGAACGCATCTGAAATCTCTGCAGAAAGCTCGCCACAGCTGCTGCCAGCATTCCACTGAGTATAATTTTAAAGGAGTGAAAAGAAGAAGAAAAACGAATCAAGGGCTGACATTCCGCTTCCTCTCTGCCAACATATATTCTCTTTTGCCTTGTTTTGTTTTTTATTAAGGTGCTTTATTTATCCAGTGTTGCAATACATAAATAGAAGACGACTGTAATGATCCCAGGAGACCCAGTTCAACTCAAAATGCTTCATAACTCTACAGTGGTTCATCAAGTTCAATCGTGAAGTTTTCCATCAGACCAGTTTCAGTAGCCCAGCTGAGCTGCATGAAAACATGCCTGGCCCACCGCACCCACCACTGCAGCTGCATAATGAACCTCCACATGTGGCACAGAAATTTCAGTGGAAGGGTCAGCCCTAAGCACTGAAAGCAAGTTTTTATGTCCGGCATGGGGAACCTGTGGCCCTCTGGAGGTTGTTGGACTCCAATCTCTATCCGTCTCAGTCATCGGGGCCAATGGTCAGGTAAGAGCTTTAGTCCAGTAACATCTGGAAAACCACAGGTTCCCATTCCTGTCCTGCCTATTATTTTGCAACGAGTCCGGACATCCGTGCAGCGATCACAGTATTAGAATTGATGTGCTGAATTTGGGGGAGAGGTGTTAGCAGGAAGAGGGGTTAAATCTTCTCGGCTCTGTTATTTTGGGTGAGAATCCTTACTTTATCTCTTCCTGGGCAGAAGGCATATCCCTGTTTCTCTTCTTCCACACCCACACTCCGGTTTGGACATCATTTATTGTTTCCGATCTGGACCATTGGGGTAGTGCCACAGAGCTGCCCTCCCAACAGCGGCATTGATGTTACAGCTCACCTGGATGGTACAGAGGCAGGACAGGGCTGCAGGAAGGACCCAGCACAGCATCACCAGCACAGCCAATCTGGATCTCCTACTGCGGTGCTGAACATTGCTGCTGTCCCACCCCGCCAGCCCTCCCACTGTTCAGATAAACAGCAGCGACACCACTGCTGGGAGGACAGCTCTACCCCACCGCCCCAGCCACTCCTGCATTCAGTGGTGGGAATCTTTTCTCCCTCTCTCTCCAAAGAAATAAAATGGAGTAGAAATGTCATTTCTGAGGGTTGCTGTGGAAGACCGATGCAGCTCAGACATTACCTTTCACAGGCTCTATGGCAAGCAGTGCTGTAAGCAGAGAGAAGCATTGCCACTTTCATGGGTGTGCCGATTTAAACATGCTCTGTTAAACAAAGTGCATTCAGGTCAGATGTTTGCATCTCCAGCCACAGTGCTGAAGATTAAGCTGTGAATCTCCACCTCAACACCTTCGCTACGGTGACAAGTAGGTAGCAAATGGGAGGCTCTGCTCCATGAAGCCGCTCTGTCCTCTGCAACTCTGTTGACTGGAAGGCCAAGTTCATATTAGGACATTCTGATACCCCTAATACAGAAATGGCCCCGAGTTGAAATCAGAACTCACAAAGATCCCTGGATGTGCATTCAGACATGCATTTTGCTTTTGTTTTTAAAAAAGTTCATCCTATGAAAAGACATTGAAATCAATCTACTACACAAATTGGTTTTAAAAAAACCTCAGGCATCGCAGATGTTGGACAATGAACTGGGTTTTCCAGAGTATGGACCTGGGATCTTATCAAGATGGAAATAATGATAACGGTGCTCGAAAATTCAGGACCAGCTTCTAACCCTTCTCAAGGCAATGGGAATGTTTGGATCAAAAGGAGCTTATTCACTCGCTGAGTTCCATTGGTGCTAGCCTGCTTCTGTATTATCAGGTTGTTTGTGGGGCAGGGTTCTGTGGTTCTTTATACATATATTTACAGGCAGGGCTGCAATGATGGCTTGGCAGCCATATGCAAAGACACTGTGTAGTCTTGGTGGTGAGCCTAGTACATCCTTCCCCAACTGCCTACCCTCCTGTTGTTTTTGACTACAACTCCCATCAGCTGTGCTCCTATCAGTCCCCAGCATCATATGACTGTGCTGACTGGGGCTGATGGAAGTTGTAGTCTAAAACCTCCCTAAGATAGGGAAAGCTTACACATTTTGGATTGGATCCATTGCTAGACCTACTCAAGAGTACACCCACTGAAATGAATAGACATGATAACTAACTTAGGCACATTACTTTCAGTGGACCTCCTCTGAGGTGGGCTAACATTGGCTACAACCCTTTGTTTCTTGTCTAGCTTATGGGAGCTAACCTCAGATCTAATCCAGAGAGTTTGTGTTGGATTGGGACCAATTAGACATTGGCTGATTGATGGTGTACACAAGTCTCATTGGTGAGTGACTATAGTAGGACCTTGCTAGGAGTTACTTCTGAACAAACATGTTTAGGATTGCACTTTACTGGGAGACTTGGGTTCAAATCCCTCCTCAGCTTGGAAGCTCACTTGATGGTCTTGGGGAAGTCAACCTAAACAGGGTTGTTGTGAGGTTACAATAAAACAACCTGACTTCCACTACTCTGTGAGCTTCCGAGACGAGGAATAGGTGATAAAGGTAATATATTCTGCCACCACCACCCCGCAAAAAATAAAAACAAAAATTTGCCCAACTTCCTCTGGATTCTATCAAATTTCTGTACAGTGTAGCTACTAATTATCCAATCCAGTTTATCTTGTTGAGTTCACTTGGTGTTTGTAATAATGCTTTTGGCCTGTGTTATGTCTTTATAGTGTTCCTTATTCTCCTCCTCAAAATCAGTCATAGAAAGACATTCAGACTGCATTTCAGGCCTCTTTGCTGGTGTCTCTTAGATGTTATGGCTACATCTAGGAAACTGTTCATGAACGAACCAAACCAACATACTAAGGCGATCCCTGGTCAGATGCTTCTAGTAAAATGATCATCCCATCCTCATTATGCTTCTGCTCTGTGAGATCAGGCCCATCCCAGGCTGATAGCCTGCCTGTACCCTCCAGAGTGCCAGTGTTGTGCCAGAGTTCCTTTCAGACCCCAACCCAGCAGTTCTGTGCTGTGAAAAAATCTTGTTTGGGATGGAGTGGGTAGCAGGCTGGCCTTTGTGCTAGGAGGACTGGCAGAGAAGCTGCAACTCATTTCCATCACTTTGGCACTGGTCTGAATAGCCAGACCTCATCAGCCAACTCACAGCATCATGGCTTAGGCTGCAATCAAAAGAGCCATGATCCTGCATGCTGAAGGTATCTTTTGCCTTGCACTATGAAACGCCAGCCTTGCAGATACAGAGACTGGGTTGTATGGCTGAGAATTAGTTTAGATGGCTTTTTTTTAAAAGGGTGTAGCCAAATCCATGGGAGCTAGGGCCTAATTGGCGCTAGCAACAATTGCTAATGGAGCCTCTGTACACAGAAGCAGTGTACCACTAAATATTTTGTGCTGGGGACAAACAACATGGAAAGGGTAGCCCCTTCAAGGCACAGATGGTGTGCCTTCTTGGAGGATCACTGGAAACAGAACCCTAGGCTAGGTCTTCCTTTGACCCAACATGCCACTCTTACACTTATGCTGTATAGGAGGGATGGAGGACTTGTGGTTTTCCCAGTGCAGTTGGACTCTGTAATTTCCACCAGTCCCAGCCCAGCATGCCTAACAGGCAGGAAAGATGGGCAATTGAGTCTAGCAACATCTAGAGTGCCACGGGCATGGAAGCCAACTCTTAGTGGTTGAGGCCCCTTCAGTCCCCTCCAATAAAATATTAGAGGGGCTTAGTTGAAGAGCATTGCTGTTCAACTGGTTTGTGTGTGTCATGTGATGGGTTATGCAGGACAGGGCTTACCTGCCCCCCAATATTTTATTCAAGTTGGCACCCCTGGCCATGGGTTCCCACCATTCCTTCTGTACAGTGAATTAAGTGCTTGAAATTGAGGGCTGTTTCCAAAACGGTTGCTGAGATGGTGCAAGGGTTTGTTCAAATAAAATTTGGTTTTGAAAAAGTCTGGTGGACCATTGCAAGATCTGAGGCAAGGCTGAAGTTCACAACATTTTCTTTTTCACCTTCCATCTCCTAAACCAGTCCTATTGCCCATCTCCCCATTAAACGCACAGATCTTTTGTCATGCCATTGTGTTGTCCCTTGCACAACAATCTTCCAGCAGGGCAGCAAGTATGCCAGTAAGTGACTTTAATCCTACATTGGATGCAACCTGTTTTTGTGTTGTTGTTTTTTAATTTACCAAGCTTTCTTGGGAAAAGGAAAATCCAGATTAAATGGGGAGTACAGGCTGCCATTTTGATGCCAGCAATGTTGTGTGTACACTGCAATTAACATGGGTTCATGCGGAGCATCAATGCCACATCAAGCACCCGCAGCCAGAATATATACAGTGGCTGTGGCTTCTTCATCTGTACTTACTATGTAGGCACCTGTTGGTTTCAGTGTAGCTACAGCAACGCCTTTGGTTTGCTCCCTTTCAGCCCAGCCCTCTTGGATTACAAGGGTAGGAATCCCATTGCTTAAATCCATTTTCTATGTGCTGCTTTTAAGTACTGTACATTTGTAATTGCACAAGTTGTCACATACGGAGTGTAGATTCTCACTATCATATGGTGCTATCTTTTTGTCTTTTGTCTATATGATTTTTTAAAACAAACAAACACCTTTGCAGTTGGATACTGATATTTTATTCTAATGCAAGGTAATAATACCGTGTTACGTTTTTCAATACCAAGTGCAAAAATGTGTGTGTGTATATATATAGATATAGATATATTTCCCAGTAATTAATTTCCATATGAACTGTAGCCATTGGTAATATTTCTAATTCCTTGCCCCACCCTACTCTGGTGCTGTAAACAAATAATAATAATAATAATTCCAGTAAAGCATAATGCAACAAATTGTAAATTAAAAGAGATCATTCCAATTTGGGGATTTTTTTAAAAAGGTTCAACATGTATAAGATAATAACAGCAGCAATAACAACAATAATAAATGTATTTTTTCCATAATAATTGCAAGTCTTGCTTTTACCTGTATCATGCAGACCTGAGTTGCTTCTGGATAGCTTGCTCTGTTGGCACCATGATCCTAAACTCATACTTGCTTTCTCTTGTGCAGAGCGAGTCAGTTCAACTGCATTTCCAGCAGGCCAAAATTGTATTTAGCAGTGGCCTCATGTGCAGCCACAATTAAGGCTGCAGAATCCATAACCCACACAAGCCAATGGAACATGATGTGTTATGTGTCATCATTGGCAGCATCTGAAAAAGCATGGACTAAATGGCCCTTTGACTGCTGCAGCCCCACCAGAATATCAGGAAATGAAATCACTTCCTCTGGGTCCTAGCCCCTCTCTATAGTCATACCTCATGTTGCGTCCGCTTCAGGTTGCGTGTTTTCATCTTGTGTCTCGCGGCAACCTGGAAGTAGTGGAACAAGTTTCTTCTGGGTTTTGACGCTCGTGCATGCACAGAAGCACTAAATCACGGCACGTGCAGACGCGGCGCTTCTGGATGCGAACGCTTTGAGTTGCGGACGTGCCTCCAGGACGGATTACACCCGCAACTTGAGGTTCCACTGTAATTGTTATGATGGGTTTCAATTTGCCCAGAGAGTCAGTTGCCAACTGCCCCACAGGCTCAAGCCAGTGTGCTCTGCACATTAGTGGTTAGAGCACCTGCTTTGCATGCAGAAGGTCCCAGGTTCAATCCCTGGCATCTCCAAGTAGGGCTGGGAGAGACCCTCTGCATGAAATGCTGGAGAGCCTCTGCCAGTCACCATAGACAATACAGAGCTGGAGGGACCATTGGCCTGACTTGTTTTAGGTAGCTTCCTGTACTTTTATTGAGGCAGGAAAACACGGTGAAGAATGTTGGTGCTGGCACAGCTGCCAAGGCCCTTGGAACAGCCAGAGCTGGACCAAAAGTGGGGCATGGGGAGTGGAAACACCCTGAACAATATTACTGCTCAGGCCAAGAGAGACTGGAGATGACTCTTCTCCCACAAACCCAATGCTGCAATCAAACTGTATGTACTCAAAACTCTAGTTACCAACTGAGCACCAAGTGGCAACACTCAGAGCCAAAACAGACCACTGGAGAGGCTACGTGGGAACAGGGTAAAAGGTAAAGGGACCCCTGGGGTTGCGGCGCTCATCTCACTTTATTGGCTGAGGGAGCCGGCGTACAGCTTCTGGGTCATGTGGCCAGCATGACTAAGCCACTTCTGGTGAACCAGAGCAGTGCACGGAAATGCCGTTTACCTTCCCGCCGGAGCGGTACCTATTTATCTATTTGCACTTTGACGTGCTTTCGAACTGCTAGGTTGGCAGGAGCAGGGACCGAGCAACGGGAGCTCACCCTGTCGCGGGGATTCGAACTGCCAGCCTTCTGATCGGCAAGCTTTAGGCTCTGTGGTTTAACCCACAGCGCCAGGGAACAGGGTACAAGTGCCAAATCAGCCCATCGAAGGCAGCCCTAGAAGCTTAGCTGACTATAAGCGCCACGGTACATTGACAAGCTTCACTGCTGGAGAACTACTGCTTTGCTCTTGGAGGTAGCAGCAGCCAGAGACCATCAGTGGAAGAGGTGAGCTGTTCATCTGGCTTTCCTCCACAACTGCTAGAATTCTTCCTCCTCTTGAGGAAGCCACCCTTTTTGCACCTTTGGTTGGCAAAGGGGAGCCTGCCCCAGTGCCCCATCTCACCTACGCAAAATAGTCTGAGCATATTACACCAATCCTAGCCCGACTGAACTGGCTGCCAGTTAGTTTCCAGGCTCAATTCAAAGTTCTGGTTTCAACCTATAAATCCTTAAACGGATCAGGACTGCAATACCTCAAGGAACGCCTCTCTCCATATGAACTTTCCCAGACCCTGCCATCTTCATCTGAGGGCCTTTTCATATACTCCCTCCATGAGAGTTCCAGAGGGTGGCAACATGAGAACCTCTTCTGTGGTGGCTCCCCCTTTCTGGAATGCTTTCCCCAGGAAGGCTTGCCTGGCACCTTCATTACATATCCTTAGGTGCTAGGCAAAAATGTTTCTCGATAACCAGGCCTTTGGCTGACTAAACATTCTATGACCTTTTCAATGTGTTTGTGGGAGGAGGGGCTATTGATTTGTTTATGGTTTTTGAATTATGTATCTTGTGTTATCATTTTGTATTTTTATGTTGTGAACCGCCCTGTGATCTTTGGATGAAGGGCAGTATACAAATTTTAATAATATTAATAATAACCATTCCTCGATCCAATGCCACCTTCCCAGCACAAGGAGGCTTCCTGTTCTTGGAGGTATCTGAGGTACTAACCGAGGCAGCCTCCCATTGAGGCTATAAAACGGCAGCAAAACACAACAGGCCTTGTCCAAAGGTCGCTCTCTATTAACACATCATTAGCCTTGGAAGAGTCCATCATGTGCAGGAGCCAGATGAGATTGTAATTGTTGAACTCCCTAAACAACAAAAGGCCTGTGGGGGCTCCCTAGGAAGCCAAGAGGCATTGCATAAAGTTGGGAGGGTGAGAATTAATGCTGTAATAGGTTTGGCTGGAGGTATTGGAGACTTCTGCCATTAAACGCCCTCCTGTAATTCTGAGCTGCATCTACAGTGGGTCTGGCAGGTACAACCGGCATAGGATTGGATGATTTCCAAGGGACAACAGCCCCGTGTACCTTCCCTCTTGCTTCCAGCTCCCTTTGGAACAGTCTTCTATTGAGTTCATCGGGGACAGGCAAAACCAGACCATTACAGTGCTTAAAAAAACAGTGCCTGAATAAGAATCCCAGGGCGGCTGGGTTTTTGTTTTTTGTTTTGTTTTACTTTTTTTAGCATAGCAAGCGCTCCCCAGTCCTCGGAGTCCACCTGTTCCCTCCACTCGCACTCAAGTCTTCAGAGAAGCTGACGGCTTTACCAGTCTCTTGAGAGTTTACCAGCAAGCCAGTCTGACTGTTTGTACATTAAGAGGTTTTCTCTGGATGGAATTCCTTTCCAGCAAGCCAGATAATGGAACACCTTCTCATTTCAATCCCCAGAAATGCAGCTGAGCATTACCAGCCTCCTTAAAAACAAAACAAAAACCCTTAAGTCTAAAGCTCTTTAGAACAGCTCCCTTGGGTAGATGAATCAATCAAGGTTTTTTACCTGCAGATAAAAATGTACACAAAATCTGTGGGGCTGGCAAAAAAGAAAGATGCTGGCGTTTTAGCTTTGAGAGTGTGATCCAAAACCACAAGTTCCCCTTGTGGCCAACAAGTCAAACAACCCACTGGGGGAAGAGCTGTGGCTTGGTGATAGACCACCTGCTTTGCCAGTAGTAAGTCCCAGGTTCAATCCCTGCCATCTCCAGGTTGGGCTGGGAGACACTCTCTGCCCGAAACCCTGCAGAGTAGTTGCCAGTCAGGGTAGACCAGGGGTGGAGAACCTCCAGGCTGGAGGCTAATCTTGGCCCACCAGTGAATCCAGTTTGGTCCACAAAGCCATTATCCTCAAAGCATGCCCATCTGCCCTGATGAGGTCTGGGAGGCCAGGATTTAATCCTGTGTTGGCTGTGTGCCATGTTCTAAGTATAGAAACGTGTTGTGTAGTCAAGGCAATCCCTGCTCATCGACTGATGAGTGGAGATTAAAGCACTTCTCAAAAGCGCTGTTTGAAACAGTTCATGCATTTCTCCTGAGAGGGGGCAAGAGAAGTGTACAAGCTGCTTCAAACAGCACTTTTGAGAAGTGATGTAAAGCAGTCCCCACACTCCCATTTCAACTGAAATGATGAGTGCAGGGGCTGCCTTAAGGCACTTTGCAAAAGCACTGTTTGAAGCACACACACCCCTTCATTTAAAGGAGAAGGGGGCGTCTGCTTCAAATAGCACTTTTAATATTAGACAAGCACCATCTCTGTTGTCTTTTTGGCACCTACCGCAGACCTTCCTCTTTCACTAAGCCTTTTGAAGGTTGTATCTGTAGTGGAATTGTCTTTAGATGTTTTTATTGTTTTATCTTTTGTGTGTTTAATGCCCTGGATTCTTTGGAGAGGAAGGAGTAAGAGGGGTATAAGTTTAACTGATCGATTGACAACAACAACAGCAACAACATTATTATTAAAAGCCAATGACTTCAGTAGAGATCCTGTAAAAAGGTCTGTTTCCCATAGACAGTTAAGTCAGAAACAAGAAATCTAGTAGCTAGACAACCTACATTAATACTGGGTCCTAACCTTTGCCAGACAAATTTACTTGGAGGAGACTTTCCAGTTTTCTTTAGAAGGCATTTGTTATGCAGGCAGCAAAGCTGGAGTGCGAGCTGTCACTTGGCCCAGCTCCGCCTGCATTTTCTTGAGCCACGCACATGTCTATATCATGGGACTCCAGGAATTTCCTCCAGCTCTCAGATGGAGAGTGGAAGCTGCTGGCGGGACAGAAGCACTCTGTCCAACAGACTTGCTCCATGACCTAAAAAAATGCACAGGTGGTTAACAAAACTTCAGCCATTTCTCTCTCTCTCGCTCGCTTGCTGTTTTACAGCCTGCAAATTCATTTGCTTCCCCACACGTTTCTCCCTGGCAAAATCGCATAAGGTGCATCCAAGACAAGTCTACTTTCTTTTCCATGAATAATTGCAGTCGCCAGTTGCACCAGCAGTAATTATTCAACTTTGAGGGTAATTAATACATGCTGTGCCTCGCAAAGCTGCCTTATACGCACTCAAGACCATTGCTCCAACCAGCCTAACCCAGTGCTGATGAACAGCAGCTCTCTGGTGACCCAAGCAGAGATTTCCCTCAGCTCTGCTGTTAGAAATCTTTTTGTTGAGATGCCAGAGCTGCCTCATTCCTCTTTTTATCTAGCAGCGACATACCACAGCAAATTTCCCAAATGCTCTTGGGTCCTCTGCAGTCTCCTTCTGGAAGTGCCCACTGCAGCCTCCCTCCAAGCTTCAGGCTCTGTAATCTGACTGCAATGCCATACTTTTCTCAGAAGAGAAGTCTGGGGACGGAGGGAGGGAGGGAAAACCAGTTGCATCTCAAAAACCAGTTGCATGACTACTTCCCCATTCCTTAATTTTAATATGGACAACACATCACTGCCCATTAGCTACACTTCTTTGAACAGGGACAAGCATACTTATGAGATAACTTGCATTTGGTCACATGGCAACCATCCTAATCTCTCATTTTGCGATGTTTGGTCTCAAACAATAATCAAATTATTATTGACAGTATAACTGAAGGTTTCAACAAAACAGGACTAATGATATGTGCGCACACATATAGGTTTATTAGAAGTTGGGCTCAGCAAAGCAAAATATTTCCCTATCATCACCTCCCACATTTTTAATGCTTTATTGTTAATTGTTTTATTTCCTGCTAGTTACATCTCTTCCCTGCCTCTCTGTAGAACAGGTTCAGGGAACCTTTAGCCCTCCAGATGTTGCTGAACTACAATTCCCATCAGCCCTGATCATTGGCCATACTTGCTGAGGTTCATACTTGCTGTAGTTCAGCAACACCTGGATGGCCAAGAGTTCCCCATACCCAGTGGTGTGCCGTCAGGAGACTAGGCTAGTCCCCTAAATGCTCCCAGTAAATTAGAGTATTAAAGTATTAAATCCTGGTGCCTCCTTCCCAAAGCCTAGGACTCATCTGCCTGGCTTAGGGAGGGAGGCGTAATACTTCAACATGGTCCAAGAGCCACCTTCCCAAAGTCCACCCAGATTTGGGAAGGAGGCAAAAGGGCTCTAGCATCCTGTTCAGCTTAGGGAGGCATGATGCTCTCTCACACACAATGTCAGGACAACATCACACATATGATGTCCCCAACATCACCCTTGCAAGCTGGAGCCTCTGCCAATAACTGTACCCCTAAGAAAAATTTCACTGCATGCCACTGCCCTACCCACACCCTATCCAGAACATAGATCTAAGGCAGGCTACAGCTCAGCAAAACTAACACCACTAAAACTATCATAAAAGAGCATTGCAGAACTGAGGTTGGGCTAAAATATTCCCAGGATCACTACCAACCATATGATTCAGTACAGTGGTGCCTCGCAAGACGAAAAGAATCCGTTCTGTGATTCTCTTCGTCTAGCGGTTTTTTCGTCTTGCGAAGCAAGCCCATTGAAGGATTAGCAGATTAGTGCTATTAGCGGCTTTTAGCGGCTTATCTGCTGATCGGATCAGCTGATAAGCGGCTTAGCGGCTTAGCGGCTTAGAAAAAGGGGGGAGGGGGAAAAACCAGCAGGAACTCGCAAGACATTGTCGTCTTGCGAAGCAAGCCCATAGGAAATTCGTTTTGCGAAGCACCTCCAAAACGGAAAACTCTTTCGTCTAGCGAGTTTTCCGTCTTGCGAGGCATTCGTCTTGCGGGGCACCACTGTAGTTGTAAGACTGGGGTTTGGAGAAGAGGAGGCCTGCTGAAATGGTCAGACCCATTTCTTTTGCTAAGCCAACAGCCTTACGTAGGCAAGTCTACTACATACCCCCTTTGTTACAAAAACTAGGGGCAATTTGTTGCCAAAGAAATAGAGGGTGCTTCGAGGCAGGCAGCTTCTTCAGTCAATTCTTTTTCCTGCGTAAGCTGCGTGTGGAATTGCTGTTGACTTTCCACAGCCTAACCTGGTGATGCTGGGGACTGAGCATGGGGATTCTATGCACGCAAATCATGCGCTCTACTGCCACAAGTTTCGAGTTTGGGCCCTGAGGGGAATTTGGAGATGGCGAGGTCAGGGAAATCAGCCAGGAGGCTGGCACCACTGCTTCCAGCATATGCTGCCTCAGACTTCTTAGAACCCTATTTTGGCATTTAATGGTATATGAAGTTGTAAAATAAATAAACAAACCCACCTAATGGTAGGGCCAGCCCCAAGGACAGGCTTTGTGGCACACAAAGCTCTTGACTTCCAAAATCTTGTCCCTTTGCAGCCTTCTTCAGCGAATGGTAGAACCACCTCTGCCAACACTCCCATTTGGGGTGAGGATTAGGTATTTCCTGGCCTCAGACTCTGTCTGAGCACCACACAGGCATCTTTTCTTGCGGCCCCTAATTACACAGATCCAGCCTGACCCTATTTCGTCTCCTCAGCAGACGCTGTACCAACTTATGACCAGAATATATAGCGGAAAACAGGGCTTATTACATTCACAAGGAGCTTGTGAGGAGACATTTTGTTATAATCTATGGCAACAGCATCACCTGCTGACTAATTGTTAAATTGCTCCTTCACCGTTTTCATCCTGAGGGAAAATTTGCACCTTGCTTGAGGGAAATTTTCCCTTGAGATAAAGGACACTTGTCAAAAAGAAAATAAAGGATACTTATCAAGTTATATACACATCACAAACATGGAAGTGAACTGGAATCACAACCAATACTTTGCCAAACTTTATGCCTTAAATAACCTGTTACCAAATAAGGCAAATAACTATTGTACCCAGAAGCATTAAAGAACCTTTTAATGAGGGTGAAAGAGGAGAGCGCAAAATACAGTCTGAAGCTCAACATCAAAAAAGCGAAGATCATGGCTACTGGGCCCATCACCTCCTGGCAAATAGAAGGGGAAGAAATGGAGGCAGTGAGAGATTTTACTTTCTTGGGCTCCATGATCACTGCAGATGGTGACAGCAGTCACGAAATTAAGAGACGCCTGCTCCTTGGGAGAAAGGCGATGGCAAACCTAGACAGCAGCTTAAAAAGCAGAGACATCACCTTGCCAACAAAGGTCCGTATAGTTAAAGCCATGGTTTTCCCAGTAGTGATGTATGGAAGTGAGAGATGGACCATAAAGAAGGCTGATTGCCGAAGAATTGATGCTTTTGAATTATGGTGCTGGAGGAGACTCTTGAGAGTCCCATGGACTGCAAGAAGATCAAACGCATCCATTCTTAAGGAAATCCGCCCTGAGTGGTCACTGGAAGGACAGATCATGAAGCTGAGGCTCCAATACTTTGGCCACCTCATGAGAAGAGAAGACTCCCTGGAAAAGACCCTGATGTTGGGAAAGATGGAGGGCACAAGGAGAAGGGGACGACAGAGGACGAGATGGATGGACGGTGTTCTCGAAGCTACAAACATGAGTCTGACCAAACTGCGGGAGGCAGTGGAAGACAGGAGTGCCTGGCGTGCTCTGGTCCATGTGGTTACGAAGAGTCGGACAAGACTAAACAACTAAACAACCCAGAAGCACTGAGTGGGATGAGATGTAAAAATTCCAGAATTTTGAAGCCATGGGGGAAGTGTTTGTATTTCCCCCTCCTATTCTGTTCTCAAGGGGGCGATTTTAAAAATGCAACCCTTACCTCCTTTATCAAGCCTAAACTTATCTTTCTGTTTTAACAACATGAAATGCATCATATCTAAGTTGTTGTTATTATTATTATTATTAATTAAATTTGTATACTGCCCTTCATCCACAGATTTCAGGGTTGTTCGTAACATAAAAATACAGAATAAAACCACAAGGTGCACAATAAAAACAAGAACAAAAATAAACGAAACAATAAACTCCACTTAAAATGACATAGAGTCTATGTCATAGGCTGTCAATCAGCTAAAGGCCTGATTGAAGAGGAACATTTTTGCCTGGTGTCTAAAAGTGTACAATGAAGGTGACAGCTGAACCTCCCTGGGGAGAGCATTTCCACAAACAGGGAGCCACTGCAGAAAAGGCCCGTTCTTCGTGGAGGAGGCACCCAAAGAAGGGCCTCAGGTGATGATTGCAGAGTCCGTGTCCTTGACGGGTCAGCAAGCAGGACGTGTGAGCAGCAATGCACTTGTGATACCCATCTAATGGCATTCCTCCAGCAATGGAAGTAGAACATAGCCCCCGTTGGCTAGTAGTCATTCATAGCCTCATCTGCCATGAATCTTGCACTTCAACTCCCAGCAACACCCAGAGGGCCTCAGGCTCTCCATTCCATTCCTGACCTCAAGATTACTATCTATCCTTTAATATGAGTGCTGTAGAATATCCAACTATAGATAAAGAAATACAAGGAAGAGGACATGGGTAGGGTGTATCTGGTTTGCTTGCACAAGGCCCCAAGACCAATCCCTGGCATCAGGTAGGGCTGGGAAAGACCTCTGTTGATAGCCAATGTGGTGACCTCCAGATGCTGTTGGACTGCAATTTCCATCAGCCCTGATCATTTGGTTATGGTATCTCGGACTGATGGGAGTTGTAGTCCAATGACATCTGGAGGCTTCCACCACATTGGCTACCCCTGGTGTAGACAATGCTAACTTGGTATAAGGAAACTTCATACGTTCTTCTAAATGCAGCAAGAGATGGCAAGCCTGCTGTCCTTCACTAAAGCTAACCTGTTGTCCCATTAGACCAGTGTTTCCCAAACGTGGGCCTACAGCTGTTTTTGGAATACAACTCCCACCATCCCTAGCTAGCAAGAGGTGATGGGAATTGTAGTCCAAAAGCAGCTGGAGACCCAAGTTTGGGAAACACAGCATTAGACAAAGCAAAATATTAAAAATTGCAAAACACACACACACACACACATACGCTAAGTGCCAGAGGTTACCAGCACAAAAGGATTATAAAAAGACCTCCCTTTCACTGGGCCACCTTTGAGTTCTGAAAATGCCTTGACTCTTTGCCATTGATCTCGTTAAGAGGGATTCCCACATGGCCAACTATGATGAAAAAGACAACCTGCCATCTCACTAGGCTCCGCTTTTTATTAATCCCAGATTAGGAATCACGTCGAAAGTAATAATCGCTCAAACGATTTATGGGTTGCAATATCTAATTGTGCAAGTACTGGACAAAGCTTTCAAGTTGGATGCCAATTTGAACAGCTGCAGCCTGAGCCTTGGCTGGAGAACACCCAAGTGTTTTTAGAATGATATATGCAAAACAAAGGGAAGTCCAGTCTAGGGCTCTGGAGAATTATCATTATAACAGTTATATATAAGGGAGGCAGGACAAATCTGACTCAGTTTGGATTTAAAGGCAAGCCCACTTAATTTGTACTTGCCAGAATAATACACGAACCAAAATGCAGCCATCCTTCAAAATTCACACTTCAAATTTTGCAAGGCAGTTCTTTAGTCAAGTAAAGTGTGCAAAAAAATCATATACCAGGGTAAAGTGTGAATACAAGTGAAAACAACATACAAAAATGCATTATACAATGGGAAATTGTTTTGTGAATATTACGCAAAATTGCATACAAGAATGTGCATATTAGGAGAAATTTGCATTAAAATGCTGGTGCCTTCCATGTGGACTTAAAAAACAATAGCAGCAAAGCAATGTGGAAATGTGAAAAACTGAATTAAATATTGGAAAAGTGAGAAACAGAGAGAAACAGAGATTGACAGATTCGTCTACCTTTCACATAGTTATCCTGCTTCATCCTCGTGACAATTATGTTTTCATTTGTTTTAAATATGGATGAACTGCTAAGCGTTTAGAAGTATCATAGAATACCATACAACAAAGCAGGTAATATAAGGTTCCAAAAAATGGAGACAAGTTCCTATCAGCGAATAGACTTGCTCATCTAGTAAGGCCTGGGTAATTTTTTTAAGGTGTTAGAATAGGATGAAAACTATGCCTGTCTAATTTTGAGGGAAGATGTGCTCCACAGTGCAGCTGCACTAAAGGTTTAGTCTGAAAAGTCACATACCATATTGTATTTTTGTCAAGTTGCTGTGAGACTTTTTATTGTAAAAAGCAACTAATGAAAATAAAATAATAATAATAATAATAATAATAATAATAATAATAATAATAATAATAATAATAATATAACTTGGGTCCCAAAACAAACTGAGTCCCAAGTTTGTTTAGTTAAGAATCATGCCTGCTTTGGCCCAAAACCACACACATGTGATAACACATGTGAGGCTGTCAGTAGTTTTGTCACACACAAACATTCTCCATCCAAGGAACATCTTATTAAAACTCAAAGAAAGAAAGAAAGAAAGAAAGAAAGAAAGAAAGAAAGAAAGAAAGAAAGAAAGAAAGTGCCAAGGTAAACAGACCAGTGCCAAATTTACATACCTCGCTCACATCAGCTTCTCCCCAGGCAGTGATGTTGCGATAGCTGGAATTAATTCACTGAGGAGGAACACACATATCCCTTGTGCAGAAGGTTAGATTGCAAGGTCTTTGGGGCAAAGATCTTTCAACTTGCGCCTTTAAGCGCCTTGCCCATGAATGTTGCTCTATTAAAAAAAAGAAAGATTTCAAGAGAGGAAAGACAGAAAAGCCTATTTAATCCTTTGCCAACCTGGTGTCATCCAGATGTTTTGGATTACAACTCCCATTAGCCCCAGACAGCACGCAGACCCAGTTGGGATCCAGAACATCTGGAGGGCACTGGGTTGGCAAAGGCTGGCCTAATGTATGCCATATTGTTTGATCCAGACCAAAGCCATGGGCGATGCACAATCAGTTCCAAAACAACAGGGTGTTGTTCTCCAGCTCTGTGTCTGAAGTCTGCTGCTAAAACCTGAATTGTTCTTTTGATCAGCAAAAGGCTCCTAATAGCCTGGCCAGTTGCATGGTCCAACAATGGCAGAGGCCAAGGAGAACCCAGCTGTACCAAGCCAAGGGCCCATTAGACCAGCACTCCATTCTCACAGTGGCCAAGCAGATGCCTCTTCGGAAGCTCACCAGCAGAACCAGGGGCTCCCAGAGGGTTTATGGGGCCTGGGGCATGTGCAACTTGGAGTTCCCCTACAATAACTCAAGAATGTGTGTACAAAGGGAGGCATGTGAAAATTATTGCTTGCATGGACTGCGTGCGAGAAGCAGAAATCTCACACGCAGCTCTTGGAAAAAGGAGGGCCATTCCCTGGCAAGAGCTGGCACAGTTGACATCAGAGACAAGCTGGAAGAACATAGTAAATGTGTATCAAACATATGCCACAAAATTAGAAAGCAAGGAACAAAATAAAGTTGGAAACACTTTCTATGTCTAGGTGCATGCAACAGGAATTGCAGGTCTAAGCAAAGTCTTCCTTGTCTTCATTGATGCAAAGTTATCCTGACTTGAGAGCCAGTGCAGTGTAGTGGTTAGAGTGCTGACCTATGACCAAGGAGCCCCAGGTTAAAATCCCCAGCCTTCCACCAGCAATATGGAGAGAATGATACTGGACTACTGGACTATTTTACAGCCTTGTTGCAAATTTACTAAGCTGATTTGGCTAACAGCCCAGAGGACAGGATCACACTTCAAAACGACATTGACAGATTAGAGAACTGGGCCAAAACAAACAAGATGAACTTTAACAGGGAGAAATGTAAAGTATTGCACTTGGGCAAAAAAAATGAGAGGCACAAATACAAGATGGGTGACACCTGGCTTGAGAGCAGTACATGTGAAAAGGATCTAGGAGTCTTGGTTGACCACAAACTTGACATGAGCCAACAGTGTGACGCGGCAGCTAAAAAAGCCAATGCAATTCTGGGCTGCATCAATAGGAGTATAGCATCTAGATCAAGGGAAGTAATAGTGCCACTGTATTCTGCTCTGGTCAGACCTCACCTGGAGTACTGTGTCCAGTTCTGGGCACCACAGTTCAAGAAGGACACTGACAAACTGGAACGTGTCCAGAGGAGGGCAACCAAAATGGTCAAAGGCCTGTAAACGATGCCTTATGAGGAACGGCTAAGGGAGCTGGGCATGTTTAGCCTGGAGAAGAGGAGGTTAAGGGGTGATATGATAGCCATGTTCAAATATATAAAAGGATGTCACATAGAGGAGGGAGAAAGGTTGTTTTCTGCTGCTCCAGAGAAGCGGACACGGAGCAATGGATCCAAACTACAAGAAAGAAGATTCCACCTAAACATTAAGAAGAACTTCCTGACAGTAAGAGCTGTTTGACAGTGGAATTTGCTGCCAAGGAGTGTGGTGGAGTCTCCTTCTTTGGAGGTCTTTAAACAGAGGCTTGACAACCATATGTCAGGAGTGCTCTGATGGTGTTTCCTGCTTGGCAGGGGGTTGGACTCGATGGCCCTTGTGGTCTCTTCCAATTCTATGATTCTATTCTATGATTCTATGATTTTAGGCCTAGGGCTTGGAAAAACCCTGGGGGTTCAGACCTGCGTGACCTCGCCCAGTCGCTGTCTCCCAGCCTTACCTACCCTGCAGGGTTGTTGTGAGGCTAAAACGGGGAAGGGGAGGAAAAACAAGGGCATCCCCTTGAACTCTTTGGAGGAGGTAAAGGTAAAGGGACCCCTGTCCATTAGGTCCAGTCGTGACCGACTCTGGGGTTGCGGCGCTCATCTCGCTTTATTGGCTGAGGGAGATGGCGTACAGCTTCCGGTTCATGTGGTCAGCATGACTAAGCCGCTTCTGGCGAACCAGAGCAGCGCATGGAAACGCCGTTTACCTTCCCGCCGGAGCGGTACCTATTTATCTACTTGCACTTTGACGTGCTTTCGAACTGCTAGGTTGGCAGGAGCAGGAACTGAGCAATGGGAGCTCACCCCATCGCGGTGATTCGAACCACTGACCTTCTGATCAGCAAGTCCTAGGCTCTGTGGTTTAACCCAGAGCGCCACCCACGTCCCATCTTTGGAGGAGAGGGTGGTATAAAAATGCAGTAAATAAACAAGGCTGCATCCCCTGTTCCTAGGAATTTGGCTGCAACAATTACCTCATATTCTTGACAGCAATTATGAAGCGGCCTTCATACGAGGCCCCAGCAAGCTCAGCCCCCTGCTACTGCTGCTAGAGTACTGCCTTTCCCCACACCTTCCAATATCTACGGGGAGCAA
The DNA here is from genome assembly GCF_964188305.1 of Podarcis bocagei. Taxonomy (NCBI): domain Eukaryota; kingdom Metazoa; phylum Chordata; class Lepidosauria; order Squamata; family Lacertidae; genus Podarcis; species Podarcis bocagei. The sequence goes on from NC_138139.1 coordinate 22,934,902, forward strand.
AAAAGGAAGGGGGTTAAAAAACAAACAAACAAACAGAGCTGCTGTTCCTTTAAGGCCAACGCGCGCTTCCCTCATCCGCCTCCTGAGGCATGTTCCTGCGCTGACCTCTCCGCCGAACTTGACTTCAAGGAACTGCTCTACGCCCGCCTCCGCCCACCAAGCCCAAGCACTGCCCGTTCTAGCAGGCGATTGGCTGCGGCGCTGCTCTTGCCCGCCTTTCCTGGGCCATTCCGAACTATCCGGCCGAAGAGGCAGCCCACAGCAAGTTCGGGTGAGGCCAGACAGCTGGGGCGAGAGGAAGGAAGGAAGAGGGGCAGCTGGGAAGCAGGTCGCCTGCAAATAAAAGCAAGTAGGGCTGAATGGTGGTTGGCGGGGATGGGCGTATTAGATCAGGAGCAGCTGATCTGGAAGGGACACCCTTGAACCTGGGAGTTCTGGGTTCCCCTTCAACTGGGGGGCTCCTCTGTTCTTTGTAAGGGCTGCAATTCTAAACCCCACACTTTCCTGGCAGTAAGCCCCATTTAATTGAGTGGTACTTGCCTCTGAGTAGACCAGGCTTTGCTTTGGAGGCGTTTGGCTCGCAATACTAAAAACCCACTTTCCTTGGGAGTAAGCCTCATTAATTCACTACGACTTGCCTCTGAGTAGATCTGGCCAGGATCACGCTACAAGCGTTTCCTTTTATTGCTTGGGAGTGTGGGCAGAGAAGAGAATTTGCCTGGGTTTTACACACACACACACACACACACACACACACACACCATTTTCCATTGCAATAAACAAATGATGTGTAGGAATCTTTGCTCTTTGCTCCAGGGGCTTAGAGAGGGAGCCAGGGGTGTGTTGATGTGGAGAGTGGTTTTTCTTTTTAACTTGTACGGCTTTCTTTGAGGTGTGCAGGTAGGACTCCTCTACCCCATACACAGAACAAGGCAGAGGATGACGGAGGACTGCAGCACTTAAGACTTCCGGGGTGGAGGATGTGTGTGTCATAGTTTGGGATGCTAACTAAAGCTTTGTTTGTGCATCTAGTAAACTAGCCCAGTAGGTTTGGGGGGGGCGGGGGCGGGGACCTGTTGCCCTTTTGTGCTAGTCAACTAATTGAAGGGATATGGTTTTGCTTTTAAGCACATCCTGGAGTCTGTATAATACAGACCACATTTATTCAGGCTGTTTACTGCCTAATGTGTGGAGCTGCTATTGATGTGGTGCCCTCAGTGTGGGCCTTTCAAACAGAGACTCAGCAAAAAGAGCATGAGGGCTCCCAAAGAGGGCAGGGCCAGCTTACGTCAAACTGTGCTGACACACATTACCATCTAAAGGCAGTTTGTGTGGCTAATTGAGTCCAGAGTCCAAAATTGCACAACTATTTTCTACTAGGATACTTATTTTGATCTGGTTGGAGGGTAATGGGGAATGCAGGTAGCTTTAATTGGTCCCTTCTCCCCCCCCCCCCAGTTTAGGGTAATGTTTTTGTTAAAGCAACACCTACCAACACCTCCTCCTCCTCTTCGGTGATCATGTGTAGCAGAGTAAGATTGTCTTCCATAAACATGGTTTTAACAGTGAGTCTGTAAGACACTGTGGAGGCCAATTCTGGCTCCACATCCTTCCACAGTGGGGGCATAGGTTTCTGGGCGGGAGTTGATCACTGTGAGGGTTTGCCAATTGTGCCTTCCTCTTAGTGCGTTTCTCCCTTTCGTCCTGAGTTCGAGTGTCTTCAAAACCCATGACACCTTTGGTAAAGGCTGTTCTCCAACTGGAGCACTCACAGGCCAGTGTTTCCCAGTTGTCAGTGTTTATACTACATTTTTTTTGAATTTGCCTTGAGAGAGTCTTGGATCCTCTTTTGCTGACCACCAGCATTACACTTTCTATTTTTAAGTTCAGAATAGAATAGTTGATTTGGGAGATTATAATCAGGTAGGGTAGGGCACAAATATGATACGCTGCCAAAACAATAGAAAGTTGACAGCGATGTCCCCTTATCTGGCATCATTCTCCTGCTGTACAGAGGAGAAGGCCTTGAGGGGCCTGGGAAGGAAATCCTATGCTGATGAGAGCGAGGGTGCTTTCATGCGACTTGAGAGCCTATTGGAGGCAGCATCTGGCTGTGCTCTGTTGGAAACAGGATTTTTGGCTTGATTTGGCAGCAAGGCCCTTCTTATCTGTTCTAGTAAGTGAGAACAGCAGTAGCTCTTAATTTCCCCCAAGGATTAGATCAAAGTCCTGAGAATAAGATAACCTGAACATGTGGCTCTGATTTTCCATTCTTGGATTTAAAGAAAAAAGACTACTGGTTGGGGGCAGAGTCTATGGCCCAGTCATGATTATTTATCAAGGGATGGGATAACTGAAGGTCCAAACCAATTTTGAAGGGGCTACTCTGAGCCTTCCCTGACGCAACTTGCCGGTGGACAAGTCATCAAAGCAAGGCAGGCTGTCCTGGGACATAAAGTGTTCTGAAACAGGGTGTGTAAGTTTTCAAAAGATCTTTAGCCTTGGAAGGCAGAGAGTCACTCCTGTCACAGGGATCTCTTAGCACCTGGAAGGTCTGTTCAACCTTTGCTTTGGGGACGGGCTCAGCGATAAAGCCAAAGGACCCAGGTTCAATCCCTGGTGTCCTCCTGTTTGAAATGCTGGAGTGCTGTTGTCAGCTGCTGCAGACCAGGGGTAGCCAATATGGTGTCTTCTAGATATTGATGGATTACAACCCACATCTTCCCTGTTGCCCATGGCGGCAGGGGCCAGTTGGAGTCCAACAAGGTCTGGAGCGTAGCACATTGGCTATGTCTGGTGTAGACAGTACTAAGCTATGCAGGCCAATTGTAGAAGGCTGTTTCAGTGTTCATCATTCTATGTTCTCAGAAGCTCAGGGGGGGATGGCTGGGGAAGTGCTTTGTCTGTGGCAGTTGTGGAACTCCTTCCCCCCATCCCCAGCGGTACATCTGGCACATTCATTATCCCGATTTGACAAATGCTGAAGACACAGCTCTTTACTCTGGCATTGGACACTTGAGGTGTATATTTTTAGCACCCACTTTATTTCTGTAAGTTGTTTTAAACTGTTTTTAACACTGTGTTTTAATTGTTGTTACCCGTCCTGGGACCTTAGAGTAAAGCTAATGATGGTGATGATAGTTTATAAATATGTACAATGAGATAATATGTATTTAAATACAAAAAAAAAAATTGCAGGTCCCCCCCCCCCTTAATCCAGATTGTTCTGACCATTTTCTGCAGCAGATTTGTGGATGAACTAAATGCAGAACTGATATGGAATAGACTAGACATAGGTTGATGTCTCCATCCCTTCTCATAACCATGTATGAGATGCAGGAAGCTACAGAAATAGCCAAAGGGAAAAGTGCTTTTTGAGGTTTCAGTATTGAAGATGATAAAAAGAAAGAAGGTTGTCAGAATATGAGTCACAGCAAAATCTAAAGGATGGGCATGGTCTGAGTCCCTGTCCTAGAGCTTACTTAGCATAATGAGTAATCTGAACCCTTCTGCCATGGCTGCTGAGCTAAGCTTCATCTGTGGCATCCCAGATTCCCAACTGTTGTTAAGGTATATTGCTCATTTTATGATCATTTAAAATAATAATAATCCAAATGCTTTGTGTTGTGTTGCAGAGGTTTTTGTAAAGCATGAGGCTGAGTGAGGCACTGACTCAGCCCTTCCAGGCTCCTGCCAGCATCCGAAAGTTCTCAAGCAGCCAAGTTTACCTGTTCAGAAGCAGGCCGTCGGATTCGGATGACTCCTCGTCAGAGGAGGAACTTGACGTCATGGAATTGCGAGCGAGGGGGAAGGAGCAACGGAGGCGCAACGCTGCCGCAGAGAAAGTTGGGGATGTGGTTCTGCTGGAGCGCCAAGTTAGCAAAGACGACAATCTGAACAAATTGGCACTGCAGTATGGATGCAAAGTAAGAAGCAGCTTCCTTGGAAGCGATTGATGACGTCCGTGGTGGGGCTTTTGTTTTGTGTAGAAATGAAAAATCATGGGAGACGAGAGAGGCAGGTGTAGCTAGGCGTCTGTCAGGGCGGACCCTGAGAGCCTATTTTATTGAATATTGCAAGCATTGCCACAGGTGGGCCTGTGGCTGATTGGTTGATACATACACACAGAAACTTGTGATTGGTTAACATAAGTACTAAGGCGGGAATTACATGTGAAAGGTGGGGATTACATGTGATCATTTATCATTGATGCTGAGAGAAGGCTGAGAATCGGAGTTAGAACTAGACAGGCATGAAGCCTCCTAACTGAATTGTAACTAGGGATTAATTGGCACAAACAATATAACAATCGGGTTCTATAGTTATGGTCAGCTAGGCATGGAGAGCAAGTACAGTTTGTTTTCCATGAGCTTGGGATGTCTGTTACTTAATGATTGATCATGGCATGTAACAATGTAATTAGGTTCTGTAGTCAGCTAGGCGTGAAGAGCAGGTTCGCACAGTGTGTGCAAAAGCAGGGAAAAGCCTGCAAGCAGAACTTCTCAGAAAGCAAGAGAAAAGAGGAGCAAAACTTCCCCAAAATGGAGCAGTTTTGTGTAGAAAGAGATTAACAGTTATGTGCAGAAAGAAGACTTCCCTTTATCTCCCCCTTTCTTTTCTTGTTTGCGAGGCATTCTGGGTAGATAAGGCAAAAATATTTCAGGATTAGTGGTGTGCCAACAAATGCCCAAAATAAGTTCGCCAGGGTCGATGGGACAAAAATATTTCGGGATACGTGGTTTGCCAACGCATGCCCAAAATAAATCCGTCCAGGATCGATGGGACAAGAATACTTCGGGATACGTGGTTTGCCAACGCATGCCCAAAATAAGCCCATCCACATCTCACCTTAGGTTTACTGTTGGTGTTGCCATTTCGCAAAGTAGGCGGCAAGGAGTTTATTAGGTGGTTGAGGGGGAGAGAGAAGCCGAGAGAAAAGACTTATGAGGCCAGGAACACATTGAAGGAAGCAACATAACAAAATTAAGATGCATATAATGACAAGGGCATATTGAAAGAGATTATGAAGCCAGGTAAGATTAGGTAGCCAAGCAGTAAGCCACTGGGTGAAAGAGTCCCAGAGGCCAGAAAAACCAACGTCTTGTTTAATGTGGTGTGTGAGATTTTGCAAATGAGAGATCTGCTTTTGGATGGCTTTGGAATTATCAGTAATATTAAAACAGCACATGTTGTCCACTTGTTCACAGCCATAATGATGAAGCATCAGCAAATAGTGATAGCAGAACGATTTTGTAAAAGTCCATAGTGAAATTCACTCTGTTCTTTATTCAAAAGGTGAGAAGCTTGTGAAGTAAAATTCAGGGCTTCTTCTGCAGAACAAGCTAAAGAATTAATGTTCATACGATTCCGTACAGCCAATCCAGGGACTCCTAAGAGAGAAACAACTAAAGAGATATATTCAGACCTACTGAAAAAGGAGACAAAAGCATCACAATCGTTAGTCAATTTCACAGAGCGGTGATATCAAGAGTGGGATAAAGGATCCAGAACTCCTGGAATAACCTGGATTCCTTCTTTGGCCGCAGAAAATTTGGGTAAAATTAAACCTGCGACTTTAGGAGGTAGTGGGCCTGCCAATTGGGTGGTCATAAGCACAATTTCACCAGGTAAAAACAGTGTCTTTGGTTTTTTTGATTAATTAAGTTGATGGTAAAATCAGAGCGTGTATCCTTTGAGATGGTTTTAATAGTGGAGACTAACGGCGGAGGGCTCCCTATTTGTCCTGGCCCGGGAGTGGGGCCCCTAAGGAGTTTCCCGAACTCCTGCACTGATTTGCCCAATGATAGCCTTTACCGCACTTTGGGCATTTCTTGGAAGGCTTAGCCTTATTGGCATCACCATTCCTGTTTGCACCCCTGCCAGGGGCTCTGCATTGTTTAGCAAAATGACCTGGGCAATTGCAGTTGAAGCAGTTGCTATTCCCTCCAGCATTCCTGTTACATATGAGGATTTGAGACCAGAATCCACGATGGCCCTTCTTAATTCTCGCATTACAGAATAAGAAAGGGTTTCATATAGCACCTGTTGTTGTGCTGTGCCTGGGTTTGCATAAGAAATAGGGAAAGCAGATGGCAACACCCCAGCCCATTCAGACTCTTCCTCTAAGGATAGGAGCCCTTTCTGCCTTGCCGGAGGGAGGGAAGGGGGAATGGGTGTGGGCTGAGGAATAGCTCCTGTATGAGCAGATGCAGGAGGGGTGGAAGGGGGGGTGGATGGGTTGGAAGCAGGCAAAGGAGGGAGGGATTGGCAGGATTGTGCAGGAGGCAAAAGCTTGGGGTAAGGAGGGGGATTGTCTGCAATAGTTAGAAGTGCAGGAGCCGTGGGAGACGCCTGAGAGGCCAGGGGCCCTAAGTTTGCCACGGCAACTGCGCATTTCTGCCAAGTTAGCAGACAATGAATAGGAGCCCTGGGCTCTGCAAAAAAGGTCTTTCCAATCTTTTGCCAGGTCTCTACCCCCAAGGAACCTGCCTCAGGGTACCAGGGGCATTGGAATGCAATCTCACATAACAAACGTTCAATTTCCTTTAAAGAAACATGAGCACCTGCACCTCTCTGTCTGACTAAATGAAGCAGTTCAGTAGCATGCACTTTCTGGGACTTAGTAAGCTCCCCCCCCCCCATACTCACGGTGTAGCCGGCTAAGACTTCTCCAGTCGAGTGAAGTATGAGGCTGGCTGACTGCTTCGGCTGCGCAAGGGATCTGGCACGTCGTGGGTCACCAGATGTAGAAATGAAAAATCATGGGAGACGAGAGAGGCAGGTGTAGCTAGGCGTCTGTCAGGGCGGACCCTGAGAGCCTATTTTATTGAATATTGCAAGCATTGCCACAGGTGGGCCTGTGGCTGATTGGTTGATACATACACACAGAAACTTGTGATTGGTTAACATAAGTACTAAGGCGGGAATTACATGTGAAAGGTGGGGATTACATGTGATCATTTATCATTGATGCTGAGAGAAGGCTGAGAATCGGAGTTAGAACTAGACAGGCATGAAGCCTCCTAACTGAATTGTAACTAGGGATTAATTGGCACAAACAATATAACAATCGGGTTCTATAGTTATGGTCAGCTAGGCATGGAGAGCAAGTACAGTTTGTTTTCCATGAGCTTGGGATGTCTGTTACTTAATGATTGATCATGGCATGTAACAATGTAATTAGGTTCTGTAGTCAGCTAGGCGTGAAGAGCAGGTTCGCACAGTGTGTGCAAAAGCAGGGAAAAGCCTGCAAGCAGAACTTCTCAGAAAGCAAGAGAAAAGAGGAGCAAAACTTCCCCAAAATGGAGCAGTTTTGTGTAGAAAGAGATTAACAGTTATGTGCAGAAAGAAGACTTCCCTTTAGTTTTGTTTTTACATTTCTGGCTCAGAGCCTTGCAGGGCTAAGGAAGAGCACTCTGTTCTGTTCCATGGACAGGCAAGATGGGGGAAGGCATCTCCTATCCAAGGGCAGCCTTTGACAACCAAGTCAAGCTGGGAGTTTCCAGGCTTGCATGCCAATCATTTTGTTGTTTGGGTGGCCGAGGAGTAACAACTGTTTAGCTGTTGTAACTCATCCGGTAAAAATAGCTGGGTGAAATGTCTTTGAAGTTGGAACGAGAGTGTCAGCTGGAAGAAAAGGTAGCCAGTTATGGATTGCTGAATTCTGTGTACTTGGGGAAAGAGTAGCTCAGTGGCAGAGCACCTGATTTTCATATAGAAAGCCTCAGGTTCAGTCCCCAGCATTTCCAGGTAGGCTTGTGGAGCTGCAGTCAGGCAGTGTGGCCAGTTCTGAGCCAGATGGACCAATGGTCTAACTAGGCAGGCAGCAGCTTCCTATGTACTTGGGTTTGCAGGAGAGGATGTTTGCTCCCTGTCCCATCAGCAGCATAGGATGCTGCCTTTTAGCGAATCTGACCATTTGCCCAGCCTTAAGGAACTCAAGGCTACATCCCTCAGAAACTGTTCAGCTCCCAACATCTCTGTCCATTGGCCATGCTTGCAGGGGCTGATGGGAGTTGTAGTTCAGCAACACCTGGCAGGCCAAACGTTCCCCACACCTGTTCTAAATGGAGATCATTATCCCAGCTGGTCACTGCATTGGATCTGAACTGATTTTGTGTGTGTACGGCTGTTGTCTTAAACTGCTTCTGCTATGTATGTGTTTTAAAAACTGTTTCTATATATGCAGTTAGTTTTATATATGAAACTGTTTGATATATGCCAGTGTGGGCCAAACTTGGGGCTCCAGCTGTTTTTGGACTACAACTCCCATCATCCCTAGCTAACAGGACCAGTGGTCAGGGATTACGGGAATTGTAGTCCCCAAACAGCTAGAGACCCAAGTTTGGCCAACACTGATATATACATTTACTATATTATTGCACATTGTTTCAGGTGTCCCCTTAGAAGCGATTCATGAAGTGATTGTTTGCATTAGAAGGAGCTGTTTATATACAATGAAAAAAGAGCTCGATAACTGACTTCCCACCCCATCTCCCCTTTCTGAATTCTCTTAGGTTGCAGATATCAAGCGGGTCAACAACTTCATCCAGGAGCAAGACTTGTATGCGCTAAAATCCATCAGGATCCCAGTCAAGGTCAACGGCATGTTAACAGAGACCCAGGAAGTGTTGCTGCCTGCCCAGAGAGCTGGTCTGTTGTTGCCTGCTGAACCGTCTGGGTCCAAAGAGGGAGACGGCAGCTCCAAAGACACCGAGCAAATCGATCAGTATTTCAGAGGGATCGACCAGGACATTGAGAAAGCAACTCTGCTGGATGTCTCCCCAAGCACAGACTATTGCATCGAAACACCAAACTGGTCACCTTCAGGGAGGAAGGAAATCGGTGCTGGAGCAGACTGTGGGATCCAGTGGTGGAATGCAGTTTTCATTATGCTCCTCGTAGGAATAATTTTGCCAGTGTTTTATATTGTCTATTTTAAAACCCAGCAGCTCGAAGTGACTACTACCTCCAACACAACTCTTCCTGTGAACAACACTGACGGGTCAGTGAGGGGGACACCCATCCTCAGTGTGCTTAAAGAACCTCTGCCCACTATCCAAACCCACTTCCTTCCGTCAGGGGGATGACTCTGTCTGTTACCCCACCCCACCCCTCAAAAAGTGGAGGGAAGTCTCTTTGCTTTGAAATAATGTTGTGGGATGAGCCAACCACAGATCAGTTGCTTCTTAAGTTGTTAGGCGCTCAACTTGGAAATGAGATCAAGGAAGACCAGGACAGAGCAAGACATGGACAGTGGCTGGTCAGTCACAAAGGGAATGGTGGAATGGCTCACTTTTAAACAGCAAAAGGGGGTGCAAATGAGGGTGCAGAACCTGAACCCTCTTGGAGGTTGTGTGCTCCCCAGTACCAGTCTTCAGCCAGATATCAGAAGCAGACTCAGCTGGGGGAAGGGCACCTAGCGAGAAGGCTCTGCGCTCCTCCCCTGTGCACCCTTTTTGCTCTAAAAATTTTGGCCACATTTGCACCTTACATTCTAGTTGGGGCTTCCCCCAAGGCATCCTGGGAGCTATAGTTTGCTAAGGGTGCTGAGAGTTGTTAGACCACCATGATTCCCTTCATAGAGCTACAATTCTGAGAGTTCGCTGGGAAGAACCATTGATTGTGAAGCCAGCCTGAGAATGGTAGCTCTGTGAGGGGAATTGCAGGTGGTGTCTCTTAACAACTCTCATCATCCTTGACAAAATTACAGCTGCCAGGTTGCTTTGGAGGCTCGTTAAAGCGGTATGACAGCACTTTAAGGTGGAGATGTGATCATATCCCCCCCTTGTGTTATTGGGGGCAAATTTCATTTTATGCTTGCTGCCTCTTTCAAGACTCTGAGGTTTGGTCTTTCTGAGGAAACAGGCCTAGCCTATCACCTGGGCTATATAGATATATATTTAAATTAACTGCCAGTTTATTAAAAGTCATCTTGTCTTAAATGGCAGGAGCAGCTCCAGTCTTCCTTTGCATACAATAAAGCTTTCTTCGCATATACACGTCTGCTAAAAAAGAAGAGAAGAACCTAGTCGTCATCTCAAGCTTGGTTTACACATACACAAATACATGGGAGATACAAGGTTTAAGATTTCTATTTTACTTGCATCGCCTCCTCTTTCTCTAATGAGATCAGGGTGGTGTTGCTGGTAATCTTCATCCTCTCTCCTCCCCATACCACACACTCTCCACCGTCACTGCTTAGGGAAGGGCTGTAGCTCAGCGATAAAGAGCTTCTGCTTTGCCTGAAGAAGGTGCCTGGTTCAGTCTCTAGGTAGGGCTGGAAAAATTTGCCTGAAGAACCATGGCCAGTCTGTGAATAGCACTGAACAAGATGGACCAATCGTCTGATGCAGAGGCTGTTGTAGCCACTGCTGAACTAAATGACGGCTATTCCTTTTAGGACAGATGCAAAGGTTAAAGGGCAGAGCCAGTGGATTGGAGTGGTTAGTGTGTTGGACTAGGACCTGGCAGACCAGGGTTGAAATCCTTGCTCAGCCACGAAGTTCCCTGGGTGACCTTGGGCCAGCCACTGCCTCTCAGCCTGAGCCTACCCTACGTAAAAGGCTTGCTATGAGAGTAAAACAGGGAGGAAGAGAATACAGGCCACCTTGAGAGCTCTTTGGAGAAAAGGTGGGGTATACAAGGCAGGCAAAGAGTCGTATGTGGGCACTCCTGCCCCATTTTTCTCATAGCAAGCACCAGGGCTAAGACCCCAAGCCCAGTGGGAGGGAATCTCCTCCCTCCTGAATACAGATGGTGGAGACTCCTCCCATTTTCACATTGGCTCCTTTTGCGAGTTTGACTTCAGCGCCTTCAGCCGTATGTTTCTACCCATTGCTCCCAGAGGTCCTTCTGGTAAGATGGCAAACACAAAAGGCAGAAAAGAAAATCTATTTCTTCAAGGCTGCCTTTCCCAAACTAGCAGGTGTGGCCATAACCAACGTGGAGCCCTCTACCTGCTTGCTTATTTATTGTTAGATTTAAACATCACCTTTCCTCTAAGGAGCTCAGAGTGGCATAAAGAGCGGTCCTGCTTTCTATTTCATCCTCACACCAAGAATGGGAGGTAGGCTGGGCCTAGAGGCAGTGACTAGTGGCTCACTGCCTTCCTGGACTCAATTCCCATCATCCCCAACAACTGGCTGTGCTAGCCAAGACTGATGGGAGTTGTAGTCCCAACAAGAGATGGAAGGACATCATGTTGGCTATCCCTAAAGCAATTCAAAATGGCTCTCACATTGGAAGTGTTCTCTCCCCCCCCCCCGGTGTAGCTACTGCATATTGTGTTGTTCTTTTTGTACATGATGCACTGGGAGAGCTCTGCCCTGCAAAGCAGTTTTAAAGATGCTTTGAATCACTATAACTGAGCAAACAGCATTGTAGCCCAAAGTAGTTACCGGTACCTGCCTGTTCCTGTGGCTGATCAGGGCCTCTTCAGACCAGCAAAAGCTATTAGCACCTAGGCTTTCTTTACTTCTCTCCATAAAGCATTAATTTGGGAGTGGGACAGAAGGGGCACACACACACACACACACACACACACACACACACTTTAATCACTCCCAAAGTCTTAACTCCATGCCCATGGAAACTGGCAAAAGCTCATCGTAATGGAAAACAGGCTAAATCTGTTTCAGCTGCAGATCTTTCAGACAGCAAAACACGACACTCCCTAAATGTTCGGGCCAGAGCACAAAGTATTAATTTCCATTCCACCTCTCTTGCAGCAAACCTGACAACGCAGTTACAACAAAGAGGAATTTGGTCCAGAACAGTATGGCAGAGCGGAAGGTGAGGACTGTGTTCAGAAAACTCTGCAAGAAGCCCCCTTTTTATTCTGTGATATCAATCAAATAGCTATAAAGAAAAACAAACAAGACTTTTAAGATAGGAAATCCAGAGCAGTGACCTTTAAAAATACTTGCATGGAGTTTCTCATGTTGGCTAGACACATGTCAATCCCAGCCAAGGATCAGGCATGACTCACCAAGCTTCTCTGTCTTGCAGTGTGTTGTTTTTTTAAGGGGTTCAGCAATAGAGTCTGGACTCGGCCCAGCTCCATACAGAAAAAAGAGAATACACGAATGGCTGCAGAAATCAGCTTCCTGACAATCTCAGCTTTCATTTTAAAAAGCTTCTAGTCATTGTGGCAATAATTTATTATTATTATTATTATTATTATTATTATTATTATTATTATTATTAATAATAATAATACCTCCACCCATCTGGCTGGGTTTTCCCCAGCCACTCTGGGTGGCTTACAGCATATATAAAAGATTGTACATCATCAGACATTGAAAATTAAGTGGGGGACATATCTAGTGGTTTACGCTTCAGTGTCCTTGCCCTTCCCACCACTAGCAAAAATAAACATTAAAAACTTTGCATAATGTATGCAGGCTACATAATTCAGATTTTCTTGGTGGAGAATCCCGATTACTTTAGCACAGAAATTTAAGGGCAGAGTACACAAAGGGAACTATAAGAGAACATTTGAGAGGCATCCTTATGCCAGTCTAGAGCAGAGGGTAGCAGTGGTCATGCCCTCCAGCTGTTTGGGGTACAGTGACCATTAGGGCTGGGTGATGTAACAATACATCGTCCAAAATCAGTTTGAAGTCCACATCGTGGTAAGCTTCATAACAGTCGGCATGGTGATATCACGATGTGTACATGTGCTATGTAAAAAAACAAGATGTGGGGAAACCATAATTGGGTCATTGCCATAGCTGTCGACGCTTCCCATTTTTTAAGGAAAATTCCCTTATTCTGAATAGGATTCCTCGCAAGAAAAGGGAAAAGTTGACAGCTATGGGTCATCCTCTCATGATTCCTGCCACCCATGTTGCTCTGTACTATAAAATAACAGCTGTAACAGTATGTTAAAGGTAAGTAAAAATGTATCGGTTTTAGACTCCTAAGTAGTAGCAGCTGCCTGGATGTTTCCCCATTCGCCTCTACGTAGTTCCATCCTTATTTCAGACAGTAATATATCACAATGTTTAGCTGGTGACATATCACGATGTTGAAAACCAGACACTGCTCAGCCCATCAAGTGACCACTGACTATAGCCTAAGACAGGAATAGCCAATGTGTTACCCTCCATGTGTTGTTGGGCTACAATTCCCACCAGCTTCTGCATACCAGTGGGTGGGGATTTCAAGGGGGGGGGGTTGCACTTGGGTCCTGTTTTGGGGTTTCCCATAGGCATCTGCTTGGCCACTGTGAGAATAGGATGCTAGACTAGATGGGCTTCTTATGTTCTTAAATACCATGTTCCAAGTTAGTGCAATTGGATTTATGTCAGTTTTAATACAAAAGGTTTATGGTCTCTGGCAGAGAACTTGGGTTTGGTTTTTGTTTGTTTTGTTTTTTGAAAGAACATTTAGTATACCAAAGTGGAGGATACTTCCTATTGGAAAAGTTATGCCTGATGCTTCCTTGTTTCCTACTCACAAGGGCCACAAATCTTGTAAATAATGTTAAGTGCTTTGTTCCAGCTCTGTTCAGGATCTTAGAACTTTATTAGTTAACACAAAGTTGCACAAAAATCAGGTTTAGGTGGCAAAAAAAAAAGAGTCAACATACAGGCATTTGTGTGAGCTAAGAAAAACAACAGTGAATTGATTTTAAGCATCTGTAGCTACACTCTTGAATATTTTTAGCCCAAGGAACTCAACAAATTTTCTGGAGCCACTAATAAATCCAGCCTGCTCTTCATGCCAGGAAGTAAAGCTAACACGTAGGTGAAGGTGAGAGCAAGAATCAGCTTTTCTAAAAAAGGTATGATTCAGTCCAAAGAAACCAAAGTCATTTTCAGTGGTGAAGTTTAAAACTAGGCCAGCAGAAAGCATCTTTCGCCACCTACTGAATAACAGCGGCACTGATGAACAAATGGACATAGGAAGGGTGTGTCTATTAGTTCATGCAGGTGTAGTCTACCACATGTTCCAGATAAAAACAGGCTTATTTTTATATCATTCAAGTAGGCCCCAACATGTTAAAAGGTTTTTTTTAAAAAAAAAGTTGGGGAAAATTGAGTGACAACACAAGGAAGACTGCTTGCCTTTGTAAAAATTCCCTCTTCTATACAACTACTTAAAAGTAAACTGGGGTGGGGGTGGGGAGCAGACAAAATTCACTGCACAGGCAACTGATTTATTTATTTTTTTAATCTAGGCATCTGGGCAGAAAGAGAAAAAGGGGATAAGTATGAACCTTGGAAACAAATGTTGAAGACCAGGATTATAAGCTAGTCATGCATTTGGGGGGGAAAAAGGTGAAAGAAGCAGAGAATCCAAGGAGCTCCAGATGTTGGACCACCAACTCCCATCAGTCCCAGCCAGCATGGCCAATGGTTAGGGGATGATGGAAACTACAGTACAACAACATCTGGAGGGCCACTCCTCTTTAAAGAGTGAAGTTTAAGCCAGAAGGAAACACTTTATTCCACCTTGTTTTACCTGGCTCACAACTGGAATGCAGAGTGGGATACACCTTCAAATATATGCAAGTGCTTCATTTGTACCTGTAAGCCTGGATCTTTACAGGCAAGGAAACAGGACCAAATCCAAGTTTAGGTGCTGACAAAGGGAAAAAGATTTGAGAGCTTCAGTTTAAATATGAGAGAGAGTCCGATATACACAGTAAAAGCCAGTATTTTTACTTTAGTGAATGCAAGATACAAATATTTTACAACAACTTCTAGCATTTTCTTAACCATTTGATAAAAAGTTCACTAGAATATTTATTGTATAATGAAGAAAAAAACACCACATTCAGGGAAAAAGATTAACTTAATTTTTTTCTTAAAGATTCGTCTCAAAGATGGCAACAAAGTCCAGCTTGTGCCGCCAGACGGCTTTAACCGCAAACAGCTTCGTCTGTGAACTGTTGACTACAAACATTTACCAAATACATATATTTTTTCTTATTTTAAAAAAAGCTTTTCTTTTTAAATATAGCAAAGCAGTGTTTTCTTGCACAGCAAAGTGAGGAAATTTCCCAATATTTTTTTTTAAAGTCTTTTCACATTCTAAATTTTAAACTTCTTCCCATGGTTGATTTGGCAGGAGTCATTTATGTTCCTTATTTACTATATATTTCTTGTGCGCACAGTAGACTTGTCAATGCATTAGTGTCCTTTATAGTTTAAAGGCTAAAGCATTTCCAACATGCCTTACTTCTTTGTTTTAAAAAAGAGAGATACCAGGTACGAACAAGTCAGTATTGCTATGTCCACCATATGCAACATTTGACCCCAATTCTAGCAATCTGGATTTGCACAAGATTTAATCCAATTGCAACCTTCAATTAAAATGCCATTGATTCTATTTACACTTTATTTTTACTGTCACAATATTCCGTGGTTCTAAAAATAAAAGGGGTGCGTGTCTTTGAATAGCTTCATTGTACAAGCTGCTGTTGAATTTGCAAAAGCTGAATCTTAGCGAGATTGGTACAGCCCTCTTAAAGAGCCAGTAGCACCTCAGAACCTATTAAGGACAGAGGCTGAGATTGTCACTTCTTTGAAAGCACTTCCCGGCCCAAAGCACCCTGCATTTGAAAAGCTAGCAGGCCTGGCGTGGCAGTTTCTCCCAAATGGGGAGTGTGGCACAGGAGCTCTTCCAAGCAACAATTCCCCTGACGCAGAAACCACACCATGTATTTCCCTTCGCATCTGGAATGGCTTCAAACGGTTGCCCTAAAAACCTTGGGCTTAAGGGGACTGAGAGTTATAAAGCTGCTTTGGGCATAGCAAAGGACCTGCAGGCGCCCAGTATTTTTCAGCAAGTTTAAATAGCACCTTCTTCTGTCTCCCCGACCTCTGCCCTGCAATGATATAGCGTAACTCCCTTCATATTGCAAAAATGGTTTTCTAAGCAGCATTTTCTCAGAAACTGGAGCTTGTTTGAGACTCTGGCCAAAGTGGGACCCTCAAAAGCCTCTGCTGCCACATTAGCTACAACACTTGGGGCTGTACCCCATTGCTCTGTCTACTAGCACAAAGTTTCTGGTGCTAGCAGGTGGAATTTGATGCAGCAGTTGCGCTAGCAGAAACTTGTTGCGCAACAGACGTCGCAATCTATTGCACAACCAAATTACAAGCAACCTGCTTACGAATTCTCTTGTGCAACAACATTTTACCAGTGGGGGGGGGGGAGCATACTGCTAAGTGACTTTTAACTTTGTGCATTGCAATATTAAGGTTTTTATTCAATGGAGCAGTGCAGTGGGCCTGGGGAAGGGGGCTCATCAGTGTACCAGCCTAAAGGCATTTTGGGCAGTTATGGGGCAGGTGCTTCAGTGCAAAATCTAGTATTTGGTACGAAGGAATAGCAAATGACAGCATAGAAACACTGACTCGCTCCCATGCCAGAGTACAGGACAGAGCTGCGCACACACACAATCCTCTGCCCTGCTGCAACTATCTTTATCTCTAGGACCACTGTGTAACACTTTCAAAACATCTAGAGTTACATTATTAGTGTTAATTATATAAAAAAAAGTCAGCATGTTTTTTTTTCATGATATAAAGCTCTTTTGCAGGAGACAATGGATAGGACCTGATCCTGGAACAAGGAGATTAGCTGAGAGTTAACAGTCTGACTCTAAGAACTGATTATTATTATTTCTTTAAGAAAGAAAGAAAGAAAATTGGCTGGCTCGATTCAAATACAAAGCCCAAACTATATCTTTTTCTTTTTTAACGGGGGGAAAAGTTGATGTAACTCGTTACAAACCTGCATAGGAATAAGAGACTATTGGGATACAGTCAGCAAAGCAATCTCATTAAGGCACACAAGAAATCAGACAGTAAATGTGAAATGAAGAACTCCCATTCAAATGTACAGCAAAGTTCATGTAGGTGCATAAATAGTGCAGGAGAATCATACCAATCCGAAGCATCAAAAGGATCTATGAAGCGGTGGTGTGGTTTCTGTGTTAAGTGTGATTTTTTTGGGGGGGGGGGAGGGAGGAAGCTGACAGACCACTGGGACATTTTCTGCTCTACCCTATCCAAACAGAAGTAACAGTACCTAGTGTGCATTAGTTCCTCAAAATGCTTCTAAGAAAGAGAGATCCTAGAAGCTTATGCATTTACAGAACCCTTAATGAAAACTAAACCGGAGCCAGCTATAAAGCACATAATCCACCACCAGTTTGTACAGTTTTTA
This sequence comes from Podarcis bocagei, assembly GCF_964188305.1. Taxonomy (NCBI): domain Eukaryota; kingdom Metazoa; phylum Chordata; class Lepidosauria; order Squamata; family Lacertidae; genus Podarcis; species Podarcis bocagei. The sequence goes on from NC_138139.1 coordinate 22,952,086, forward strand.
CATAAGGTGGGGAAGACTTATAGGTGAAATGAGTTATACAGGGCATAGTTTTACCCATACCTTGCTTATCTTTAAAAATAAATAAGTAAGGCAGTCACTTGAGGATATATTACAGAAAAAATAAATTGAGAGCTTCCATTCAACTCTTGGCTCTTGCTTAGTTTTATTGATATTTTGCCAAAAGTTAGAGAGAGTTTAGGTTGTTTTAAATCCAGATTTCTAGGTAACAAAGGCTTTACTTTCTCCTATAATAGGTTAAGGGCTTTGGGGGAGGGGTAGTTCAGCTACTGCATGTGTTACTTTGGCATGCACGGCCAATATATGCTCATTAAGACCAAGCCAAATGCAACAGTATATTAAACTTTAAGTGCACCTGTTTTTGCTTTATTATAGATTTTGTATTCTCATTTTGGATTTTTCTGTTATGAACCGGCCTGGGCTCTTCAGATGAAGGGTGGTATGCAAATTTAATAAAGAATAATAATAATAATAAATATCAATAGGAGCACTTCTCCTAATGCAAACAGCAGCTTTGGAAGAGTCAAGAACTGCAACAGGAGAGAGGGGTTTAAAATCCTACCTCTACCAATTTGAATGCTTTAAAACAGGGGTCCCCAAACTGCGGCCCATGGGCCAGAAGCAGTCCATGGGGACCGTTTAACCGGCCCATGAGCCACCCCCGAACCGAGCTGCCCACTAGGCGAGTCCCCGCGTGCTACGCTAAACCAGCACAGCACGGTGCAGGGACTCTCTTCCGCGGCTCCAGAAATTGCTTCTGTGCATGTCTGCAGCACCGGAAATCGCTCCTGCGCATGCCCAGATGCCGGAAATCACTTCTGTGCAGGCGTGATTTTCGGTGTCTGGGCATGCACAGAAACAATTTCCGGCGCCGCGGACATGCACAGATGTGATTTCCGGCGTTGCACTGCACCGGCCCGGCCCAAGAAGGATCTCCACGGGAGTGATCCGGCCCATGCCCGGTAAGCCTGGCCGACCCCTGCTTTAAAACGCGTGCACATCAAAATGCAAGTACATGTTCAGCACCATACCTAGTTTGGCCCTAAAGATGTAGCATGTACATACTCAAATATGCATCACAAAACATGCTTGGTTATGTAAACATGCCACAGGGATCTGCTGGCCTACTGTTGCTCTCTGCAGTTAGATGTTTCAGAAAACTTGTTGTTTCCACAGGTATCATGAGAAGCAGAGCTCTCAAGCTGCAACTGTAGAATCAGCGCCCCCTACCCCACACACATGCAAAGCACTGACCAGGCACATCACTTGAGGTGGTGCTGTATTTAAAGGATACCGAGCATTAAGAAAAGGAAACTTCTGAAACACTTTGTCCCCAACCCACACACCACTTCAAAACCCTTTTATTTTTTGCTTCTGATGTATGTTTCTGCTACTTCAGCATGAACAATAAGGTAATCTCCCCCACCCCCCAAAGAGGCAGTTTTAAAATAACAGGTTGTAACCACCTTAATTCTACTCAGGATAGACCCACTGAAATTAGTTGACTTTAAAGTCAGCCATGTCAATTTCAAATCAGGCAACTCTAAGTATGATTAACCTTGGCAACAACCCACAGCCTTTACCCCCCCCCCAAATGCATTTTATTTTCTATTTATGCAGGATGAACTTAACACCAGGTTTTCTGGATGGGATTGGAAGGGTGGGTATCACTTTGCTATCTATATACATATATTTATATATGTATATATATACACATATATGTATATATATTTATAAAATGTATTATGAAGCCTTACCATACAGCACAAAAATGTTTTAACACACATTCACCACCAGTGAGTGGGGAACGGCCCCTTTTTAAAACACCCTCTGAAAAAATCTGGATAATATTAATTAAAATCCAAAAGGAAGTACAGTATATTGAACAAAATAGTAAATATTAAACAGTGAATACTCTACTTAATAAGGACCTCGCCTTTTTTTTTTCTTCAAGTTGGCGTCAATCCACAAAAATATACTTTTTTAATCTGGCGAACGTACAATACATAGGTACTTACACCAAAAGGTGATAATATATTTAAGATGCTATATACACAAAGTTTGGCTCAAATTTTAAATTTACATATAGAATAATAAGTATTCATGGCTTATTTTTCCCCAAGGTTCTGCCTGCAAGATTTTTTTTTCCTTCCTCCCCTAAAAACAAAAGACCAAAAAAATAGACAATCAAAAAACAAAACTATATTCTACAAAAAAAAAAGCGCGACACCATACAGCTTTGGCTTATATAAATAATTCATAGCAGAATGTGTTCAAAAGTACTGTATATAACTTTCTATATAGTCTTAGAGAAGGGTATGGTTTCTTTAATAAAAAATATACACAAGCTAAAATTGTTTTTCTCTATTTTTTTAAAAAGGTAGGAGGAACGTAAGAAAGATTTCAAACATTTTCCAATTATAACTTAATATATTAAAATTTTCTTTACGGACTATCTTCTAGTCTAATATCTTTTGAATATTCCATGCACGTTCTTTGTGTCTCTCTTTCACACTTGGTAAAAGGGAAAAAAGGGGGATACCCTTAATTTGACCCAGTATAGTTTTGCACGTGCAAATACAGGTGTTGGGGTTTTCTTGTTTTGTTTTCAACATTGCCAGCCCTTCTCCATGCACCCTTTCGTAAGAGAGACGAGAGACCCATGCTTGATTGGGTAATATAAAGGTCATTCTATGTACAGTATTGCTTTCTTTTTCTACGGCTCTGCTGCTACAAAGCGTACTCTTAACTACAGGGGACAGTACGGCTGTTGGAAAACACACACACACAGGAACACGACTACAGGCGAGCCCTCACGCCTCGGCCATCTAGTTTGGTAGATTACATACGGGTACGACATTTATTTTGCAAAACAGGTAACATTATTCAAGGAGCAAAGTCCAGGTTAAGTGCCAGACTAGACCAATACCTAGGAAGGGTTCTTTTCTGTTATACTGTGTTTTAAAAACCACGGGGCATCTGCAGCTATAGGAGGAGTTGGTATTTAAGTGCCTGCTGATTTTGTGTGTGAGGGAGAGAAAGAGAGAGTATGTGTGCCTTGCTTCACACACTCACACATGTATATGTATACAAAGATATATATATTTATATATATGCATGTATGTATATACATATAAATATTTATTTCATGTCCTTATTTATAAATTTAGATATGTCAGGACTGTCCATTGGGATAACTCAAAAGTAGAAACGGAAGGGAGAAAGGGAGAATGGGAAGCTTATGTCACCCAAGTATCCATTCTCATCCGCTTTACGGTCGGGCTCTCTCTGTCTTCTGAATTGGGGGGCCTTCCCAGTCCAACCGGCGAGTGGAAGTCACTCCTCGGGTCCTCCCGGTCGCTGCCATCGTACGAACTGCTGGAGCTACTGAGACTGTCGACGGGAGAGCGGCCCATTTCCTGACGTGATTGTTGCTGAGGTTGCTGCTGTTGTTGCTGCTGCTGCTGCTGTTGCTGGGGGAACGCGGATGGGGTCACTCGGTCTCGAGGGGGCGAAATTGGCTCGGACTTGATGTTAATGTTTTGGTTGGTGTTAATAGATAAGTTGGAACCCTGAGATAACTGGCTTCCAGTCCTAGTAAAAAATTAAAACCGGAGGTGGGGTGGGAGGAGAAAAGCAACGTTATTTATAGGGCTTCACAGAGATGAGCTATAAGCAAGGCACAGCCCCGCCACCCAAACTTTCAGAAAGGCAAACACAAAAGGAAACGGCAGGGGGAAAGGAAAAGCAGCAACGCTGGACAAGACTGAGAACAAATCTGGCTGCATGTACGCAAGTTTTAACATACCCTTCTGTTCCAAAAGACAATGGGCTAGTTTGCAGGCAACGCTAAACCATGGCTTGACATTACATGCCTGAGCCTCTGAATGCCCCCCCTTCCATTTCCACTGTGTGACCAGAAAGACAAGCACATAGAGATTCCGTTCTGCTTTCCCCAATTTCTGGCTTGCTGGTATGTTTGAACAGAAGTGTGGTTTAAAAAATAAACTCTAGTATGTTAAAACAAGTCAAGGTTTGAAGTTAGCTTATTTTGCAACTGACCAACTGCATTCCTCCTGGTTGTGCAGAAAGAGGGCTGTAGCTCAGTGGTAGAGCATCTGTTTTGCATGCAAAAGGTCCCAGGTTTAAACCCCAGCACCTACATGTTTCTTTAATTTCTTTTATTCAAGAAAATTTATATACCGCTAGCATGTAAGGAAAACCTCTGAAGTAGAGTTGGGAATGTCCCTTGCTTGAAACCCTGGAGAGCCACTGCCAGTTGGTGAAGACAGTACTGACCTAGATGGACCAGTGGCCTGTCTCAGTATAAGGCAGCTTCCTATATTCCTATGAGGGGAGGTGGGAGTCTTTGAGTCCAAGGCTTTGATGAGACTCACAGAGGCTATTGCACCTAACCCTAAGTCATGGTTTAGCATTGCATGCAAACCAGGCCAGTTGCTATGCACAACAGGTGTTCATGCACCACCCAGATTTATGATGCTCAGACAGTCCAGGACAGTGCATTATTATCCAACCAATGGAGCAAGATTTATATACCACTTAATTAAAAAAATTATTAAGAGGTTTACATAAAATACTCATTAAACAGATAAAAACAGACTTTAAAAACAGCACACTATAAAATTTATCAAAATATAGATACAATCAACAGTTTTAGAAACAGGTGTATGTAATAAAATAATGTTGCCCTTCAGTGTTTTAGCCACTACAGAGCAAGCTACACTGCTGCAATCCAAAACAACCCATCCAGTCAACTGCCAGGAGCAGCTCCCAACATAGAGGGTGCAGAGGGTGCCTGAGATCACTCATTCCCCAGCCTGCTTAATGAAACTGTCATGAAGGACAATTATAAAAAACCAAGTTTGTACATGACTAATAGAGCACTTTTAAGTGCTGCTGTTGCTTCAATTCAGTAATAGAGGCCTGAGTGCTCAGATTGGCAATCCATTTAGAGTCATATGCACAAGCTCTAAGTGTGCGGCCCAGTTCCTGGCAACCCCTCCGCTTAGTTTATTCATGGTCAAGTCAGTTTCATTTGTATTGGAGTATTTATTCAAATGAAGTGAAGGTTAAAGTATTACTATTTGCAGGGTGGGGGAGGTGCGCTGGACAATGAATGCACAAGCAGCAGCAGAAGGATTTCCCTACAAAATAACTTTCCAAGCCCACTGAGTTGCAAAACACCTACAAGTCACAAATCAGTATGTACACCGATCAAGCTACCCATGTATACCCAACCCACTCAAAGTGAAGTGTTAAAGAACATTGTGCCTAACCAAATAGGGCCAAGTCTGAGCTTGTGGGCTAAATGGAAGAGGTGCCTAGTTGGGTGTAACTTAGCAAAGGCTGCCAATCCTCCAGGGAATGGGGGTGGGAGTGTGTTCCCACTTACACAAGGGAGCTGAGGGCTGCTTGTCCTAGATGATGCTGTTGCCAGGCAGATACTTGTCCTAATGACAGCATTCCTGGGGAGTTAAAACCCTGCAGGGCCGACAGGTCTGCACTAGTCAAGGAATAATCTGAAAGGAAGAAAGGAGCAAGAAAGGGAAAAAAATTATTTGTACCACGTATTCATCAGAAAGTGTAAGTTACAGAATCATGGGCTGACACCAGCCAGCACTGTGTTGGGGACAGGCATTTGAATCCATGACAACTCCCTCAGGCACTCTATGGCAGAACGGCTTTGAGCCTGGTTTGGAAGACTGTGATCTTAAAACTGCTAACTTCACCTCAAGACCCAAAGGGCAAATTTTCTCTATACCATTATTAAAAAGTGTAATTCACACATGCCCTCCATTCAAGTGACTCTCAAGGCTAGGCCCAAAGAGAACTAATGTTTCTAAAGCTGTATTTCCCCCTCTATGTTCCTGTATAATCTACTCAAAAGAAAATGGACAAATGTAGCCCTTTTCTTTCTTTCTCTTGACCTTCACCTAGTCTCCTATGTAGTACCAAATGCCTCAGGTCAAGTTGAGTCCCAAATCTGAGCTTTTTTATTGCTATATTGCAGGGGTGGGTAGGTCTGGTTCTGGAGAGGGAGAAAGGTGTGCTTTCAATTTTACTTCCTCCAGAAACATTCCTATATAGCATAGCAAGAGGGATTGCGCTCACAACATCCTCGTAAACTTAACCTGCCTCTCTAGGATTCTTACAATAAGTCTGAAACAGCCAACTTTCTTCTTCTTCCTCCCCGCAGCCCCCACCCCTGCAAAAACTGGAATGCCTGAACTGCTCTCAAACATACACTTAACTGATAAGACTCACACAGTCTGCTGATTTCTGGTACCTTTGGACCATCCCTGCCCCTTGCTGCCCACATTCTCTAAGTCCTGGGACCTGACAGATGTTTTGGGGGCAGTTTGGGGATTTTAAATGTCCTTTTTCTTTTCTTTTAACACCCATTGGCTACTAAGCTCACCAAGCGAGACGAATAAAAAAGCATACACAAATATATTAGGCTATTAAAATTTCAATAAAACCACAAGCACATTGTAATACAAACACTTCCAATGTACAAACTTTCTGCATGCCAAAGTTACTCCCCAAGAATGCAGAAACAGCTGCCTAGTTTTGGGGTGCCCCTGGTTTCACTTCCAAACTGATAGGCACTCAACCACCTGAATTCACTGTCAGATTCACTGTTAAAGTCCATGATGAAATCTACAGCTTTAAAACCAGCACTTTGCAACCCCTGCAAGTTCACGGCAAGCAAAACTAGTAAGGAATGTTATTCGGACAATGAAATTTGGTAAGGAAGAAATCCATTCTACACCAGCAAAAGTTGCAAATGCTGATATGAAAGGAGAAACTCCAACATCAGTCTCCAAGTAGCATGGATTTTACATCAAACTCATTCCTTGGAAGCTATGAGATTGGTTCAAAAGGGACTCTCCCAAGTTACTCGTGGCTTTGTCTCATGTCCTTTTGGTTTCCAAGGCATATTTGTACCATCTTTCCAGACTACAGTGCCATCAAAACAAAAGGCAAAATAAACCCCCCACCATTAATTCTGCTGTTATTTTCACTCTTGGGGGATGAATGTTGAAACACTGGCAGGAGCTGTGAGCCTGTGCATGACAATCTCTTATCTGCTTTCTGCTTGCAAGTCAAAGTACAAGAATCCTTGATAGAATTTATATACCAAAAATGAATTCTAGGTGCACGTTCATAAGGAAGGAAAGAATGCTGGAATTAACAGCAAGCTCCCATGGACAGCATAACAAAGACTGAAGAACTGCATGTTACCTGTCTTTTTTTTAGACCCATTTTTCATTTTACGTGCTGCGAAGTGGCTGACTCAAACAGTTGAAGGCAACAACATCTCTCTCAAAAGTTGCATGAATGCAGCATGCAAAACTAAACCTCTATGTTCTTGACCAATTAGATATTTGAGTTTTAAATCTAGGATATATAGTACTTAGAGTGTTATCACTACTGATTCACACATAAGAAGTTATTTCAGTTCATAATTATCACTTGTTTTTCCTTTGAATTTGGAAAGAGAGCTGTAAAAGCTTTTCTACACTTAATCACGTTCTAATACAGCTTTATATATGCTCTACCCTCTTGGGGGGAAAGGAGATAAAAGTGTGTTCCCATGAGACAGATACAATTTTCATCTCTGGGTGGTTTTTTTTAATCCATAAATTATCGTCTAGGATATCAGAGACTGAAGTCAAGAGAACTTCCTTGGACTTCAAAATCAAGAATACTTGAGTATGCAAAATCAATCCAAAAACCATAATGCATGTTGCTTTTGTCTCTGTTTATTATTATTATTATTATTATTATTATTATTATTATTATTATTATTATTATTATTTTCATTTTGTCTTTTTATGTTGTGAAGCGCCCTGTGATCTTCAGATAAAAAAGGTGGTATACAAATTTAATAAATAAAATAAAATAAATGTAAGTCAGATCAGAGACATCTTTTAAATTAGATCTGAATGTTCATGAAAGAGGTGTGAGCATCTAATAGGGCCTACAGCACTATTAAGAGAGGTCAAAGTCCTTCAGTTATATTTTAACAGGAGCTTCTAGGGATTGAATCGTCTTTGAGATACAGCAGTTTAAACCTCAGATGCTTGATTACGCATCTCTCCAGGAGCTCATCCCTGCAAATTTGCTGTGCCAGCAAGTAGGTGATTAGGATAAGACACACCAACTGCTGTGCCAGCACAATGTCAAAGGAGTCCAATATGACATTGCCATAGATGCTTGAGTTCCTATAGCAAAAACAGGGTAGATGGGACCTCTCAGTGACCACACCGAATGCTTAACAAGGTACTAGGTTATTATTTGTAAAGACAGGTTTTGTTTTTATTTTCTGGGGTCTCCTCACTGCTTGCTTTTTACCAACAAGACTTATTTTGTTTTTAACTTCAAGCTTTCACGAAGCAGCTATGACAGCTTGCTACAGAAATGTCTGCACATTAGATATTGATAAGTTCAGGGACTAAGTCAAACTATCATGATTTAAATTAAAATAACTATATAGCATACTTCAGAAAAATGTTTAAAAGGAAAAAAAGAACACTGGCAAGATATAGCTGCCTCAGAGATTCAAACAGCTGACCAACATATTACACAGAATGAAGTGGCAGAATTCTGGAGTGTACCACTTTGGACTGCAAGTGAGGCAGGTCATATTCTCAACTACAGAACACCCCCTACAGGGAACCTTCCATGGTGCCTACTACTTTGCTATCATTTGGGTGCCAGGCAAATAACTTTTAATTTCAATGGCATTTAAATGCTTAGCTTTTCAAATTTAAGACATTTAAAAGACCATTAAGTTTTTATTTACTGGAGTTTTAAATCTTGTGTTATTCTCAGTGGCTTCTCCCCCCAAAAAAACAAAACCCAGGGGAGAAGGGAGAGCAAACAAGTGAATAGCTTACCAGTGTTGTAAGCTGTAGGCATTGCAGAGTACACCAATCCTTGTGGGGGCAAGCTTGGAGTTGTCACAGACACAACTGGTGTTGCAAGAGGCTGCGTAGATTGAGAGCTGCTTAACCGCTGTGTGTTCTGTAAAAAAATTTTTTAACAAGAACATAGAACCCAGTTAAGGCAAATCGACAATGAAATTTAAACACAGGTTGAGGCAACATCTTCCTTGTCTATGGCTTTTGTGTAATATTTCCAAGACAAACCATCAGAGAGAGGGAAACGTAAACCTATTTCTGAGCCACTGTCATTCAGAGGAGAGAGTGCTGGGATGCAATGACTAACCTAGGACCAGTCACACTCAACTCCATATGAGCATTCTGTAAAATGGAGCATAAGAGGTAAGGCCATAAGTAGTACTAGATGAAGTAATATACCATGCATTGTGTGCAGTATTATCAACCCAACTGCACCAAAAGGAGATTGTGCACACACCACAAAATAAATGCAACTCTCCAAAGTCACCCTCCACGCTAATCATATGCCTTGTGAAAGAAGAGTTTCTACAGATGATACGAAACTAGTTCAGGTCCACATGTAAGAAGCTGAGAGGGCTTGAATTTGTTTGGTTTCTTCGGTCAAGGTGCAATGGAGTGGGTTTGGGGTGGGGGATGGGAATTGCTGAGAAAAATGGAGCTGTCTAAGCAACTGAATTTCAAGACTGAAAAATCTAGCTCTGCGACAAGCTAAACCCAATAAGCAGGTCAGGAAGCTGCCCGAGGTGCTAGATTTCAAGAGAGGCCAGGCTACTCTGCAAAACCTACGGTGAGCTGCTGTGGGGGGTAAAGAGGAAGAGAGAAATATGTAGCAGCCTCTGCCACTACAATCTGGGACAGTACTGTATTATCTCCCCCTATTATCTCCCCAACTGCAGCCCTTTCCACCTGGTCTACTCATTTATGCAGCACAGGGAGGGTGGAGAGGTCCGGTCAGGAAAACCCTTGTGAAGACCTTACAATCCCTATTCCCTGTCTAGAAAAAGGCATGGTATGGAGAAAGCACACTGAAATATTTGCGTAGAGCAGCAATATAGCCTGAGCTACCTTCAACTTATATGACAAACGTATGACCTAGTTGCTTGGAGGAGGGTTTTTTCCTCCAACTAGCTGCATACTTTCCTGCAGGAAGCAACTCACACCACCAGAGGGCAACCCTCTCCTATAGCCTGCATACTTGAAACCACTCTTTGCCCTTGTCTACTGAAATTGAGAGCTACTTCAGCGTTGCACTTTTGACAGGTTGCAAGATTTAGCACAGTCACACACACACCCAACGCAAACAGTGCAATTCTGATGGAAGGAGAATGTATGGATGTAACAAATAAACACAGAGCACAATAAAGGCAACACTGGATGCTTAAACGGAATTAAAATAAGCATGCATCTCCTTTGAGTGGTTTGGGGGTGCGGTGCAGATACACGCCAAGTCTCATGTGTATGCGCTCAAATGTTATAAAATGTAAAAGCAGCCTTCAGCTAGATGACCAGGACTGCAGACTGAGTTTGAACCTTGTAAGCAAAGCAGTAGATGCCTTGCCTGCATTTTATGCATTCATTATTTGAAATGGGAGGCTTTAGCATGAAGCTCATCACCATACTAGAAATGCTTCAAATTAATTCAAGGAACATCTTCCGTATTTATGTAATGCTTCATCACAACAGTTCAGGGGAAAGCATCTAAGCTGTGGATCTCATACTTGAGAGGCAGGAGAAACAAGCAGCCTGTTGAAGTGGACTCTAATCCTCAAAAGCTTATGCCATCATAAATTTGTTGTGTCTTTACAGTGCACACACAAGACTTGTTGCAACAGACTAACACAGCTACACCCTCCGCAAGTTGTTCATAGGAACCACTGGGCCATGAGTGTGAATCACTGGCTAACCTTATGTTGACCAACTCTGCACATCTTTAGCTCCCAGTTTATAAAACCATCTACTTCACAGAATGTGAATATGGAAGGTGCCAAAATAGTTATTTGCCTTGTGCCTTATGGATAAATATCTGCAGCAGGACATTAATTAGATGGCCTTCCAGGTTCCCTTCCAACTATTATTTTATGTGTTTGGCATTTGCCAGTTGGGTGCTTGTAATGTGAAATGGTAACTTCATTCGCACAGATTCCATGGGTCTATTCCAATGAACAGACAAATCTGGGACTTAGACTCAACCCCTCTGTCACTGACAGCCATCCAGTTCCAAAGTAATGGTGAAGCTTGAACTAACCACAAGATAGGATATCAGACTATTCACATTGCATAAATACCACCCTGTGAAGAGCGTGGTCTGAAAAGCTACAATTTTGCTGTATTTTGGAGAATGGGTGAATTATGGAAAGCCCTTAACGTAACACGTTTTTTTCTTTTTTGTAACTGAACAGTTATCTGCCCTGCTTCTTATGAAGCAGAACTACACAACAGATTATGCACTGAGGTCCTAAAGAACTTTGCTGTGAAACTAGCAGAACTTTGCTGCAAGACCCACAAGACAAGCAATACAAACATGACTTAAAATAGCACACGATAGTGACTTCGTTAGCAGAATTCTGCTAAGTGCCCCTTGTTACTTTAGCATTTTCCTAGGGAAAAGACGTTTTTCCCTCTGGAAGTTGAGCACAGGTGCAACAAATTACAGGGCTTTTGATAATCACTAGCACTTAGCATATGGATGCAGAGAAGCAAAAGGTTGTTTGTTGATAAGCTCCATTACACCTTGTACAGAACTTTATATTTCGGTTTGAAAACACACACGTAGTACCCAACACGATGCATTTGCCAAGACAAACACAGCAATCCCATGCTTTCATGCAACAAGAGCCCCATATCAGCAACATGTCTGGGGTTAAAATAATTGATAAAAAGCACTACAATAATTCCACACAGGTTTGTAATAAATCAGTTCTTTCCAAAATGATTGCACTAGAACAGCAAAGACAGCCAGGTTCCGGTCAACAAAGAAAGAGCTTTAAATGTGCCAGAGACCAAATCATAAAAAAAACTTTGTGAAAAACCTTTTTAAAAGGCTAAAACATTTCCCCTCCCCACTAGATTGGAAAATAGCTTGCAATTGTATGTTTCTTTTGGTAAACAGGGAACCCCCTTGTGGTTTGCTTCTCTTGTAGAGCATGAAATTAACTTGATCTCTAAAATGGTGACCTCACCAGGAATGATGTAATCTCCAAGAAGCAAAGCAGCAGCAGCAACACAGGAACTGTATTACAATTTGCAGAACTTCATGAGTGAAGTAAATCACTGCAGAGTTTGACATGGAATATAAGGTGCCTTAGAAGAAAATTCCAAGGCTCCTCAATGTGCACAGTGGACAGTTGCTGTTAGAGGCTCTGTTCCAACGTTCCCCTTTGCAACACCACTGGTAAAAATATTAACGTTTTTGGCAAATATTTATTAGTTTTCTATATTCTGTTGGTCAATGTAGAAACTTGAAATAAACCAATCACAACCGGCTTCTCTCTGCAGCAAAGGGAATGTTGGTCTAAGCTACAACAGACAGTTAACATGAAAGCTCTCTGGATCTTGATGTCTCATACCAAATAGGAACCCAGACTCACCAACTCCAATTCATCCTCCTCCGACTGTACTCAGCAAATAAGAGGAATAATAAGGTTACTGAGAATAGGACAGTATTCAAGAATGAAAGAGTCGTGTTGGTGCTTAATGAGCTAGCTATTTTTAGCCTCACTAATATTCCAAAGTTACGATGTGATTCAGTAGGCAAAGAAGCATTACATTATACTATGCCAGCTTCCCAGAAGCATCTAGTTGTGGGGGAACTGGGTGCTAGGCTAGAGAGAAAGCTCTAACCCAGCAGGACTCTTCTTCTTCTTAGTATAGTAAACTTACAGCCTGTCTACTGACTCCTATTGTCAACACACAGTTGATGGGAAAAACACATTTAAAATGATCAAAAGCAAAGGATCCACACCCAAATTTGACCAATTCACAGTTACTTTAGAGAAGCCTCAATGTACTTTGCTTGGAGAAAAGCAAGCCCTTGTGCCCTTGAAAACTGCTTCCAAAAAAAGCCCACTGTTTGCCAAGTTCACATGTACATGCCCTCCAGTGCAGAAATATGAATCATGTTTACAGTACCATCTGTTTGCCCTTATAGATGGGCATGCTCTGTTGACAGTGCCTGCGTTCGAACGCAACACTAAGCCATTCACTGTGACCACTTCGCTCCTCCCTTGGTTGAGCAGGAAAACGAACCATGGAGTGCCTGGCTTTGTGTAACATCTGAACCAGTGCTTGCAAGTTTGTTTCTCACCAAACCACATTCTCAAGCCAATGTTTGTTCTTAGCTTCCTGATCAAGGTCTCTTTTGTCTTTCTCCAAGCTACTAATAAGTCAAAAAGCTAAACTTACCAATGGAGGCATCATGCCTTTGCTAGAGGGAGGGATGACAACCCGGAGGTCTGGCTTGCGACTGTTCATTCCAAGGTTGCCCCCGCCAGGGGGAGGGGGCGATTTTGTAGGCATCCCTTTGCTTAGGCCATTCCCACCCCCGGTGCTGCTAAGCAGGCCTGGTGAAGCTCGTGAATTCACAAAACCATTTCCTGTAGTAAGAGAAGAGGCAAAAGAAGTCCACCTTAAGACAAAGATAAATGATCATACATTATGTGAGTGAACATATGGGCATCAAGGTAAAGGTAAAGGTACCCCTGACCATTAGGTCCAGTCACAGACAACTCTGGGGTTGCTTTTGCATGAGCTTATGCAAGCGCAGTAGTGTTAGAGGGCAATCTGGAGATCCTTGGGAAATGGTCAGGAGCACCTCAATAAATGATCAAAACTGGTGGAGAAACTTCCCTGAAATACAGCTTCCTGATTTGCCCTCTAAAGTGACAGCTTTGGGAGAATGTTGATACACTCTAAAGAAGGGGATCCCAAACTTTCTTCTCCACAGACAACTTGAGAATTGCTGAGGCTCTTGGCAGACCACTCAATAACTTTTTTATTGTTGTAGCAAATGTAACATGCTGTGCTAGATGCTGTAGGACTTTTTAATTTTATTCAAATTGTAATGTTAAGAAATAAAAAGCAATAAAAATGAAATTTAAAATCTGTATGACTATTTGACACACCACATCCCCATGAATGAAGTTTGCGGACCACAGTTTAGGAACCTGTGCTCTAGGGCAAAGAGTAGCCATCTGGATTTTGTTTGACTCCAACTTCTTTCCATCTGGAGGGCAGCACACTGGCTACCACTGTTCTGGGTTAAGCTTTCAGGTCTCGCTTAGCAACGGAGAGGCCTAGCCAGCCTGGCAATGCAGGATGCATGGACACATCCCAGAATCACTCACAACGTGCAGGAGTTCTGCAGCAAACAAGTAACTGAGGAAAGGATTCCCTGAAGCAAGAACGTTTGATGAGCAGTGATCTGCAGGAGAGTTGGGTGGTGTGGGTTGAGAAATGCTGCCCTCTACAGGCTAGAAAATCATGTGGGGAATGTACACCTTTCCCTGAGGGAAATGAAAGTAAATGTGTGGAGATGGCACCACTTTAAGGTATGATATAGCAGCTTGACTGATGAGAAGGTGCAACAGTCACAGAGATGTTCTAATGCCATCTGTTCTTTAACATAGCGTTTGCAGTAGCTTTAGCACTCTCGTCTGACACAGGGTCCTTCACACTCTCATGCCACCAAAGGAGGCATTAGATCCTGCTGACAGTAGGAACACCAGGTCCTGGCTTACATGACATCTGATGAACTTCTTTGGGGGTGGGGAAAGCAGTTAAAAGACCTGAGAAGTGTGTTGACAGATTTTATTTTTTTAATTGTTTGTTTTTAAATTAAAAAAACTCACTGTGGATCCAATCCAATATACAGAAGGCCTTGTGGCACCTTATAAACAATACAGTCATGCCTCATGTTACGGACGCTTCAGGTTACGTGTTTTTGGGTTGCGGACTGCAGGAAACCCGGAAGTACCGGAACGGGTTACTTCCGGGTTTCGCTGCTTGCGCATGTGCAGAAGTGCTAAATCGTGCAGAAGCGCATGTGCAGAAGCGCCAAATTGCGCCGGCACAGATGCAGCGCTTCAGGATGTGAACGCTGCAGGTTGCAGACGTGCCTCCATCATGGATTACATCCACAACCCAAGGTTCCACTGTAATGCATTTATTTTGGCATAAGCTTATGCTGCAATACATTTGTCAGGCTTTAAGTTGCATCAAGACTCTTTGATGCAACAGACTAACACAACTGCCCCTCTAGAAAACCAGCACACAGTTAATCCCATTTATCTTAATGATAAGTAATTATTTCACATAACTGGGAGCAGGACCACAGCCAGCATGTTCACAGAAAACACTCATGTTTTGGCTAGTTCAACCTCATTTGCACATAGGACCACAAAATCCGGAAGCAACTTTTTTTGCACTATGGCTGACATACTGAAAAGAAACATTCCACACTGCAACATTTTGTTGAGGTTACAGTTGTCCATCTCCCAATAGCAACCTGTCAAGTTGTAATGGGATACGATGTGGGTCTCACAAACACACACAAAACGCCCCCCAAAACGCCTCTCATTTTGTTTAGAATGGAAAAGAATTCTGAAAAACTTACTGAAATAAATGGAAATTGCACAGGAGAGCCTGGAATATAGTAGTTGCGGCAAAGAATTCTTGGTGCTTATAGAACAATAGACATGAAAAAAACCTATTATATTCCAACAACTACATTTATCCTAAGGTGCTATTTCTCAACATTCTCTCAAAAATATCACACCAGGAGCATTTCTTACCCCAACCAGGAATTTTTTGTTAATAGACTACGAAATGTTGCAAGCAAGTAGGTTATAGTATTAATTGGATCAGAGTATACCCCTGTGACCTATTTTATTACAGCAAGTAATAAATTTCATATTCAATTTAGAGGCATGCAAAAACCAACATACAATGGGCTCTTCACTCCATGTCCTTAAGCCTCCTGAGCAAATGAGCTAAGAATAAGTTAAGGAAGTATGGTAGTAAGAAAACCACCATTCTAACTTCCTACCTTTCAAATCAAATTCTGCCAAGGAACACCCAGAGTCCAAAGCACATTCTAAGGTTCATACCAACCAGTATTGCTGGTCCTCAGTATCACCATACATGATCCAAGAGTGGGCCCTAGAATAAACTCAGCAGTGGGGGCCAAGCTGTCTTTCCGGGAAGCTTATTTGTTATTAAGTGGTCTTATTAAGAAATCCCAGTAAGCATCTGAGGAATCCTGGGAAAGTGTTTGAAAACCATAGGACAGAATAATGTTTCACACTTCTGTGTGAATGTGCACCTATTTAAAACATCACCTGTGGTAAGAGGACAGAATGCCACCTAAATATGTAGATATGCCTGTGGTGCTTGATGTTGAATGTTGTCAGGCCATTCCATCCTGGTTAGTCTGTCCTCCATCTCTTTTCTCCAAGTCTTCCTCCCATTATTTTTCTGTTAAATCTTAGCAAGCCTGTCCTTTTTAATCCCCTTTTTGCCCGGAACTAAGTGTCGTAAAATCCTTCTAATAATCTGGCCCATTCTGGTTGTCAGGTATTGGGGGGGGGGGAGTGAAAAGTAATTGCCCCCTCCCGCAAAGGGCAGGGAAGATACGTCAGGCCAACAACCTCAAATGTTAAAGTTATAAAGTAGCTGAGGGATAGGGGTGTATTTGTTCTTTAATAAATACTGTAGCCTCTTCATGCTATTCTGAAGCACTCTACAGCTTCCCTGCCATTCCAGAAAGTGAGATAGACAACGCTCATGGGAGCCAGGCAATTCTTTAAAAAAGAAACAAAGAAAGAATCAGGTCAAAGCTGCATTGTGGCTAAACGCCATTGCAATCTATATCTATAGCTATACAGTGGTACCTCGGGTTAAGAACTTAATTCGTTCTGGAGGTCCGTTCTTAACCTGAAACTGTTCTTAACCTGAAGCACCACTTTAGCTAATGGGGTCTCCCACTGCCGCCACACTGCCAGAGCACAATTTCTGTTCTCATCCTGAAGCAAAGTTCTTAACCCGAGGTACTATTTCTGGGTTAGCGGAGTCTGTAACCTGAAGCGTCTGTAACCTGAGGTACCACTGTATAGCTATATATCTATATCTATATTGACAGGCTCAAAGGTATACAACAAATCACATTTGCAAATTCTGAGGTTACTATGCATATAGAACACAGCCAGGCTGTCAGACATGCTGCAGGCAGCCTCTTGGGCAGTCTCACTCTCTGGAACACTGGAGAAGCTATGGAGTGCACTGAGGGCGGTTTAAGTCAAAGTGAGAACATCTCTCACCCTTTGGCCACCTTGTAACTTAAGGGAAGCGGCAAAGCTGTGCTCTCCAGAACAATTTTGAAGTAATAATTCTTTCCTACACCGTGAAAGGGACCGTAAATCAATTGCCTCCTTCTCTCTCTTTTTTGTGGGGGTGGAGAGGGCAGATTTCCCAGAATTGAAGAGAAGGCTTCAGCATGGCATTAGTCTTAGGTACTAAGTTGTTGTTTTGTTATCATTCCAGTTTCAAATTTTGCAACTGTGTGCATTTGAAAATTGGGGCTGTAAGGCTCCCATTGTATCTTTTCTGAATGCAATGTACAAGTGTCCTTCAGAAGCACACATTTTTAATGTCTGAACAATTGCACTATGGCTGTAGCTTAGCAACAGTATTGCACAAACCGTAAATATTCTCGCATGTGGAAGAACATGCAGTAATTGTAACCAGGCTGAAAAAGATGGGAATCTGGTCAAGCATTTGTCTCTGGCCACATACATACACACAAGAACAGGTTGTGGGACCCAAGCCCAAAATGAAGAGCCAGAGAAGGCTGGTTGACACAAACAAGTCAGCCGATAGGCGGTATTTACAGAACATGTCCAACTGATTTCTAAGAAGTTGACACTAAGCATCTAACCAGCTCCATCTGTATCTTACTAGTCTAGAAAAAAAAAATTGCTGGAGGAAACCTGGAAAAGCAAAGGGAAAAAACTAAAAAGGAGGAGCCAACCTGATGCCCTTAAAATGACGCTGGACTCCAATTCTCATCAGCCCCCTATTAGCAGAGAGCTGAAGATCATCTGGTGGGCACATTGGGTACCCTGCCTTAAAGAGTGACCAACTGCAATTCACTCAGCAGGTTGTACCCATTCACCAGAACAGTATCAGCCAATGAAGTTGGCTTTAGGCAAAAACAGGATGGACCACTCATCCAGTTATCCCATCACCACTTGCTCAGACTGTGGCCTGAACTCGGAACCTTCTGCATGCAGGACGTCTGCTACCACCAGCAATGACTCTTCCCCAAACAGAATGCTTCAAGGTGTGGCATGCATAAGCTTACTCTGCTGTTCAGTCACCATGGTATGACAGGGAAGGATGCAGGACCAAAATTGTGTCTGCAGGCCTATATGTACTATGATGCATAGGCGTAGCCGGGGGGGGGGACTGCCCCTCTAAATGAAGTAAATCAATTAAAAAACTGAGGTTCGTCCCCCCCCCCCAATGAAGCCCGCCCCCTAACATAAATCCTGGCTACACCCATGCTGTGATGCCTCTTGACATCAGTTATGCCTAAATTTATCAGCAAGCTGCCATTAAAAAGTAAAAAGAATAGGTGCACTATGAAACAAAATGATAGCTGAAGCAAACAAACTTATTCATAAAGTGGTACCTTGGGTTAAGAACTTAATTGTTCTGGAGGTCAGTTCTTAACCTGAAACTGTTCTTAACCTGAGGTACCACTTTAGCTAATGGGGCCTCTTGCTGCCGCTGCACCACCAGAGCACGATTTCTGTTCTCATCCTGAAGCAAAATTCTTAACCCGAGGTACTATTTCTGGGTTAGCAGAGTCTGTAACCTAAAGCGTCTGTAACCCGAGGTACCACTGTACTTGAATGGTAGTGTGAAGGAGGAATCAGAGCCACAAAGCCTCTTCTCAGGGGATCCAGAGAAAGGATATCAGCTAAGCACAGGGCCCAAGCAAAATGGGCTGCCCACTATACCCTTTGGGGATCCAAGTGCACACGTGTGTTGGACTTGACCACTTCTCCCTTATTTGGAAAGCAACATACGGACAAAGTCTCTAACATCTGCTTAAGAAAGCCTGCCTGGCACTTTAAGAAGCAGAACGCATCACATGTTTACTCTCATCAGTCAACTCCTTCAAGATAAAGGCTAATGTATCATAGCACTCAAGATCACTAATATTACAGCCCGCATTTACCCACTAAGCTACCGACAATGTTAATTGTGCTTGAGCATTTTCTTGTAACACCACAGTCTACTTGCTTCGCTGAGGTCTATTAGAAACTGAATTCACAGCCATACAAGACAGCTGCTTGGAGCTTGTATATTATTCAAAAGTCTTTTAACACAAGTCTAAAAGTCCATGCACGAAGCATATCTACCTCAGGTAATCCCCCTTAATTGCAATGGGGTTTCTTCAAAGCAAATAAACTCATGAATACTTCCTTGAAAATTCTGTTTATCTTAAATGGGAATTACATCAGTGTGGGGTACTTTTTTTTTTAAACCAACTATTCCTATTACTCTCTTCAAGCAAGCAGGCAGTTCTGCTTTTCCTTCCACACCCAATACAGTCATTTCCTGCAGCCCTTCTTACAAGGGACTGTCAGTCTTTCAGAGAACATTTCATATCCTTTAATGGCACTGTCAGACATAAGCCTCTCTCAACAGTGCCGAGCCTCACTCAGGCAGGCAGACTGATGTGAAGCACTCTGCCTGCCAGAAAACAGAGCCATTTTCTAGATAAGGCATCAAAATAGGAAGGAGAAGATTGTGTGCAAGAGATAAGCAATACTCTCAACCTAAGAAGCGTTTTCTTTCTCTCTCTCTCTGGAGAGAGAGAGAGAGAGAGAGAGAGAGAGAGAGAGAGAGAGAGATTATTGTGCATGACACTGTCTATGCTTAAGTCAGGAAGATTACTTCTCCCACAACATCCGGAAATATATTTGTTCTTCAAAATCTTAGAAACTGCCTTACTCAGTGCAAACCTTGGTAACCCAAGAATATCAAATTATAAACCCAAGTGAAAGGGCAGTTAAAAGCGCAGGATTTTTTAGCATAAGGTCAGGAGCCAGAGGCAGATAATGATTACAAGATGATGTAATAGTCAGGCAGCTTTCCCAAATGTAACCCTTTGTATGCCAGCTTCCTCTTCTCAGCACAATGCATGTGTGTGCACACATTAGAGACAGTAATTTGCACCTTTTAAAAACATGTGAAAAAGAGAAAAAGAGACTGTACTGGTTACCCCTGGGAAAGCATTTGAGAAGAGGAACTGTTGTTTTGAATAAAAAAAAATTCATCCACTGCAAGACACATTTTTTAAGAAGCAATTTCTGCAAGTTATTAAAAGTACTTTCATAGATAGAGCAGATCTAATGGATTGTGTGGCATGAATGAAAGCCTTGATGACTTTCCCCCTTTTTCTTTCTTAAAGGAAATGTTAATCAGGTTAAACCAAAGAATAATAATTACTACCAATATGATTATCTGAGGGGAAAATGCTGTTTTGTACGGTAATGTAAAACCAAAAACCAGTAAGAATGCCAACTATTCTATCACCTTCACATTTTTAATATGGTATTCCTAGCTGTATGCCCTCTAGTCCAACATTCTTTAATTCTATCATTGTGCTCAATGTTCCACAATACAAACTGCACCACAATACAAATTACACAATAAAGACAGATGCCTGGAAAGTACTGCCTGCCTTCAGTGTTCATCTGAAAGTGATGTTAACATCCACAATACATTTTTTTTTTACATATGACAATAGAAAACCTGGAAGCATGTTTGTGGTTTAGAAAATCAAAGCGTGGACACATTGTGAGAGTACAGAAAAGAAAGAGCGTTTAAATTTGTGATGTTCCCCATACTTCAGGCTTTTTATTATTTAATTAACTTATACAATGGTACCTTGGGTTACAAACAGTTCAGGTTACAGACTCCGATAAACCGGAAGTAGTACCTCAGGTTAAGAACTTTACCTCAGGATGAGAACAGAAATTGCGTGGTAGCAGGAGGCCCCATAAGCTAAAATGGTACCTCAGGTTAAGAACGGACCTCCGGAACGAATTAAGTTCATAACCAGAGTACCACTGTACTCTGCCCCTTAGGTTGTTTATACTTAAGACAATACAGGCCAGGTTCACACTTCACACTGAGTTATATTATCCTTGCATAATGTTTGGGGCTGTTCCATGCCGAGATAAGCCATTCCTTGACTCAGTGAGTCATCTGAACCCAGCCTTGTGGCTTAGTTCTCTCGGAACAAGCCACAAACAGCAAACCAGGAACAACCCTTGGTTACAGACCATGGTCAGTCTGAAGAGAGCTAAATGGCAAGCCCAGGTTCGGAAAATATGCTAAGCCAAATAATGGCTTAGGTCAGTGCAGCGCAGCAGTGAGATGACTGGGGAGGAGCAAAGCAGACACAACCTTCGGAACAGCAGCAACAAAATGACCCCATCTCCACTCTAAATCACAATGCTGAAATTAAAAAAATCCCAGAGAAGATATTTGTGTGCAGGGACTGTGCACTCAAAACAAATTCTTAGTCTCAGAATTCTTTAATGCTGGGTGTATGTCTTTTGCACCAAGCTCTGGTTGATGTTTCTCAGGACCCTAGTAAAAAAAAACCCAAGTAAATCCTGTAAGATCAAAGTCTGTCAACTTTAGAAGACACACACAAGCATAGCCTCACACTCTTGGGTTTTAGGGATTAGATATAGAACCTGGTAAAAAGACATCAGCTACAATTGTTTTGAGTCTTACGTTAAAATTTTTGTTACTGGTTTTTTTGTTTTTATTCTTAATGTTAATATTTTGGTTATTTGCTTTTCATGTTTTGTAATGCCATCTTTGGTTCTATACTTTTCAAGAACCAATTTCTAAAGCTTAATGCATCCCTTCACAAACTCATTATCTGATTAAAAGAGGTGTCAAGCAGGGTTGCGTATTGGTACCTTTCGTATTTATCATCAATCTCATCCCTGAGATGGCATCCCCTTCCTCCTTCTCTCCCTCTCTTGGAAATCGCAAAATGTCCATTCTGCTTTACACTGATGACCTAGTCCTGCTCTCTTTGAACAAAATTGGACTCGGAAGGATGCTGGTCAAATTTGGCCAACTGTACAAAAAAGAACACCTAAGAGTTAGTTATGCCAAAACTAAGGTTGCTGTATTCGGTAAGAGTGGACATTAGATGGTCATACCCTCGAGCAAGCACATGGATTTAAATACCTAGGATTACTTATTGATGAAAAGCTTTCACGGAAACCCAATCTGGATGCAATCAAGCTAGTATCTGCCTGCTCTACTAGACAGCTATACAGGTTCTTCCATTCAAAGGGGGAGGCAGTTAATCAATCCAACCATTAAGGTCTATGTGTCATTATCATATAGCTTTGATATTTAATAATGATTGTGAGGCCCACTAGCCAGTGTTCCTCCAGGAAGGTATTCTCAGAGCATTTTAACAGCTTGATTCCTTTTCTAGTCTAACCTTCCTGTGTGTTAACTTTATTTTACTGCAACACCAATATTATTTACATACCAACCATGTGAAACGCTGAGCTACTTCTCTATCAAATTAGGACACATTTGCCTTTCAAATGTGGCAGCTGTCTATCTACCTCCCACCCCACCTCACCCTCTCAATAAATTATAATTTTTCTATAACATCTGGTGATACTAAGCAATCAACCATGGGAAAAGGCTTTCACTGGCTGCCAATTCATCGGAGGCCACTTCAAAGTGCTTTTAACACTAGGTCCTGATTATCTCAGCAAATGCCTCCTTCTACATAAGCCTACTCTCTCAGCAACTGAGATCTGCAAGGCTTTAATTCAAATTACAACTCTTTTGGAGATTGCTTTGCTTCTTGAGGAGACTTTTGGTTGTGGCCCAGTGCTTTGGAATGCCCTCCCCCAAGAAGTTCAGATGGCCTTCTCCCTGATGCATTTTTGCATTCATTTTTATTAAAACAACACCTAAATCAACAAACCTTATATTCAAAAGAGTAATAGATACACAACTGAATATGCAATATCTACTCATTTAGAGTAGGCAAATATTATGGCACACGTTTTGGGGAAACTATCATGCAATTCATCAGCTGCATGAAGTGTTACCCTCAGCAGGTGTGAATGCAGCTGGGGTGGGTACAATTTTGCTGGACAACTTTTAGCATTTCCTTCCCATTTAACTCCAAATGGAATTAAAAATGGAAGATTAGTTTGGACATTTGAGAAGAACAAATGTCCAAATTAGTTTGGACATTTGAGAAGAAATGGCTTGGTTTCCCCCCAGTGTTTATAACTATTTATATGTGGAGGGTTTAAACTTAGGATGGCTAACACATAGTCCTCTAGATGTTACTGAACCACAGCTCCTATCAGCCCCCAACAGCATAACCAAGTATGATGAGTTTTGTAGTTCAGTAACATCTAGAGCAGTGGTTCCCAATTAGGGGTCCAGGGACCCCTGGAGGTCCGCAGAACACATGCAGGGGGTCCTTGCCTCCCCCTCGCAGCTAATCTTTTTGTCATTTTTGCATAGTAATAGCTCAAATTTTATGGTCAGTTTTAGCACTGTGTGATTTTTCGATATATTGGCCAAATTCTGTTTTGAAATCACACCAGGATAACTATTTTTACTTGGCAATATGCAGCAATATATCACTCATCGCATGAGGGAGAACAGGGCAGCCGATTTCAAGGCACTGCCAATATTGCACAATGATCTCAGCTGATATTGCTGCTTATCTGAGCTGCCTTCCTTCACGCTGAGGGAAAACAGGGCAGCCATTTGTGAGGCACTACCTCCCTCTCACACTGATGGAAAACAGGACAGCTGATTGCCCTTCAAGGCACCGTGGCACTACCTTCCTCTGGCACTGAGGCGAAGTAGCCACAGTGGACGTGGGTCTTCGCTGGCTGCCCCACTGATGGCGGCTTCATGCCCCCCCATACCCATACCCTCCCACTCAAAGCATGCAGTAGAGGTGACTCCACTTCCTCTCCTCCTCCCCCCATCTGATCTTTGTGGCTACTTCTTCCCCTCACCCTCACATCTGATCTGCATGCACCCCATCCACCCGATCTCCAAATTTCAGACACTGTGATATGTCAGAATATCACAATGTTTAGCTGCTGATATATCATGATGTTGAAAACCATATATTCCTCAACCCTAGTCTGTTTTTTAGTATACCTAAAATCCTCTGCTTACTAGAGGCTACACCACATTTTGTTCAAAAAATTGCCTTGCAGATGTAACTACAATAGATTTATCAATTTTTTCAAAAGTAGGGGATCCGCAGCTTGGCTTTTGGAAAATAGGCCAACCTCAGTAATTAGCTAATTGGGAACCGAAGACCAAGGTTAGATCTAAACTGATATTGCCCTGGGGCCGAGAGTGCCTGTGCTTGGCAATGTGCCACTGCCACTGCCCCTGCCCCCACCCAAATATGCAACATTTGAGTTTTGTAAAGCAAAACTGCATCAGGTGCCTGTCTCATATTAGATTATTATCTGCCACACAGAGCAGGTGCCCCTTAACAGTCTCCCAGGCAGACTAAAACCCTGGTTCTGTCTCAGTGCCTCAGAGGGAGTTCATTATCACATTAATTTCTAGCATAAATTATAGAAAGCCAATTGTTAGAACACATTGCCTTCAGACAATTTAACTTTGGATATAAGCACCAAACATCTGATAAGGGATATGGCTCAGTGTAAAAACTCAAAGCTCCTTAATTGTTGGGACAATATGAATTCATAAATTAAAACAAGAGCTAAATGAACAGTTCTTTGAAACATGAAGATTTTAACTTCTGGCTTCAATACAATCTTAACTGTCTCTCTTCTTGCTTTAAGCGTCCACAAAACTGTACCCTCTGGGTGGAGGAGAAGAGAGATACAATTTGATGCATGACTGGTTTTTTCAGCCTTAATTACAGATATTAGTATTTGTTCAGCCTTGAGACAACCTAAGAATGACTGTTTTCCACAGGAGATTAACATTTCAATACTTCTAAGGGAGGTGCCCATCACACTCAGATCTTTAACTGACTATACTACAGTATTCTTTAGATGTTACAGGAGTGATGTTAAACCATTTTTCTGCTGTTTAATTCACACAGTAATGTTTAAGAGTTTAGGAGAAAGAGGCAAAGTTCAGTAATAGAGCATCTCATTTGCACACAAAAGGTCCCAGGATTAATCCCCAGCACCTCCAGGTAGACCTGGAACAGAACCCTTCCTAAAATCCTGGTTAGCTGCTGCCAGTCAGTTAGAGGGACCAATGGTCTGACTCAGTATAAGGCAGCTTCCTATGTAAGAAGACCCTGTGTAATGGAAAACTGCACTCCACTTCACCACTCAACTATCAACCCCTGAATTCTGCTTTGGTGACAAATGTGTGATAAGGACCTATGTGATTGGAATCATCATTGGTCAACGTGTTTTCAAATATTACAGCAGAGTAGCAGGATGAATCCTTGGAAGAGCAGCTCCAATGTTGCCACTGAAAAATCTAAAGAGCATCAAGGTGAAGAGAGAAAATAGGGAATTGCAAAAGAAGAATTAAGATCTAGTTTGAAATATTACCACTTGCTAAAAGAAGTTATCTGGAGATTTAGGGTGCAATTTTCATCAGTATGAAGACAACACACAGCTCTAGCTCTTGTTTTGACATACTCATCCCAGGGAGGCTGTGAAACCCTTGAAGTGGTGTCTGGATTCAGTTTTGGGATGAATGAAACCATTCAAGCTAAAATTTAATCAAGACAACACAGAAAGACTGTGGAAACCAACCAAAGTGTATGGACGTTTGGAACCAGACTAGGGTGGGGTTACATCCCTCCCCTGATGTAACTTCCTCAGAGTTTGGGGGTTCTCCTGCACTTTGTGTTGTCTGTGGAAATCCAGCGGTGGCTAGGATGCCTTTTACAGTATGTGTTCAGGATGATGCGGCATATGTGATTTTACCTAGATAGGGTTTACCCTAAACTACGCTACACATGCACTAATAACATCCAGACTTGAATACGTGTCTGCTTTTGAAGACTATGTAGAATGTTCAACTGGTGTAAGCTACTTTCGTGATACTGGATTTTCAATTCCATGTTGTCATTTTATGCTGTGGAGTTGCCCAGAGGACTACTTATTAGCAACCTTATAAGATTATAGCACGTCAGTAAATAAACTAAACAAACATGTGCCCATCTATATGTTGATGGGGGAATTGGGCAACCCTTTGCACTGGTTGCCCATGGATTTCTAGGCCAATTTAGTAATGATCTTTAAAGTTGCCACTGATTTGGGGTCACATTACCTTAGAAGGACCTGCCTTCACCTGTATGAACTTGCCCATGCTCTAAAATCAGCTTCAGAGAGTCTATAATAGGTCTGCCATTTATATCAATTCAGTTAGTGTGCACAAAAGACAGGCGCTTCTCATGGTGGGCCCACATTTGTGGAATTCTATTCCAACAAATGGGAATATGGTACCATCAGTACATGCTTTTAAAGACCCATTTACTCCCTGGCAATGCTGAATGAAAAAATGAAACATTTCATCTGTTTTAAATGGTTTAATGCTGACTGTTATTGTTGAAATGTTTACTACATTTTTGGATTATTATATACATACTTGTGGTTTTGGGTAAGTTGCCATACGACAGCTTTGTCCTAAAAGGTGACCTAAACATATTTAGATAAATAAAGTAATGTAACAAATGCCTGTGGTTTGTTATTAATTCGTATTCAAGTTTAAGTGGGTCCTCTTTCAGAATGCATCTGCTAGACTTCAGTTTGTATTTTCAGGATGGCGGAGGTTAATTCCCACCTGCCACAGTGTGTCACTGGCAAGTAACTGACAAGTCACAGCATCCTGACTAAATACTGGATGATGACCGTTCAGTAATACAGTGAAACTTGAATGCCCTAGCTAAAAGCTACAGTGACATATTTAAATTTATTACCAAGTTGGCGGGGGGGGGGCAGATCCAGGAAGTGGCAGAGTTTCACTTCTGATGGGCTTAAAATGCTGCTAGATTTACTGCCCTAGTTTGGATGTAACACACTCAGCTTGCTAAGCAATAGTTTAGGAAGCTCTGTGGAAGCATCTGTCCTGCACACTCCCCAGTCCTCTTCTCTCTTCGTTGACATGCTGATCCTCTACATGCCAAACAGGGAAGTGTGGTTTAATGTCAGTTTACTAACCGGGATTTTAAACCATGGTTTGAATGTAAAAAGAAAGCATCACTTCAGCTAACCAGGATCAGCATGTGTCAAAGGGAGGAAGGGGAGTGGAGAGTTAAGCACTCCTTGCTTACAAAATTGCATCCAAAAGGAGCCACTATCATCTGCATTACAGAGTTGTTGTAATGGTAGCTAATAGTTCATGCTTAATCTTTCATTTTTCAAGGCTACTATGGAAGTTTGGAAGTCTTGGAGTGATTGTTTGGCACCAGCATTCTCTCCCCTTACTCTCCCCCCCCCCACTGGATCACCCTGAATTTAGGCACAAATATAAATATACTCAATTTAAAGAATGGAAATCTAAGCATTTGTATAGAATTAGAGATGTTGTGGTGAAGGGCCACCTCACCAAAGAACATTTTGAGGGAGAAGTTACAAGGTGTTAAAGCCTTGTGGCTCCAATTTAAGCAGGTGTGGTCCTTTGGGAAGGAGGGAGCTTATGAGAAAGGGTGGCATGCTATGGTCCTGGACACTGTTTGAAGGTTTATGCATCAGGTTGAGCCAGCAACTGAGACCGTCTGCTTCAGTAATCTATATACTGCTTATTAAGTAATCAGTGGGTGACAAAACAGGTCTCCAGGGAAGGAGATATAGATGTGCACTGAAGATGTAGATTGGGAAAGGATATGCGGAGGATATGCCAGAATCCAAGATGCATCCATAAAGGTACTCCTTCAATGGCACTGTACACCATCCAGGTTTTCTGTACACCAACCAAAGAACTAGTTGTGCATCTTTTGACAGTGGATATAAAAAAAAGTTGGTAAGTGTTGGAAGTCAGTTAATGGGCCCTCTAGAGAGCAGTAGATGAGTGTTGTTTGGTCCATAGCCTTCTCCAAACATTTGTGAGTGGTACAAGGCATCATGAAACATAACTGGTTTGATGAAGTTTGGCCCCCTTTTTAAAGTTACATTAATTAACTATTAATCTTCACCGGTCTGCACCACACTGTATGACAACATGGAGAACCCTCCATACCTGGATGTGAATTTACCTGTGAATTGAGTTTCTTAATGATAATTGTATTGTAACAGGAAAATCTTTTTTGCAATTGTATGCTACCTTTTAAATCACATTGCATTGTAATTTTTTGTTTAAAAACCTTTAATAAATACATTTTCTAAAATTCTGTCATTCATAAATACTGCATAAAAAGTAAATGAACTGCAGCCTAATTTATATCCATTTTCATTCCTAAGCTTTTACTAGAATTAACAGTTCTGCAGAATGCCAGAGCAAAAGCAGGAAGGGCTAAGGTTCTCATTGCCACCATGCCATCTGCAACCTTAAATTCACATACATACAGTCTTTGTTATCAAAGGACTTCCAGACATTTTTGTTTTAACTTATAACAGTGATACTGGAAAACTGGGCTCTAATAGGAAAATCAATTGATTTCACAGGAATGATTCTATGCTCTCTGACCTGAGCTAACTGATCCTTCCCCATCAAATGATGTTGTGAGTGGGCACGTAATATTGACAGCAGGTGTTCATGCCATCTTCCGGTAATTTGAGAACTGGAACACAGATGCCTCTACACTGATTGAAGCAAGCAGCACCACTCTCCACTTTGTCAACAAGTGCAAGGAAAATATCTGGAGCTCCCCTTCGAAAGTCAAGCTGACATGCAGGCCTACAGATTGATGCCACCCCCACCCCTTTGGAGACTGCTCTTTTTCAGTGTGATTTACAGAAAGTTACGCAAACTGCCAACTGGCAAAAGCAAAAAGCTCAGAGTTATTCGAGAAGCAGAAAGAGATAAAAACCTGCCCATGGGCTCTATCATCCTTGTAGCTAATTCCCTTCAACAGTGCACTTAGCTCAAAATAGAAGAAACTACTAGGAAGATTCAAGTCTCATTACGACTTTGGATGCCAAAATTTAAGGTAACCACATTTTCTAAGCACTTACACCAAAAAGGACATATCCAAGAACATATTGCACATAACAAGCAAAACATAAAAAGTAGCCGATATCCTTTCCCACAGCTCAGAAGAGTCAGTCCTGAAAGAAACAGTCTTTGCTTTGATTTCTTCATCCGTTCCTAAGCCAATTAAGCCTCTTGCAGTATTCAAAATGCAAAACTTTGAAACTTACCCACTGGGCTCGAACCAGCTCCATTTGGCACCGAGAGATCAGTTGTGGACAGCATACCACCTAATTGGGGGATACAGAGGAAGAATATTTATTTCACTCAGATAATGCAATGTGCAAAAGTAAAGAGTGAGAGCTTGTTGAAACTTGGGGTGAGGGAGGAATGCTTACTTGCACTGCCGGTACTTGGTGGTCTCTGAGGACCTCCTGGTGACACATTTCGATGCAATGAGGCTTGAGGAGGGGTCAGCATGGTAGAGTCTGTCAAGGTAGAACTTGCTGCCAGTGCTGGGGATACAAGGGAACTCCCAGGATTACTGTAGGTTAAAGTATTGGGGCTGGACACAGGAACAGTGACCGACATTGAGAAGTTCTGCGGAGGTAACCCAGGCTGAAAAGAGCGGGGGGAAATCATGTGAGATTTAAAGAGCTACACTTTCCTCAAGTTCTAATCAAAATGTTAGAAAACAGCTTCTTGGTTTCTAAAAGGAGTTTTGAAGCATACATACAAAATACACACATCTTAATTATGTAATGCAAACTGTTCAAATTTGTTACATACAAACCACACTTAGCACTCTCAAAATTGGTTAGAGATACCGATAATTACCAAGAGCTACAGATAATCACTCCAAGTTGATCACATGGAGATATGTTTTACAAAATATCGTATGTAGAAAATGAAAGATGTTCTGAGCATCTGCCCGTAACTTTCTAGCAAACTTTTAAGAAGCATTTTGATTATTGCAGAAAATGAAAATTATTCCTTTGCAATCAGAAACGGTATTTGAGAGCACTTAAGCATGCAATGAAAGAGGGAGGAAAGGATGTTACTGGAAAATACAGCATACTATTTCAACTTTAAAAGTTTCAAGGCAAACCTGATTCTTCACATTATGTATTTCTATAGAACTATGCTGAAAGTTCCAAAAAAGCTAGAGAGTTGTGCTATTATATTTGTATTCATTAGTAAAACTATTTCAAGTAAGAAATGAATAAATTAATGCAAAATTCTTTACAATTTAGCTTAAGATTGGATTTGAAGGAATGCAATTTATGTGTTGTTTTTTAAAAAAGTACTATGATAAAATACATGCAAGCATTACATCTTATGTTAAATCCGGTTTCTTTGAAATCCTTCTTCAAAAACCCATCTGAGAATTGTTTGGTCTCTAGTCCCCAGAATCTATTCAACTATACCTAAAAACATGTAACAGAAATGACTGCATATTCTTCCACAATTCACTACCACCCCCACTACCTCTTGCTATGGCCCTTATATCAATTTTTAGATTGTAAGGCTGTCATGACAGGGACCTCTCCTTTTCAAATGCCATATACTTGGATGGTGCTATATAAAATAAGAAGCAACAAAAACAGCTTCCTTATAGTTTGACTGATAAATAATTTACCATAATATGACTATGTTATTTTCTATTGTTATATGAGCAACACATCATCACTACAAGGTAGAATTTTGCCTTAAATAGCACACTGAAAAACTCCTTTAGCAATTCATTTAAAAGAGTAATAAATCACAGGACTTTATTTTTTTTTAAAAAAAACCCCTTCTTTTGGTGTGTACAGAATGCTAGTCTTGGAATCAACAAAATGAAAGAATATTAGGACATATTTAGCAATAGAAACTAACAAGGTTTTTTTAAAAATGTCATAGCTTCTGCCGACAAAATTGGGAAATTATAGTTGTGCAATCATGTTTATTTTCATTTATGTAGAATGCTTATATCCTGCTTTATGGTCTTAAACACTCTCAAAGTGGCTTACAAAGGTTTCTCAAAACAAAATCACACTCAAATATGGCTTCCCTTATAGACTAAGGACAATAATTATCTGACCAATTACTCAATGGCATATGCTGATAATCCTCTCTCTTTCAATGATTTTCTTAGTGAGGGACAAAAACAACTGATCACAATATACAGACTGCCTTAACTTTTTAAGAGTTACAGGTTTAGTGTACTTTTACTTCAAAGGCATCTGATTTCTATACCAAGGAATACCCAATTCTGAAAATATATTAATATAAAAATATCGCAGCATATTTTTCACAGATCTAGGATGATACATGGCAAAATAACAGAAAACAACTACTGTGGTACCTTGGTTGTCAAATTTAATCCATTCCGGGAGCCCATTGGACTCCCAGAACCGTTTGAAAACCAAGGCACAGCATCCGATTGGCTGCAGAAACTTCTTGCACTCAATCGGAAGCTGCATCAGACATTCGGCTTCCGAAAAACATTCGCAAACTGGAACACTCACTTCCGGGTTTTTCAGGAGCCAAGCCATTGGAGAACCAAGGTCCCACTGTAGTTTACTATGAAAAGACTGAAGAAAGACAGGAGCCTGTACAGGAGCCTGTGCAGAATGGATTTCTCTAGGCCTGAAAGGTTTGTACTAGGCCTTGTTTGATTTCAGCTAACAAAGTAGACACTGTAAGCATTTTTGTTTCTCTGTGACCAGAAATTTAATGAAAGCAGTGCTTCTTAGGAAGTAGACTGTGTAAGAGGCTTTTCCTGCTGCCTTCTAACTCACATATAGCATACAAAGTGCCTTTCTCAGAGTTCATACAAAAATCCCAAGATTTCTGTCTCAGATTCATGCATCTTGCATGAACATTTCTGCTTTATAAGCTCGTACCACAATGTCATCTTTAATGTAGCTTTCAAAGTTAAGGAGATGTTGCAAAATGTTCTCATGCATATAATAAAGTCACAAGCCATACCACAGTACTCACTGCGATTTTATGATTCCGCATCATATTATCAAACTCTTCATTAATTTTTTTATATTTTTCTTCTGTATGTGGCGTGAGCACATATGAAGTGTCAGGGTCCGGGCTGTCGCACCCTCTGTTTTCCTTCTTGTTCAGAGCCTAAATAATGAAGTTAATAAAAAGAATCAACAAATAAAAAGTAGGAGCTAAGAAAAGTACTTACAGGGCCTCGCTTGAAAATAAAATCACTATCTTCATTTAGTTTGCTGAATCTGTCCTCCGATAGTGGACTGTGCTCAAAGTAATCGTCAGCATCAGGGCTCTCACAACCATTAAGGCCTTTCTTTCTTAAAGTCTGAAATACAATTGGAAAATTCACACAGACAATACTAAACTTGCCATAATTTTTTAATCGCAAATTTGCATTAAGAAGGTACACACTGTTTTACAACCAGAGCCACTGAAATAAGTGTATCCATATACACTGATACTTTAGTATTGTTAACCACATGCAGTTCTATCCCAAAGTCAATGGGCCTACTCTATGAGGGCTAGCACTGGATACAATACCTACAATTCTCTCTTCCCCTCTTCCCCTGCCCTTTATAATTGCTACAGACTTTTCTAAGAGATGGGGGTTTCTGTCAGAAACTGTAATAGCTCATCGACCACTACCTATTTTCTCTGGCAATTAAAAATAGCCACAAAAGAATTTGTGAGGACAGTTTGTAGGCACCAGCCCTGTGTGAACTGAGAGCATATCCTAGAACAAGGATGGACAGAAGATAGGGAATGATCTACCTTGCAAGGCACTCAAATGATCATTTAACAAGTCATAACTAATCCAGGTTAAGAGCTCCTGTGGCTCACACTGCACATTAAACAGGGTTCGGCGTTATTTTTTCTCTTGGCTTTTTAAAAGCCAAAACTGCACTGAGATCTGGAATGAAGGGAGCATAAGCAAGCAGAGGCAGCTTAATCCTTTCCCCCCTCTGGCACTGTTTGAGCTCCGAAATCACTCTCCACAAGCTGTTCTCTTTGTGAATTTTTGAGCCAGCATAGAAAGGGTTGAGCAGCTTTTTTCTGTCTTCCATCTTCCACTCCAACATTCTATAATGTGCAACTTATTTTGTAAATTTAAACATGTTTTGTAAACCAGAGATTTTGTTGAAAATAAAAATTTCCTGCAAGGTGAAGGCATTCCTTGGAAGACAAACCAACATAAGTAAAGTTCCCTGGGCTTTGGAACTTTGAAAACTACTATTCTAAGCAGTGTTTAAAATCCAACTAACAGTAAAACTGTAGGTGTGGTTTTTTAATAAAAAACACTAATGGGAAAGTATGTTCTGAACCCAAGTCACTCTCTCATAATATGCTATGAATATGTCATGCTTAGTTTACAAACTAGAAATCCAATCAGTTGATAAATAATAAGCACCCATGGTATCCAGAAAGGAGGAGAATATATCCCATTTTATTACTTATAAGATTTTGCTGTGAGAAATACTGGGAGAGAAGCTTTAGTCAAAACTATTTGAACTTCATAAATACCACTGGAGAAGTTGAACTCTAATGGTCTTCAAGCAAACCTACACAGATCTCAAGCCGTTATTATCTTGTAATTTCTTAGCAACCACTGCTAGTAACAGCTTGTCTTAATGTAAGACAACAATAAGACCAAAGAAGGCCTATCTAGTCCAGCATATTCTATTGACAGCGGCCAACCAGTTGTCAGACATAAGTGCAAAAGTACTCCTGACCACCTGAGATTCCAAGCAACTGTTATACAGAAGCATACTGCCTTCAACAGTGGATGTAGAACATAGCCATCATGGCTAGTGGTCATTAATAGCCTTATCCTCCATGAATACAATATGTCTAATCACATTTTAAAACCATCCAAGTTAATACCATCACTGCATACTGTAGAAGCAAATACCATAAACCAGGCCTGCCCAAAGTCCATTTCGGGGGCCTAATCCAGCCCCTGTGGCAGTTTATTTCCTGGGGTAAAAACCTAAACAACTCCAACCCTAAAAAAAGTTCAACAACTTTGGGGTGAAATCCTTAAAAAAGGTAAAAAGTATCAATCCTAAAAAAGGTCAACAACTTTGGTTGGCCCTCTGGTTGGCCCCCACGGCCCTTCACTTCATCAAATCTGGCCCTCTTTGAAAAAAGTTTGGAAACCACTGCCATAAACTATATGCTGTATGGTATGGCTTGGCTAGTAGCTAATGAGGCCTTTTGGCATTTAACCCTCACATTCCTCCTTTCTGCAAAGCCAGATGGGTTTTCCATCCTGCTTCTACAACCCTTTCTCATCCTTTCCCCAACACCTCTTTTCTCCCTCTCCTCTCCTATTTTACCCCATCCTACCCCATTCCACCCTCTTGACTGATATCAGAAGAGAGGGAAAGGGTGGGGGACGAGGGGGCAGCTTTGCCTTTCCCTCTTTCCTCCCCCCAGCTACTTTAGCAAGGCGACCAGAGAACTATATGGGTACAGGTTGATTCGGTCAGGAACTTCCCTTCCCCAATTTTGGTAGATTGGTTTCCCCACATTACATCCCGATTCCAGCACTGGAATGAATTATAGGGCACTCTGTGTGTGGCTGCATCTACGGATGTGGGGGGTGTCACTGCCCTCCTTTATGGATCTCTCCCAAGAGCCACCACCCAACATCTTGGTAAGAAGGTCTGCTGCAGGCAGACAGGCTCCTCTCAGGCTGCCTTGGCTCCTTCATTCTCCTCTCACTGACTTGTACACATGCTGTTTGCTCATGCAGTAAAAGAGGGGTAAGAGCTGGCTGCAAATGTGTACAAGAGTGCTGCTGTGACAAGGGCCTTAAGCAAATACAGATATAGGAAGTTTTGGCTAAATTTCTTTCCTAGCAGCTCCAAAGTACACTTAGCATTTCACATAACACAATCAAATTGTGTAAAGCTCTCAAGCCATCAGTTAGATATCATTCCTTCTCAGGTTACTTGGCATGGTGTTGCAAGTCCCACAGACAGTGCCTGGAACTCCCACTAAATCAGCATTCTCAGGAAAACAGGTGTAGCTTTCGGCAACACCTGTCACAACACTTAGCAGCACAGTCTAACCAATCAGGTGGATATGTATATGGACTTAACCATACATGGCCCTGCTGTCCAGCACTTTGAAAGCTGCTAACCCTCCCAAACCTTCAACAAGGCTAAGCCTGCCAGTCTTCTACACTGATATCAGCAGGGAAAATGCTAACACTACAGTCTGGATTACAGTTAACCTTTACAAATTATTGAATACTATAAATAGATTTAGAAAGTTTGTGGCATTCATACCAGAATACACACATTTTGCCCAACATGTCTCAACACTTTATACTTGAATAGCCAGAAAAAAGAAATGTAGATTTAAAAACACTATCTTAAATTAGAAAAAAAAGTACAAGCCAGAGGCTGCTGACCATTTCCAATGTGATGTATGTATTATATTTTAATCTAGAAGCATTGTGGAGTGTTCAGTCTGTGTATTAAAGGAAAAATCTAGAATCAATTCATCCCACACTCTGAAGCATATCCTTTTAAACTCAGAACAAAAGAACATATGCACTCTTCGTAATTGTTATTTTTATCGTGTTAAGAATGGATTTAACCCTGCTTTAACTCAGGAGGAAGGAAAAGGTTTCACAATCTCCCACTTCAGATTCTGGAAACCCTCACTCTAAACCAAGTTCTTGTCACTCTTGGGCCACTTAAAGTTACAGTCTCCCATTTCTGATGAAACAAGTCAAAGCCAAGGCATTTGGTCTCCTAATTGCATACACAGAAACATCCCTTTGCGGGCCCAACTCTGATAAGAGTACCACTTACTTTATCGTTATCAAGTACCATAAGAGTAAACTGTTACTCTTTGTGTCAAGGGAGGCACAAGTGGAATGCTCTAATCTAACTGGGCAGAATCAGTGGGCTGTTTTCTAACAGGCAACTATGTCAGGGATAACCCACCATGGCTCAAAAAGCGAGAAAGACCCAAATGTTAGGAATGCACCTATGTGCGATGTAAAATAAAAGATTCCAAAATCTTTTGCAACACTTTGCATCATATCCTCTATTTGGTACTTCATATATTTTGAGTTTTGTACTGTTTAAAAAAGCTTTTCTAAACAAAATGCAAGGTCAGCTGCTGTGTCAGAGAGTCTTCTTTGTGGAGACTCTTCTTTCTCCACAATGAGGGACCAACAGATTTTGTCAGCCAGTAACATCTGTGGTTTTCAGAACTCAGCCTCTCTCACAATTCAGGGGCAGGGAAGAGATCTCATGGCTGATACAACACTGTGTTCAGAAGCACTTGGAAGCAGAAGCAAGATCCTGTAGGTGTCAAGGTGCTTCTGAAGCTCAGTATGATATTGGCAAGAACTCATGCACTCACATTGTGAAAGCAGTGAGAAATCTTGTTTCCAAGTGTCCCCCAAAGACCAGTTCAAGGTCAGGTATGCACCATTCTATTGAAAACAACATTTACAGGGTGGTAGCAGGATGGCACTGTCAAGAAGCAGGTTACTATTATGATATTCATAGAAGCACTAGATCGAAACAGTACAGACAGTGACTTTGGGGCTGCTAGGAACTGGAATCCAGTAACATCTGTGAGGGCCACAGGTTCCCCATCCCTGGTGTAAATCCTGTTTGTACAAAAAGCTGCACCTGAGCACAGTCAAGGGGTTACAGGTAAACATTATTCTTCAAGTTGCTCTCACTGTGGCCATACTAGTGAGGTCTCAACCATGGCAGCCGAAACGCAGCTCCTTTCCTACACTGCATCAAGTAAATAAATCAAGGAGCCTCACCTGCTTAGTTCTTTCAAAATGTATGTTCATGCTCTCTGTGAAAGCCTTTATAGTAGAGAAGGGAGGTGGATTCTTTGAATATTCATAACAAAGAATATTCACAACAACTAATAGCAACTCTTGCTGTCTCCTTTATTGCCTCTGTGCAATCCGACAAATGTGACAAATGTGACTTTTCCAAATATTGATAAAGTGAAGAAACTCTGCTATACCACACTTTCCATTCCTGCTTCTTTCAATAGCCTGCTGCTACTTATAATTCCCCACCACCACCAACATGGCCACCTGCAGTTTTTGACCCCCCTAATAGAAATGCAACCTTAAAGAAGAAAGACTGTCCAAAAAATATACATATAAGGACACAAGAAGCTTTATCATAAGCTGTGAAGAAAGAGCAACAGGCTCCCTCAAGAGATGGCTCCACAACAGGAGAAACTTGTCAAGTAACCCTGTGAGAAACTTCTTTGCAAAAACATGGGAGAAAGCCTATTAAAACATCCAGCAGAACATGATGTGCAGATATGGCCCTAAAGTAGGTTTAAAGAAGAGTTCACCACTGGCAATTAAAAATGAAAAAATCAAAAATGAAATCTGCAAATTTTACTAAGGGACAACATCAACACTTACTGGAAGAATTTCTTCCAGTAAAGCAGTGCATCTCTTGGACTTCATCAAAGGAGAATGTTATGGCATCCCCATCTGACATGCTTTCATAAATAAGTATGGGAGATACTGAAAAGGGGTTACTTTCAATTCTGTGAAAGGAAGACAGGAAATCATGGAATACTACCACTCACCCATGCAACGCCGCCTTCAGTGGGGAGATATTGCCATGCTGCGTCAACAAGGATGGCCCTTAATCTGCCATGGCTCAATTTAAGGCCCTTGTAAAAATTACCAGGGGCAGAGAGACTGGTTCCTCCTTGATTCCAGAACCTGACACTTTATTATTTTTTCAGATGGCAAAGAAATCTACATCCATTATGTCCCTAAAGGGACTCTGCAGGAACCACTCTGCAGATACATCAATTCAAACACATATTTTTTCTTTCAAACAAAGTGGATTATTACTGGATTAACATTATGATCATAACCTCAAAACAGATTAGGACCTGAGATTAAAGGTTCCCTAGCATATCTTCTGTGAAGTTCCATCCCCATCTCACTTATCTATATATCAGCAGTAGCAACTGTGGGGACATGAATCATGAAGGCAAAGACTGAATGCTTACGGTCCTAGTCTCATGCTCTCCAATCCAAGAGAACTCTGTTTCTACTAGTGGCTGAGCCCCCGATCGCGTCACTCACTAACCTCCACCAACCCACCCCCTTATCAACTCTCTCCTTAGACCTCACCAAACCCACCCTCCTTCCCTTAGACCTCTTCCTGCTCATATTGCCTGCCTCATATCAACAACACTGTTTCCGTCTCAGCAGTAGAGGGTGAGGAGGAGGAAGGCAGTAGGTGGTGGCAGAGCAGGATGGTTGTTGGGGAGTTTCCCTGTCCTGTACTGACTGTTCCTCTGCAGCTTGCGGGGACCAGCCAGCCAGCTGCCTCCAAGTTATCTGTGTGAGGCAGTCATCAGCAGAGCAGGATGGTTGCTGAGTAGCTGCCCCACCCTTTCTTGACAGTTTTTCCATGGTTCACCTAAGCACCTACCCACATCCATCTCCCTCTTCTGCTTCCCTTCTCCCTCACCCGCCAATGCTGCTGTGATGGCCCAAGACTCTCAGAAGGCTGTTGTCATGTTGTAGCTTGCAGCAGCATTTGTTGGCAACCAAGCAAACTGCAGCATGACGACAGCATTACCTTATTATTATATGTATGTAAGCAAACTGCAATTCCACAAAGACCAGCTGCCTTTGGCCACCTCATCATCACAATCAGTGCCCTATTTCCATAACAGTGAATCCATGCTCAGAGCGCAGAAGGATGCAGATAGTAAAAGGTCACACTTCAATGAAGATTAACCTTGTCATGGTTGGAGGCAGGGGTGGGGGTGGGAACAGAATGGAGTAATGATCAGGAGTTAGGACTGGTCAACCTTCACTGTACTGACAAGATCTGGGGGACCAGAACTGGAGTAAATGAAAGTAAAGGTATGCCAAATGGACAAAAAGTAGTGGGTGTCATGAAGTCCGGGAGATTCTGAATGATATGACCCTCTTATATAGAACTCTGACAACAATCCATTGCCAGTGCCTTCAAATTACTGCCCCACTCCTACAGCATATAGGTCTTGGCATGCATACTATTCAGCTAACGATAAAATCTAATGCATAATATACTATATAACAATAAAGGTGTTAATAATAATTAGGTGACAGCATATTAAAAAGATGGTAACAGTTAGGAGCATAATTATAGTAAAAATTATTGATTAACAGAGAAGGTAGCAAAAAAAGACCCCTAACGTGTCAGTTCAGTGGCCAAATGTCTGTTTAAATAAAAAAGTTTTTTGTCCTCCTGCAAGAAATAGGGTGTGATAAACCTTCCTCAGTAAGGAGCTCCAAAGCCTGGGAGTAGACACATACTCTTAAGAGACCTCTGGTGTCATGAATAGTCCAAACTGGAGGACTCTAAACTGAAAATGTCCAATTCCATATGTAAGTCTAAGAAAAGACCAGTGTTTTTGGTCTGATGGCCCTGCAAAAATATGAGTTCTAGATGTCCAGGACTGCAAACTGACCATCTTTACAAAACAAATGCACAGTGGTCTCTACTGACAGCTTTGAGTTTGCTAAATGGGTCATCTACAATCAAAGTAACTAAAATAAAAACCTTGTAAGCATTACAATGCAAAACCCACTCTATGGCTCCATTTTCCAAACAGTTGACTCCTCATCTAGCAATAGGAGTGATGGAGCTACCCTGGAGTCTGAAGGCTCAAGTCAAATTACATACCTGAGATGAAATCCAACCCATGCAGTTGAAAGAACTGGGGCAATATCTAACCATTCATCCCTGAAAACTGCAAGTTGGTTGGCAAAATATACATGATGGCTGAAGTGGCTCTGGATGGAAGCAAAAAATAATGTCTTGTAGAGTTCATCCTGTCATTATGGAATCCTGGGTAGTCTGATGCAATGGTATATGAAGTATTACTACAAATCATACAAATGCCAGCACAGTAAGACTAAACTGGGACCTTTGCTGATAGAAGGATTAAAAGAAAGAAATGATGCCCCAAGAAATGCTGTATTTGTGAATGTTCTACCTGAGAAATCAGAATCTCTTCTATGTGGATCAACTAAATGGATCTACTCAGAACAACTGTTACTTGCTTTCCCCCTCCAGTACATAATCCTTTCCCTACCAAATCCAGTGAATATTCAGAATTTGCTAAAAGTAATTCATTACTTTTGCTAGTGCCGCATGTCCATCCAGAGTAAATATTGCTAGAACAGGGTCTGGTAGAGCCTTCATAGTCAATATCCTGTAGTTAGCTTTTTCAAATCTATGCTCTTCAGTTTAATGGCATGTACCTTCGCCATCTGAGAGACAATCTGTCTGCTTTGTGGACTGGAAGCCACTGCTACTCTTGGGGGCCAAGATACCCAGCACCAAAAAATTAGCTAGGTTGCTAGTCGCTGGCCTGGGAGCTTCATCAGGCCCTCTAGGGAATTTTCCCACCCACTCAGACATTGCTATTTTGGTTGCAAAATAGGAAGAAAAATTAAAGTAGACACAGCACTGGGAAGGGCAGATAAGTATAAACCTTTCCATCCAGCCCAGTCATTTGATGGATACACAAATTGCCCCCTCTTCTGTTACCAGATTTATCATTTAAGTGGGGAGAGGGCAATTATCCCCCTCACCAGCTGACCTGCACATGTCAGGGCAATGTGCCTCTGTCTGTGGTGTGTCCATGGCCACAGCCACCGTAGCATGTGGCCACCAAAGGGTTGGTCAAGGTTAACCATGCTGAGTTTAGTGGGAAGGGTGACTCAGTAGCTGCCAGTTCAGAATCCAAGGGATAGATTTAAGCCTGGTCTCTGAACTTGTTCTGGCCTGTCTAGTAAAATTTTGACGGGTTGCTCATGGGGTTTGCCTGAACAGTTTAGGGAGAGAAGATAGTAGGAGCCGGCAAATTTGCTGCTACGCTCATCACACTTTAGAAAAGAGGTGTTCCATAGGACAATCTGAGGGCCCCTGCTACAGGACTGAATTTAAAAGATTTTAAAAACTCCACAAAAAACTTTGACAATTTATCCAGCTCAGAATTAAAAAGCTAGGAGTTCCTCACTCTATGGTAGCAATATAGGAAATGAATTGAAGTTTTTTTATTGTTGTTTAGTCATTTAGTCATGTCCGATTTTTCGTGACCCCATGGACCAGAGCATGCCAGGCGCTCCTGTCTTCCACTGCCTCTCACAGTTTGGGTCAAACTCATGTTAGGAGCTTCAAGAACACTGTCCAACCATCTCATCCTCTGTCGTCCCCTTCTCCTTATGCCCTCAATCTTTCCCAACATCAGGGTCTTTTCCAGGGAGTCTTCTTTTTTCATGAGGTGGCCAAAGTATTGGAGCCTCAGCTTCAGGATCTGTCCTTCCGGTGAGCATTCAGGGCTGATTTCCTTCAGAATGGAGAGGTTTGATCTTTTTGCAGTCCATGGGACTCTCAAGAGTCTCCTCCAGCAAAATAATTCAAAAGCACCCATTCTTCGGCGACCAGCCTTTATGGTCCAGCTCTCACTTCCATACATCACTACTGGGAAAACCATAGCTTTAACTATACGGACCTTTGTTGGCAAGGTGATGTCTCTGCTTTTTAAGATGCTGTCTAGGTTTGTCATTGCTTTTCTCCCAAGAAGCAGACGTCTTTTAATTTTGTCACTGCTGTCGCCATCTGTAGTGATCACGGAGCCCAAGAAAGTAAAATCTCTCACTGCCTCCATTTCTTCCCCTTCTATTTGCCAGGAGGTGATGGGACCAGTGGCCATGATCTTAGTTTTTTTGATGTTGAGCTACTGTGCCTTAATGCTACAACGTAGTGGTCAAGAGGAAAAAAGGGGTTTCCTCACTCTTCAAAAAGCTGTAGACATTTATGTACATGCAAATATC
Source organism: Podarcis bocagei (assembly GCF_964188305.1). NCBI lineage: Eukaryota > Metazoa > Chordata > Lepidosauria > Squamata > Lacertidae > Podarcis > Podarcis bocagei. The sequence goes on from NC_138139.1 coordinate 22,994,083, forward strand.
TGATTTGTGGTACTGAACTGAGGACACGAAGGACAATTCCAAATATTATATAACTAGTATGGCACTATATACTGAATATGGACATCCAAGACATGGGAGAAAATGCTTGTTCAGCCATGCAGCTCACCTGGTGACAAGCTGATTACACACGTTTACATCATAGGAGTACAAAAAAAATACTTTTATCTGTGACTTACACTTCAATCCTCATTCCACTCATACGTAAAAGCAAACACAAGTGATGATTCTATTTTATGCTTAAATATTTTGGCACTATTCCAAAGGATTTCTACATCCTCCTAACACCTGCATAAAATTCACCATGATGCCTAATACAAATACAAGCATATTTTTAAATAATAATAAAAAACCTCACACACAATACCCAGCCTGTTATATTATTCTGTAATCCCTAATGTCAAGCAACAATTTGGCTGGATTTACTAAAACAGCCTGGTACAATGCCAGCTGGAATCAGTTTCAGTTTAATCTAACCTTGATTGAACAGTATATTCAGTTTGACTTTGTAGGTACTCAAGATTTATGCGACTGGAGGATTAATTTTTAAATGCAGGTATTAATTTCCAGGTGCAATGGAACTCTACCTAAAGTTTAATCAAATTAAAGAACATGTAAAGGCTTGCATTCACAATTCTATTTACAATTTGCAGAAAAGAGCCATCTTCTGTTATTATAGTATAGCATATTCAGTATGCTACACAATTCCAATAAAAATTAGCATTCATAAACACGCATAGGAAAATATAACCCCCATATAGCATGAAATATTATTTACATCTGTTAATAAATTTCTAATATTTACAAATAAACATGCTCTCAGGCCTTTTTTTATATACAGTCATATTTCTAAGCGCTCTATTGTGCTCCGCGCTTGCGCAGAAGTGCCGCTCTCGTTGCGGACTTTTTGGGGTGCGAACAGCACCCTGGAACGGATTGTGTCCGCAACTAGAGGTACCCCTGTATATAACAATGCTGTTGCAAACAACATAAAATACTTCTAAGACTGAAATCCTAAATACACTTATTAACACACTGCTGAAGAAAACAAGACTTACTGCAATCAATGTGGCTAGGAATAGGTTTATTGTGACACCAGGCAGGATAGAATGATCAATTACATTTATATTAAATTACAAATATTATTTTGCATTTATATGGTTAAAATAATCATTATGAAAAATGTTTTGTATTCAAAATTTCTCCTTCAAGGTTCACTTTGGATGATCTAAGTGGGGGAGGGTTAATCTACAAATACTTCTGCTTTAATTGCACACATAAGCAATAAACAGTTGAGTCAACGGGTTGCTTTCCAGAGAAGCACAAGTCACAGAAGTGGTCACGAATGTCTACCACTTGTATTTATTGTATTTTTAATATTCTGTTGGGAGCCGCCCAGAGTGGCTGGGAAAACCCAACCAGATGGGTGGGGTATAAATAATAATAATAATAATAGACTAGGGGCAGGCTTATGAGTCGTGTGTAGGCGGTGGGCCAAATGTCACCCCCCTCAGCAAAGACACCCGGGGTGGACTGCCTGCACCGCACCCCCCTTCCTCCGCCACTGAGTACATCACAACAGTCCCATGCTCAGCTTGCCCTTGACAAATATTATTCAACATTTCTAGCAGATTCATACAAGTGGCCTTCTCCTTTTTCCATCACTGAACAGCTTGTGTGTTTTTTTGGAATGAAGAAATCTAGGGGAGTTTCCAAAGCAATTTGCAGTTCTGCCTAGATGGCCACAGTTCATATCCACAAAGCCTCTGGGCACACATAAAGATAAACTTTAGAGGCAGTCCATAGAAAATTCAACAGTTTGTTACAATGTCAAAGTTAGAATGCTTCTGATTCTGCAGAACTAGTTTCTTTTTAGGTCAAGGGGGAAAGCCCATAAGTTTCATTTTTCTGGAGGCAGGTAAACCAGAATGTGTCCCAACGTGCAACTACAGAACAAAATTCTGGATATTCATCATCCTGAATTATTACTATTTTAGCAACAGGGTTTTTTGACAATTAAGTGATTGGCCAATAAGTTTTTCCATATTATCAACCTTTTCAAAAATCACCAAACGAGCATGGCATTAAAATAATTCATTTTGCTACCAGGGGGGGGGCATTTTGTAACTGTCAGCTGGATAATTCCCCCTTCCAAAAAAGAAAGAAAGCAAAAGGCATGTGTCAAAGACAAACCACACCAATTTTAATACATGACAAACCAAGAACTTATCAGATTTTACACCTACACTGCACAGGCCAACTCACTGAATTTCCAAAGATCCATCAAATTTTCTTAGCTGACGGGGTCGAACAGAAGCAAATTTGCCTTTGGGCTTTGAATTAGGCCTGTCACAAGCTACTGTAGTTCTTTGAGGACCTATATACATCAATCACAATGATCTTGCTAAAATCAATAAATTTTAAAAATGTAATTCTAAGTGAGGATAAGCCCCCTCCCAGTTTTCATCAGGACCACAACACTATGATCCAATGGGAGATTTTTTTCCTATTGCTAATTGAAATACTGTATGTGCTCTGGGGATGGGTGCTGCCAATGAGATTGTGGCTGTGGAGGGAAGGGTTAAACTACCCCTCCCTGTGTGCCATGGTCCTGAGGGAACTAGCCCTAAGCCTAGGATTAGTTTAAAATATTTTAACACAGGCACAACACGCAAATTCATCCGTGTATCTTTTCACTTGAAAATAAGAGAGCTCTCCAAGGAAGGACAGAACAACGTAGCAAAAAATGGCACACAAACATTGACATAAGTTCACTCATTTAATTTCACCCTTCTATCAGCATGATGAAGTAAATGTCTATCTGAAAATCCAGGTGTCTGCTTTGCTTTAAGATCGGTTGTTATAGAAATAGATGCAGGTGTTTGGCTGCTCATCAACTATTTCTGGGCCTGGAACAGACCAGAAGACCCTGTAAGGTTCTTATTTTACACAGCCTTCAAAGCAAACATACTGAACTATCAATCTTTAAATGAAAACCTCTTCCTGTTCTAGAACTAAATCAGACTATGAATGTACTACACATTTTGTGTATGAAGACATATTTATTCAAGCTTGCATCTGGCAGAACTGTGCTGGTTCATGTGTGTGCGTTTCACAATAATACTGATATATGTTTTTGAGTCTTTATTAGGACAATATCCTTCAGCATCTTCATAGAAAGGCAAAGAATTATTAATAGACTGCATAATACCTCTGCCTCTAAAACAAGAGTAGGGAATCCATTTTAATTCAAGGGCCACATTTCCTTCTGGGCAACTTTTTAGAGATCACATGACAATGATGGGTAGAGACAATGGGCAGAGCAACAAATGCAAATTTTAAAATACACCCCCTCTCTCTTCCACTCAGACAAGTAAGAGGCATTATCAGAGTTCAAGGACATGCTCCAGTCAGGCAAAGCAGGGCCAGTGAGGCGTGTGGGTTGGGGAGAAATCAAAGGTCCCAATAGAGGTGCCTGGAGGGCAGTATTGGGTCCGTGGCTCTGAGGTTCACTACTCCTGCTCTATAGTTCAGTTCTCCCTGTCTGGGGCATGGTGGGGGCTGACATGTCCCATGCAGGCAAGGCTACCTTTGAAAGCATGGCTCTGAGTACATCCATGTTTTCAAAAGCACTCTGCTGGCCTGAGACACCTTTTCCATGTTCTTTACAGCTTCTGCCTCTGGCTTGGGATTGAAAGGGCAGAGTTCTCAGAGGTGCTGTGGGCTGCATGAGGTACATGCACTGACCATCTGTGCTATCTGAAGTGCACAGTAATTCAAGACTGACCATATTTTAAAAGCAGCTACTCAGCCCAACTCAACAAAGGCCAAGTATGCTGAAGGGATGCGGCCCCTTGCTTCCAACGCAGAAAATTTAACTCTCTAGCAGTGGTCACTTTCAGCCAATTGGAAACTGCAATTGTCACATGTGGCAAGTGAGAGATTCCATTTACCAGAGTCAGTAAGAGCCACTGAGTGATCAGGGCCTAAATATGCTAAGCTGCTCTTCAAAAACGCAGCAATTTTAACCAAAACTGTGAACTGTTTCAGTAACTGTTTCTGTTGCCACTTTTGCACACTTCACTTTCACCCTAGTGTATAGGAGAGCATGGAAATTATGTTCAAATCTTGAAAAATACAAAAATATATTGCTGAATGAGTCTCATTTCATTTGCACCTGTTCCCGCCCAGTGATAAAGCAAAGTGGGTTAAGCAAGAATAGCACAGTAAAAAGCTAAGGCAGCAAGTGAACCATGTTGAAATTCTCTGGAAACCTAACTCATGGCCTCCCACCCCTGCACTAAAGCCACGCTTCTGCATGCGATTTCAACATTTTAAAATTGTACTTCAACTTAAGAGAGATATTAAAATGTTCTTCTTCCCGTATGTTTGACTAGCAGAGATGCTGTTTAGTGTCACACAGGACGAACAAGAAGATAGGTCACGTTTTAGACAACTGCCTGAACTATGTCACTTTAAATTAATGAGGGGGCTGTACTGAATAAGTGCTTTCTTAATAGAAGAGGACAGAACTAGCAGACAATGACATGCAATTTCAGAGCTTCAAAACTATATCGCTATCTTCGAAGAATAAAACTAAACTGTAAACATAGTTTTGGTAGCTTGCTTTTTGTAATGCATCACACAATCAACCCAGATAGTTAACTTCCAAGGATCTTTAGATGCTCTAAAATGCACTGCAACTAAAAGTGGCACTTGAGTTTAGATACCATTAATGGATTCTACACTTGAAAAAGCAGACCTGGTCAAGATCATTCATAGTAGGTTCAACTAGTGTAACACTTCTCCCTAAGGTCACCTTTGAGAAGTATTCCAAAATTTCAACTGGTCCAAAATGAGGCAGCAAGACTTACAAATTTTCTCAGTGTATGTCAGACTTTTATGCCAGATCCACTAGCAAAGATTTGTTTCCAGGTGTAATTCAAGGTACTCGTGTTAACCTTTAAAGCTCTAAACCAGGGGTGGGCAACCTGTGGCCCTCCAGATGTAGTAGGACTACAGTTCTCATCTTGTCCTAAGCAGTTTGGTGCAGGGATATTTGAAGAATTGCTTCAGGATACATCTACCTATTTCTACATTTTCATCAACATCTGAGGACTGATGTGTCTTTTCTGGAAAATAATTAACTGAAAATTTTTCCCATGCCTGTAAATCACATTAGAAAACGTTCTAATGCTTAGAGAGTCATCTAATTTAACATGATTATTTTGCTTGTATTTAGCAAACAAAACTGAACATTTTGAAACCATCTTGCCTAATATTTGTCATTGGACTTCATTTGTGGTTACTAACCAACTTCTGGAATGGAAAATTTCCACAGGAGCAATCAAGCACTGGATTTTTTTCAGTTTTGGAAAATTCTACTTCCTGTCATTGCTTCTGAGGTCTTGCTCCATGTCTCTGCACTCAGAAATGAGTGGGGTGGGCACAAGGGACAGGACATTTTCAATTGTGGTGCCATGACTGTACAACATCCTCCCAAGGAAGTATACTTGTATTTTAGTGAGTAGTAGGTGGCGGGGGGAATCTAGTCATCCAAGGAAGGTTTCTGAATGCTGATTAAGTATGTGTGCCACTGAATATTTTTATTTCTGTTTGTGATGCTGCACTTGTGCTTTTCATGCGATTTCAGTGTAATACTGCTTGTTTCATTTTTGGTGTTTTATTACATTTTTGTAAGCTTTGTTGGAGGTCTCCCAAGATGAAAAATGAAGCATACCAAGGACGGTAGTGGGATAAATAAAATTCTAGCAGTGCTAAACTTTAAAGTTACAGGACTTTATTACAAACTTTTGAAAGTTTGTATTTATTTTTATTTGGATATTTATACTAGCTATTGCTTAATACATCTCAAATACTGCAAGCAGCAGAGTAGTACACACCCTTCTCTTACAATCTGATTTAAGTTAAGTCACAAAACAGTACTTGCTCTCTTGGGTGTAATCCTTGACGCCTCCCTTTCCATGGAGGCGCAAGTCACAGCAACAGCCAAGGCGACATTTTTCCACCTTCGCCGCATCAAGCAGTTGGTCCCTTACCTTTCCCGCCCCGACCTGGCCACAGTGATCCATGCAACAGTCATCTCCAGGCTTGACTACTGTAACTCGCTCTACGCGGGGCTGCCCTTGAAGCTGTCCCAGAAACTCCAGCGGGTACAGAATGCTGCAGCGAGGCTCCTCACAGGGTCTCTGCCATGGGAGCATATTCATCCAGTGCTTTTCAAGCTGCACTGGCTCCCGGTGGAGTACAGGGTCAGATTTAAGGTGCTGCTTTTGACCTTTAAAGCCCTTCACGGCCTAGGACCCTCGTACCTACGGGACCGCCTCGCCTGGTATGCCCCACGGAGAGCCTCAAGGTCCATAAATAACAACACCCTAGTGGTCCCAGGCCCTAAGGAAGTTAGGTTGGCTTCAACCAGAGCCAGGGCCTTTTCAGCACTGGCCCCAACTTGGTGGAACGCTCTGTCTCATGAGACCAGGGCCCTGCAGGATCTGATCTCTTTCCGCAGGGCCTGTAAGACAGAGTTGTTCCGCCTGGCCTTTGGATTGGAGCCAATTTGATTCCCTCCGCCCCCTTTTTCTTTTTTCTTTTCCTTCTCCTGCAATGAGGCTCCATTTTAATATTTTAATGTTCCATTATTTTAATGTTGTATTTTATTTTTGTTTTTAAATTGTAATCACTCATCTTGTTTTTATTATTGCTTGTAAGCCGCTCTGAGCCCGGCCTTGGCTGGGGAGGGCGGGGTATAAATAAAAAATTATTATTATTATTATTATTATTATTATTATTATTATTATTATTATTATTATTGGTTGCTGAAGAACCACTGTGAGCCTGGTAAGCAAAGCAGAGCCATCCAGCTCTACCTGCATTCAGAGAAACCCCCTTACCTAGCACTTTATCCTATGATGCCATTTTCTTGCTCTCTTGAATCTTCAGACCTATAGGATGGAAAGTAGCAGGACTACCCAGAAACTGACCTCTTTGTTGCCTCATCCAGTGTTGCCACTGCTGCAAAAACCCTTGCATTACACATGGCACTGCATGAATTGCACCATGACACAAGCACTGAAGGCTACCCCAGTGCCGGACCCAAGTTTGTTCCTGATGCTGGCACAATGCCATGAACTGTGAAATATAACTATACAATTACATAAAATAAGGTCTGCTGAAGGTCAATGAAGTGTTGCAATTTAGTTCCATTTTCATCCACTCACTATAATTTGCTGGAACAGCCACACAAGGCTTGCTGCAAGCATAAAGAGGTTCCATGCCCAAGCAAAGGGGGGGGGGGGGAATCCATCAGCTGGCCTCATTTCCCCCCGCCCTTTTCCACTTCAATGCTACCATTGCACTAGGAAAGTAACCTTGATTTTTACAAAGAATCAACACAAAGGATAAACATATTTACTCACAGTAAATGCATTTACTCCAACCCTAAACCTTCTAGTCTAGATTTTACTGAGAAAAGAGGGGAAGGATAGTCAGACAGACAGGGTACAAAAGGGAATATATCCAGAAGTGAAAGAAGCTATTGTGATACTTATAAATATAAGTTCATTGGGTAATATTCTAGATATTTCATACGGGAGGAGAGATTCTCACTGGACAGATTAATCACCGTCATCATTATTTAGATTTTTTAGCATTAGGTTGCAGGGCAGGTTACAACAATTTACAAATTTTAAAAACAGTTAAAACAGATTGCAGTCTGTAACTGCCCATGTGTTACCTGAATGTAACAGCTAAATTTTCTTGGCTGACACATAGACAAGATACTTCCATGTACAGAAGGCTCTAGTGCACAGCAAGAACTATTGTCCATCTCTGCATATCCACAAGTATCTATACAGTATTTGCCAACTCAATAAAGGAAGAATACCTACAAATGAGCAATTCAGAATGTTGACTAAGATTATGCGTCCCACCCATCTTCACCTCAGAAACCATTTGCTACTTGCCTAAGAAGAGACACCACCCAGCTTTATACAATAATTTTCATGGTCTGGACAGTCAGTAGAATCCTGTTGCACAAGTAGTACACTGAACTTGAGAACAAAGATTTATTTGTAAAGGTGATTAGTAATTATGAAAGGTAACCAATTTTAGAGTCAACAAAAGAACTGGATTTACTCACTAAAGCATGGGTGGAGAACCTGTTGCCCTTCAGATGTTATTGGACTTCAACCCCCATAAGCCCTAGCCAGCATGACCAATGGTCCAGGATGATAGGAATTGTAGTCGAACACCACCTGGAGGGCTAGAGGTTTCCCATCCCAGTTTTATGGCATATAATTTAGTTTGCCCCATGATGACAACTTATCTGTGTGGATACTAAAAGCAGGAAACTAAAAAGTCTCTGGCTCTTGGAATTGTGACTGGGATTTTTTTCAACAACATTCAGGGTTGGAGAATCTAACACACAACCCACACTACAGCAAGGGGAAAACGAGGCTCTGTCAGCTGAGATGAGCCCAAAGCTTCATCCAAACCATGGAACATCAGAGAAGGAATGATTCATGGCCCCTCCCTATCTCCGAAGTTCAACTGAAGTTTGGGGTTATTTATTTGGCTCTGTGTTTGCCAGATACAAGTGCAGAACAATAACAAGTCCCCATCCTTTATCTCTAGCTCAGAGCTGCTAATGGGAGACAGAATCTGCCAAACAGAGCACTCTGAGCACCAATCAGGTGAAGAATCAAAAGGAAGTCAACACACCTATCTCCAGCTTCAAGCTAGGAACAGAATTCCTCTCCTCAGCTCCAAGCTTAGAGCTGGGGGGGGGGGTGGAAGAGCAGAGATGCATTTCAGAGAGATGTAGCACAAGAACCTGCCCCTTGGGGGTGGGAGCTAACATAAGCAAGTTTCCAGTTGTTTGACAACACTCAACATAATCAACTGGACCTTAATATAAAGTCAGCCCAAAACAATGCTATAAGTCAGGTCATGCATGATCAGAGAACTATGAAAATCCCAAACTACTACATGCTTCCTTCAGTAACAATGCACATACTAGTTCATAACAAAACACAAGCTTCAAAAAATAAAAGTGTACAACTATGGGAGTAAACCTGGAATGAAATGTAGTTCAGCAGAAATGAGAGTATGGTTCCTCCGCAAAAGACAACTAGTGAAATTGCCTGGTTGCAAGAGAGTCATATTAAAGGCTGTGCTTAGATTTGATTGGGTAAAGAAGAGTGGATGGAAAAAAACATTCTGTAAAAACCGATTTTAAAAAATCTAATTTAAACACATATATATTATTCTGCAATGCAGACACTAAATTAGTCTAACATAGCTGGTGGTGGTGGCTGTAGTGGAGGAAGAACAAGCAGCCCAAAATGGCTGCTTTCGGGCTTCTCGTTCCTCCGCCACCACCGCTGACAGTGGCAAAGGCAGAGGAGGAGGAACGAGCAGCCCAAAAGGGCTACTTTCGGGCTGCTCGTTCCTCCACCGCCACCTCTGCTGCTCACAAGAGCAGGCATAGGAGTCGCAGTTGGGAGAAGCACAGCGCAGTGCTTCTCCCAACTGCGGCTCCTGTGCCTGCCCTTACGACAGGTGGGCAGTGGGACCAGTGGCGAGAAAGGGCTCCTTTCGGACCACTCGTCCCTCCGCCACCTGCCTGCCTCTCTGAAGTATAAGCCATGGGGGGCTTTTTCAGCATAAAAAATGTGCTGAAAAAGTCAGCTTATACTCAAGTATATACGGTATATCACAGAGATGCCAAGAAGATAGAATATGTTATTGTTCAATATGCTCAGTGTATTTCAGCAAGAATGCTTTTATCAAGGGCTTGCTTTCTTATTCCTTAGTGAACTCGTGCCATACAAGCTCTTCTGTAACAGAAGGGTTTGTGATCATTTGGCATCTTTGCAATTTATTTCTCCTTTCTGTTTGTCATCCTTGGGTGCTTCCTAGTTTTGGTGTGTTTCAATTAAATCCATGCAATGCCTTATGAGACAGATTCCTTCAGGAGCAGCCTCCAGTGATTTATTCATGTTTGTTACCCATCTTGGAGAGCTTTGGATAAAGTAATGTATCATTTAAAATACTGTTGATTGAAATTAATTACTTTGTTACTGTACAGAAGGGTATGGTTGGCTTTACTAAAACTAAATGAGGTATGAGGATTCATTCATGGTTACAGTTTTGTTACCTCGACAATATCAGAGTTGGTTCTGCTCTCATGGGGTTCGTTGTATTCTGTATACTTGAGTAGAACTTTGTCCATATCCGTGCTGGCATATTGAAAGAGTTTGTTAGAACTGTTAAAAATGATGAGTGCTATTTCACAGTCACAAAGCACACTCAGTTCATAGGCTTTCTTCATTAATCCAAACTTCCGTTTTGTGAAGGTCACCTAGACAGAAGAAGTGAGAAAGGAATTTGAGAAAAGCCACTGGCAAGTGAGTGAGTATGGACTCATTTACAAATGGACCCTCAAATTGTCACCTTTAAACATATGAGCAAAATAGGCTTGAATTCATCATCATCATTTTATTTGCATGCCGCCTTTCCATAGTTAAAACAATGTTCAAGGCAGCTTACAATGTGAAAAGATTTACATAATTACAAACATAACAAAGTAGTCATAAAAATAAATGAAACACATCAAAAACTGTATAACCAAACTGAACATAAAAAGATACAAAAAATTAATATCAGTAACAGCAGCAAAACTCCCAACAAAACTAAATACCCCAGCTCAAGAGTCTGTTCAGCAGCCTCAGCTTTTTTAGTCAGTCAGGGTCCTGACTCCAAGGCCAAATGGAAAGAGGCTAGCAAGGCAGTGGGCACATCTTCCAGGTTTCCAAGCTGATTTGGGAAACCAGGACATAAAATCCAAGCAACAGCTAAATACAGGGTAATATTACTTGTTACATGAAGGTTAAATCTAGGTTTTATGCCAGCTAAGCCATGTAACCACTGGTTGTGAATGATTACACAAGGAAAGGGGATCCAATAATTTGTTGGCACTATTCAATACCCACTACATCAGAGGGAACTTATGTTGCCCTATGGGCTTACAGACAACATGCCCTGATGTAAATTGATTAGAGGTTTTCTTACAATCACATGATATATAAACGTTGTTTAATAAAATAAGCAAGTGTACTCTCAAGACAGCTCAACTGGCCCCCTCCAACTGAACTTTGTCACTCTGCATCCCATGTTTATGCCTTCAGCCACAATTTGATGGTATAGGAAGGTTAGGCAGAGAGTTCCTGAGCTCCCAAGTCATTTAGCTCACTATGGATATCCTGGCCAAGCAAAACAGGCATAAATAACCAGACTGTCACTTCCTGAGCTGGACGTGCAACAAGGTCAGTGTGACTTGGGAGGGGGGAAGTATCTGCAACAGAGAACAAACCAATAAACCTGGTTGGAAAGCAGAGGCCCAGTAGATTTTAAACTAATCTAATTCATTGTGCAAATGTCTGGAGACTAAAACAAAACAGAATGTTTGAGGGGCAACACACACAACTTTCACGCACATTTCATGAACATTTTGGTTCTTCAAGCATGGGAGTAACGTAGCTTCAACGGTGCTCTTAATCAAAGCAGATATATTACTTGTCTGAAGTACAGGGTTTGGGAACATGCGACCCTTCAACTAGTTCTAATCAAAACTCCTATCAGCCTCAGCCAGTTGATGGTCAGAGATAATGGGAGTTGTAGTCCAACAACATCTGGAGGGCCACAGATTCCCATCAGTGATCTAAGGAATGTAGAGAATCTAGGATAGCCTTCCTTATTGTTGTTACTAAAAGCTATTCCATTATAGAAGCTAGTGTGTGAAACTGCTCCAAGACTCAGGCTTTTCCCACAGAAACACAACCAAGTTGGTCCCACAGGAACACAGAATTTCTACTGCAGAAGAATAAACCAAAGCATTATAAAGTTGTTCTTTATCTGAATCCGTCCATGTGCTCATTCGTGCTTCTTTCTGGGACACTGGCCAAACGTGTGTAAGAAGTGGGACCAAGAGTCAAATAAAGTACATAGATATACACAAATCTGGCACACATCCAGAAAGGAAGTTCACATAGCCCTGTTAGGAATGCATTCCTAGATGAAATTATTTCATGGCAAACTTCACGGGGTGGGGAGTTTGTCTACCAGATACTGTAACTAGAAAAAGAATATCCAGACCTGCCAAAGACAGAGCTTAAGCATGTCTAATCTACAAAGTTCTATTCAGGAATTCATCTGCATAATTTAAGAAACCCACAGAAATGACTGAGGTGAATATGATATGTGGTTAGCAGCTCTAAAAACAGAACAGACTCTGTCTACCTGCCTCTAGCAGCAGAACCAATTCTTCCTACATATTGTAAGCCAAATCTCTGCAGCATAGAGGCACATCTGGAAATCTAGCAAACTGTTGGAGGCACTGTGAAATACTCATTTCTTAGAAGAAAACTGGTGATGCTCAGATTCCCTTCTTCAAAATAGGCAAAATACCTCCCGGGCAAAAACAAATAAACCCCTCTCAAAAAGCAGGCAACAACCCTCACCCCACAAAAAGGAGCAGGCAGTCTGCTCACCTAAACATCAGCAACAACAGAAAGCTTTAAAATCTCAATTTAAAAATGGGGGGAGGGCACTCTCAGCAGATACAGGGGGGCATTTTGAGATTGCCATGTTGTCCATGGACACCACATGGGGGTGTTCATTCTAAACCAATTACAATATTCTGCCAGTGGACAGAACATCTATTAATACCTTACCCAAGATTTTCTTAGAACTATTCATTTTATTCTTATGAGTTTTAGAGAAACAGTGTGGGGTCGTGCTCAGAGAGCTGGACTAGGATCTGGGAGAGTAGTGTTCAAATCCCACTTGGCCAATGAGTGACTTTGGGCTAATCACTGCCTCTTGACCTAACCTACCTCACAGGGTTGTTGTGGGGATTAAATGAGTAGGAGGGTGATATAAATTCAATAAATAATAATAACAGCCACAAATGCACTTATGAAATAACTGGAAAAGTTTTACGTTTTGGTTCAGAGATGCAACCTTTAAAAAGTAATAACATATAACCCATGACCAAAAGATTCTCAAAGTTAAACAAGCATCGATCAGAAGAGTTATGATTTAGTTATTGTTCTCAGCTCAATAATTTTATCTGACTCAGATAATGAGCTTTACAATTAGGTCAATGCACCAGCAGCAGTGCTCTAAGTACAGATGGAATTGGGTTTTCCATTAGGCTGCCTGCATTAGCTCCATAAGCTGAAATGATTTCTTCAAGTAAAAACGGTTGCCATACAATTGCTAACCATTTTCAAGAATAAGTTGCTGGAGTAGTATATGTGTTTGTGCTGATAAAAAAATGTTTTTGGGGTACAAAATTCCTAAAGCTATACTATTGTGGACATAGGTAACTGTTCAAGAAGCTACAGAGCTTAAGCCATAAGCCCTTTGGAAAATAAAAACAGGCAGATTTGTAAACAGTAAATTCACAAGTGGTTTTAGATTTTGTGAAACACAATGGCAAAGGCAAAGGCTCTGGGTAGGTGAGGAGTAAAATATGGACCAGAAGCAGTAAGAACTCTCTTGCCTAACTTCAGACTACTTTGAAGCAGGTCACAGGACATGCTTACAAACCTTTGGTGATATAAAATGATGGGGGGGGGGGGGAGAAAGGAAATTCCTGCCCATGCAGTATCCTTCCCACAGTTTCAAAAGGATGGGGCTGGGGGAGTAGTGCACATGCAAGTCTTGTCTGTATACATTCAGAGCAACAAAACACTGTAATTTAAGGACAGAGATTGAATAGAATCATGTAAATCCCAAAGGTCAGGTTCAGGGTATCTGCTCATCCAGCAGAAAGAGAGAGCTGCTCTTGGTAGGTAATTCCAATGTTTGGAGGGATCAATTGTGCTTGTGATAGATGAGGTGGTAATCACTGTATCTGAACATGTTTGACACTTAGGGGTGCTCTTTTTTGTTTCTGAACAAGCATAGACAGTGACCAGGAGTGGCTTTTGTCAGCTCCAGCCCCTTTTGACAACACAGGATTGTGCTGCTCTTGTACATACAGTGGACACTTGGATTGCGAACGTGATCCGTGAGGGAGGCACATTCGCAACCCACAGTGCCACATCTGTGCACGTGCGGGTCGTGATTCGGCGCTTCTACGCATGCGCAAAGCATGATTTAGTGCTTCTGCGCATGCGCCGAAACCCAGAAGTAACCCGTTCTGGTACTTCTAGATTTGACGCAGTGCGCAACCTGAAAACACACAACCTGAAGCGTCTGTAACCCGAGGTATAACTGTACTTCTGTAACTTCTAGAAGGGACTGCAATAAACCTGCGTCTTATGCACATTACACATGACTATATGTGCTTGGCTTTCTCTCTCTCTGCTTGTCTCCTTCCTCCTCTCTTCTGTTGCTCCACAAACCTGAACCTGCCTGGGCAAGTACCACTCTGTACACCCTGGAAGCAGGGTTCTTTGGGCTGGCAGAATGGTGACTCTGTGAGTGGTGGGGATGCTCTCACAAGAAATCACAGAACAATTTGAGTTCCCATAAGAGCATCCTCACCACTCCCAGAACCATTGAACCACTAGCTAAACACGTGGTGTGCCAAGTATGACTTGCCTGGAAAGGCCACGAACTTACAAAGCTCTCTTTGCACTGGGTCTTCCAGTTTCCTCCCACCTCTGATCCTGCCCCTTACAGGCAGCCTTATAGAAGGTGGGCAGCTATTTCTTCCTCCCATAGAGGGGGACTAAGCACATGCCCCACCTATAATGTGAGTAATAATGGCTTTGCAAGCAATTTTACCTATATGCGATTTTTGCTTTATATGCATAACCCTTGGAACTGAACCTGCATGTACGATGGGAGTTGCCTTTATTGTAATGCATTTTACAGGGATTGTCAATGAAAACTATTCCGAAGCTCATGCAGGTGAAGAATGCTGTAGCTCACCACCTAACAAACACTGGAAAGCAAAAATGAATTGAACTGTACTAGTTATTTGGCGTTTCTGGGCCCAAGTGCAAGCTGCTGGTTCTTAATTTGAATTCCTTCAATGATGGAGAATAAACTGGAAGATCATTTCTCCCTTGAGCTGCCTGGACAGTTCGTCAGTTTTGAAGTAAAGACATCTGCTATAAGGTCAAATACACCTCTTTGCTTAGGACCTTATGCAGAGATTACAAGACTTATTTCAGAAGGCTTCTGGAGGCAATTAATAGGCAGTTCCAAGTTCATTTGATGTTTACAACGTTTCACAAGCTTTTTGATTTTGGCATCTTATGTTTAATTGCCATATTTAAATGTTCTGTGATATTTGTATGTAAAACTGCTTGCAGCATAGAAAAGGTATATAGATGTAAATAAGAAGTTTATTAACACAGACTATGCTTATGTAAAAGGTCAGCTCAAGGAGAGTTGAAATTAGTGAAATGCAACAAATTTACTTTTGCTGTTACACAATGAAATGGACAACTACTACTATACTTAAGGGTCAGACTGTATGTAAGATACAGAGGAGACATGTGAAAAGTATTCCCCCTGTAATCGCACTAACCCAGTTAACTGGCACTCACAATAATTGCAACAAACTTCTTCCAAACCCCAATTTCTCTTTTGCTTCACATAGCAGACAAGGAAATTTACCAAAATGTATTATCTAGTTCTATATCCATATATTGCTCAGCGCCAAAAAGACATTACATTTTTAATCCATCGAAGAGCACAGAGTGATATACATGGCTCTCCTCCCACCTTCTCATTTTACCCTTACAGGATGCCAGTTGCTTCAAATTGCCTTTAGAAAACTGCATAGTTTGGGCAGCAACTGCGAGCCAATCACCCAACTTATGTCTCACAGGGAAAAACACACTCCATTGTGGCAAAATAACAACATAATCACATAGTGACAAGTTCCTCAGACACACCCCTGCTCTCTAACTATTCTCAATAAATTGAGGCTTATCCTGTGACTTCTAACTACATGGTAACAAGCTATACACAACTTGGTTTCCATGTATTATAAAGTTACCATTTGAACAGCATGGTAATCCATGCATATCTCTTAATAAAAGTTTATAAATGGTTTGCAACAGAAAGAATGCCAACAACATTCAATAAAATCACCAAAAAAATAAAATAAAAACAAGAAAATAGACAATTGTGTATCACAAATAAACCTGAGCAGTATACTAAATAAAAATTTTAAATGTAAGCATCATGAGTCCAGAGAAGTTTGCTTAAAGTTAAATTTTCAAAAGGCTTTTAAAAATCATTCCTGTCACCACCTGACAAATTACCTGAGAGAGACCATGGAGGGGTGCTGTCACTGATAAAGTCATTTTCAAGTGACAATCCACTAGTCATCAAACAGCTAGCCGGATCTCCTCTTAAGATCTTAAAGATTAACTTAATATGATCCAGGGAGGCACTCATCAAAGTATCCTGGTCTCACATTGTTTAGGGCTTTAAACATCAACAGCAAAACCATCAACTTGGCTCAAACTATAAGGCAGGCAGAACCTGAATATAAGGCTCCCTCCCCCCCCCCCAATTCTGACCATGAAAAGTTAAAGTGTGGCTTAAATTCACGACCTTACAAAAACTGGCTTTTACGATATCACTGCTGAAACAAACATACAGTAAAACAGAACGGGTGAGCGCCTGCTGAATTTTAAGGGAGCTGCTTATATTTGGGTATTGACTTTTTTCTTTTCCCCCCTTGAATTTTAAAGGTGCGGCTTATATTCAAGTAAGGCTTATATCAGAGCCAATACAGTATATAAACCTGGGTGTCTCATTAAACACCCTAACAAATGCTCCAGTGGTGGGGTTAGATTAGTAAAGGAGATGATAAGCAACTGGTAGGGTGGAGAGAAGGAACAGTCTAGATAAGTAAAGCAGTGGATGTCACCCACCCACTGAGTAACTTATAAGGGTGGCCTCAAGTGCAGCTTTCTTCTTCAGGACAAGCAGTTACTTCTTCAGGACAAGTAGTTAATCTCAGCCCACCCACATGTATTGCATACCCAACCATTTCACTGACACTGTATGGAGATTTGCCCACACTAAAGCAATCCATCTTAGACTGAATCATAAGTGGAACCGCTATACCCAAGCTTCAAGTGAACAGCCAATTTTTCCTCTTTTGCAATAAAAGCATCTAAAACCAGAACAATGCTTCGAGAAAGCATAAAATGATTTCAACTTTGCACAACAGTGAAGGGCAAGCCTTCTCAGTGTTTTATTAAGTCCATCAGGGGCTTTAATATGTTTACAGAATCTAATGTTCTGCCTTTGCAAAAACATAACAAAAAATTCTTATAAGGTCACAAACCTGATAAGCATTTTCAAAATGCTTTTATACACTTAATTCATGGGGAAAAGTTCTCTTATGGGAAAAAGTTCTCTCTTAATTGTTAACAAAGAAGACTATTTGATGATGCTGACACTGAGTCCCTTTGATAGCCCAGTTACAACCATTTATTCCATCTAGCTCAATTATATAAATGGCCTACAGCTCATTCAGGCAGATAAGAGTTTGTAATTACCACTACAATGACAGTCTCGTGTTAATTATAATCCCCCAGAGTATCAGTTACTTTGTATACAGGATAGAGCTGAGGTATAATCCTATCTGAAGAGGAATGTTTTAAGACTTCCCTCACTATGTACTTAGTAATAATAGTTTAAGACAGATAGCGCTGCCACTATCTTGTGTCTGTAAAGGAACACACATAATAAAAGTACAGCTAAATAATAGCAACAGCATATTTCCAAACAATAACTGGCTGAAAACATGAAAAGTTTCCTTACTACTGTATTCATCTTACTGAACAAATACAGTTAAAATGCTGATTTAATGTCAGATGCTGGGGTTTCCCCCCATAAAAGATACAAGTTTGTGTTTGATTTCACCAATAGGTTAAACTGATATCTTCCACCACCACCCCCTTAAGTCAGTAAGTGTCGATAGTTTCAACAGGAAGCTGGCATAAACCTCTTTTTGGTAGTAAACTTTGAAAGAAAAGAGTACTAGGGCCCGCTTTGGAGCCTCTCTTATAGATTGGTGTATCCGTGTCAATGGAAATTTGTATCCGTGTCAATGGAATTTTGCCAGATTAATATGTTGGGGGTGGGGAGCAGACAACAAAAGAGGCCAACCAATTAAAAAACAATATTAGGAAGATGCAATTTACGAAGCTGGTAAAAAATATCTAAATCAGTGATGGCCAAACTTGGCCCTCCAGCTGTTTTGGGACTACAACTCCCACCATCCCTAGCTAACAGGACCAGTGGTCAGGGATGATGGGAATTGTAGTCCCAAAACAGCTGGCGGACCAAGTTTGGCCATCACTGATCAAAATGTTGTCATGGCTTAGAACTGCTAGGATTGTGAGATCTTAGTTATTATTCTATATTTTATGCTTTTTCTTATGGGTCATTTGGTCACATGACTCACACATGACTCAAACAGTATCTGCTCTGTCAACAAAGTGTGTGGAGCCAGATGCCGTTAAATCAAGTTATTGGCAAATTAATGACACAATTACTTACTTAAAGCATTTTATCCCCATCCTTCAGTCAAAAAACCTTCCATAGCACCTTATACTGCATAAGATCAATAAAAGTAAGACAAATCTCCAAACAGGCTTACAATCTAATAGCAAGAGGAAAAGGAGATGAGGAGGACTCTGTTATTGGGGAAGCCATATGAAATGACTACCTTTGCTTAACATTATTATTTCTCACCTGTCTGTTCCGTTCGTCCATTATTCTTGTGATCTGTATTTTCTTCCTCCCCATTTTCACTTTCCTTCTTTATAATCCAGAAGCACACAAGTAAAAGTATCCACAAACTTTGTATCCTAGCACATGATAGATAGTTGTCTTCCAGGACTAAAGCCTAAATTCTTTTCCACGACCATGCACTGTGCAGTTGTAACGAAAGCCTAGAATGGAAAAACATTAAAATTGGTTTCTGATGTCAAAAGTACATATTTCACATCACGAATGCTTACATTTTACAAGTCAAATGCAAGACAACCCAGCCTCTTCTCTGATCAGAATGAAATACAGTGAATTATATCATATGATGTGTTCAACTGTTCTCTGATCAAGACACAGACTTCAGTCACAGAACCCTATTCAAAAGTTTGCATTCGTTAGTTACCCAATGGTTTAGAGGTACAAAAGTCAAGAACTCTTTTTAAAAAAATAAATCCTGAGCAAGTCCTTCAGCTGCAACTATTTTATTCTATCAATGCAATTTTAGAAGTATCACAATTATTTAATACCTTATTGTGGACAGAAATGTACCAATAACACATGCTGCATTGGCACAATTTATTTCTATTTTATATATTACATTATAGAAGTCAAAGTATTTAGCAGTTGTGTTTTAGTATGGACATGCAGAAAATTAGCAGAAAAGCAAGACTCTTTCCAATATTTTGCAATATGAAGTTGAACTAAATTGAAGCCCAAACTGCCTGGGTTTTGCTCCACCAGTTACTCTCCTGGTTCTTCTTTCTGGAGAATAGTGCATGCTCAAATAGAAGATGCTATTCAAGAACAAAACATCTTTTGAATGTCGTTTAAAAATAAATCCATTCTGAGACTTCTCCATGTAGCACTCCATTTTCCCAAAAGACTATTTCACAGGAACATACAGGCTGACAAATAGCTGAGAAATTCAAGGTTATATTCATTACTGTAAAACTTGCAAGTTTTCACACATCACTAACAAGCCAATTACCAATCCAACACTTCTTTGCTGCTTGCAAACTTTCCCATCCACATAAATGAAAAGGCTTGCAAGCTGAAACGTGTGCATATGTACTGGGGCTTACAAGTTACATTTTCCTTAAAAATGTAGAAACTTCCTCAGAAATGAGTAGCTTATATATATCAGAGACTGCAATAAACTAAGCAGACACTACACATTGATGTTTTGAGAGCCAGTCAGATATAATCCAGGTTAGTATCAAACACACTTTGCCTGATTCCACCCATTGTGAACTATGGTGAGAGAAAGCCAGGAAGGAGGAGAATGGAATCTGCTTGTGGGGAGTAAAGGGAACACAAAGTACAAGTCTGTGAGTGCTCTCAAAGCAACAGGTTTCTAAATTGACCACATGACAACACAGGTACGGGAAAGGTAGGAATTGGTTAAGCCAACATAAAGGCAAGTGAATGCATTAAGCTACCATGCATGCAAGCAACAATATATAGACACACAAGGCATTTTGAGCAAATGAACTTTATTATTTTCCATGGGCAAGGTGTGTGTGCACACATATTCAACGTTCAAAGAAAAAAAATATCCCCACTTGGTATCCTCAAGCCTTGGGCCTATGGCCCTATGTAAAGATGCTCATCTTGAACACAGATCTGCAAATACACTTCATCACTGGCGAATAAACCTTTTGTTTAGCTAGTGCACAGAATCAAGCAGTTCCCAACCCTTTCCCTGAGCCTATAGAAACGTCGTGTCTTCACTTTATACTCCAGAGATACTAAATAAGCAGCAAGACTGCTTGTTGCCAGTGTGAAATCAGGAAAGAATGGGAAAGAACTATTATGGACTGGCTATCAAGACCAGCCGTGGTCTACAGACCGTTGGCCCCAATCCAAGTCTGCCAAAGTAATTTAAAAAACCAGGATTGATTACAGAGTTTGCAGTCTTCTAAATCTTTCCCATAAAGGGGGAAATGGCTTACTGAAATCAACACAAATTGTCTGTCACCTGTCACAAAATGCACTACCTTTCAGCCATGTATAGGAAAATGGGCAAATGCACCAAACACAATTTTCAGAGTTAATAAGCAGTGGCAGCACAAGATTAGTCAGATAGCATTTCACATTCACCCTCAACTGAGGATACAGCCATGATATTCTGATGCAGCATTAAAAATGGATAAGAGGAATATAATTTGAGAAATTCCATTTGAATATTCCTCTGACATCTAAGTCTTGTTTTAGAGCTTAGAATATCATTAAAAAGTCCAGGAGACAAAGTTAGAAGAAATTGAAAATGGACACATGTGTTACCATTGGCTCAGAGTGTAAAATACAGCTTTGTTTAGACAAAGAGTGCCAATGTGTCCTTGATATAAATATTTTTATGGACTATATTTGGGGGGGGGGGGTGAACGAATTCCTATGCCCCACAAATAACCCAGAGATGCATTTTAACTAAAAGCACACATTTTACTCATGTAAAAACATGCTGATTCCTAGACTGTCCGCGAGCATCCAGGCCCCCAGGCCTTAGGTTGCCTACCCCTGTACTAGACCAACATATTTGCTGACTGAACAGAGAAGACTGCTTCTGTCCTGATGACATTATGTATCTTAAAAGGCAATATAGAAAGGACAAAGGTAACAAAGATACAGGACTGAACAAGGCACCAGCCACTCAGTTTTAAACTTCACAAAATATCCTTTTAGGACACAAGCTGTGTCCTACATTTTATTTATTTAATTTGTCTGAGGATCTCAGGGTGGCTCACAGCATAAAAATACAAAATAAAAACACATAATACGTAATAAGAATAAACAAAAATAGAACAAACCCATAAGGTAAAGGTAAAGGTACCCCTGCCCGTACAGGCCAGTCGTGTCCGACTCAAGGGTTGTGTGCTCATCTCACTTAAGAGGCCAGGAGCCAGCGCTGTCCGGAGACACTTCCGGGTCACGTGGCCAGTGTGACGAAGCTGCTCTGGCGAGCCAGCGCCAGCGCAGCACACGGAAACACCGTTTACCTTCTCGCTATAAAGTGGTACCTATTTATCTACTTGCACTTAGGGGTGCTTTCGAACTGCTAGGTGGGCAGGAGCTGAGACCGAAAGACGGGAGCTCACCCCGCGGGGATTCGAACCGCCGACCACGCAACTGGCAAGTCCTAGGCACTGAGGTTTTACCCACAGCGCCACCCGCGTCCCTACGTCCCTACGAACAAACCCATAACCTCCCCCCAAACAGACATGGGGGTTACAGAGACACCTTTATATCAGAAGTCTCCGTCTGACCTTTGACACAGAAACAAGAGTCCTGACACCCGAGTGCTGCAGTTTTTCAGTTAAAGACGTTTTTTGTTTAGATAAGACTTTGGTCACCTTCCTCCTGGTGTATTCTCTTTTCTCCTTTGTCATTTTACCCCTCTGTAAAATGAGGAACGCTAAGACAGTTACAGTTCACTTCAAAAAAAGAAACTTTCCAAAAATGAAGTGATTGGTAAAAAGGAAGCCGAAATGGAAAGGGAAAAGGATTCAATATGAGGATATTCAAAACCACAAGCTCAGCTAGAATTTACAGCACAGATCAAGAAATTACCATCAAGCTGGTTTTTAAAAAGCATGGTTAAAAAGCATCATCAAGGAAA
Source organism: Podarcis bocagei (assembly GCF_964188305.1). NCBI lineage: Eukaryota > Metazoa > Chordata > Lepidosauria > Squamata > Lacertidae > Podarcis > Podarcis bocagei. Next base: position 23,016,497 of record NC_138139.1, read on the forward strand.
CTAACCGATCGCTTTTTTATAAAATGGAAGCCAGGCCCAAATGGAGAACAGAAAGGAAGGGAAATAATTTTGAAAAAGGAATGCAGTTGGACATTAAGAGATGCAAAGGGGGGGGGGGAGTAGTGGAGTATATTGACTAAAGCATTGACACCAATTTTAAAAATATATTTAAATAAGTCAGAAGCAGGGGGGCTTTTGACAAAGTCCCTCACCAAATGCTCCTGGGTATACTTAACCTGTCATGAAACAGGAGAATACATTTGTAATTTTGTCATGACACACACTGAACTCCAAAGTGGAACCCTTGTGCAACAGTGCTTAAGGCATACATTTTTATATGTTCAAAGTTATGAAATAACTTCTTATTTATTGTTGATATATAGTTTTGTTTAAGGCAAGTACTAGCCAGTTTTTCTTGGAAGAACTCCCCACACCATCTGCTTTTACAAAGGAAAAAAACCTGATTTTGTGAATGGGATAGCTGATGACATTTTATTATACAAACTGCACCACTTAAAAAAAAAAAGATGGAGTACTGATCCATATGCAACGTCTTCTTCTACCACCTAGTTTTAAACTTTCTAGCTTTTAAGTCTATTAAGTACATTTCAGTGAAATGTACTCCCATGTGCGTCTGCCTCAGCACCTTGATACAGTTCGTAAAAGTCTCTCTGGCTGAGCAGCATAGATCAGGAAGTTAGATGCAATGTTTCTTTCCTAAGCAGAAGCAGGTCAAAAGCTTGAAACGCTGACACTGATCTGTTTTTCCTAGCTGCATGAATTAAGTCATAAAACCAGGTAGCATCTCAACTGTCAATCCAGAAAAGCACATCATAAGCAAGTGGGAGAGCAAGGAAAAATGATGTGGGGAAGATGCGCTACGTGGCATCTTGAAACAATAGGAAAGAACCAGTGTTCGAAACACCCATTGTTCTAGGAGCATTTTGCGACAGGAAATTTCATTAGTGCGAGTAGTTTCTGAGCTCTGGGTGCAGTACTGAGCCTATGATTTTTGATTAAAACTGCAGAGTGGAAAGAAAGGAGGACCTTTTTCTGCCTCCCCACTACCAGCTACTTTCTGAAGACTGGAGAAGAGACCCTCTTAGGAATATTAGGTGGGTGGGGAAAGGAAGGACTAGACCATGTGGAAAACAAACATAATATTTTAGCTGCAGTTCATTCATTTTCAGCTTAGTATTCTTGTGGTTAAAAAAAGTGTGCCTAGACATTCCATTGTTGCGCCCATAACCTAGGTTTAAGGTGCCATTCAGCTCCTAGCTTTCATACAGTGGTGCCTCGTGAGACGAAAAGAATCCGTTCTGTGAGTCTCTTCGTCTAGCGGTTTTTTCGTCTTGCGAAGCAAGCCCATTGACGGATTAGCGGATTAGCGCTATTAGCGCTATTAGCAGCTTTTAGCGGCTTATCGGCTTAGCAAATAAGCGGATAAGCGGCTTAGAAAAAGGGGGGGAGGGGGGGAACCCGCAGGAACTCGCAAGACATTTTCGTCTTGCGAAGCAAGCCCATAGGAGATTCATTTTGCGAAGCACCTCCAAAACAGAAAACTCTTTCGTCTAGCGAGTTTTCCGTCTTGCGAGGCATTCGTCTTGCGGGGCACCACTGTATGTCAGTTTCTAACACTGGAAAGAATGCAGTTCCATCTATTCCAGGTGAAGAGAATGGTGCAATGGGGCACAGCTGTTCAAAGGTGGTTGTTGCCTGGAAGGTCATGGAAAGGATTGGTCTTATCTACTCCTACTACATTCCCAAAACAGCCCACCAGGACTAGCTATGTATAGCTCTCATGAAAACAGCATTCAGGTTTACATTTTTTAAAGGATGAATCATGTGCTTATATTTCCTATAAGATGAACTCAGTTCATTTTGGTTCCCCTTTAAAGGTTGCCCCTTGGAATCATAGCTGTACCTGAGAGCTCCATTTATAATAGACTTTAAGATGATTTAGTCTTCAATTTTATAAGCATCTACCTTTAACCCGAATGAACATCTATTTTTTTCTGAGTAAGCATGCACAAGATTGGGCTACCTAAATGGTTTTAAGCAGTAAAATTACTCAAATCTGAAGACTTGCGACTGAAGGTTTTTATTGAGTTAAGAGTCTCAAAATGTCATTTGCTGCCTAAATGTGCAAAATACTTTATAAATCACCACAAACAGGGCTTTAACCTTTCATAAGGCAAGCAGAGACAATAATCTCAGGTGGTGGGTGTGGAGGAACAGTGAACTGGCACACATACACACACTGGGACCCACTGCTCATTTGTCTCATTGTCTGCTCAACAATGCCTGCCAGCCAGCCAAATTCTTTGCTGCACCCTCCCCATTCTCCCTGCCTCACTCTAGGAAAGGCAAAGGCGCTAAATAACTATAAAAATTAAGGCCATTTCTAGCCACCATAGTAGGAGCAGAAGCATTCTCCCAGGATCCTGCTGCCCCTTCTGAGTGAAGCAGGAAGAAGAGGAAGACAGAGAGTCAGTGCTGATGCTACAAATGCAGCAGCAAAAGGACAAAGCAAGCAAGCAGGCAGAGAGGCAGAGAAGTGGAGTGGGGGCAGCAGCAATAATTCCAGCAGTACCATCTCTTGCACCAGCCTTGACCACAAGATATGCAGATCAATCATCCCCTCCCCGCCCCCAATGTTAGAGTGAGGGAACTGAACTCAATATAAAGCATGTACACAGTAACAAAGCATACAATGCTTGTAATAGATGATCATTTGTGTGCTGAAAAAGGCATTATGTGCTTGAACTTATTCTTCTGCCACAGAGCAGTAACCCAAGGAAGTCTTCAGTTAACCATAGTTTCCTAGTTAAGTCTTAACAGGGAACACTGGTTATCAGACTCTGAACAAGTCTGGATCTTTAATCATGGTTTGAAGTTCGCTTCAGGTCATAGCTTGCTCCAAATCTGATAACCAGGATCTCCTGGTCCTGACATAATAGACATCTATGGTTAACTGAACATTTCTGGAGTCAGCTGCAGCTTACCAAAGAGAGAAAGGGCTGCATGTATGGGCACTGGACTACACCAGACTGTGCAGTGCACAAGCAGACAGCTTCTTTAACCTTTCCAATGAGCTTGTTTTCCAATTGTAGATGTTAAACAGCTTATTGAGTTATTAAAAATAAAAAGTCCTGTCCAATACTTCACGTTTCAATTGTACCACCACGTTCAAGTTCAATGAAGGATTAAGACTATGTATGAACAGTATATTATTCAAATTATATGAAATTCAATCAGAATATTATTTTACTTTCCAAAGCATGCATTGCAAGCTGTTGTAACAATCAGTTTGATTTCTACATTAGAATATGAAGCACAGATTATCCATTCACTAACACGATTATCACACATTTGAGCTTTAAAAATACTGTCAAAGCGGATTCATTTAATCTATTGACACTTAATCAAGTAGCACAGTTTTTACACTGCAGTGGCTGACTTACAGTCCAATCCTATATACATCTATAAAGTAGCCCCACTAAGTTCATTGTAGCTTATACCTTGGGCAAAGGGTACAGACCAGGGACATCCAACTCCCAAGAGACTGTGATCTACTCACAGAATAAAAACCTGGAAGTGATCTACAAATTGTGGGGGGGCAGGTCAAAACTGTCCAAGTTGATGAGCTATTTTTACGGAGGCAAGTCTAAATTCTTGACCTTTTTTAGGGGTGCAGGTCAGATCGCCAGAGGAAACTCCATCTTCCATTCTTGAAATCGTGTGCGGATAAAGGAAAAAGGGAGCGGGCAGGGCCAAATGCTCCCCCCCCCCAGGACATAAATGAGCCCGCAATCATCCACGATCGACTTTTAACAATTGGGGGTTGACCTGTCAATCGCGGTCAACCTGCTGGACATTCCTGGTATAGACCATTTACTAGTTTCCTTCATCCAACTTATACACTCACCTCAGTCTCATCTCAGAGTAGGCTGAAAACTAATCAAGATCAGGAATCATATCCATATGCTTTTAAAGTGACATGGGTGTCTGCTACACACAATCATGGAGAATCCCAATAGGGCACTCCTTCCCCCCACTCCATCTCCCAGCCTATGCCCAGAAACAATGGGATCTTAGGGGATAGAAGGTCCATTCAAACCTTCCAGATCCCCACTCTGCACAACACAAAAATACTTTTACACCTTTCACAAGAAGCACTAATTAGGTGCTTAAAATGAAGTTTTATAATGGATGTTCCCAGAAATTGAGTTTTATAGTTGCACATTTACATGCCATTATTGGTACCATACAGCTTAACGCACATTAATTAAACTGTAAAAGATGATAATACATGCATTTTCCAACATCATGATTTACGAGTAAACTCTACCAACAGATCAATGCAGAGATATGCTATAGGTCAGAGGTCTTTGCGAATCTGACTCAGAAAAGGAAATCACTGCCAAGGGATCCAAGGCTGGCAGTACATCCCCTACGCTTTCGCTATCTGCTTGCTTGAAGAGCTATAGCAGCTGAAGCAATGACCATTTATGATTGGCTGGGAACAGCTGATATTACAGTCACAGCAGTCTACTATTTCAACTTGCATCAGCAATAAACAAGGGTTAGGGGACAGCGTTATTCACTGTTTTTAAAAATGATTTTCTGTCTAACTCTGTGCATTCGTGGAAAATGCACTGCTGTAAGTCATCTACTTTGAAATAGTTGTCAGTTAAATTGTTGTTGTGCTTTTTGCTAAATAGAGGTGGCTAAAATTATTATTATTATTATTATTATTATTATTATTATTATTATTATTATTATTATTATTAACTTTTATTTTTATCCCATCCTCCCCGGCCAAGATTTTAGCAAATCTTTCCTGTCTATCAGTTAATTACTTATCATGTAGTTCTGCAGCTTAGAATTTTTCCGTTTCTAAAAAGGCACTATTTCACAAAAGTACTAACCAAATGAATGAATACAGCACCAATAAGTGACTTTTTCTGATGTGCTTAGCCTTCTTCTCACATTTTATATTCAATCAAGTACCAAAAGAGCAGGATCATGGCTAGTGACCAAACACAAACAAAAAAGGTGCCCCCAGGTGTCTTAGCCTTCTGAGGCCCAGGGGAAGTGTACCTGGCTGCCCCGCCCCTGCCTGGTTTTGAGAATGGTTTCAACTGTGGAAAGACTGCATTAAAAAAAATGTATGTATGTAAGGTTTTATTCTTAAAATGTAAACTATGTTAACAGAAACGTGTGCTGTTGAATTGTCATGTCTTAAAATATTGTATTTACAAGTGTTCTAATAAAAATAATTTCTAAATAAAGTTCAGACAAGTCAGGAACGTGCATGCACACATATTATTATGTTTATTATTTATTAAATTTGTATATTGCCTGATACCTGTAGATCTCAGGGCAGCTCACAATATATAATCACAATATAAAAAAAACAAAATACATAATCAAAACAGGAACAAAGACAACCAAATAATCTCCACTTCCACAACGTATTTTAAAAGGGCATCAGATCTCAATCAGCCAAAGGCCTGGTTAAAGAGGAATGTTTTTGCCTGGTGCCTAAAGATGTATAAAGAAGTTGCCAGCCAAACCTCCCTGGGGAGAGCATTCCACAAACAGGGAGCCACTGCAGAAAAGGCCCTTTCTCATGTTGCCATAAACAGTGCACATTAGATTATTATGGCCTTCCCAGAGGGCCCAGGTACTACAAGTCAAAGCAATAGGATCCAGGAGCTATTGCCCTGTACGTATATCACTACAGTTGCCCTTGAAGCCCAAACACATGATTATGTTCTCCTGCTTTAAGTTCTCCCAATTAACACTGTTCAATTTAATGAATATTTATTGTTCCGCCAACTAAATATCAGGGATATTTACTTTCTCCCTCACTGAAACAGTAATTTTCTCAGTAGCTACCAGCCCTTGCTTGTAGTATATTTTGGATCAGTCTTCAAGCAAGTGGTCTTGCTTAGCAGCCTGGTCCAGAGAACCAAAACAGAGATGCCTCTCTTGTCTAAGCAAACATAAATATGCTATGCTTATTAACTACATGGATCACATGGTTTGGGATTATGCTTCTAGTCTGCGTAAAGGCTCTATTTAGTTACAACCCTTATGTTCTCATTGTAACAGCAACCAGTAATGTTTGCTCCAGTAATCTAAGCTTCAAAATAGAAATCCAATTTAAAACAAGTCCATTTTCTGGATAATGATTTAACTCAAGGCAATTTAAATATCATATTTCAAATACAGCCAATTGTGACATGATGCAATGCATTCTTTTTCCTATGTTGCTTCTGGGATTCCTTGTTCATCCTAAGAACTATTACCACAGTTCCTCTTCCCCAAAGCAGAAGAAAATTAAGGTTAGCTGTTAGGCATGTTTCCATCAGAAAAGAATGTACTGGAGTCTTATAAACGTTGTTGATTCTTTAAAAAGAGAGAGAGAGAGGTTGCACTTTCTCCAGCACCCTGGTTAAAGAAAGAGTTTTGATTAAAGCAACATCAGCCCTATTTCCCAAACACCTCCAATTCTACAATGCTGTTCTTTTTACTCCTTTGTCACCATACTGGACAAAGCATTTTATTATATTTTATATTTTATATTTTTAGGAGCTACAGCCTTCTCAACCTGCAAATTCCAAGGTAACATAAGACAAAGAGGCTGAATCGCTCCCTAGAGTCCACTGTGCTTCAGCAATTACCAGGTCATACCTAAAAGGAAGCTTCGCTTGACAAGAAAGCATGGCTCATGACATCACCTTACTGTTGTTGCATAGCCCAAAATTTAGAAAACGTATCTCATTCCTCTTGGCTATTAAGAAAATGTTACAAAGAGTGGCGGATTTTAGAGCCATCAAGGTACAGTATCAACAGGAGTCTTGCTCTGACAACCACAGTTAATTTTCCCTTAGAATATGATAGTCCAGTCCTTTAGAGTTACTCCTTGCTGTACCATAGTTCCCAGAAGTCTCTACGGGGGGGGGGGCAGGAAGCAGAGAGCTAGCTGTGTTAAGAAAGATACAAATTAGAACTGTTACAGAAAGAAAGACAGTAACAGTTCACTGCCTAAAGTGATTTCATAATTAGACAAGTTTAAGTAACATGCAACAAATAATTTCCAAAATTATTACACGCCCACAAAAGATGGATTACGGAAGAAGCAAAGCAAAACAAAGCAGTGTATTTTTTTATACCGCACAAATTATGAAGTTAGATTTTTGTACTTAATGCCTTTTTAAGATTAAGAACTGCTATTAAAAATTATTACTTATTTACTAAAAAAAAGTTTTAAGAAATTACTAGTAAACTAAGTCATTTTGAAGTACATGTTTAGAAAGTCTGCAGGGTCGATTTCATGTCAACTTTCACTGGAGTACCTCAAGAAATTTATTTATTCTCCTGAAAGAGCAAAAAATTCAAACAGGAATTGACAGCTTGAAGCCAGCTGACAACATGTGGCAAGTAATACTCTCTAAGATGCAGGTGCAGTTCCAATTGCAAGTGTTTATAAAGCTCTAAGCAAAAACAGGACACATCAGCTCCCTCTCACAAACAATAGTGTGTAGTACGGCAGTTAGCGTCAAGGTACCTTATTTGAAAGTTACTCAAGTATCCTATTAAGCACATTCCATAATTCACATATTCAGAACTGATATGGACAATATTGCTCTGTAATTCACATATTCAAAACTGATATGGACAATATTGCTATGTTCAATTCTGGCAGCATAACATACTATCAAGTCAAGGACCAGTATTAAGGATCTGCTGTGCTAGGCTGACCCCTAGGTCAGTCTGACATAACAGGCAGTGTGTTAGCAGTGCAGGCATGCAAGACAAAATAAATGTTAAGAACAATATTTTGGACAGTCACAAGTCAAATTTATTAACTCTTAAGTTATTCATTCCAGACTTGTAACCATAACCAACTTGAAAGGCTCTTAAGAATTTTGAATCTTTGCCTGAAACCAAGAGCTCTGATAACCTTGGAAAACACACTTTGGTCTACTGTAGGACTGGGCCATGGATTGACTAAGTCCCGGGGGCCCAATCTGTGGACGGTCCGGGAATCAGCGTGTTTTTTACATGAGTAGAATGTATCCTTTTATTTAAAATGCATCTCTGGGTTATTTGTGGAACATAAGAATTCGTTATTTCTTTCTTTCTTTTTCAAAATATAGTCCGGCCCCCCACAAGGTCTGAGGGACAATGGACCCGCCCCCTTCTGAAAAGGTTTGCTGACTCCTGGGCTGGGCAATATATCAATATATTATACAAAACTGGTTTGAAGTCCGTATTGTGGTAACAGTTTCATAATATTTGACATGGTGATCTATCGTGAATCACAATGTGTGCATGTACTATGTAACAAACAAATGTGGGGAAAGCTGGCCATCGCTTCGCTCATTATTCCTGCCACCCCTATTGCTTTGTACTATAAAATAGCAGTTGTAAAAGGGTAAAGGTATGTTTCAGTTTTAGAACCCTAAGTAGTAGCATTTGCCAGGACATTACCTCGTTTGCCTTTACATAGTTCTATCCTTAAATCAGACGTTGTGATATATTGGTATATCATTAGTCTACTGCTCAACGGATTGATCTTGTGACAGCCCTCTCATGATATCTATTGATTTTATTTGTGGGATTGGTCCATGTTATTCCCATTGCATCCTGTGTCCTGTCTCAACTAGGAAAGATGGAAATGTGTGAATATCATCCCATGTGCACCTTAAACATTCAAGAGGCTGCCTCACTCTCAGCTTCCTTTTCCTGTCCCACGTTCCTTTATTTTCCCACAGTTCAGGTGTCTGATAGTAGTACTGACCCCATTACAACTTAATGTCAGGCACATTTTTGTAAATTCATTGTGAAAAATTTAAGATTTTGCAATGCTTATGTATGTTTCAGCTATCATATATGCTTCAGCAATCATCCATTTTAAAGATATGGTAAGAAACATTTCTTTTGTTTTCACTATAGCCACAAAATAGATCCATTCTGAAAACCTTAACACACTATTATAAAAACGGCAGTGCATTGAACTGAACATTGAAGCTGAAATTCCAAATGCAACATTAATACACACCCTTCACAACCAGTTGCCAAGAAAAAATACAATAGGAATTTAAAGCTTTGGAAAGATGTGAAGCATTCTATCCTTATTTCAAATACGGAAAAAAAACACATCTTCCAAGACAGAACTTTTAATCCATGCAGCCATGAAAGTGGGCCAAAAGTACTTAATCCCATTTAGCTTAGAAACACCCTCACACATGGCTAGAAATATTACTTTAATACATACATATTCACATTCTGAAAAGCTGCTGCTTCCTCCCATTTTCATTTTCTGCCTCCTGTACCTATAAGAGCAATTTTTATTTTTATTTTTCATGCAGCTATTTTTGTGCAAGAGCACTTCTACACAAAATAGCTGTCTAAAAAGTACTGTGTAAAAATAATAATACCATAAATATGCCTTCAACAACAGCAGGTGAAAAAGGGTGGGCTGCATCCTTCCTTTGGACTGATAGAAACAACATGGGAGTCGGGGTGAGGTAATAGATTGCATCCAGCAAAACGTCACCACCCTTCTAAAGCCTACCCACAGAATGTGCTTCAGTGCACTCAGTCATGTAATGTGTGATTTTATATTGGATTTTCTTCCCCTATTGGATTATTCAGAGACTGGGAATATCCAGATTTGGGGGGGGGGGGGTTACGGACTGCTACTTGGATGAAGAGGACATCATGTGGATTCTACACACACACACACAGAGAGAGAGAGAGAGAGAGAGAGAGAGAGAGAGAGAGAGAGAGAGAGATGAAATCCACATTATCTCCAGCATGGATGAGTCCTAAGTAAAGTAAACAGAGAATTGTTACCCCTTCAACTCTACAGTAGAACAATGCCATATGAACTTTTGACATGCACAGTTGACCTGTGAAGATCTCTGCCACTAAGAGTAGCACTGGTTGTACAATTTGGGGTTTTTTTAAGTGAGACCAACAGATGGACAGTTCTCAAAAATGCAGACAACTCAGTTTATCTACTTTAATGCTTTGGATTATCACCAATATTTTAGTACAGGTGTAAATGGCAGAGAGAAGTGCAATACAGTGCTAAACTAGTGGGATTTCTTTATAGAACGACTGCACATACCTGTATGGCACATCATTGGCCGGAAAAAAGGAAGGAGTGGGAACAATCACTCTCTTAAAACAAAGACTTCCTAACCTGACCAGGGAGGCAATTCGTACCCCTCATAAGCAGCTGCTACATTAACAAGGACCTAAGCCTACAATTTAGTCCTGTTATAGCAACTCTCTTCAGTTTATAGTATGAAATAATTATTAAGAAGTGTGACCACTATGAGCTAGTGTCAGTCAGTCACCAGTACTCCATATATTGAAAATTACAACTGTTTTAACCTCTAAAGAAGATTCCTAAACTGTGGTCCATGAGTATCTGTGAAGAATGGTGGGAGCAGCAGCAGCTCCATCATTCTAGGAAACTGGTGGTCCATTTGGAAGGTTAGTGGGACACACTAGAAGTGATGGGGCAGGAGAAACTTGAACAGAGTGGAAAGGATTGGAAATCAGAAAGACGGAGCATGAGGCAAATCCATATCAATGTTTTTCTGTGTATTTATTGATTTAACCACTATTGTATTTTTATGTTCTCATTATAATTGCTAACAATTCGATTGCTAGAATAAACAAAGGCAGTAACAGGAAACAGTCTAGAACCTGGCAGAATAATCCCATTAGGACATACTTTTGCTTCTGGATTTCATTAAGTAGTTTATACCCATGTACAAAATGATACTACGAAGTTGAAATATTTTAGTATTTCAGATAAAAAGGGTCACTCAATATTGTCATTGGCCTTTTCTGCGTATTGGAACAGCATCACCATTTCCTCTTCCTTACTGCATGCAAAATCTAAAAAACATATATTATTTCTCATTTTCCTCTTCCAAATGAAGCCTACTTGATTGCTGTTTCTGTATATATATTTGTGTACAATACCATTTGCTATTCTTGATAATGTATCAGTAAAAATCTTATACTAGAGGTTTAAGTGATAAATTGGCATGAGATAACTCATAAGTATTTCCCCTCTTTAGGAATTGTCACAATAGTAGTATCTAGTCATGTTTCAGGTATAATGTACTGTTCCTCAATAGTTCACTGATTTCAATGGCTAGTTTGACTAATATAGAGGAAAAGATTTTGTAATAACTTGCTGTGAAGCCATCTGGATCTAGCATTTGATTTCTTTTGGCATTAAGCAGGGCATGTGCATGTATGTGTGAAAATCTGTTCATGGAAAAACTTGGACATCTTCAAACAGCTTATTAGCAAACAACTTATATGGTGGCAATACATTGATGGCATCTTTATGGTTTAGACCAATGGTAAAAAGGGCCTTAAGACAATTAAAAAACCCTACATCAATTCTATACACCTAACTATCAACTTAACCTTCAGTAGCAACACTGAAAATCCAGACATCCCTTACTTTGGATGTCCTTCTCATCATTAAGAACAACAAAATAATCACTAAACTCTGAAAAAAACCCAGTAATGTCAAAAAATACCTATACCAGGAACAATGCTAAGCAAAACCTTTTTTTTTAATTGTCTACAGCTTGGCTCTCAGAATCAAGCACACTTGTAACAACAAACAACAATATCTAAGAAGGATCAGCGAACACCTTCTGCCTAGAGGATATTCTCTTCTTGTAATTGATTTCTTTCTTGTAATTGTAATTGCAGCATCCACTAGGCCTTCATCCTGTCTAGAAAAAACCTCCTCCATCAAAGTAGGTGTCAATAAACAATGAACAACACGTCCTATTTGTGGTAGCTGGGAGACGCTAGATGGAAATCTATCACCTGGCGATCAGAGAACGCTACCCATTGTTGGCAAACTCTGAATGTTTTGCTGAAGCTGTCAACAAGCCTCCTATTAAAGCAATTCACCAGCCTCCAAGTCTTCACAAACTATTACTGAGAGCTCTACTTCTGCCACCTATCAGTAATTCTAAATTTTGTCCTTGTAATTCCAATTCCTGTAAAACCTGTGGAGCTGGACAGGATAACACAGAAGGGAATTTTACATACTCCTCCTTAAACGGTAGGAGTGAGATAGATTATTTATTATGTAATCACAAATGTGCCCCTTAACTAAGAATTTTGCAGTGGGAGACCAACTGGAGAGTGATCATCGGTCTTTGTGACAGGTTTTTAGGATATGATGAGAGGCAGCAAAGGAAGTACAGTCTGAAGTGGGATCTCAATATCCAGTTAAAAGTAGAGGAAGCTCTACTTAGTGAACAGATTAGTAAAAATAGACTACTGTAGGGGTTGGCAACCTAAGGCTCATGGGCCACAAGCAGCCCATGGGGGTCATTTAACTGGCCCATGAGCCACCCCTGAACCAAGCTGCTTGCTTGGCAAGTCCCCATGCACTGCGCTAAACTGGCACAGCACAGTGACTCGCTTCCACGTCACCGTAAATCGCGTCTGCGCCTGCGCAAAGGCTGCAAAACACATCTGCGCATGCGCATATGCCGGAAATCACGTCTGCGCAGATGCAGACGCCAGAAATCGTGGGAGTGGGCGCAATCCGGCCTACAGAGGGATCTCTGCTGGAGTGAACCGGCCCAGGTGAGGTAAACCTTACCGACCCCTGGACTACTGGGAACAGAGAACTATGATCAGCCCATCTATTTTAATATTGTGCAACATGCAGGTATTATTTATTCAAACAACTTGCCTTACAAGTCAAGCCATCATCCTATGTGATGGTTTGATGCAAACTGTACACAGGCAAGACATGATCTTTGCATACTGAGCAGGCAAGTTTGCTAAACCAGAGCTACTCCTTGGTTTCTGCTGCTAAGGTTACTCTTCAGTTGACATATGGGGTGGAAATCTGGGGCATTTTGGGACCTATTCATTTCTACGGAAGTACCCAATAGATTTATTTGTACATAACTGGTCTCCTACCAGGAACGCCCACAGCTCCCCTGTGGGAAGAAGCTGGAGTAATGCCAATTTTATATTTCATTTTCGGGGCAATTTTCTCTTATTTTTTAAAAATCAGATAAACAATAAATGAACTGGTTAAAATTGCGTATAATAGAGCAGTCTCAGTCATCCTCCACAAATACCTGGACAGCTAATAGTAAAAGAATGAGGACACATGGACTAGGCCCGGCGCCTTTTTCACTGCTGAAATCCAACTTAGCCATTACAATATTAAAGTGTGGCTCCAATACCTGTTTACAGAACGGAACATGAATGCCATTACTTTATCCAGATTTTATGATACTTTCCCCACCTTAAACTCACGCCGCAGGGAAGAGAAAATACTTGCCTGAAGTAAATCCACATTTTCTCTGCAAAGTACTTTCAGGCCCACATTTTCAGACTATGAAGCCAATTGCCTGGAAGGGAGATTTAAGAAAATCCCCAGAGATCAGTGTTTTTGCGTATGCAGTAGCCCCTGGATAGAGGATGCCACACACTATATGTATACTGTAAACTGTATAAAATAACTAAGCAAAGATAGAGAAAACTTTAGTGGTGGCTGATGCCCTCAGTGGTATGGATAAGATTTAATATGGGTTTTCCAGTACAGATAGGTCTGTAATGTTTAATACAGCTAAATTCACAGTGAAGGCTACCCAACTTAGACAAGGTCATGTGGCCTCCCTTGGGAACTAATATTTTTCTTTTTAAGTATGTCTTATTTATTGTATAGGTCAAGAATTTACTGTTATGCTTAATTATTATGAACCGCCGACCTTCTGATCGGCAAGTCCTAGGCTCTGTAGTTTAACCCACAGCGCCACCCGCGTTACCAAATACAAAAACCAGGATGTCATATTCAGTATGCAGGTATAACTACAACTGACCTTTGCAAACACTTTACAAACCACAAATGTGCAATTTTATTCAATTAAGTGGAACAACCAATTGATAAAATATTTTAGTTCTGAGAACCATATTCTGTCTGATGTATCAATAACTACAACAGAGTTATCAACTGAACGTACAATGTTAGCAAAAAAGAGAAACTTCTGGTTGTGCGCAATGGACACAGTATTACCACACTGTTTCAACCTGGACGATAGTACCAACATCACTTAGCTTCAGCAAATGAAGTCCCTCTGAACATTCCATCTTCAAAGCTCTGTAATTGCCACCTTGGCAACAGAACCCTCTCATTTTTATCAGAGCAGTTGACAAAGGCTGAAGCTGAAATGTTTTGCCACATCAATGAAATCTGTCTTGTTATTCATAAATATACATGCCTTCTAACATTTCTTTTTCTGAAAGTATTTCACGCCAACCTTCAATTGTTGCATCGTGGCATCTTAATTATTTTTAATGATTGTGGCTTCTTAATTTATGTTTTAATAATTAGACTACTTTCTCTTTGTTTGTTTTGTTTAACACAATGCCCCAACACCTTGCTATCCTAATTCCTCTAATGCTTCTCCCAATGTGCTGGAATACCATACCACAAAGAACAAGCAATCACATGGGTAAGGTCCATGCTAATAATCACTGCCCTACTATCCCAGCAGGGTGACAAAAGGGTAGAAAGATTCATGGAATTGGAGCACCAATATTGGAGGAGCCATTCACGGACACTTGCGAGCAGTACAGGAATCACAGCATAGGGAAGCAGCTTCCAACTCCCATGGGTACATGTGAATGAGGTCAAGGTCACCTTTGCTACTTGTTTCAAAGGTTGCAATAAAGACAACAGCTCTGGCAGCTTAGAGGAACAGAACACTCATAAATCTGAATCTATTTCATCCAAATGCATGAAGTAAACTGGAAAGAGGGTGGGTGTACAAATGAAGATTTGGGGGGGGGGGGCGACTGAGGGAGGATTGACTATCAAATATCCTTTTATTTTCAGTCAAAACTTCAGTTTTTGCACAAGTTTAGACTTCAACAGTGATGGTGCGACCACAGTTCAACCTACATCAGAAAATCAGAAGAATTCTAAGAGAAATTCCCTCATCTGTATCCTAAGAAGCCCCAGTGCTCTGAACATTTGTGACATGCCTTCCATTAATCTTCAAGCAATGTAACATGACCAAAAATGAAACAAATGAAATCAGGAGAACTAGGCTTTCAGCTGTCACATTCACCAGAATTGACAGCCACTATAGGCTGAATGTGACAAGTCATTGCCATTTCAATTGCTGATATCCAACCAAGAAAATCCAAACTTTCATTGTATCCTGTGAATATCCCTTGTGGCATCTATACCCACAAATATTTATTCAGAACATTCCTGCATAAAAATGTTCTTTATAAGTATCCACCAAAAATCATTACAAGGCTTTTGAACTCCAAATACAAATAGACAAAATCTAAGTGGCGGATTTACTGATCTTTAAGTGTAGCATGTTAAAAAAAGGAGCATTCGTTTTTTAAAAAGAACAC
This sequence comes from Podarcis bocagei, assembly GCF_964188305.1. Classification (NCBI taxonomy): domain Eukaryota; kingdom Metazoa; phylum Chordata; class Lepidosauria; order Squamata; family Lacertidae; genus Podarcis; species Podarcis bocagei. The sequence continues at coordinate 23,031,962 of NC_138139.1, forward strand.
AGAAGCAAGGGAAACAAAGCACATACTAACTTATTCAAGAATACTGTGGAAGAACTAATAATAATTTCAGTTCACTACATAGTGGGCGTAGGAATAAGACTTCCTTGATGAGGCATTTGTTTTCAACTGTTGCTATATTTTACTCATTCATTGGATAGTATGCCAGATACAGTTCTAAATTAGACAGTCGTCCACATGCAGTACATTTCAGGAAGGCTTATTTAAGAAAAACTCAGGAAGCTGTAATATCTTGTAACAAGCCAGTTACAGTATGAGAACTGAAGATGAGATGAGAAAGAAAAAGTGGGTCAAGAATAGAGTTGCTATGGCCAAGTTTTCAGATAAATCACAAGTGAATTATGGCACAGCCTACAGATATGAGACAATATACTATTAACCAAACAGCTGTTTGTTAGGCTTCAATTCAAGCTGTTTTTCCTGCAATGTACTAGTAAACCTATTTAAATAGTTATATTGTTTGATGCATTTTTCCTGAGCTAGTAGTTTGATGCACTTTCCCTGAACCAGTAAGGTGTAATTTTAATGTACAGTACTTACTTTACCTCACACAGTTCATTTCAAGAGCACAATAAGCACATGTGCACACCTTTAAAAAAAAAAAAAAAGAAGAAGGTTGAGCACACGAATGCAGTGATGTACATGACTAATTAGCTCCAGGCAATTTGCTCTTCAGCACGAGGTTGATCCCCAGAGCAGAGAGTTCTACCTCCTCTTTGATCCCACTAATCCCTGTACACTGGAAACTCCCACACTCATTTTCAAAGCCAAAAGGTCAGGCAGCAACACATATGATGTCACAGCACTTTGACAGTTGCAGAGGAACAAACTTCTTCCACATGGCAATGAATTCCAACAATTTGTTCAAGAGCACATTGTATCCATATGAACATTCATAAGTGACAACTGCTGCGGGGCTGGATCGAGCTGTTCTTTACCAGTATTTCCAGCAGATAAGGCCAGCAGATAAGTAAAGCATAGGACTCGTTTGCACTTAACGCTAAACCACGGAACATGCTGAAAGAAGCCCAAGCACTCCCCTCTTTTTTCCTGTATGATAAGGAGAACACCTACTACTGTAGTATTTCATTTCAGTTTCCAGAAATACTAGCCTGCTATGTATTGGGGTAGGCAACATGGTCCCTCCAGGTGTTGCTGGACTTTAATTTCTGCCATTGACCCATGCTGGCTGGAGCTGTTGGGAGTTGTAGCCTAATTGTATCTGGAGTTCACCATCCACACTGACTACCCTTGGTTTAAAACAAACACTAATCGATTTCTAAACAAGTCAAGTTCAAAGCATGGCAGTTGCAAACCAACTAGTTTGGCTTTGGTTCATACATAATGAAACCTGAGGATCTGCAGAAAGTGAGACTATAGAATTCCTCCCTCTGTAACCTTGGGCTCATTCCAGCTTGTGCACATAACACTGAAGTTTAGCACTATAGGCACGAGCTGGAACAAACCCAAGCATTAAGTGCAAACCAACTCATTCAACATGCATTAGTATTAAATCATATTCTGCTTAATAAATTTACATTCAAACATACAGAAAGTTGAGCATATCAGCATCTAGTCCCCTCATACATGCATTGTACAACTACATGTGCACATACTAGCCACCAAGTTATGACCTAGTGAATCAAAAGTGAATGTTCCAGAAACAGTATATATTTCTGTTAAAAGAAAACCTTTTGGCAAAGTAAATTCAAGACATTTGAATTGTTGGTATCAGTCAGCACATGAAAACATTTTTATTAATTATTATTATTATTTGTTGTTGAACTAGATGTGATTAACATATTGCTCCTAACGATTTGTTGAACAAAACGGAATCTCTTAAATGGAACAAGATTATTGCAGTGGCTTTTTTTTAAGTATGTGAGCTGCAAATATTGGAGGCTTGTGCAAGAAAAATTAATTTGAGCTTTTAAATCTCTAAGTTTAAATCCATGTTATGGCAAGTATCACAACTTTGGGCCACTTTGCTCCAGATGTGAGCCACACTACCTTCTAAATGGTTATCTGCACACTCATATGTGATCATAAAGCTAGGTAATCACAACATGCAGGGATTGGGTGAAAACTATGATTGAAGATAAGGATCTGATCAAAGTCTAAAGAAATCTTCCCATGTATTTTCTGTCTGAACTCCCATATCTTCAAGACTTAAAGAAAGTCTCTGAAGAAGAATTTAATCCTTCACAATGTGGAGGTTTTCAATCTTGTTCTGTAAATGCCCATACAGTACTAACAGAAATGAAAAGTATTCATTTCTGGGTATTTTACAGGGCCCTTCATATGTGAGATGTACAGATAGAATATCCAAAGCTACGGTATCATAAAACTATTTCTGAAATTAAAAGATAGACCCTGGAAATTCCATCCTTTACAGGTACAGTAAATAAGGGAAGTGTAAACTTGGCCATTTTCTTGAAACACTTAATTGGGCTTTACAAGCGCTGATAACCACTTTGGGGGGGCCCTTTTGAGGTCCAGGAGGCAGAATATATTTGTATACAAATAAATAAGAGTTAAAAAGTTTATGGCATTTCTTGCCAACCTCAATATTCAGCAAGTTTCAAATACCCTTGGATTTGTTTCACGCTTTCCTTCTACAGAGATAGCATTGCATACCTCACTAAAATAAAATAAAAAAGTTGAAAATAAATGTTTTGTAACAAATTAATTGTCGTCTATCAATGCGTAGTTTAGCATCTACCACAACCAGAAGAAAATATAGGCAATTGTTACATACTACTAAATATGCATGCCCTTCAGCTCAAGATGGCATTCTCTTGTTTCCTCAACTGTTGAGTAAGATGACAGTCTAACCAGACTGTGTATAATTTTGGCTAAGTAGGATACGGAAATGTGAATCAAATATGTTCAATAATGTGCACACTAGCCCTCAAACACAGAAATCTAGTGATGAACAGTACACATTCTACTACCAATTCATTCACAGATTCAAATGAAGGTGACAATGTGGCAATCATTTAATAAGACACATTGTTTCCTTTTGCAGTAAAGCATCAGTCTCTTTTCTCACAGCATTATTCTATACAGTCATACCTCATGTTACAGATGCTTCAGGTTACGTGTTTTCGGGTTGCAGAACGCGGGAAACCCGGAAGTACCGGAATGGGTTACTTCCGGGTTTTGCCGCTCGCGCATGCGCAAAAGCACTTAATCGCGCCAGCGCCTGTGCAGACGTGGCAATTCAGGAAGCGAACACTGCAGGTTGCAGATGTGTCTCTGTCACGGATTATGTCCGCAACCCGAGGTTCCACTGTATTTTGAAAGCTTACATAGGAGCAACAACCAATGTGACTCCTGAACAAACCCCATTCACTGAAAGATCTTAAGCTAAATTTTCATATTAAGTCTCTTACAGGCTGTTTAACAACAAATATGGCTGCTTCGAAAGAATGGTTCTATTGAAAGCAGTGTTAAATTTCATACCAGAATCTCATAGAATTATAGAATTGTAGAGTTGGAAGGGCCCCAAGGACTATCCTACCCCCTGAAAAGCAGGAAATTTTACAAAATTATATCAGTCATCTAAATTTGCTAAGACCTTATATACATACACCCCATAACATCTCACTACCTTGCATTTCCAGATGCTACCTCTCCCTTCTCTCCCCAAATAACTTCACCCAACACAGGAGATTCATTATGACAGCAGTGATTAGGTACTTGTGCATTGCTAACCCTTTCAGTGATTCCAGTGGACAATAACCCAAACTTCAGAGAAACGGTAAACTTTGCAGAATTGTTTGCAAAAATTGTTTCCTCCACTTCAACTGACATTATATTCAAGACACTTTAAGAAGCTTATTTAGACCATAATATTATGATTGATTGCATGATAATAATCCTATAGATTGTCATACCCTACAATCTATTAGCATTGTGATCCAGAGAAGATGCAATGCAATGGATGTATCTGAAGTAAATGAATAAACCCTTTTTTATTCTTTCCCCAAGGCTTTGGGAGGACAGGTGCTACTTGAAAAGAAAAAAGAATATTGTTGCAACTATGGAAAACTAAATTCTCCCTTTTAGTCCTAGAGTTTCAAGAGGAAAAAAATGTGCGAGGATAAACATCAGTGACAAGGCCTTGCAACTCACTCACACAGTTCTTTATAGTAAGCAACAAAGACAATCAGTCACACACTCAAAGGGAAGAATGTCTACCAACATGTCATTAGAACATTAACAAGGACAAAATACTCGCTTAACACTTTGATTCCCTTATCAACAGCAGGGTTCCTATGTAAACAGGAAAAGAGTGTTGGAAAAGTATAACTTTATAAGCTGAGCTAACCTCTAATGGGCTTCCTCAAATGGAAGTGCTGTTTTAGACGAGACAGAAAAAACTCAATTCCTTTGTAATCTTTATTTCTTCACTGGCAGTCAAAATAAAGCTTAAAAATATTATGCATTTTTGGCGTGCAATTTTTTTTACTGAAGTCTGCTAACAACACACAACACAACACCTTTCCAATATCAAATTATCTGGCAAACAACAGAAACTGTTTCAATGGACATCTTCCCTGCTGCCCCTTCCAAAACAGGTACATGTATTGATCTTACAGAGTATGGAGAAGCATTTCCAGCCAAAACCTGCCATTTATCAAGGAGGGTTCTCACAACTCTAAGCAAAACAAAAACAGAAGAAAACAAATGTATCCACTTCTCTACTCACCACAGACAAGACTGTCATCCCTTCCATTACGTTAGTTAGCTCTTAAAGGCCTGTCTGGACCCTAAACAAACACCAATCGCTTTCCCTAACCTGCTTCCCATATTCTCCACCCACCCATTAAGAATCCTGTGGCAGATTCATAAAATGAGGGTACAGTTTTACCTCAAAAATGAAACATCCCTAAATTCAATTCCCCTCATCTCCACATACCAACCCACCATTTCTTAAAAAGAGGGAAATGGAGAAAGCATAACTTCCAAAATCTCTTGCTCTCACACTCATCCACGTAAATGCATTACAGTACTCTTATTTACTCTTACTCTTATCAACCTCTCAGACCACAGCTAAGGGGAACAGTGGAAGAAAATGGGACAAAAAAAGATATCTCTAGGAGACAATGTGAGTGAATTAATAGTCTATGAGAGGGAACATGAATCTGTCAACCAGAAGCCTGCCTACATCCTTCCTTCCTTCCTCCCCCCCCCCCAATGTTTCTTGTGTACAAGTCTTAGTAGAAGGAGGGGGTAGATTCTCTTTTGCACACACTCATTCCCCTAAAGTCTCTCTTATTCCACAACTCCTCCCCCTTAAACAAATAATAACCAAGCATGCCTTTTTTGATGTCTTAATACACTGCGAGTCCGGATACAGACAGAAAAAGCAGAAAATAGATATGAAAAACATTTATTCCAATCCCCTGAAAATCAATGGGGAAAGGACCCAGAGATTTGGGAGGGGGAGAGAAGAGAGAAAGAAGAGGGGAGAAAGCAACACAATCTTTTAATGCAGGCACCACAAACCACTTCAGCTAATATCTTATCTTATTATGACCCAAACTTAGCTCTCCAAAAAGTGCCTCTTCCCAATCTTGAAACAGATGCATAACCACCACAAAGTATTATGTCTTATTGTGTGTACGTGTCTGGTGTTTATATATATATAATCATGTAATTTTTATTTGACTGTGGCATTAACTTAAGCATGTGTGTCTGTAAAAAAAATCCATATATACACGCATGTATATGTACACAGACAATACGTTCAGATATTTGTGTTTTATACACACACACACATTTTGCTTACAGCCATGATCAAATCAGAATATACAGAAACATTTCACACACAAGTGCATATACATACTAGGGTATATACACACACACAAATATAGCCAAACATGTGTATTTCTGCTTCCCAGACTATATGTGCGTGCATCTTTGCTACCTATTATTTTCATGCAAATACTACAAAAACTTTAATTTCCCCCTTTCACCACCTAGCCTCCTCTCACCCCAAATTGCAACTACTTGAGCTAGACGGGTATACGGAGACACACACACAAACACATGTGTGCATTTTTTTTTACTGCTCAGAGACTGTATGTGCATTTTAGCTACCAATTATCATCATTGTCATCACACAGATACTACAGAAACTTTTGATTTTCCTCACCTGCTCACCCCAAATTGCAACTGTTTGAGGTAGGAGCGGGGGGGGGGGGAGATGGTGGCAAAGGAGTTGGGGGGGAGAAGCAGAAAGAGGGAGGAACCTTCTCCCTCATTTTCTCTCATATTATGCCCCCCTGAAAACCCCAACCCCTTAACTCCATCACCTTCCTAACTTGGGGTAAGGACTTGAGGGGTAAAATATATCGCATCCCCCCACAACTCCTTGGCCACCTTTTCCTCCAACAGCCCCCCCTTTTGCCGCTCCCCCACCCCATAAATGAGCACCCGCGCCCACCCTCTTCGCTCACCCGTTTGCCTCTTTCCTTCCTCTCTCGCCGCCGCCGCCGCCGCCTTCTTCCTCCGCTGCTCCTGCCGCCGCCTCCCTAACTGACGCTCCTCCGGAGACACTGACACCGGCGCACGGATATCCACGGGGCGCTATTTTTAGGCAACACGGCCAAGGTGCTGCCGGAACTACTTCCACTCTCCCCCCCCCACCCCCGCCCACTCCCCTTCAAGCCTCTCTAGGCGGGCAATATACGGGCCACACACACCCTTCGCTCTCGTCTTCCTCCGCCGCTTGACACAGCCGCCGCCCCGCTTCCCGGGCCGGTTAAGTCAGCGACAGGACCCGCGGGTGCTCGAAAAGCCCGGCGCGCGTCCCTAGGCTCTCTTTGGGTCACTTCTTTTCCTCTCAGAGAGCCGCCGGCCGCGAGGACTATGTTTCGCTTAGCAGTAGGGGAGCGGTTCGGCCTCTTACGTTCTTCACACCGTCAGGACCCCGATGCCACGAGGTGATTGGGCGGAGGGCGGGAGAAAAGGCTGTCAAGGTCCAACCAATGGACGGGGGAAGCTGCCGGCCAATCAGCGAAATGTTAGTAGGCGGATACCTCTGCCTCTGTTTGACAGAGTGGCGGCTCCAATCAGGGCGCGATACACAGGATAACAAATGACCAATCGGAACTGGGAAGCGCCGTGGCGCTGTTCCGAGCGGTCCTTGACAGGGTGTAGAGAGTGTAAAGAGATGCACGCATGCGTTCGGAGCGTCCTCGCTGGCATCTTTTTTCCTCCAGGGAGCAAGTGACGCATAGATAAGGGAGGGGAGCGGGGCGCATGCGCAGATGGAATGATTCCCTCCAGTTTACCTCGGCGAGGATTGGTCGGATTTGGAATAGTCTAAGCTTTCAGCCTCCGTCGCTAGACAAGATCAGTATACGAGACTTTATCCTCCGCGACCCAAAAAAGCAGACGCGCCACGCGCCGCATAATATTTTCACGCGCGCGCGAGACACAAGCCTGGAGACACGCGAAATATGCGTTGTGACAGGAGAAGTGTGATTGGTTGAAAATCACGTCAATCACGTCGCTCCTTGCAAGGGGGGGAAAACACTTTTCCTCACGCAATTTCTAATGTAATGTAAAAATGTCACTTGTTCTGTTCTCAATAAAACCAGCTTCTTTTTCTACTTCACTTTTAAAGCTCGTGGATAATTTTACCACTAGTTATAGTTTGTTTGGCTCTATAAATTATTTGTTTTTTTTAAAAAAAAAATTGTGTTTGTTTGTTTGTTTTTTGAAACCAACACTTTTCACCCAAAGACGACACTTAAGAGAACAATAAAACTGTTAAGCAACAAATCGTTTTAGGTAGACCGTTTGGATGTGTCCCCGCCCTTATTAAGCAGTATATAGTTCTAATTAAATAAATAAAGCAGTACAGGACTTAATTTTGTGAGGGAGATGCATACTCGCTGCAATCTTTTATTGACCCATTTATGCTCAGAGGTCTGACCCTTAGAGCAATGGTGAGGAACCTATGGGCCCCCTGAAATATACTCAGAGTCGCAAAGTGATTTCATGCTCTTTATTCAGCTCATAGTGGTGAGGAGGAATGAATGAAAGTCCCCTCACAGTATCTGCTTTATATACATTATTTACACAATGGGCTGCACATGATTGGCTAATTCCGGAATTCTACTGTAAGCCAATCAGGTTGTGGATTCACTTCTATCTGGAGCAGGATTGGGTGGTTCCTGCCAACCAATCAGACTGCTGCATTCTGAATCCTATTGTTCTAGGACCAATCAGACTACTGCATTTTGGATCCTATTGTTCTAGGACCAATCAGACTGCTGCAGTTTGGATCCTATTCAACTCAGTACATAACACCCCAAGATACTGTATTCTTCAACTACAGTTCCCATCATCCCTTTCCATTAACCTTGGCTGATGGGAGCTGCAATCTAATGACAGAGTCCATAATTTGTTGAAGCTTCCTTAGTGTTACGGCCTGAGTTGTATTGCCTGGACAATTCCTTAGGCTTTGAGTTTTGGCCTTGAGTTCTAGCAGACTATTTTAGGGGCTCCTCTGAATAAAGTTTCTTGTATTTAAAAAAAACAATTTCTCATTCTTGGTGCCTGTTACTGGATGCAGAAACATTAACAAGTCCAACAACATCTGGAGGGCCACAGATGTGCCTTCCCAGCTTTAGACCAGATTTGCCCAACTTGGGCCTGCTCAGCCAGCCCATGACTGCCCTCAGGAAACCTCTATTTTTGTTGCCATCTGGAGAGCGAACCTAGACAACAACGTGGCCATCATTTTCATGCTCAATCACTGAAATAAAAAGTGGTGTGTGCGTTATTTTTAACAGTAAAATGAGCATGAGATAAAAAGCACTGAACTCTCTGAGCTCCAGCACCTTCACTCCCCAACCATTTTTCTGTTGTCCCAACTCTAATACCAGATAAGCAGTGGCTGAAGCAACAGGATAGGTAATGCAAGGAAGTGGAGAAGTTCTACCTTGAGATATAGGGAATGGTTTACATTAAAAGGTGACTCTTTCAAGCAATGACATCATATGAGATTGTGGGACAGGATTGGGGAGACTGTGCCCCTCCATAGGTTGCTGGACTACAAAAGTAATGATTGTGAGGTTTAACTGTGGATTTGTCCACATTTTAGCTGGATAGCAGCTGTTTGAGAGGGCTCTCACGAGGACAGTGCTACTTAAATGGGAAGCTTAAATGGGAAGCACATTAAACGCAGCCTTGTATTCATAACTTTCATAGTCTTCCTATTCCCCCACAACAACAAAAATCCCAAGAATATATGTTCAGAAAAAATGAATTTCTGTTAACTATTTTTTTAAAAATGCAGGGTTGAACTTTAGTGTTTGCCAAATGGTAAAGCAAATGGGAAATACTGGGCATATTTCACTTACCAAACGCCTTCAGGATGTCCACTTGTGCACTGGGGCCTTCTCCCTCTCCTCCCACTGTATAGGGGGGTCAGGAGAACCCCTAGAATAGCACACAGGGGGGTGGAAGGGGCAGATCTGTAGATAGATTATTTGTAATAGTGTGACGTTGACTTTCACCCACTGTCTCTAAAATATAATGTGCAAACAGTTTTCAATTCCAGTATGTTTAAAATCCTCGATATTGGTAAAAAGCACTACATATTAACCTTTAACATTATAACTTTTAATACAAGTTGTAGGCCAGGATACTCTCCATGTTTTTCAAATATAAACCCCTATCTCTTTGGATGTTTTGCTCATTCCTTTTAAAAATGGGTGTTAATGTTTCATTTTAAAAGTGAGTAAAACATTTCCAAAACATCTCCTGATTTTTATTAGCTATTTGTGGTTTTGCCCATTAAATATTAGCAATACAAAAGCTTTTGGCTGAAGACTCAGCTGGTGAGGAAAGTCTTGTCACGCTTCCCAACACATGTCATTTCAATTGCTTCAAATACTTTTCTGACACAGAACAGAGTCAAAAGTACATGGGTTATGTGTCGTATTGAAGTTGCCTCCAGCATATGCATGCAAATATTATGCAAATTGGCCATGGCATTGTTTCAAGATGGTGCTCTATCATGGTGAACAAATATAAATCCCAGATTGCAGCCTCGTAGAAAGCTCAGGGTATGCAGTCTTGACATGCAGAATATATTCCAAACCTCTTGGTGACCAGAACTATGAATAATGCATTTCCAAACACTGCATAATGTTCAGGTAGTCAGAAATAATCCTAAACTTATACAGTAATGGTGGCTCCATTTCTACCTGCATAGTCTATCTGCTGGCGGCATAGACCTCCTGTTGTTTGGGCCTCTTACTGATGTAGAGTATCTTAGCCGTCTCTGACAACAGGCGCTCCTGGCAATGTTTAAATCAGGGTATTTCCCATTCCTCTCAAATTGGAAGGAGCTCTAGGATTGTCTGAGTCATCCTCAGTGTATTAAAAGCTCAGCTTCAGCTAATGCTTAATGTGGGGTGTGCCCTGACATTGTAAAGGATGTAACAAGTAAGACTTATGCTGCAACATTGCAGCTTGCCTGCTCGCTGCTCCACATACCCTGGAAGAGACGTTTTGTAGCTCTGTTCAGTTTTTCAAGGTGGGGGAGTTTCAGGAGTGTTAAAGGGGGGAAAATGACCTTTTCTCTCCCCACCACTTTGCCAGCCTTCCCTTGTTAGAGTCGTCAGTAAAAGACTAAAAGTAATGCGGGTGGCACTGTAGTCTAAACCACTGAGCCTCTTGGGTTTGCCAATCGGAAGGTCAGTGGTTCAAATCCCCACAACGGAGTGAGCTCCCGTTGCTCTGTCCCAGCTCCTGCCAACCTAGCTGTTTGAAAGCACGCCAGTGCAACTAGATAAATAGGTACCGCTGTGGCGGGAAGTAAACAGCATTTCCATGCACTCTGGTTTCTGTCCAAGTGTTCCTTTGGGTCAGAAGCGGTTTAGTCATGCTGGCCACATGAGGCGGAAAGCTGTCTGTGGACAAACACTGGCTCTCTCAGCCTGAAAGTGAGATAAGCGCCGCAACCCCATAGTCGCCTTTAACTGGACTTAACCATTCAGGGGTCCTTTACCTTTACTTAGTATAAAACTATACTCCTTGAGTGGCAAAATTAGTGATTTCCTGGACATCCCAACATTTTCCAGAATACTGCAGCCGCAAGCAGACCTAGCCCATGTTGGCAGTGTCATTTTTGCCAATTTTCCTCAGAAACAGCTCAAAAACACCTCATTTCTCTGCGATTTTGCTCAACAATTTTATGTCTGAAATTTCACTTTGTGAAATATGGCAACCCTAGGCAAAATGTATAAAGTTTTTGCATGTTAATAAAAAACATATATGATCTTCTAGTGCTATCCCTGTGCACATACTCATGCTGTTAATGAATTATTGAAAATGGGAGAGAACTATGTTTAGTGAAATATTTATTGTAGGCATTGCATTCAAATTACAGGTTCAGGAAGTACAGAAAAAAACAAAAACACTCCCTGACCATTATAGTGTCAAGCAGCACAGATGCCTTTCAAAACAAGCATTTTCACGCTTATCCAGAAGCACAGAAAGAAATCCTTTTGTTAACAAAAAGCAGATAGATCTGACTCAAGGGATACCCACCCAATGTCATTCCTTGAGTTGTGCTCACAATACTTATGATCACACCCATTGCCAGAGCATATGGACAGGGGAACAGGAAGGGCTGAGCAGAAGCATTGTGAATCTCTGCATTCCAACACAGAGTGATGCAAGGTTGTTTGGGGATCTTCTCTGTGGACACATCCTAGTTATGGAATTCTCTTTGCCCAACCCACAAATTGAGGTTTTGTTTAGGCTGAATGTTCTTAACCTGCAGTCCACGGACCCCTGGGGGAGTCTGTGGATGGGCTTCAGGGGGACCATGAACTGGGCACAAAACAAATATAATACAATAAAATACACTATGTTCAAAATGTTGTGCTTGTGTTCATTTTTCTGAAGGCTGTCCACAGTTTTCATCAGATTCTTAAGGTGTCCTTGAATCCCCCAAAAAGTTAAGAACCACTGGTTTATGCAGGTTTTCTATTAATCTATAAAGATTTTTATGCTGTGATATTTACATTATCTGCCACATTATCCTCTTTTTATTTTATGTTGCTCCTTTTCCATTTCTGATTTTTATTTATCTGCTTATTAGCCACTTTGGGAACCATTAAATAAAAATGCTAAAAACACAGGTTTGCTTTAGGGATAAAGGCGAAATTATCTCTCTATATTTCTCATTTTAATGAAAAACTACCTAATTTGTGCTTCTTGAACCAATATCTGAACTGTATCATAATTATCCTTCAACAGTCATACTGCACCAAATTTTGCAATGCAGTTCCCAATCAAACAATGTGTAGAAAAATGAGCCTCTTGGGGGAAAGTATGCATAAAAGTCCATATGTCAGTGAAAATAGCATACAAAAATGTATTGTATTACAGGAAATTTCTTGCAAAAATGTGTCTATTATTCAAAACTACATACACGTGCACTTTAGCAAAAAGTCACACTGAAATGTTAATTTTCATGAAGTGGTTTTTTAAAATTAAAAAAAATCACAAATCACTGCAGAAATATCGAAAACTGAATGTAAGATTGGAAAAATGAGAAACTGGAAGAAACTAAAATTGACAGATTCATGTACACCTGCATTACATACAAACACTTCCCTAAACTGAATGTTAGGTGAGTCTTTGGCCTTGTGACTGCTATCATAACAAGGCACTACAATAAAAAAATAATGCCTGCTTCCTCCCCCACCCCTATCCCTTGCAATGTTGACAAAATGTAAGTTAAACTTTACAAACTCCGCTTTATGAACTGCCTCATATTTCCATGCTGTTATATAGGGCATTCAATATTTCAATTGCCTTGGGAATATTTGCTTTTCCAAGATTTGTGGCCAAAGTACATAAGATTAGATCAGACACAGCTTGTATAAGAATGTTGTAATGGGGGCGGAGGATACATTTGCCAGACTGAAGTTACAGGTAAAAAGAAAGAAAGAAAGAAAGAAAGAAAATCTCTTTCAAACACTTCCAAGTGCTGATTGCAGATTTGTTCTTCAGAGTCAGCTGCCACAGATGAGACTTTTAAAAATTTGTTTTCCCCTTTATTTCAGTGCTTAAATGTCAGGAGAAATATTTTGCACACTGTACACACTGTTGGCAGGGTGCCAGATTCATTTCTGTGGCTGCCATGACAGATAATCTGGTCTGGAAGCTGTAGCTTGGGATTGGGGAGCCTCAGGACCAGGGGCCAGATATGACCCTCTAGGTCTCTGTCTCTCTCTTTCTGGCCTCTGGGGCTGTCTTCAGGCCACACCCCTTTCTCCTCAAGCCACACCCCTCACCAGCTCTCCTTCGAACTTTGCTTGAACATTTTTGCCTGGTTGGAATGTGTCCTTGAGCTCTGAGCATAGAGAAGGAATGTGTGAAGGTTAGCAGCAAGAAGTAGGAGGAATGGGAATGACAAGCTGGAATGAAAAGACACAAATGATGGCTTTTTGCTGTCTTTTGAATCCCATGCTGTCCTTAAGGAGGGAAAACACAACCTCACAGGATGTGAATGCTCTGCAATACCTCCATCTAGGTGCAGGTTATATATATGCATGAATAAAACTATATATCCTAAAGGCACCACAGATTCCGCTGTGCCTCATTGTCTCCCAAAGGGAACACAGACCCTGGCAAAAATGGCAACCTCTGGAACCTCGCACCACTCATGGGGTTTGGGGTGGCATGAACACTATCTTTTGTCATATTTTGTATTGTTTTAAAAATGGTCCCCCCCCCCCCTGTTTGTATGGTATGCCTGAGATGTACAGGAACTCATAAATCGATAAAATGCATTGCAATAAAGAAACAGAATGCCTTCCCCATGAAAACGTAAGACAAGCTTCCTGGATCAGGCCAATGACCATCTAGTCCGGTATCCTTTGCAAAGGGTGGCCAACCCAATGCCTGTGGGGAGCTTGCAAGCTGGAAATGAGTGCAATGGCATTATGCCCACCTGCGATTCCCAGCAGATAGTCTTGTCTGGCACCCACTTTTATTGTCCCAGGTTTTTAAATTACAGTGGTACCTCGGGTTACATACGCTTCAGGTTACACACTCCGCTAACCCAGAAATAGTGCTTCAGGTTAAGAACTTTGCTTCAGGATAAGAACAGAAATCGTGCTCCGGCGGCGCAGCGGCATAAGAAGGTCCCATTAGCTAAAGTGGCGCTTCAGGTTAATAAAAGTTTCAGGTTAAGAACAGACCTCCGGAATGAATTAAGTACTTAACCCGAGGTACCACTGTATGAGTTTTTTACTCCACTGAACGTTTGATTTACGGCCTCCTTTTTATTTGCTTTCTGCTCCAGCTTTCTCTATGCCATTTTAGTTTCTGAAATTTTTTTCATTATGAATTTCTTGGGTGGATTTTATTATTCTGTGATTATTATTGTATGTTAATGTCTTGTAAGTCATGCAGAGAACAATGTTATTGGGCATCATATAAACGCACTATATGAATAAATAAATAAATAAAAATGAAAGAGGGAGAGGGAGAAAAATGCAGATCTCACTGGGATTCACACTCATCCGCTGGAGTTTTCACACCATGCTGCTTATTAACATAAACCAACCGCTGGTGTGTGGGTGTATGATTTTTTAAATGAAAAATCAAGAAATTAAATTTTAATTGCCTCCCCATAAATGGCCCTAAATATAAATAAACAATTTTTGCATATAAACCATGAGGGCCACCTTAGTAGATGAAGACCAGAGATGGAAAAGTGCTGCCACCTCAACACTTTTAACTTTATTTTGCTATAGTTTTAAGAGGATGGAACCCTTTACAAGCCACCCTTTATTCCAGGTAAATTAACCCAGATTAAGCAATTGTGCCTACCACTCTTTCTTTTTTTACAAACTATTTTGATATTTTATTATTTTGCAACATCTATAATGTTAAATTTTATTATTGCAAACAAAAAACCAGCATCCGGGGGGGGGGTCAGAATCCTTTATATACTTTTACTGTGATTTTGTTCTGAGGAGATAAAAGCAGTGGCAGCTA
The DNA here is from genome assembly GCF_964188305.1 of Podarcis bocagei. NCBI lineage: Eukaryota > Metazoa > Chordata > Lepidosauria > Squamata > Lacertidae > Podarcis > Podarcis bocagei. The sequence goes on from NC_138139.1 coordinate 23,047,028, forward strand.
TTTTGGGCTGGTAGGGCAGAAGGCAGGGAGACCAACAGCGGTGGCAACAGAGGTAATGACTGATGTTTGTACCCATCTTCAATCCTGCTGAATTGTTCAAGGGGCAAAACTGAGGCTAAGGAGGAAGAAGCTGACAGGCATTTCCAGTAGGGTTTGGTTGAAGACAGGCAGTGCCCCATTTGCCCCAATATACCAGTCTCCATGGGCTAAAATATAGTTTGTTTGGGAGCGCTAATCAGCTAAAACTAAATTTAAATAGACTAGTGCAGATTTGAATTGGTGACATTAACAATAAACAGGTTTGGTGTTGTTTTTTAATTAAAATGTCATGTCCATCTTAACAGTGCAATTTATTCAATTGTAGGGTGAGGTCTAAACCATGTCCTACCCCCCTACCCCCAAAGGATTATGATACTACAGTGGTGCCTCGCAAGACGAAATTAATTCGTTCCGCAAGTCTCTTCGTCTTGCGAGTTTTTCGTCTTGCGATACACGGTTTCCGATAGGAATGCATTGAAAATCAATTAATGCGTTCCTAGGGAAACCGCCTTCAGACCAGGTCCGGGGACAGTCTGTCCCCAGACCTCTTCTGAAGGCTGGGGGGACGACAAGGGCTTTTCTTCCCACCCCCAGCATTTTAAAAAACCCCGGGACAGCGGAGGACTTCTCCCCTGTCCGGGCGATCTTAAAATGCTGGCGGGCGGCATTTTAAAATCGCCCCGGGACAGCGGAGGACTTCTCCGCTGTCCGGGGCGATTTAAAAGCCCCTGGGAAGGCAGGAAGGGGGACAAAGACTTTTGCCCCCCGCCAGCCTTCAGAAGAGGTCCTGGACCTCTTCTGAAGGCGGGCGGGGGCGAAAGTCTTTGCTCCCCCCGCCTGCCTTCAAAAGCCCTCCGGGACAGGCAGGCAGGGGGGAGCAAAGACTTTCGCCCCCCGCCCACCTTCAGAAGGTGTTCCCTCCCCACCGCCCGGCTTCGGAACGATGCTCCGAAGCCGGGCGGCGGGGGCGGGTGTTCCCTCCCCACCGCCTGGCTTCGGAGCAGCGTTCCAAAGCCGGGCGGCGGCGGGAGGAGGCGTTCCCGCCCCACCGCCCGGCTTCGGAGGAGGTCCGAGGACAGTGGGGAAGACGCGCTGCGCTTCCCCGCTGTCCCGGATATTTCCCTATGGGCTGTCGTCTTGCGAAGCAAGCCCATAGGGAAATTCGTCTTGTGAAGCGCCTCCAAAACGGAAAACCCTTTCGTCTAGCGGGTTTTCCGTCTTGCGAGGCGTTCGTCTTGCGAGGTACCACTGTATTAGTTTGTTGAAACTGAACAGATCTGGGTCTGAGCAGCACCTGGCTTGGAACTCCCTAGACGAAAGTCAGGATACAAATGCAATAAATAAATAGAAAAGTGACTCCACAACTCCACTATCACCAACAGCCACTTGTATTGGGGTTTTGGTAATGTGCAGAAGCATTAAATTAAGTTGATTGATCAACGGTTTCTCAAGACAAATGATTAATCAACTAGAAAGAATGAAAGCAAAGGCTTTGCCAAAACACAGCTCATAAATAGCTATCAGTTAATAAAAAGTGGGCTCTTAACAAAAGCATTAACAGCGGGATAATATGCATGTCAAATCAGAGGTAAGGCCCATTTCATTTCAATTCAATTCAATTGTATAAAAATTGTATAGTGCCCTTCATCCGAAGATCACAGGAAGGTTCACAACATAAAAATACAGAACGAAAACACGAGGTATATAATAACACAGCAGAAGCAAAACAAGCCAATAACCCCTTTCCCACAGACACATTTAAAAGGCCATAGGATGTTAATCAGCCCAATGCCTGGTTGAAGAGATCAATGTGACTTAATCCCAGGCCATCTGCCAGAGATTCTTTAGCTGTGATTTCTGCATTGCAGAGAGTTGGACTAGATGAGAATTGGGACCCAGGGCTTTCTTTACCTGGGGGTGCAAGGGGTGCAGGGCACCCAGGCACCCAATTCTGGGGGGCACCAAGTGTATTCTGGAGGGCATTAAATGTATACATACTGTATACCGGTCCCTTCGATCGGCAGCAATAAAAAGCAATGGAGATAAAATCCCTGCCCTATTCCACTGTCTCTCTGTTACTCCATAGTGTCAAATATTCCCAATATTCCCGACGAGTCAGGAAACAAAAGCAGTTATTTCTGCTTTGTCATTGTCACAGGTGAGCGATTCTCCTCGCCCCAAAAAGATCAACAACTTTGGCTTCCCCCCTCTCAAAAAAAGCTTGCCCCCCTTAAAAAAAATTTGGGCGGCTAAGCTAAATTTGGGGGCACTGGGCAGATCTTTGCAGCCCAGCGGTGCATATGCTAAAGACGGCCCTGTTGGGACCGCTTCCAACCCTACAATTCTATGATTCTAAGTGCATATAGAATTGCAGCCTGTCACTTCTGTAGCAATCAATGGCATCAATTCCATATTTGTGAACCTGGAGTGTTCTTGCTGCTATAGACAGAATTAAATTTCTCACACCATTCCATACGATCTTTAAAGCATTTTTGAGTATGGCACTCATCAATGCCTTTGAGCTTCTTATCTTTTGTGAGTCTGATTGGTCTTGCAGCTGTTCTTGCCTTCTGATTGTTTGCTGGTTTATATTTTAGAGTTGATTATCTAATTTGCTTTATTTTACAATTCAATGTTATGCATGCTTATTTAGTAGGGAATCCTGTAGTTTTCAATGGAGTGTTGAGGGCAGGAGTGTTAAGCTGCTTTCTGAACCCATTACTGGGGAATACACACACTCTAATAATCAATCTCAAATATATGATTTTTGTTATTGGGAGAGTTTAAAACTAAATTATTAGTTGGGGCCACATCAGGTTAGTCAATCAATGGAGTTTAAATTAGTCATGACTAACATTTCACATTGATTTCAGTGGAAGCTAAGCGTGACTAGCTTGGTTTTGATTCAGCCTATAATAATGTGAACATATTCATTATCAATAAATTATCAGTTCAAAGAAAATTATTGGAAAGTGGAGACAGACACAGAGAGAGAGAGAAGGAAAGAGTACAATTCATTTGACCAGTGCAAAGCAATCTTACACAACTTGACTCAGAAGCAAGCCCCAGTTCTTTCAGTGGGGTTTACTCCCTGATAAGTATGTTTAGGGCTGCAATGCCTGATGTCATTTTTTGTGATTGCTCTAGCACTCTTACTAATTTTCATGCTTCTTGAATTTAATCCATTCACTTTTAATTTATGCGTATAATCTAAAGAGAACATTCCAGTTAAAACACACAAGATGCTACCCATGGGAACTGGAAAACCTCTCCGTTTCCAGTTTTCCATCGGAAACTGGAAATCTATCCCATCTGGACAACATGTCTGATTGGACATGGCATATACATAATCATAAAATGTGTATGCACATAAAAATGTGCACATTACATCCTACTTTGAGCCAGACTTTTCAAGGCTCCAAGAAGAATGTGAGAAGTAAAAAGAGCTCAATAAGTCTGGGCATGTACAGATTGGACATGTGCGCCACTGAGTAACCACACCTCTAGAACAGGACCTAGAGCAGGGAAGGGCATTGCTGGACTAAAACTCCCATCATCCCTGATCATTGTCTCGGCTGGTTGGGGCTCATGGGAGTTGGAGCGCAATATCATCAGGAGGACCACAGGGTTCCCCTTCCATTGCTAAGTGTGACTATTAGGCGGACTTCAACCTTGCATCCTCTGATTTTAGAAATTAAATACTTGCATTAAGTGGTAACTGGTTCAGGGCCAGAGAATGCGATCTTCTGAATGCCTCCTTGTAACACTATATACTGGCGTGCACAGAGATATTAGCGGACGTTTCAGTTTCCAAAACGGCAATTGGAGTTTTGTTTTCACAGGCTCCCTTCGCTTCCTGCTTTTGCCATATCTTTCCATTCATTAAACTGCAGCTCGCAATTAAACATTCTGACATAACATAGCTGGGATTCTTGAGCCGCAGCCTTAACCAGAGCTTCTCACAAGTTTCCTTCAGACGATTTTTAATTTTCATATCCTTCTGAGTCTGTGCCGCCTTCTTTTAACAACCCCGAGGAGCAGGAGAAAAACCACCCAGGCCTCTCTTAGGAACTGTATTGTCCCCTGTGTTTTCTTAGCGCACATATACCCCTTTTAGAAGTGTGTGATGACTGTGTATTTATAGAGCTAAGTGTGTACATACGCATATTATACAGTGTGGCACTTTACACAAGGGAGGTGGGGGGAAGGCAGCTGCCTAGGCATAGCTCCAAAGAGGCTAAATTAAAGTTTAATATTCCTTTTTGTGAAAAGTATTACTTGGCCCCATAGTGTTACAATGCAGACTAGCACTGATCTTCCTCCTTGGGCAGAAGACTGTACTTGATACAAGGTCACCAAGCTGGCGCAAAGTCAGGAGGGCCCATAAGGATTCCAAAATCCATAATCAGACCATGCCTTTATAAGACCAACCAAAATGTCGCAAAATTTGCTTTTGAGCTCATTAGAATTCTAAAACGGGGGGAGGAAGGTGGTGTGGTGTTAAAGCCATAAAATATTCTTCCAAACGGGGTTTAATTTGCAAATGGGTCATTGGCAAGAGAGGTTTCTTTCTTTCATTCATTCATCATTGGATTTTCCCATTTGGCTGGCATTTTGATGCCAACCATTGTGTGAATGTTGCAAAACAAACGTGCTTCTCCCTAAGACCGGACATTTTGCACTAAAAGAATTGATGGGGAAAGGCACAAGAAAATGGGGATGGGTGAATCTGTCTATTTTGGTTTTATCTCCATATCTCATTTCCCCCCCAATCTTTAAGTCCACTTCTCCACATCTCCAGTGCTTTGCATTAAAAAAAAATACTCCTCATGAAAATTCATCAGCATTTTTGTGTCAATTTATCCTAATATACACATTTTTCCATGCAATTTTGTGGAATATAAACCTTTTTATTTATTTTTTTACAAGGCAACATTATGCATTTGTAAAGGTTGTGTTCACTAATATAGGCCTTTTGATGCACACTTTACCCAAGTGTAAGCATTCTTGTACACATTACTTGTATGGAGAACTTCCCTGCAAATTTTGATGGATTGCTGTGTTTCATTTCCCATACTGGGTTAGAAAGTATGAATGCAGACTAAGTCAAATCCCCCCTCCACCATCCCATTCCTGCTGGAAAATGTGGGATATCAGAATGAATGCTCCATAAATAGCTGGTGTTGTCTAACCTCCCCAGAAACTTTGTGCAAACAAATCAGGATGAGTGTTGTATGAACAAGTCTTTTGCTCCCTGCTTGCCTGAGCACCGTTCACAGCCCACCCTTTCTCCTCTGAAATGAAATTGACAAAGTGACCAGGTGGGGTGACCTTTGAAGAAACCATGTCAAAGAAAATCACACACACAGCTCCAGCCAACTAATGGGCGAGGGTCAGAAATAAGGTGTGTATGTGTCTGTATATGAGGTGTGTGTCTGTCTGTGTGTACATAGCAGTGTGGCAGTTTAGAAGATCTATTGAGACAGCATAGAACTGGATGAAGATAGAGATTCAGGGGGGGGAGGACCTTGTAGGGTAGTGGGTTGCTTGCCCTGTCGGGGTGCATTGTCGCCTCTGCTTGTACTCTGTTTGTACATAAAGTACTTAGTGACTTATATAGCAGGCATCCATTCTCCAAAAGTAAACAGCATGCTCTTGGAGCCTGCTGCTGGCTGCCGAACTCAGACTTCTGTCTCTTTCACTGGCGACATTCCAACTCCCACTGTTCCTGTCCAGGGACTTTTGTGCTCTAGCTACCAGCAGCCACACACACAGTGTCAAACATACAAACAAACAAACAAACAAGCAGCATCAGAAAAACAGCAGAACTTAAACACAACCGTTAATCCAAGACCAAAGGGGGCTGCTGAAGTGTGCCGAGTAAAGGTGAAGCCTGGCTAGGATAGCCATGTGCTCTCCTTTACAGAAGACAGTCCTCAGTTTGAAGGGGTTTCAGAGGACAGTTCTCTGTTTTGAGGTGCTCCCTGTCTGAAGGGTTGTCTGGTTCAAGCCTGGTTCTGGCCTCACCTCAAAAAGGAGTTGGGAAAGGTTCAGAAAAGGGCAAACAGAAGGATCATGCGGATGGAGAAACTCCCCCATGAAGAAAGGTTGAAGCATTTGAGACATTTTAGTTTAGAGAAACGGCGAGTAAGAGGTGACCTGATAGAAATTCGTAAAATTATGCATGGCGTGGAAAAAGTGGATAGAGAAAAGTTTTTCTCATAATACGAAAACTTGAGGGCATCCAATGAATCAGGATGTTGGAAGATTCAGGACAAATAAAAGAAAGTATTGATTCATGCGGTGCATAGTTTAACTATGGACCTTGGTCCCGCAAGAGACAGCAATGGCCACCAAGTTAGAAGGCATTAAAAAAGGATTAGGCAAATTAATGGAGGAGAAGGCTTTTGATGGCTACTAGCCATGATGACTATGCTCTGCCTTCACATCTGAAGGCCACTGTGAGAACAGGATGGCACACTAGATGGGCTGGATCCAGTAGGCTCTTATGTTTTTATAGTTTGAAGATAAAGATGGAAGAGCAGGAATGGACTTAAAGTTAGCAGTCACCAACAGTTAGAAGCTGGACAGCAGACGTAGGTCATCTGTTCACTGTCTTACTGAAGAGGGTGAGATGCATTTCCTCTGGAAAGAGTTCCATGATTCCGGTGCTACTGTTGGTGAGGTCAGAACTTGTGTCTGGCTGAACTTAATGAATGGCTTGAATTATGTCTATGGATATATATATGATTTCCATCCTGGCCTGTGTTCATCACAATCAGCACTGTGTCAGTTCTGCTACAATTCAACTTCCACCCAAACATACACTATCCACCTTGCTATCCGCTATGGCCAAAGGTTGCATATAACTAATTGCACAATTGATCTCAATGCATTTCAATTGAAGGGGAACATTAAAAACAATGCAATAAACAATGTGATTGTTTTCATAATGTTTGTGTGCTAAAAAAAAACCGTAATGAATACTGTTCATACTCACTTGTGCGGTTTCCATTTCTGACCTCTGATGATAATGCAAATTTTGTAGGAATTTCTGCTCCCATTTCTGTTTCTGATAGAATTCTCAAACATCCCTAATTATCTCCTGATGTGACTTCACTAAGGACCCCTTCAGACTAGTGTGTGTGTATTCTGCTGATGTCTTCTGCGGCATGTCATTGATGCAATAATAGCGTGTTAGTGGTGGATTTATACAGTATTTATACTGTATTAGTTGTGGATTTAACTGTACTGGGGTTATAATGGATCATCTACATACCATTCTGTTTTATTAGTTCTCCTGCAATGCTTCCCCAGTGTTTCTGCATTATTGCCATCCAGGCGCTATAGCACAACAAAAATGGGGCAACAGCAAAAAACAGGAAAATGTGTGAAAGGTTACAGGATTTCAGCAAGAAGCTATGAGACATGCACTGATCGGAAACAAAGCAGGATGACTGCCCCCGAAACTTTTGCAAGTACAAACGGTATTGAAAGTGGGATTGCATCTAACCACCGTGATACCATCATGAGCACAAATAATCATGAAGTTCTAGAACAGGCATGGCCAAACTTGGCCCTCCAGATGTTCAGACATGGCCAAACTTGGCCCTCCAGATGTTTTGGGACTACAATTCGCATCATCCCTGACCACTGGTCCTGTTAGCTAGGGATGATGGGAGTTGTAGTCCCAAAACATCTGGAGGGCCAAGTTTGGCTATGCCTGTTCTAGAATATAACAGCACCCCATGGCATGTGCACCACCAACTAACCAGAGAACCAGCGTCAAGCATTCATGATTTCCTGCATCTCTTTCTTTTCAAAAATTTAAGCACGGGTAACTCATAAACAGTCCCTACAGATGCACAGATCATTTGTTTGCCATTTGTTCATTTGAATTAAGCCTCCATCTGGCAAGTTCTTGGATGTGAAATCTGGCCCTGCCTTCTGGTATGAAATGTTTAAACAGGTTTCTCATCAACACATTGTGCTGGAAAGCAACACAGCTATGTAATTTTAAGAGGCAACGTTTCAAAAACAAAATAGCGAGGGCTGGGAAATTGTACCAAAAGGCAACTTTGAACATGGTAAAATGCAGTTTAACATTCAAGATTCCCCTCCCCACACACACTTTTTTTAAAGTGTCAAAACATATATACAGATTATTTAAAAAATGAAATACTGTGGCTAAAATCCAGCACAGTGTTAGGCAGGCTTGCTTGGAAGTGAATCACATTGATCTCTGTGGGAATTACTTCTGAGTAAATGTACTCTGGGATAGGGATAAAGTATGTTCAGTTTTAAAATTGTGGGTCGAATATTTTGAAAACAGTTGTGTACAGTTGACAACACTGGCAGTATTGAAGTAAAATTCAACAGTATAACATATTTTGAAGTGATGTAAGATAGGATAATAGAATTAGATAGATATATCAAAATATGCAGGAATGGTGAATAAGTTAAATGAACATTGGAAGGGGAGGAAGTTAATGAATGTATGGTATAATAGATGATGTTTAATTTGAAAGTAAAATTTGAAAAGTTAATAAAATTTGAAAATAAAATAAAATTGTGGGTTTCCCCCTGCCTCTCTTCTTCCTTTGTGTCTATTTTTCTGTGAGCTCTTAAAACTTAGACCTATATAGGCAATTCAACTGCATTTAGCTTCCCTGAGTCCTTAGGTCCATAGAGGCAGATACAAAAAGCAATAAACAAACAGCCCTGTTATGCAGAACCTCCAGTTTGTGGGCCTAATTGCAGCTGGCACAGCTCCCCATTTGGCCTACAAGGCCATTCCTCAGAAACCATGCCCCCTTGTCCCACACCTGACATCCTATGTCACAGACTACAAAGGAACAACCAGGAGCTTTGTTCTTTTGCAAGCAGGGCTCACTGTCAGCCCCAAGCAGCTGATCGACACGGACACAAAGCCCCGCCGCACTAAGGAATCCACCATTTCCCCTTCTGCAGATGCCTGTGTTATGAACGTCAAGGGCTATAACCTTTCTCTCTGTCTTTTACATAATTAATAGTTAAATAGGTCTGTTTGGATGGGCATCGATCACAGGAAGATACAGTGATACCTTGGTTCTCAAACTCAATCTGTTCTGGAAATCCATTCAACTTCCAAAACGTTCGCAAACCAAGGCGCGGCTTCTGATTGGCTGATTACCCCCGGAAACAATGCAGACAGCCAAAACGGACGTTCGGCTTCCAAAAAACATTTGCAAACACAGAACACTTACTTCTGGGTTTGCGGCATTTGGGAGCCAATGTGTTTAGGGACCAAGCCGTTCGGGAACCAAGGTACCACTGTACTTGATTCACCGAGAATCAGACAGATAACGATGAAGAGATTCATTGAGTTTAGTGGGACCCTATTGGATGCCTAGAGTTGCACTGTTTGAAATGCCAGCGTGAGTTTCTTGAACGATAGTTGGGAACCACTGTGGACAACTGACAAAGTACACCAGCAGTGACGCTTCTAGACAAGAATTTCCAAAACCACTGATTCATTGGAAAGCTACAGAACCAAGCTCTGGAAAAAATTTCAAGCATTCCAAGGTACGATGTTGTCAATCTGGTGACTCCCACTCACACCACCTCCAAACTAACAGGACATAACAATAAATATAACTTGGGGGGCGGCAGGAGAATGTTCACTAATGCTGGAGAGAATATTTCTCTCTCCCTCCCTCCCTCCACCACATTCTGGCTTGCAATGACGCTTTTACACTTGGTGCCATCTGAAAAGGCGTGTCCCAGGAACAGTGGCAGGTTCTGCGAAGCTATTTATCATGCAGTGACAGCAGAAAACAGGTGAGCTGCCTGCCTGCCAAGTTTGCCTTCTCAATCGTTTGAAAGATGAAGGATCAGTACTTAAAAAAACAAACCAGTAACAAAACCCCCACAACCCCGCTAACAAACAAGATCCACTCATTTCACGCTCAGTGCTCGGCATTATACAACAACAACAAAACTCACTTGCAGCAAAGAAAAGAAGAATGAATGTAATTTGATATCCCAGAGAAAACGCACAAGGCCTTCAACATGCTGGCTTGACGATGATGGAGTGAAAAGCATAAGAAGTCATTTATGTTCACAGTTGCTGACAGAATCTCATGCGTTCTAGGCAAAAACACCCACTGAATCTCCACATCCATATGTGTTGTATATTGCTTTTAGAAATCGACTGAAATCGACAGTGGAAACCAGGTATAAAGTTGGTGTAAAGGTCCTAATGGTTAAAGGTAGAAAGAGCAATGGAACATCCAGGTCTCTCAAGTACAGGCCTGGTACAACTCTAGCTCCAATTTGGAAAATTTTCCACGTCTTAAGATTAAGTTCTTCTCTTCATTCCTTCAACATTTTAGTCCCCTGTCCTACTTCTTGCTATGGATGGCCAAATAAGTCAATGTTGGTTTCTCTCCATTTCTATTTTTTGCAGTTTTACATTTAATTCTTAACAGTGGTTCATGAATTGTTTATTTTCAAGTCCTTGTGAAAATTCATCGGCATCTTAGTGCAAATTAATCCCAATATACCCATTTTTGTATGCAATTTTGCCTAACACATAGAATTTCATAAATGAAGTTTCCCTAACATGATGTATTTTTGCATGTTATTCCCCCCAATGATGCATTTTTTTGTATGCTATTGCCACTACTATATGCATTTTGTGTGCACTTTGCCCCCAGTATACACATTTTTGTAAACATTGCTTGGCTTGCAAACTGAATGCAAAATTCAAGGAACTGCAAATTTCGAAGGCTGCCTATGTTTCAGTTTGCATATTGCTACAGAAAGTGAGAAGTAGGTAGGTTTGCATTTAAATGCAAACTGAACCCAATTTCTCCCCAGTTTCTATTTCTGGGAGAGTTTCATTTTTTATTTTTTATTTTGCTGAGAGCCATGCCTGAGGAAAAAAATCCTTTGCATTGCTGAGTTGAATTCAAGCTGGCCATTGAAAGGAATTATTGGGAATGCGCTCTAGGTGCGCTCCTGTTTCTTCTTCATGTTCAAGCTGCAGCTTGAGGTTTCTCACGCCTGATATCATATACGATGTCAGGAGCAAGGAGAGTGGGTGTGGTTTGCCTAAAATAGCCAAGCGAGCCAAACTCCAAGGCCTAGCAGGCCTCAGGAAGCCTGTGCACCAGAGGTTCCCCCCTCCTGCCTTAGGCCTGTCATTAGAGTGTTCTTTACTGCAAAGTCAAGAAACAGCACAACCGGTTGGCAACTAAAAAAATAACTATACAATGCATGTCAACGTAGAGTTGCTCCATTTTGGTTTTATCAATAGTCCTCAGTAACAACAACAAAACCAGAACAGCAGCCAGCCCTGCAGACCAGTTGAAAACTGGCAGACCACTTAAACCTTTTGCCTTCTACGAAAAATAATGTGTGATAATGTTCGCTCTATAAAAGGCAATTAGAAAGAAAGAAGGGAAGGGAAGGGCTGGCTAAGGGCAGACTGGGGTTGATGGAACAGCCTTTACTGGTTATGAAAACCATGGGCCAGGAATTTGCTAGTCCATTGGAAAAACCCAGACCTGATCCAAATGGTCTCCATCTCTGTTGTTAGGGAAAAAATGAATCATGTGCAGCTCCAAGTATAGATCATTCTCAACTATTTTGCAATCTTTCAATAGAAGGTGTGGATCACACTCATGGGCCACCAGTGCTTGGCAGGCCTTCATGTGAGAACCTCTGATCTGAATACAACCTCAAACAAACGCCAGCGCTTAGGGTATAATAAACACAGGTTGACCTTATCCCAGTGGTTCCCATGGTCTGAGAACCTGGCCCATTTTCGTTTTCGGCGTCTTCTGAAGAACTAGAAGCCGCCCAGCTCCTCTCTTGCTGTTTCAGCTTGTTAATTACTTCGCGCTACTAACATGAACTGCACATTTCAAGACACATATTCCTCCTGGGCTTTGTTTACTTGTTATTATACTTTTAAGTGTCATCTGAAATTCCAGATGATCGCTCCCTGTGCCCTAGATTGTGGTGCTACCAGAGATGATTTATCATATCTGAAGGGAAGTACGGTCATATCTGTAGGAAAATGAAGATGCAACACGGGGGGGATAAAAGGGAGTTAACACAGTTCCGGCTGTAAAGGGGGCTGAGGAAGATGACATTTAGGTTCCTGTGCAAGATGTAATTTCCATCTGACTGGACTGGGCACATATCCAGCTTTTACTTCAGCCCCAACTTCACACTAAGCATAGCTGACGTCTCTTTTAAAAGCTTCAGAAAACAAACTGACTTGAAGTGACTGTTTAGTTTTTAGCAGAAGGAGGGGAAATATGTGTTTGGTAGCACTGGTGAAGTCTGAGCTAGTGTACTGCCTAAGGAGCAACGTTGTTGTAAGGAGGAGGGAATATCTGGCGTGGTTCACAACTGAACGTGAATCTTCCAAATCCACACTTCTGAAATGGTACCCGGACCAAAATCCACCTGTCCTCCAAAATTAATGCTTCTCCAAATTTTGTGATACGGTTCTCCAACCCTGAATGTTTAGTACAAAAAATGCACACATTGGGGGGAAACAAAATGCCAAAATGCATGATATCCGGGGATCTTGCTTTCTAAAATGTGTATCTTAGGTAAAATTGCATAGAAAAAATGTGCATACAGAGCAGACAAAATTTTGTGAGGGCTTAACAAAATCGCACATTGATGTAGCAAACTGAATTTAAGGTTAGGAAAGAGAAATTGTGAGGAAATGAAATCCATAGATTTGTCCATCCCTAGTTATTAGTACAGACAGAAAAATTGCTCTTGTGGTTGCTGAAGAAGAATGAAAAGCTACACCTGTTGAAATTCCTTCTTCTATTCATTTTTTAAAAATACAGCAGCCCTTGTAAAGACTTAGGCCCCATCTGTATAGTACACTGAAAGCACTATGATATCACTTTAAACAGTTATGGCTTCTCCAAATGAATTATGGGAATTGCAGTTTGTTAAGGATGCTGCAGGTTGTTAGGAGACCCCTATTCCCCTCACAGAGCCACCATTTCTGGAGTGGTTTAGCAGTCAATCCTTGTCCACAGGGAACTCAGAAATGTAGGTCTGCTTAAAGTGGTATGATCCTGCTTTAGATGTATAGTGCAAATGGGTCACTGTCATATAACACAGATGAACACATACACCCTCATTTGCTGTTGTAGTTGGCATCTGTCTGTCTTGAGAGACAATGGTGCTTCTGGGGGTGAAGTCAAACCACTGCATTAGCAGCACCAAACTGACCTCCCTAGGGCACAAGCCTGGGCAGTGTGTATAGAGGTCTTGGGCTGCAAGACAACACAACCCCCCTCTCGGCCTCATGGAAGAGATCCAAAGAAAAGCAGAGCAATACGTTTGGCACCAGCTTGGCTGCAGGAGTTGCCAGAAGGAGGGTGTACAAGATGCCATCCAAACATCTTATGGACTCCACTCTGGATTTGTCTAGGGTTTAATCCTTGTGCATTCTCTTGTGCAATACCATTTTGCTGGTGCAAAACATTTCCCCAGTGGAACCAGTATACGGCTAAGTGACTTCAGCTTTGTGGTACATTGGATATAACACTTAGTAAAAACCAAGAGTTTTCTAACTGCTGTAAATATATTAAAATACAGTGGTCTCTGTCTCATAAGCTAATCATTGAATAGACACGATACAAAAGGGAAAAGGAATGGGGAGAGGAGATGAAAGCAAATGGATAATGTATAATAATATGTAAAATTATGATAAAGATAATCACCAGATTAAAGGCATTTTAGTTTCTTAGTTTTAGTTGACTGACTAATTAATTGATTAAATGTGTGTAAAGTTGGCATATTAATAAAACAATGGTCGTAAGGGGGGGGAGTCTTTATTTTAAGGTGTTCCAACTGAGGTTACAGCAGGCATTTTCATAGAAAAGGCATTCCTTGTTCTCTGCCACATGGGACAGCCTTGGGATAAAACAATTTATCATTTCTACATATAGTAGCAGCATGTAGACATCTTTAGTGAATTGTTGAACAATCAATATATTTTGACAAATACTGTTTGAATGAAATCTATACAGTTATTCTTATATTTATTTTTGCACAGGTTCAAGGCTGAATACAAAAAACTACAGTGTGCACAGATCAGAAGTATGCAAAATTCTCGCATATTCATCAAGGCGTTTGCCCAAGGCGGAGTTTGATTACCTTGTTGGTACCTCTGGAACAAATGAACATGTCTTCAGGGCTCTTTGTTCCTCTGGGGCGAAAAACAAAAAACCATCCCATCCAAATGTTGCCTTTGCATCTCCCCCTTTTGAAATAACTACCAGATCTCCTGTGCAGGTAAGATGCAAAGGATTTTGCTTGGACATGCTGCAAAGGAACGATAAGCACTAAGTTCTGTTGCATTCTGTTCCCATCCAGCAACTGAAATCTAAAGCAGCACTCAAGTTTTGCCAGAGTTTTATAATGCCAACTGCTTCCTCTTTTTTTAAAAATACAGATTATATGCCTATGTATTCATAGAGATGTGAGACTGCAAGCGACACACCCAGCTGTTCACCAGCATTGTACCCAATTCTATCCCAATTGTGAGAGGACAAGTGCCCTTTACCATCAACCTAATCATGTCCGCCCTCTCAAAGAATACCAGTAGAAAAGAAAGATGACCAAATGTTGTACAGCCAGCTATTCAAGCATCAAACTCCCACCTCCTGATGAAACAGAAAGATCAGTTCAGCTGTACTTTGGAAGTCACAGCATGTGACATCAAAGATCACCTGTAGTGTTATCACCCGGGAGATGATCAGAACAGGAGAGCACATTGCTGCTCTCATTAGGACCCTTTGAATTTCTCCATCAGCCGACCTCTGCCTCTCAAATCACCATGAACCAAGATAGAAAATATTAAATGAGGTCATGGGGGCTCTCTCTCTCTCATCTGCTTTAAACGGCACGGGAGACATGGTGTGACAGATCTGTCTGTACAATTTCCTCTGGCTGCAGATATGTTTTTGTTTTCCAGTTTTCAAAGTCATAAATGAAGGGGGGGTGTTTCTATAGAAGTTTTCAGATTGTGCTCTGGAAAGCACTGCAATTAGAAGATCCATCATGGCGGATGAGCTTCTTTTGTTTTTCTGAGAGACAAGCTTCTCAGTCATTATCAATGTCCCCTTCCCCACCATGCCCGACTGCATAGGAACACTGCCCACCTCTGCCTTGTATTCAGTTTCTTAGAAAAGTTTTCTCCCCACCCCCCTTTTAGACTGACTAATTTGTCTTCTGTGAAATGGGTGCTTTGCAACAGACCATGTCAACACCAACCATTTTGTGAATTTCAAATCTAATACAGATTTTTTAAAAAAAAAAAGCTTAAAAGGAATGTTGGAGAAGGAAGGTGTTCAGTAGGTGCCCAAAAGACAGAATGTGATATCTAATGGAAGCTCCAAAAGGTCAGTGCCACCACACTAGTGGCCTGATTCCTAAACTTTACAGAATAGACCTCCTGATGAGATGGTGTCTGCAAGAGGCCCTCTCCTGCTAATTGCAGTGGTTTGTTGGGTATGCAACAGATGATTATTTGGGGTATGCAATGTGCCCCGTACTGACAGGGAACATGCGCAAGAATGCTTTGCCACACACATGGGTTTTGAAGGAGAAACAGCTCCCCACTGTGAGTTGAAAAGTTACTATTGTACAGCAATTATCTCTAGCATCCTGTTCCCACTATGGTCAGCGAGATACCTGAGGGAAGCCTATAAGGAGGACAGGAGTGTAATAGCACTCGCCCCACATGTGGTTTCCAGCAATTGGAATTCAGATGCAATCCTTACAGACCGAAAGTCTGACTTAGCATAGGGCAGCTTCCTATATCCTAAACCAGCCTTACCCATGGAAGCTCTTGTGGTTCATAAGAAGAGCCCTGGTGGATGGGAGAAAAGGCCCATCTAGTTCAACATCCTGTTCTCACAGTGGCCAACCAGATGCCCATGGGAAGCCCACAAGCAGGACGTGACTGCAGCAGCTCCCAAATTGTGATTCTAAGCAACTGGTATTCAGGTGGGAGAAGAAAAAGCTAAGGAGTAAACCCCAGACAAATCCCTAAGACGGTTGGATGGCCCCTTGTACGCCTCCTTCTAGCAACTCCTTGAAATAAACTCAGAGTCACAAAGTGATTTCATGCTCTTTATTCAGCTCATAGTGGTGAGGAAGAATGAATGAAAGTCCCCTCAAAGTACCTGCTTTATATACATTATTTACACAATGGGCTGCACATGATTGGCTAATTCCGGAATTCTACTGTAAGCCAATCAGGTTGTGGATTCACTTCTATCTGGAGCATGATTGGATGGTTCCTGCCAACCAATCATACTGCTGCATTGTTCTAGGACCAATCAGACTGCTGCATTCTGAATCCTATTGTTCTAGGACCAATCAGACTGCTGCATTTTGGATCCTATTGTTCTAGGACCAATCAGACTGCTGCAGTTTGGATCCTATTCAGCTCAGTACATAACACTCCCGCAGCCAAGCTGGTGCCAAACGTATTGCTCTACTTTCCTTCGGACCACATCAGCGAGGCCCAGAGGCGTCTTGTCGTCTGGACAGCCCAGAGCCTCCATACAGACTGCCCAGGCTAGCGCCCCAGAGAGGTCACTTTGGTGCTGCTAATGCAGCAAAAACAACACAGGAGGCAGCAGTTGTGAGATACTGGTTTCTGTAGCCCCAGCAAGTGCTGTGATTCTCCAGTGGTTTGACTTCACCCCTGGAAGCACACTCCATTGTCTCTTGAGACAGACAGATGCCAACAATCTCCTCTGAGAGTGAAGGTAGTGCATTGCCATCATGGCTAGTAGCCACTGTGAGCCTTATCCTCCATGAGTTTGTCTAACCCTCTTTTAAAGCCCTCTAATGGTTGGCTTTAGGGACGCGGGTGGCGCTGTGGGTTAAACCACTGAGCCTAGGACTTGCCGATCAGAAGGTCGGCAGTTCAAATCCTCGTGACGGGGTGAGCTCCCATTGCTCGGTCCTTGTTCCTGCCAACCTAACAGTTCAAAAGCACATCAGAGTGCAAGTAGATAAATAGGTACCACTCCGGCGGGAAGGTAAACGGCATTTCCATGAGCTGCTCTGGTTCGCCAGAAGCGGCTTAGTCATGCTGGCCACATGACCCAGAAGCTGTACGCTGGCTCCCTTGTCCAATAAAGCGAGATGAGCGTCGCAACCCCAGTCGGCCACGACTGGACCTAATGGTCAGGGGTCCCTTTACCTTTTTTAATGGTTGGCTTAAGTACTTCTTGTGAGAGTGGATTCCATAGTTTAATAATAATAATATTCTCATTTATACCCTGCCCATCTGTCTGAGTTTCCCCAGCCACTCTGGGCAGCTTATAGTAAAATATGCAGTGCTTTTTTCTGGGGGGGGGGGTGCAGGGGTACACATACCCCTAAACATTTTGTGACTCTAAGTTTGGCCTCATTGAAGGGCAGTATTTCAATATGAGTAGGAAAATGAGAGTACCCCTAAACATTTTTTAAGGGGGGGAAAACACAGAAAATATGTGCTCTGTGAAGAAGTCCTTGTCAGCTCCTACCTGCAAACAGGACCTGAGGCAGCTCCTTTTCATTATTTGCTTAAAGAGCTCCTGCTATTCCTCATGGGGTATCTTTGTGTAACAGCCACCTTCACTAAGGAACTGTAAAAGCAGGATGGAGGGAAGGCAATAACTGTTAATGAAGCCTGAGGTGGAATCAATGAGCCAGTGTCAAAATGGCAGCCGCAGGTGGGGTGGGGTGAGAGGGGAGGGGAAGGGCCAAGGAGGAAGACACAGGATTCACCTTCCCTGTCTGCCCTAAATAAATTGTTTCAGCTCTGGACCTTTCCAGAGTTGGGTTGGGGGGGGGGTTGAGTTTTTTTGCTTAATACAAATACATTTGTATTAAGTAACACCAAATTCTGCTCAGGATAAGTGTTGCCAATTAAATAAATCCATAACACAGGAAGTTGCCTTATACCGGTAATAGACTTTTTTTCTTTTTTTTCTCTCCAATTTTAAGGGAGTGGCTTATATTCAGGTATTGGCTTTTTTTCTCCCCCCCCCCCCCGAATTTTAAAGGTGCAGTTTATTTGCAGGTGGAGCTTATATTCGGGTCAACACAGTACAGTGGTACCTCGGGTTACAGACTCCGCTAACCCATAAATAGTACCTCAGGTTAAGAACTTTGCTTCAGGATGAGAACAGAAATCGTCTTCTAGCGGCGCGGCAGCAGCAGGAGGCCCCATTAGCTAAAGTGGTGCTTCAGGTTAAGAACAGTTTCAGGTTAAGAACGGACCTCCGGAACGAATTAAGTACTTAATTCGAGGTACCACTGTACTACGTCAGGCCACTGGTCCGTTTCTAACACTATTGCCTCCGTTGATGGGCAGCAGCTCTCAAGAATTACAGACTGAAAGTCTCTCCCAGCCCTTAGCAGACTTGCTGGGGATCGAACCTGGAACCTGGAACAGCTCTGCTGTTGAGCTACAAACCCAAAGTGGCTGGCTGAGGTGGAGCCACTATGTTAGCTTCTTGGCAGGTGGGTTGCTGCTGCTTACTGGGAAGAGAGGCAAACACACCAGTGGAGCCAATTCGGCACTCCTGCCGGTGCAGGAGTGGCTGTGAGAGGAGCTAAAAGTTCTGCTGCTTAATATCCCAGGTCCAGTAGCAGTGGGTGGGTATCCTATCCTGGATCAAGGCAAGGTTGTTTCATATGCTCAATTGATAGACAAGAGAGAGAGACAACTTGCAACACAGCGTTCAGAAGAAGCTTTGTGTTCTGCTTTCTGGATGTCTCTGTGCATTTACCTGTTTGGAAGGAATCAGCTGATAATTTTGAAACTTAAAACGGGGGGGGGGGGGGAGAGTTTGCCACTTGAGGAGACGAAGGTTTGGTCTTTCTTCCAGTGCTCATCCCACAGTCAAACTTCCTGTGCCTGCTTAGCAAAGGGCAAGAGGCTCTCCACACAGCCAAGAAGAACAGTGTTTAGCCCAAGGGGATAAGATGCGACTTGGACTGGTTTTGTGCTGTCTGGAAGCGTCCTGTAAATACTGATATTTTTCCAGAAGGGAAGCTGGCTGGGGCTGATGGCACATAATAGGAGCCATTTTCTCCTTGAAATAACTTTGCCCTTGTTAACACCGAGGCCTTGTTTTCTGCTCATAAATAATGCATCCCATTTCTGGGTCTCCCTCTCTCTCTCCTGCTTACATGCTAGTGTCAGATTCCACACTCTGCTTTCTGGAGACTGGCTTTCTGGCTCTCTGAAGAAAAGGAAAACAGAGAGGAGGGGGGGTGGGCAAATTCAGGAAAGACGTAACAGACCCACAAGGCTTATTAGGCTTAACATCACTGCTCCCGATTGTGGTTTCATTTAAAGGCATCTGAGTCTTGCATCCCCCCTCCTTCCCCCTGATGCTGTCATGTGCTTTAGGTACCCTTTTCCTGGCATGCACAAATAATAAATAACACACACACAGCAGTGGGCCACATGCATGTTGCCTGGGCTTCTTCTTTCCAGATTCCTAAATCGCAGGCCAACAGTCTGAGATGGCAGACAGCACTGTGGGTTCGCAACAAAAGACCTCCGAGCTTTTAATTTTTCATATCAGACCCTTTCTTGCCATCCTGATGGTTTCCTTTTGATTGATCTTCTTTGACATCCCGCAACTGCTCCTTGTGTTTCCGGAACAGCCGCCACCGCTGCAGACCATCTCCTCTTAGGACTGGAAGAAATGTTTCCTGCAATCGTGCTTCGTTTTTCTTTTTTGCCTCCTTTTAATAACGTTAAATCTGTGCACGGCTTATGGCAGTGCACCTTTACGCACGCCTGTTGTTGTTTTTTAATAGAGAGGGAGGGAATTGTGGGTGAGGGAGGATTTCTCAGAAATCTTGTAAGATTGCAAAGTAGCTGTGAGGTGTGCCATGTCAGGAAACGAAAAAGTGAGTTTAAAACTGTTCTGCTCCTGGATCTGTTCTGGGGTGGAGGAGTGTCCTTCCAGGGATGATGAGAGTCATCTGGCTACATTCAAAGCATATTGAAAGCACATTTCTTCCCCCAAAGAACCTGGGAACTATAGTTTACCCTGGAAAACTATAATTCCCAGCACCCTTAACAAACCAGTTTCCAGGATTCTTTTGGAGGAAGTAATGTGTTTTAAATGTGCAGTGTAAACAGAGCCTCAGAACCACTATTGGCAGAAGGAGGGTAATTCCCTCAAGAGCCCTCCTGTGAGACTTCTGACTGCCATCAAGTCAGCTCTCTGAAGGAATACCTGCCCCACTGGCCTAGATTTTATCTGTAGCACTTCTTCTGGATCTGATGGGGAGGAGAGCGCTTCTGGGAAACGAATGCTGTTCATCAAGGCCAACTTCTATAACTGCATTACAAGAACTGTAACGTAGAAGAATTGCAGCTGAATGTTGGAAGACTCAAGACAGACAAAAGAAAGTACATCTTCCACAGCACACAGTTAAAACTAATGGAATTTGTTTGCACAAGATGCAGCAACAGCCACAAACTTGGATGGTTTTAAAGTGGGATCACACAGATTCATGGAGGGTGGTGTTATCAGTGGCTGCTAGGCATGATGATGGTGTTCTACCTCCACTGCTGGAGGAAGTAGGCCTCTGAATACCAGTTGCTAGGAATCAGAAGTGGGGGGCAGACGTTGCTGGTCCACCTAGCTTAGTTTTGTCCACACTGACTGATGCTCTATTACTGAGCAATAGAGTGGGTGGCGCTGTGGTCTAAACCACTGAGCCTCTTTGGCTTGCTGATCGGAAGGTGAGCTCCCATTGTTCTGTCCCAGCTTCTGCCAACCTAGCAGTTCGAAAGCACACCAGTGCAAGTAGATAAGTATATACCGCTGCGGCGGGGAAGGTAAATGACGTTTCTGTGCACTCTAGCACTTGTCACGGTGTTCCGTTGCGCCAGAAGCTGTTTAGTCATGCCGGCCACATGACCTAGAAAACTGTCTGTGGACAAACACTGGCGCCCTCAGCCTGAAAGCGAGATGAGCGCTGCAGCCTACAGTCGCCTTTGACTGGACTTAACTGTCCAGGGGTCCTTTACTTTTACCTATCAATGACCTCCAATCAGGGCCTTTTTTGCAGCCGGAACTTGCCGGACCTCAGTTCCAGCACCTCTTAGGTGGGCGTCATTGCCATTCTAAGAGAACAAGGGAAGCGTTTGTAGTGCGTTCTGGCACCTTTACTTCTAGAAAATTGCACTGCCTACAACCTTCCTCAAACATGATGCAAAAGGAGAAGAAAATCAGGGACAGAGGAGGGAAATAATCAAATGTTAGTTCTGGGGTTACTGCACAGGCCCCTTCTGGGAAAGGAGGAGCAAAAATTACAGCTGCTCCCAGCCAAGCTGATGGGGCAGGGAGTTTGTGGCCTCACCTCTCCTTCTAATGCAGCCAGGCTTTATGAGGGACTAAATTTGATTTCACTGTTACATTTATATCTCACTTTTCCTGCAAGGAGCTCAAGGTAGCCTGAGGGCCAGATCAGGAACACTGGCTTCCTAAGATGGAGATTCCTCACCCCTGGTGAAACCAGCTCAGTGTAGGTCACTCACGGAAACAGATGAAGCCTTATAACGAGCCAGACCAATGGCTCAGTACTAACTGGCTGCAGTTCTCCAGGGTCTCAGGTGTCTCCTACCTGGAGATGCCACTGGAGATTGAACCTGAGACCTTCTGTGTGCAAAGCGAATGCTCTGCCATTGAGCTGTGCCCTGGAAGAGCCACTCAAGCACAACCCCTAGCTTGGTACCTTTTTCTTGCAATGCTTCCCTCCCTCTTCTGGGTTCTCTCCAGCATTAGATCAGCCACAGAGGAAGCTGTCTGGCCGCAGACGAAGAGAAATCTGCAAGTGGAGCACTAACTCAGGCAGCAGAGGATGCAGGGCAAGATGTGGGCTGCACAACATACTTCAGACATACCCAAAACAAAACCACGGATGGAGAGGAAACAGCATCCAGGCTATCGGGAAGCGCATGCTTTGATCCGCGCCGATTGCTCTGGGCAGATGGCACATGGCTGCAGGAAGCAGGATGTTTTTAATGCTGCGAGCTGGAAAGCTGAGATGTACATTACACGAAGGTATTGTGCTCCATCAAAGTGACTCATGCAACTCTCCGAAAAAGCAAAGCAGGTGGCCAAAGAGCTAATATCCTTTCCCTAACAGTTATCACAACTCCCTGCATGTCTCCCCCTCCCCCCAGCATTTGCTTTGTTTTAGGAGGGATCCAGGATCTGTCTCGACTGCCAGAAGTTATTTCATTACCACTACAGTGGTACCTCGGGTTAAGTACTTAATTCGTTCCGGAGGTCCGTTCTTAACCTGAAACTGTTCTTAACCTGAAGCACCACTTTAGCTAATGGGGCCTCCTGCTGCCGCCGCACCGCCAGAGCACGATTTCTGTTCTCATCCTGAAGCAAAGTTCTTAACCTGAAGCACTATTTCTGGGTTAGCGGAGTCTGTAACCTGAAGCGTATGTAACCCGAGGTACCACTGTATTTGGATTGGCATTCGCTGTGTGCGCTTGTGCCCCTAGGAGGAGGATGGAGTTTGCAGGACTCGGCCTCACGTTTCGCAGCTGTGCTCCTTGCTTTCTCGACATGCCCACACAGACGCATAACAGAGCTATATACCATGTATACGTAGGACATAAGAGAATCTTGCACAGACAGACACTTGAGCAGGGATTGGGAACCTTTTTTGGTCAGAGTGCCACATTCCTTTGTGGGCAACTTTCCAGGGGCCTCATGACAGAGGTGGGCAGGGCCACAGGCAAAAGCAGGCGGACTCTTTACTATGTGCAGTAGTCTCCATTCCAGCCAGACAGAAGTCAGGTGTTTCTACACAGACACACCCCTCCATCTGCAGCTCTGTTGTAGAGCACCAGCTCTGTATTTTTAAGGTCCCAGGTTCAAACCCTGGCAAAGTTGGGTAGGGCTGGAAAAGACTCCTGTCTGAAACCCTGAAGAGTCACAGTGTATACAGTACAGAGGTAGATGGACCAATGTGCATGCATAAGGTTTCAAGTTCAACCCCGGTATCTCCAAGTAGGGCTGGGGAAGAATCCTGCCTGAAATGCCTGGATAGCTCAGTTGGTTAGAGTGAGGTGCTGATAACACCAAGGTTGCAGGTTTGATCCCTGTTATGGGAAGCTGTGTTTTCCTTCCTGCATTGCAGGAGGTTGGACTAGATGACCCCCAGGGTCCCTTCCAACTCTACAATTCTATTATTCTAGAGCTGCTGCCAGTCAGTGTGGACAGTACTGAGCTAGATGGGCCAGTGGATTGTCTGACTAGTGATAAGGCGGCTTTCTGATGTTCCAAATGTGTGTAAATTTACTCCAACCTTCAGTAAAGCTTTGTTGGATCTACACAACCTGCGCAAAACATAATCCGTCACAAAACAATAGATACTAATAGAAAGCCTCTAAGAAACCAACAGGAATGCCAAAAGGAAAATGCCCAACATCTTACCCCAAGGAAGATCACTTTGTCAAAGATGGCCAAGCCTCCTTAAGGAGTCGGTTCCAAAGTCAGGCAACATCCTGGTTGAAAAACAATATTCAAGATTTCACAGCAAACAACAACAACGCAGAGCCCCAGGGAAGAATCAGCTATGGTCCCTGGATATAACAGACTCAGAGCACACTGGACTGCTTCTTCCCAGCCTCTGCCAGCCAGGTGAAAATGACCTACTTTTAAGAACATAGGAAGCTGCCTCTTACCAAGTCTGACCATTGGCTCAATCTAGCTCAGTACTGCTGACACTGACTGGCAGCAGTTCTCCTAGGTTTCAGACAGGATTTCAGTCCCACATGGTTGGGACTGAACCTGAGACTTTCTGCATGCAAACCAGAAGCTCTAACCACTGAGCCCCTTTCCTCTCACCCTGCAACTGTGGGAGCCCTTGATTTCTGTGGATCTCTGTTCATTGCATCATCCTCTCCTGCAAAGCTCTCCTGATGTTCTTCTGCGCACATCATTTTGTGTTATCATTTTGCAAAATCATTTACAATGTGTAGTTTATTGCAATTTTGCACGCCCGGGATCTATGTGAACCTGCTTTCCTTCCCTCCCTCCCTCCCTCCCTCCCAGGAATTTCACAAGTTAGTCATGGCGGCCTCTGTGCCGCCTTCCTTGCTTATTCTGCTTTATTTTGGTAATAAATTTTCCCATACAAATCCCAACCCTGAAAATCTCGTCTGTGTTTCAGGTTCCTAAAAGCAACTGCTTGTTTAAAAAAACAAAGCCCTGTTGAAATTTCCGAACTTCTTTGAGCAAACTCAAGAGGAAAACAAGAATTAATCATATACACTTTTTCTTTAAGCAAAGAAAAACCATCTAATTAAAGCCACAGCAGAGAATCCGAGCCCCCAAGCCACCTCCTCAAGTTGTGGAACCCAAGCTCCCAGAATTCCCTGGGAGGAGGGATTGACTGTTAAGCCAAACAGGCCAAGCTGGCTGGGTGGATGGGAGCTTTAGTTCTGTAAGGGGAATAGGGTTCTACTGCTGACTCTCAGCACCCTTAACAAACTACACTACCCAGGATTCTTTGGGAAAAGCCATGGATATTTAAAGTGGTATCATAGTACTTTAAAAGTGTGGTGCATATGCGGCCTAAGTTAGGGTTGCCATATTCCCAAAAGTAAAAATCCAGGGAAAGTTGTTGAGCTTTCCCCCCTCAAAATAAAGTTTTGGGTAGGGTTGCCACATACCCACAACATTCCAGTCCTGCCTGGGCCTTCTCTGAATCAGGCAGCTGTTGGGGGCTACTGCCACTGCTGCAGGGGAAGGCATAGGCAAAAACAAACGTGGAAACACCCCCCAACACTCCCCCTGGAAAAAGCAAAAACGGCCAGGCTTGCGACAGATGTTGCTCCAGTTGTGCCGCCACCACCGCTGTATCGCCTTCCTCCCTACCCGGCCAAGGGAAGTAACCTCTCATCACTTCCACATCCAATCTCTGGGCACGTCCAGAATTTTTCGGACGTATGGCAAGCCTAGGTAAGTTCTACTTAGAGTAGGCCCATTGAGATTATTGGACTTAAGTTAGTCATGTCCATTAATATCAGTGGGTCTATTCTGAGCAGGACTTACATTAGATGCACTCTCAAAGACTTAAATTTTTGTGTGTGTGTGAGAGAGAATTGCTCGGTTCTGGCACACACAAAATATTATTTGGGTCACAATTATTTAATTATACAGTAAGTGTTGCCTTTTGCACCAGGCTCTGCACAATTGTCACAATTGTCCTACAATAGGTTCAAAATATACCTCAGTAGATGCAGGACCTTTCGGTGTGGTGCAGGCATGGCCAAACTTGGCCCTCGATATTATTTTGGAACTACAATTCCCATCATCCCTGACCACTGGTCCTGTTAGGGATTGTGGGAGTTGCAGTCCCAAAACATCTGAAGGGGCAAGTTTGGCCATGCCTGGTTTAGTGAAAAGAGGAGGAAGAGAGAACATGATGTAATTTAACAAAATGGCGCAGGCAGGGCATGTAGAAGGAAGATAGAGAAAAGTTTTCCTCCCTCTCCCATAACACAAGAAGTTATGGACATCCAACAAAGCTGAATGTTAGAAGATTCAGGACAGATGAAAGAAATCACTTCTTCAAGCAGTGCAAAGTTAAACTATGGAACTCACTGCCACAGTGAGCCAGTGATGGCCATCAAGGACTTACCCACATTTCCTCTTGCCCTGCTGCTTCCCCTCTGGGGAAAACCACTCTTTAGTGCTCAATTGGAGCAAATTGGGGTTTTCTCCAGATTGAAGTTTGCCCCAGTTGAGCAATAAAGAGCAGGTTTTCCCTAGGAAAGGGGGGAATTGCTTGGACCCATGCTTTCTAGGCACAGGATAAGTGGAAGAGTGCCTAGCTTTAAAAGAGGGCTGGACAAATTCATGGTGGATAAGGCAATCAGTGGCTACTAGCCATCATGTCTATGCTCTGCCTCCATGGTCCACTTTTCCCTCTGGCTCCCTCCATCATTTGCACACAACCCTTGGAAACTTGCATGTGGAGAGCTGCGGCTCTTAGATGGAAAAAGCTTCCACAACCCTGGTCTAGTGGGATCTCCAGGACCCTCTTTCTATGAGGGTCCACCACTCCACCGAGCATTGCAACTGAGATTTGAAGGTTTGTGGCCAAACATGAATAAAAAAAGTTCGAAACCTGATTCTGCTTTCTTTCTTTAAAAAAAGTAGAAAACTGCCGGGCCTCACCTTAGTCTCTCACCAACAGTAACATGAGAATCGGAGCAATAATATTAACAGTCGTAAAACTGTTCCCCACACCCAGCTGGGGCGCTTCATAAAATATAATAAAATACAATTAGCATTCCAGGCACTTACATAAGTAGAAGCACAGGAACATAAGAGGGTGTCTCATACTGAGCCAGCCCAATTGGTCCATCTAGCTCAATGTGCCAAACTCATAGTCCCAAACTATGGTCCAGAGCATGGGTAGGCAAACTAAGGCCCGGGGGCCCAATCGCCTTCTCAATCTGGCCCGCAGACAGTCCGGGAATCAGTGTGTTTTTACATGAGTAGAATTTGTCCTTTTATTTAAACTGCATCTCTGGGTTATTTGTGGGGCATAGGAATTTGTTCTTTTCAAAATATAGTCTGGCCCCCCACAAGGTCTGAGGGACAGTGGACCGGCCCCCTGCTGAAAAAGTTTGCTGACCCCAGGAGGTGCCAACTTGCACCGAAAATTGAGGGGGCCCTGCGTCACATGCCCAACATTGCATCATCAGAGGAGAACAAATGTAGAGCACAGTGTGACTTCAATGGTCATTGGCTCTTCTTTCTCACGCTAAGCCTCCTTCTACATTGGGGGACCCTCCTCCCTCCCAAAGGATATGGGGGGCAGAACAGCTCAGACCCTATGAGTTGGAACCCCTGCTATGGTCCATGGACCACCACTGGTCCACGAGCTTCATTCAGGGTGTATGTCCTCAGTGTGCCTGTCTAAATACAATTAAAAGTCATACAGCATCTAGCACAGCACGTTACAGTTGCTACAACAGGCAGAAGAAACATGAAGGGGTCTGTCAACACACACACAATTTTCAAATAGTTCATAAAAGGGAAAGTTTGGGAACCACTGGTCTAGAGTGACCGGCAGTGACTCTCTGAGCTTTCAGGGCCAGCCCTACCTGAAGCTGCCAGGAACTGAACCTGGGACTTGTCCATATGCAACACAAATGCTCTGACGCTGAGCTATGGTGCTTCTCAATGCAATGTACTGCGAGAAGCAATCCTAAACTAAAGGTAAAGGGACCCCTGACCATTAGGTCCAGTCGTGACCGACTCTGGGGTTGCGGCACTCATCTCACTTTATTGGCTGAGGGAGCTGGCGTACAGCTTCCGGGTCATGTGGCCAGCATGACTAAGCCGCTTCTGGCGAACCAGAGCAGCGCACGGAAACGATGTTTACCTTCCCACCAGAGTGGTACCTATTTATCTACTTGCACTTTGATGTGCTTTCGAACTGCTAAGTTGGCAGGAGCAGGGACCGAGCAACGGGAGCTCACCCCGTCATGGGGATTCGAACCGCCAACCTTCTGATCGGCAAGTCCTAGGCTCTGTGGTTTAACCCACAGCGCCACCCGCGTCCCATTAATCCTAAACTACCCATGCCCTAAACAATTTGGGATCAGGCTACCTTGAAGGACCACCTACACCAGGCATAGGCAAACTCTGGCACTCCAGATGTTTGGGACTACAATTCCCATCATCCCTGACCACTGGTCCTGTTAGCTAGGGATGATGGGAATTGTAGTCCCAAACATCTGGAGGGCCGGAGTTTGCCTATGCCTGACCTACACACATATTTAACAACTTTTTAAAAATGGGATGACATTGTGTTCCCGCAGAATTCCCACAAACAAAACCACAGGGAAGATACAGAAACAGCTGTGCTTGCCACATACTGTGGCCTCGTTTCACACCAAGCCACCACTTCCACACTGATTTTTCCGTCTTCTGGGGATAGACAGCAATGGTCTGTATATCTGGCTTGCCTGCAATGCCTGCAATGACTCCACCATAAACAAACGGAAGACAAACAAGCAGCGCGTCTTGTAGCACATGACAGACTGAACAAATGTATTGTGACATAAGCATTCGTGGGGTGCAGACGACTTCATGCATCTGATGTAGCAGACTGCGTGCCATGAAAGCTTGGGCTGTAATAAATGCCTTCGTCTTTCAGCTGCCATAAGATTCTTTCTTGTTTTCGCTAACACAGCTCCTGGAAATCGCTTCACCACGGGGACTAATTTATTTTCCCATCCACCTGTGGCTTACCTTGTAACGCAAAACGGGGAGTGGGCAATTGTTCTTCTGTTGATGCTTCCAATTCATGGCAAGAAATGAAGCTATAACAAACGCCAACTGACATCATTAGCTGAGGGTAGAAAGTGGCGAATCTGTCAATTTTGGTTCCTTTCTGTTTCTCACTTCCTCTTCATTCTTAAATTCAGTTCTCCCCATTTCCACATCAGTTTGCAATGGTGAATGAAAATTCACCAGCATTGTAGCATCGATTTCTCCTAATGTATTTGTGCAAAGCTATTTCCCCTAATAGAATGCATTTGTGCACATTGTATTCACTAATTTACAGTTTTTTAAATGTACCCTTTAGCCATGTATATCCATTTTAGTATGCATTACTTGGCTCTGCATTGCAAAAATCGGAAAAGTGTGAATTTAAAAAAAAAGAAATAAATAAAAAGGCTGTGTTTCATTTCGCATATTCTTTTGAAAAGTGTGGATTTGGTGGGTTCATATTTAAATGCGGCCTGCATTTGATTTTTACCCATCCCTGGCAGAGCAGAGTAAGTTCTTTGGAGTGAGCCCCATGGAAACAAATTGGAGAAACTTGCATACAACAGAGAACATGTATTCTTCTAAGCTTTTCCCCACTTATTTCTGCAGGCCTCATGCCAGAAAACCTCCCTGCAGATCATGCCCTCCAAGAATATTCACATTAGACCCTCTCTCGCTTCCTGCAAAAATAAATAAATAAACGCAGTTCCACTCCAGTGACAGTTAAGGACTTGCAAAATTCACAGGATTATAACAAGTCAGCTACAGTGACAGGAGGGGGGGGGGAAATCTCCCTGTTCTTCTTGTGCCTTGGGCAGGCTCCCTGATTAATCTGGTCTGGTTTTTGTCTGTTGCACAGCAGGAAGCCAAATCCAGCTCAGGACTGGACTGGAAATATTTCTCACGCTTCTGTTATCATAGACAAATTGTAACAGCGTGAGTATTGTACAACTGACACCAATGCCCATTGCTTGACAGGAAGCAGAAAGGGCACAGCTATGCTGCAGCCTTTTAATTAATTGCATTTCTCCTCCTCCTCCTCCTATTATTATTATTATTTCTAGCCTGTCTTTAATATATACATGCATTTTTATTGCACTGGGATCCGCATGTAGGTTTGCCACTATGACATGCAAACTTCCTCTCTGCCCCTTGCTACTACCCATCCACTTCTTCTCTGGTTACTGAAGGCATCTTCCACACCATATAATGCCCAACGCCCAAACTTCTCTTGCTTTAGAACTGGCGGCCACTACCATCCTAGCAGCACGCCAGACACAATTAGGTCTCATCTATGACTTTGGATTTAATGCCGTGCTTGTAAGTTGCCTTGCTGGCTGTTGCAGTGGGAAAACAGGATGTAGTACCTTGAAAACAAAGAGATGCCTCCAAGATCACAGCGGTGCTCACACAACAGTGTTCTGAGTTCCTGAGCTGATGTCGCTGCAGTTGCTGCTTTTAATTTCCTAATGATCGTTGGCACAGCTGTGGAGCATCATGCATTCCAGAGATTGTGGTTAGGTTCATAGTTAGCTTAGTGGTGCATTGTATTTATGGGTTTCGCATAGACATCTGGTTGGCGACTGTGAGAGCAGGGTGCTTCTTCATCTGATCCAGCAAGTTCTTCTGAGCTGCAACAACTCCCATGGGAAAGGCTGATTTAGGGCACAGGAAGCTGCCCTATGATGAGTCAAGCTGTTGGTCCCTCAAGCTCAGGATTTCCTCTGAACGCCAGCAGCTGGGACTCACAAGTAAGGAGAGTGCAGTTGCACTCAGGTCCTGCTTACGGGCTTCTCATGAGTGTCTGGTTGGCCACTGTGGAAACTGGATAGTTCAGTTGGTTAGAGCATGGCGCTGATGATGCCCAGGTTGCAGGTTCAATCCTTGTATGGGACAGCTGCATTGCAGGAATATGGACAAAATCAAGTTTCCCCAAACTTGTGTATCCAGCTGTTTTCGGACTACAATTCCCACCATCCCTGACCAATGGTCCTGCTAGCTAGGCGTGATGGGAGTTGTACTCCAAAAACAGCTAGAGACACAAGTTTGGGGAACCCTGGACTAGATGATCCTCAGGGGCCCTTTCCAACTCTACAATTCCATGATTCTATGTCTAGGTGAGCCTTTGGTGTGAACCAGCAGAGCTCTTCCTCCTCCTATGCATGCCAGGAGGGAGAAATGTGATGTGCAAAGAGGGGGGAAGGCTGACCTGTGCCTTCCAGGTCTTGAAAGAACATGAATCATCCATTTTCAGGTCATTTCAGTGGTAGCAAGATCAGGGAGGGAAAGCAAGAGAGCGCACAAGGCTATGAAAACCGAAATGTAGGTCATGGATGATCACAGCAATAAAGTCAGTGTGTTCTTCTCGGGAACAGGAAAGAGAAGGCACTCCTGATTTCTGTACAGTCTTTCAGTGGACTTTTATATTCACCCTCTTTTTCCGGAGCATGAAAGTAACCCCTTACCATCACTAACTAGGGGAGAGGAATGGCCTGCCTTTATCATTTTTAAATGCATTTATATATGCCGGGAAAGGATTCTATTGCTGCAACATCTATGAGATCCTTTCAAGAGCGGCTAGGCCCTGGAACCAGGGTTTTAAAATCATCCCATCATTGTCACACATTTGGCACAGCTTCATCCCTTTGCATATTTTAACATATTTCCAAGCAAATTTCATTTCACGAAGCTTGAAAGATTTAAAGCTGCTCCTCCTCAAAAAAAGAGAGAGGAAGCCCCCCCCAACAACAACCATATGTGTTTTTATCCAGTGAAAATGTCTTGAGCTTGACAGCACTTTTAAGCCACCATTCTTTTCATTAAAATGGTTGCAGAATACCCCTGGGAGCAGGGAGCGGGCTGGGGAAGTGAGGCATTGTACCATGAGCCTATTCCTTCTCTCATGTTTAAGCAGATTCTGTGTCACATCCTGCAAGCCATTTCCCTCACGCTGGAATGAAAAAAGTTGAAAAATAAGGGGTGGGGGAAAGGAAGAGGGAAAAGGCAAGGCCAATGACAAAGGGCGGATGCTTGTGAAATCAAAAGGTGTCAATCACTTAAGTCAACCACAGCATATATATTTTTTCCTTCGCTGGGCTCAAGCAAATGCTTCGCTAATGATGGTTTAGAGCAGTGTTTCCCAACCTTGGGCCTCCAGCTGTTTTTGAACTACAATTCCCATCATCCCTGATCACTGGTCTTGCTAGCTATGGATGATGGGAGTTGTAGTCCAAAAACAGCTGGAGGCCCAAGGTTGGGAAACACTGGTTTAGAGCATGGAACGACCTAGTTCAGTTTCACAAAGCCCACTGAATCGGTTCAAAAAAATCTCTAAATGGATTGGGCTGTGCCATAGAATAGTAGAATTGTAGGGTTGGAAGGAATCCCGAAGATCATCCAGTCCAAACCCCCTGCAATGCAGGAATCACAGCTAATGAATCTCTGACAGATGGCCAATCAAACTTCTGTTTAAAAGTCTCCAATGAAGGAGAGCTCATCACCTTCTTAGGTAGCCCCTTCCACTGTCAAATAGGTCTTCCCTTTATAAAGTCCTTCCCAATGTTTTGTTGGAACTAGACACAGTACTCAAGGTGGAGTCCGACTAAGGCAGAATAGGGTGGAACTCTTACTTCTCTTGATCTGGACACTATACTTCTGTTGGTGCAGCCTAGAATAGCATTAGCTTTTTCCCCTTTTGCTCCTGCATCACACTGTTGACCCACATTAAAATTGTGGCCTTCCTCTTGTTGTTGGCATCCACCTGTCTCAGGAGACAATGGAGGAGTGCGCCTTTGGAGGTGAAGTTTAACTGTTGGAAGGTTTCAGCGCCTGCTGTGGCCGTAGAGACCAATGCAGGAGAGAGATGTTTTGTTGCAGCTAGGGCAAATGAAGGCATCTGGTTTTGCTGCTGCAGATGCACCATGGCGTTCCTTTTCTCTGCACCCCTCCCCTTTCGTCCTCTGGTCACTGCTATGAGTACATGACCTAACTGCCTTCTAAGACCCCTAGATCCTTTTCACATGGGACATCCACCTTGGAGTTTCATTTCACGTATTGTTTCTGGAAATGTGAACCCGGAAGGTTTTGAGAACTGAACCCCATCTTTACCCCCTAACCGTGACCAGATTCTGCTCAGTCTTTGTCTCTTGCCCAGCAAAGTCTATTACACCAGCTTGGCTCTGAACCCACCAACCTCCCGTCTTCCTCTTATGGTGCCAATGTAGATATATTTACTGTAAGTTGCCAACCCACTTCCAATCCTTTTTTTAAAAAAATCAACTCCAGGCCAGAGTCTGGGGCAAGGAAAGTAAATATTGACTTCTCACTAATTCTGGCGCAAAAAGTGAGTCCTTTTCACACAGCCTGGAAGTGCATAAAGTGGGTGCGTGGAGGAAGGTAAACTTGTTTGTGCACTGAGCATGCATGCATAGCCAAAAGGACATGCATTATGCCAAAAAGTAGGTGAAAGAGAACATAGATTTGTATAACTTATATATGGTAATAGATATGGATGCATAGTGGGGAAGGCTGACCCAAGTGGCTTGCCTAGTTTGCTGCCCAGGTGCTAACTTTTTGATGGGCAACTTTAAGGCTTTCCCACTGTTAGTAGAGTCACTTGAATAACACATATGGAATCCAGTGAGAAAAGAAACTGATAATAAGTTATTGAGGAGAAACAGTACAAAAACAGTGTATAACCTGAGGAGGAAGGAGCAGAGAGGGTTAGTTTTTCTTAGGTCAGGCCTTGTTTGTAGCAGGGTGACATTCAGCAACAAAATATACAGGTTAATAACTTCCTCAGAACTACACAGAATTCATGTTAGCTAAGCAAAGATTATGCCACACTGCCTGGTTGCTAGGTGACATTATCCCACCCCCAGATAGTTGGCACTGAGAACATAATTAACCCTTAGGTTACTAAT
The DNA here is from genome assembly GCF_964188305.1 of Podarcis bocagei. Taxonomy (NCBI): domain Eukaryota; kingdom Metazoa; phylum Chordata; class Lepidosauria; order Squamata; family Lacertidae; genus Podarcis; species Podarcis bocagei. Next base: position 23,080,365 of record NC_138139.1, read on the forward strand.
TGAATGATCCCTGCTGCTGTATTTGCAACACCTCCACTCTCTCCTTTCTTATGGTTCCTCTTCTTTAAACTGGACATGGATTAGACAGTCCAGAGGGAATGAAGAACAAAACTTTAGGTTGTATTCATTGCTAGTCCTGGTCAGAGTAGACCCATTGAAGTTCATTACTATCTTAGGTTTGTTAAGTCCAGTGGGTCTGCTCTCAGCAGGATTAGCATTGGATACAACCTATTGAATTACTTCCAATGTTATCATGCTCAAAGTATGCCCGTGGAAATTAATGGATAAGACTTAGGTCCATTAGTTTAAATGGGCTTACTCTGAGTATAAGTTAGTTCCTACAAACCCCTTTTTTTGTATCTGGCAATGCCACTTCTTTTTAATCAAGGAGCTGCAATTCCTTGGTATTGGCCTTAAATTTGGAGTTGCAGAATGCTTTCCATCTAATTAAGGGTTCTCTCTCCCATTTAATCTTCTGCCTCATCAATCAAGCAGAGCTGTTATGAATATATAAATATAGAAGGAAATGTTTGACTTTGAGGATCACGGTGATATTACAGAGGACCAACAGACAGGCCCCTTTCACCCTCTTGACTTTATTGTGTAGATTCTGTGGTTCCAGGCTAGCTCTAGTGTCACTGTGCTGACAGGAAGAGAATGCCTGAGGAATTAACTCTTTATTATCAAAAAGCACACTTACAAGCTAGGAAAAGGCATGCTCATCAGTCCTACATCTCTCAGCTACTCCTATGTGTGCACTCAATGAGGCAGTTGCCGCAACAGAGAGGCCCTGTTCCCAACCTCAGTTGTATCTCTCTCCACCCCTCCAAGCTGCACGTAAGCAGGTGGAGACTCTGCCTGTATGTAACCTGCTTCTGCTCCTCCCTCTTCATTCCTCTTCTGGTCCTGGGAGACAACAGAGCAGGAGAGGTGGGGACAGGAGGAGGAGGTGTGGAAGCCCTTGACTTTACACCTGCCTGACCTATCTCTCCCTCCTCCTGCATCTGTTCTTCACTCTTCAATCCTGCAGCCAGTGGTGGATCTACATTTTTGGGGGCCTGAAGCTTGAACTGTCATGGGGGCTCCTTCACAACCAGCAACAAGGTCTAGGTAACTACTGCTATCTTCTTCAGTGGGGTCGTTCCATGACAGATCACCTCACCTTTACAATGCCTGTGCTAGTGACTCTCAAACTTTCGGACTGTTGAAATATATACAACAAAAAATTAATCAATTTGACTCAAATCAGTGGGACCCAAATTGAGTCCACTAGACCCCAATTTTTTAAGCAATGTGGACTAAAGTCGCATCTGGGGCCCCTCTAGAATTAGGTACACTAAAGCTTAGATCTGCCCCTCCCTGCAGCTTCTCCTGCCTCTGACTCTCATTACCTGGCTACTACAGGTTCCCCCAGTTCACAGATCCTTTCTTCCAAGTCAGTCTCCAAACCACCTTCTCCCAGTGCCCACTAATCAGGATCCAGCCACCACTCCTCAGTGTCCAGCCAGTTCCTGACATCTAGGTTGGAGGGAGTCTCCAAAGAACATAAGAAGTGCCTGCTGTTGTTTGTTGTTGTTGTTGTTTAGTTGTTTAGTCATGTCTGACTCTTTGTGACCCCATAGACCAGAGCACGCCAGGCACTCCTGTCTTCCACTGCCTCCCACAGTTTGGTCAAACTCATGCTGGTAGCTTCGAGAACACTATCCAACCATCGCATCCTCTGTCGTTTCCTTCTCCTTGTGCCTTCAATCTTTCCCAACATCAGGGTCTTTTCCAGGGAGTATTCTCTTCTCATGAGATGGCCAAAGTATTGGAGCCTCAGCTTCAGGATCTGTCCTTCAAGTGAGCACTCAGGGCTGATTTCCTTCAGAATGGATAGGTTTGATCTTCTTGCAGTCCATGGGACTCTCAAGAGTCTCCTCCAGCACCATAATTCAAAAGCATCCATTCTTTGGCGATCAGCCTTCTTTACGGTCCAGCTCTCACTTCCATACATCACTACTGGGGAAACCATAGCTTTAACTATACGGACCTTTGTTGGCAAGGTGAGCCTGCTAGATTAGACAAATGGCCCATTTAACCCAGCATCCTATTGTCACAGTAACCAACCAGGTGCCTTTGGGAAGCCCGCAAGCAGGACCCGAACACAAGAGCTATCTCCCCTACCAGTTTCAGCAACTGGTATTTGGAAGCATTGTTGCCTTTGACCAAAGAGGCCTTGACAGAGTTCCTTAGCAGTGAGCCCCTTCCCAAGGAAGAGGCAACAGTGATGGTGAATAGCAGGAGCAGGTGGAGAAGCAGAGCAGAGGCCCTCCCTTGCTAATGAGTCACTGCTGTTTAGTAGGAGGGAAAGATAAAGCGGGTAGGGAAGGTGGTGTGGTGCAGACACAGCAGCAGAGCCACTCCATTTTCAAAGAAGTAAGAATTTAGAAGGATGGTCCAGGTTCAGGAAATGCAAATATTGTTTCAGGAAATGCAAGGTAGGTAGATTCACCTTTAAACAAAAACCGAATCGAATTTCTTCTCTGCCATCCTTTGTTGAGCTAGAGAGTTTTAACTCCAAGTCAGCTATTTTCCCCTGGTATAGTTTATGTTCTTGGCTCTTCTCAAATAACACACTTGAGCTCTTTGCCAAAAAGTGACATTTAATACAGGTTCTGAGCAGCGTGGGAGACGAGAAGAGACAACATCTGGCAAATATTTTTCCATTACAAATGACAAAGTCCGAACATATTTGTGAGTGTGCGTGTGCGCTTTGGAGCACGTTGTGCTTTTGCACAGTTTAGGATAAGGGCCAGTTAGTCCACACTCCTGTTATTTCGTCATAAAAAAGGTAAAGGACCCCTGACCGTTAAGTCCATTCACAGATGACTCTGGGATTGCGGCGCTCACCTTGCTTTACAGGCCGAGGGAGCCAGTGTTTGTCCACAGACAGTTTTTCCAGGTCATGTGGCCAGCATGACTAAGCCACTTCTGGCGCAACGGAACCCCAAAACCAGAGCAGAGCACAGAAACACCGTTTACCTTCCCACTGGAGTGGTACTTATTTATCTACTTGCACTTTTGGCGTGCTTTTGAACTGCTAGGTTGGCAGGAGCTGGGACTGAGCAACAGGAGCTCACCCTGTCACAGGGATTCGAACCACCAACCTTCTGATTGGCAAGCCCAAGAGGCTCAGTGGTTTAGACCACAGTGCCACCCACATCCCACATCTTTCGTCTCATATATATATATATATACACCGGAATGTGCTCCATGGCTTTGTCAGATGCCAATACAGGGGTCGGTTATGAAGCAAGGTTGCACCTTTGTTTGAAAAACACATTAAGAATGGAAGAAATGAGCACGCCTGTTATTTTCATATTATATTAATTGTACAATTGTAGAAATAGTTGCATCATTTTTTAACTGAGTCAGTACTTTTTATCTTACTGTCCAGTACACCTTGGATCCCAAATGCCTTGCGACTCAAACATTTTGGCTCCCGAATGCCGCAAACCCGGAAGTGAGTGTTCCGTTTTGTGAACGTTCTTTGGAAGCCGAACATCCGACGCGGCTGACACGGCTTCCGATTGGCTGCAGGAAGCTCCGCCCCCAATTTTTTATTGCATGGTGGCTATTTTTTGAAAGCCAAATGGTCGAGAAGCGTGTGTTCTTCCCACTTTAGGGACTTGAACTAGCACCTTATCTGCTCAACAAATAATTCTCTGCCCATTAGGCCATGCCACAGTGGCCTTTTTCTATTGCCTGTACTCTATGACTTGACATATAAAAAATAATTTAAATTATTTTTACCCTTAAAAAAAAGTGTTTACTTCTGCTTCACTTCAAAATAAGACTCAAGATTGTATTTCTGGATGGATCCCTGCTATCCAGAATTAATCCTGAGTTCCTGTGTGCTTAAAAAAAAAAAAGTGCATCTAATAAGAAGGAAATAGGAAGAAAGTTTTGATTTAAGAACAGAGAGCGTGTTGGAGAAGTAAACGCCCTGGGTCTATTGTTCTGGTATATCAAAGGGGTACTAATAGGCAAGGGGCTCACACGCTGACCTCTCTTTTCATTTCAAAATCTGATCTTTTGCATGAAGGACACAGGATGAGGGCCTGGAAAAGAACAAACAGAAGGAACCACCTCCCTTAAGTAATTATTTTTAAAACGTGAACAATCATTGATGGAGCACCCGTATTCTGCCCTACTTTAAGCTCTGAAGAAGATTAGATGAAAAGTTTCCTCCCTCCCTTGGCCAAACTCAGTCGAAACTTTGATCCTCAAAGATATCTTAATAGCCATTTGCAGCTTTTCATGATTTTAGACTGGCTTTTGGGAGAGTGGAACATTTTCTCCCCACCCCCTTTTACATGTCTGGGCCTTTTCCCAGGGTTGAATCTTTACAGGGAATAACTTGTTGTTTATCTTTAGCACTAACACTCACGCAGGAATCTTTTTATATTTCACTGAGTAAAGAAAAAGAGTTCCCAACACTACTATAATCACCTTCCATTTAACTAGGGTAAGATCTAATCTGGGTGCACTTCTCATTGTAGAATTTACACAATAGTAGAGTTGGTTGTGAAAACACGATGCCTTTTTAAAACACATTTGAAGCACGTTCATTCCCTCAAAGAATTATGGGCATTGTAGTTTACCCCGCATGGAGTTACAATTCCCAGCAGCTCTTAACCAACTGCAGGGTTCCAGCCCTCCTTCACAGGGAACATACCTGCCAATGAAAATAGGGACGTCATATTCCATAATAATAATGATTTTATTATTTATACCCCACCCATCTGACTGGGTTGTCCAGCCACTCTGGGCGGTTTCCAACATATATAAAAACAAAACAATACATTAAACATTTAAAAAACTTGCCTACACAGGGCTGCCTTCAGATGTCTTCTAAAAATTGAATAGTTACATTACTTATCTCCTTGGCTCAGGGCATTGCATAACTCCATACCCCCCAACATTTCTCCAATGAAAATAGGGACATCCCACCATACCCTCCAACATTTCTCCAATGAAAATAGTCCTAAGGAAAAGGGGGACATTCTGGGATCAAATCAGAACTTAGGATGGCTTCTGTAAATCCGGGACTGTCCCTGGAAATAAAGACATTTGGAGGATCTGAGGGAAGTCTGGGAATGGTACTTCATTGAAGAGATAGAGTCCTCCTAACAATTCCCAGCACCCATAACTACAGCTCCCAGAATTCTTTGGGGGAAGCTATGCCTGTTTAAAATGGCATCATAGTACCTTAAATGCATGGTGTGAATGTGGCCATAGAATGACCTTGAAATGTGATGATACCTGTTGATGACCTCAGGCCTGGACAGAGATTTTAGAAACCTCTGACTCTGGCACGGCTGGAAAGTGGTCTATAAGAGAGTCACACCTGTCACTCTGCCCTCACCCACTGAATAATAATACTTTTATTATTTATACCCCGCCCATCTGGCTGGATTGCTCCAGCCACACTGGGTGGCACTTTTGACTCTGGCCCTTTCCATCACTGGCAAATGGCCCTCAGACCTTTGTCTATGAGGGAATGCAGCCCTCTGGCAAGGCTCCCCACCCCTGTGTGTGTGGGTCTATACAGAAGCTACCAGCTTCAGTGAGTCACACAGCCTAATTTGGAGGAGCCTCTTCAAAAATAGGTGCAGCCTGTAACGGTTAACAATTAAGGCTACCGCACTGCAGACCACTTCAAAGCCGGGCTTGATGTAGACTGAGTTTTCTTTTTCCTGCCAAGGAGGACTTCCTTGTCACACGGAACAAGGAACAGGAGAAAATAGCCCCTCTGCACAGGAGACCATCTATTTGCTAATTAGCCAAGTCAAGTTTGGGCAGGCAGGTGTGCTGGCGTAGCAGGGTAACAGTGAGCCATCCATCCAGTTTCCAGCCTAGGTAGGTTTCGGTTCGAATCCACCTGGCATATCGTCCTTGGTGAGGGCAAGATCGCAAAGAGCGGCAGAACACGTTCTTTGCTGGAGGCCATTGGTTCAGTGCGTGGGTGGCTGCTTTCTACATAACGCTGCCAAAGGAGCCTCAGGACACGGGATGGTGGAGGGCATGGCGGAGCACATGCTTTGCTTATTGAGTCACAAAGGAGCAGAGGAGAAGAATACCAGAAAAGTCTCACGCATTGACTAAAGAAATAAATATATGTAGGCACCTGATCAGTGGTAGAGCACATGGAGAGTTGCAGCTGCCAGTCTGTGTGGGAAGAAGGTGGTTCTCAAACTCTGGCCACCACTTAGCTGTAGGGGAGGTCATTCTCGGTGGACCATTTAATACACTTCTTTAAAAAAAATATCTGAAAATCAAAGCACATACATAACTCATATTTTTTTCCACAGCAAAAACGCTACCATCAAGACTAGCACAGTAGGACTAGCACAGGACCCGGGGCAGTCTACATGGATGTAGCCAGGATTTGATTTTGGGGGGGTAGGCTTAATGTTGGTGGGCAGAACTGAGTTATCTGCAATGCAACTGGTCAGTTAGTTAAGTATTTTTATTTATTTTCTTGATTTGGGGGGGCAGCTGCCCCCCCGCCCCCGCCCCCCGCTATGTCCATGGCAGTCAAACAAGAAAGGCTAGTAAATTTTTCAGGGGGAATGAGACAACTACACCAGTGTTGTATGATGAAAACCAGGCACCCCAAACTAGGGCCTTGTTAGCTTGTTTGATAATTTGGTCTTGGTCAAGAACAGCCTTGATCTCCATCATCAGAAAAAAAAGTAGATCAAGTGCTGCTATTGAACCATAAGTAGGGAATCTAAGGCTTGGGCCTAAATGCAGGCCTCTCCTTCCAGCTCTGGCCCTTCTCCATCTGCCCACGCCTCTTCCCAGGTCATGTCCCTCAGTGACTCTACTCCACACCCACCCTGAGTGCTTTTGCCCAGCCGGATTGGATCCTGGAACTGTGACAATGCCTTTTGTTTGTCTGGATGGAGGTGTGTGTCGAAAACCCCTGAATTTCGTGTGGCTTGAATACAGCCTACTGTACAAGAAAAGGCCTCATCTGTTGCTCCACCCACTTTTTGTACCTGGCCACTCCACCAGAAGGCTCCCCATGAGGGAATACCCACCCTCCAACATTTCTCCATTGAAAAGAGGGGTCCCATTCCATAATGATGATTTTACTATTTATACCTCACACATCTTATTGGGTGGCCCCAGCCACTCTAGGAAGCTTCCAACATATATATACGCTGGGGTTGCACGCTCATCTCGCTCTATAGGCCGAGGAGCCCGGTGTTTGTCCGCAGACAGTTTTTCTGGGTCATGTGGCCAGCATGACTAAGCTGCTTCTGGCGAACCAGAGCAACACACGGAAATGCCGTTTACCTTCCCGCCAGAGCGGTACCTATTTATCTACTTGCACTTTGACGTGCTTTAGAAACCTCGACAGCTTCTCTAAATCAGGGATGTCCCTGGAAAATAGTGAGGGTCTGGGAATATGGCCATTGGGCTGAAGAAGGCTCTGCACCCTTGAGCTAGCAGGACTGATTGTTTGACTTGGTGTAAGGCAGCTTCCTATCTTCTTACCTTACCTCCTGAACTTGCCACCTCAGGAGAAGTTACTTGAACCACAGAACGGATTGAAGAAGCGTTGGCCATCTTGGAACTCTGATAAAAGGAGAGCAAGCAGGAGCCGTAGGCTGAAGCGGACTCAGAAAACTTTGGCTACATGGCGGATACAACAAAGGCCTCTTGATCAATGTAAACAACCTTTCTAGTCCAGGAAACAGTGAGAAGTGAGAGAGAAATGAGGGAGAATTGGCTGTTCCAGACCCCTTGACTGTTCCTGACTGAAAAAGATATTTTAGGTTTGCTGTTCTCCAGTGTTAACAGAGCTTAAATCAAACAGAAGCACCTCCAACTCGCAGGGTGTCCTTCTGCGGTCATCATTGGCAGGATGAGTTGAGTTTCCTGTAAAAAGCTTTGCTGAAGTCTCTCTGAGAGGCTGTAAATCTGACACAGGGCCACAAGCCAGCTTATGCCAACACCGTAAAATGTGGGTCTGGGCACAAGAATATATGGAGCAGGAGGAGAAGACAGGTGAGGTGAGGAGAGGTGAGGGCCTGTAAAAGGGTAGGTTTTGTGCACGATGGTGGCTATGTAGAATTCATATATTGGGATTGCTGCCAGACCTTTTTGTTCTTTCCTTTCTAACCCTTCTGACAGCTTCAGGTTTGAGCTCAGCCAAGTTGTTTCAGAATTTTTCAGTGTCAGCTGTGCAACTATGAAATGCTTCCTTTGTCTACCATGATTTGGGGGGAACGTTATAATAATATTCCATACCAATGTTTCCTCCGCACCCAAACTTTCTGCATCCGCAGAAAAAGCCCTGTGCAGTTCTGAGGTGGAACCCTTGTGTATTGCCAAGGATTCTGGGGCCTGTCCAAGGGTGCACACTCTGATAAGGGAGGACATTGGCCAAGCCTATTGAGTCTCCCCTCTGCTCTGCATGAATTGAGAGTGTTTCTAGAGCCAGCGGCGCAGCAAGAGGGGTGCCGGTGGGTGCGGGCTGCCCTGGGTGTCACCACTTAGGGAGGTGACAAAATGCCGGGCGGCACTCACAGCGGGCCCTGCAGTGCGCCCGAGCCACGCGTCTCTCCTGGGAGAGACATGGTGGCTTTGGTGAGCGCAGGCTCCGCGCTGCCCAAATGGTCCACCCATCGCCTCCCCCTCAGCTATAGGGCGGCTGGGTGGGAAGAGGCAGGCAGACTCCTCGGAGGCGTCCTGCCCTGACTGGCCCAGCCCCTGGGTGCCACCCCAGGCACCCGATCAGGTTGCTGCTGCTGCTGTCTAGAGCAACACTCAATAAGTCTCTGTAGCTGCTTATCTCCATTTTTTTCCCATTACAGTGGTACCTTGGGTTATAAACACCTCGGGTTACAAACACTTCGGGTTACAGACTCCACTAACCTGGAAGTAGTACCTCGGGTTAAGAACTTTACCTCAGGATGAGAACAGAAATTGTGCGTGGCAGCAGCGGGAGGTCCCATTAGCTAAAGTGGTACCTCAGTTAAGAACGGTTTCAGGTTAAGAATGGACCTCTGGAACGAATTAAGTTCTTAACCAGAGGTACCACTGTACTGAGGTTTCCTAAATTGCATTAATTTGCTAGCAGAAGCAAAGTAAACTTTGCAAGATCTCAGCTGCAAAGAATATTTTGCACGAGTCTTACTCCTTTTGCAGGGAAATTAAGACTGTAATCCCAAACACGGTGAATGAGTCCCACTGAACACACTGGGACTTTCTTCTGACAACAGGTACTTAGGATTGCAGTGTAAGAGACATTTTGAAGGTTAGCATACACAAATAAAAGGCATTAAGGATGCAATCCTAAGCACACTTACCATAATTGACAGTTTTATCCCCCTTGAGCTCAGTGGGGGTTGCTTCCAAGTAGGCAGGTACTGAACTGCACTGGGATTCACATTGTCATTCTTAATATAGGTGGCAGTAGGAGGAGGGTTTTTGTAAAGGTTGGTTCATGAACGGGATACAGTTTACCCAATTTCACAAAATTTATACACCTCTTTATTATAATAAAACCTCAAACTGGTTTACAGAAAGAATAAAATAATAAAATTATAAGGGTTTTTTGTGTTTTTTTTAAAAAAACAACAACAAAACAACAGTTACAAACATCCCAAGAATAATTAAAATCGAGTAGCTAAAAACCAGATTAAAACTGTCAACATTCTGCACGGCTGGATAGCCTTGCCTAAACAAAAATGTCATGAGTCAGGGAGTTCCAAAGTGTGAGTGCAGCCACCCTAGAAATACTAGTAAGGTTTTCAAGATAGAACAGAGGGTAAATGATCTTAGCAGCTAGCTCCTGAACCTTTCTCAGCTCAAGGGCCACACTCCCTCTGGGACAACCTTCCAGGGGCCACATGCAAGTGGTGGGTGGAGTCATGGATCTGACTCCTATCTTTGGACAGCTGGCTACACTGCAGCCATGCAAGAGTCAAAGGTTTCCATAAACCCACCCACAACTCTCCACTTTCTTTGTTAGCAAGAAGCATTATCGCTGTTCAAAAGAACATTCCAACCAGGTGAATGCACTCAAGAGCATGGAGCAGGACTTGTGAAGGAGGTAACCTGGGGAGGGGTTAGGGAGAGTTTCAAGGTCCAGACAGAATTGCTTGGAGGGCCACATTTGGCCCCTAGGCCTGATGTTCCCCATACCCCAGCTTTAGGAGCTGCGCACAAGGGGAAATACTTGTGGTCTTCCAGCACTGCAATGGGGAAAAGCTGTGCCTGGCCCACTTCTACATTCTGTGAAATTCTGAAAAGGACAATTTTTGAAAAGACGAGGACCCAACCACACTGCAGAGAAGTAGGCAGGAGATCACAATTGATTTTTTTTTTTTAAGAGACTGGAAACAAAAGACAAGTGTGCAAGGGCCAACCCACCTGCTGACAGGTGCGGTGGCGGAATGGAGACGACAAAAGCAAGAGTTCTCATAGGGGGAATATTTGTGACAATACTCAAGGTGTGGAACTCCATGCCCCATGAAATTCATCAGCCGCCCCCCATTACATTTCCAGTACCTTCTGATGGATTTTTATTTTATTTTTTCAAATTCTTTTTATTACTGCTGGCTTGTTTCCTCTGCTGCCTGTATCACCTATTAAATTTCACTGATTATTTTTATGCTGCAATATTGCTTTATTTGATGCATGGTTTTAATCTGTCTTTATCTTTTCTGTGAGCTTCCCTAAGTCCCGTTATGTAGTGGAAATGCAGGCTATAAATCTCCTTCTAAATAAATAAAGACACGGAGGAGGAAAACAAGGCAATTGTTGTTTCCTTGGCTTCTTTCTAAAGGACCCTACCCTCTCTTCCAGTTGAAATCTTTTAACAGAGATGTGTCAGAATGTTTAAGGAGAAGGTTTATCCAAAGCATGACAGTAAGTTTCTTCTTTAAATCCAGTCTGCAAAATCAGGGTAGCTGGCAAGCCTACCTCTCGCATATTCCAACTCTGATGCTGTTTCCTCTGAAAATAGTTCCCTGTCTGGTCTTCACATAGGCTCAAGGGAGAGGAAAAAACCAGAAGCTTAGCTCTTTAAAAAGAGTGAGCGAACTTCTTTTTAAATCCTTTCATCTAACTTCTGGTTACTGAGAATGAGTTCTTTGCATATAAGGATAACTTTGAAAAGCTGTAAGCAGCAGAATGGTTAATGAGGAACCCAACCCAACAGTATCATTCCCTTGTTTTGGCATGGCATCCATCCACCCAAAGCCATTTTTCTGGGTGTGAATCCACTTTCACCTCTTCTGGAGAACTGCCTTCTCCACTGCACCAAGCTCTCCAACTGGAAAGCTGGCAAGGAGGACCATGTCATGTGGTATCTCACCGTCTCTGCGATTCTCATTAAGTTTTCCATCCACCCATCTACGGGAAGAAACAGACTCGGCTTGTTGCTGCCTCGCCTTTTGGAGTCTGTCCTCCTGTGCTGAGTGCCAAGGTGCAAACACCCGGCTCCAGGTTCAGCAAGCTCTTAGCTCAGTCGCTTACACAACACAGAAAAGAGCTGGTGGAAACCAGCACAGTCCATGCTCACACTGACAGATCATGCTAGATCAAAAATGACTGGAAATGTCCATTTCTCTCTCCTCTCCTCTTTGTAGAAGCTAGGAACCAGCAAGTTATGAAACAGATTTTGCGGCTACCAAGAATTTAATTCACTTATTTTGAACATAAGAAGAGTGAGTCCTGCTGGATCTGGCCAAAGACCCATTGGGTTTATCATCATCTTATTTATATACTACCTTTCCACAAAAGAATTGTGCTCAACACAACTTACAACAAAGAGAACAGCGTTACATCTCAAAATCAAGAACCGCAAAACCAATTTCATAACATGAATAATAAAATAGCAACGCAAGAGCTGATGTAAAGGTAAAGGTAAAGGGACCCCTGACCGTTAGGTCCAGTTGTGACCAACTCTGGGGTTGCGGTGCTCATCTTGCTTTATTGGCCGAGGGAGCCGGCATACAGTTTCTGGGTCATGTGGCCAGCATGACTAAGCCGCTTCTGGCAAACCAGAGCAGCGCACAGAAACATCATTTACCTTCCCGCCAGAGCGGTACCTATTCATCTACTTGCACTTTGACGTGCTTTCGAACTGCTAGGTTGGCAGGAGCAGGGACCGAGCAATGGGAGCTCACTCCGTTGTGGGAATTCGAACCGCCGACCTTCTGATTGGCAAGTCCTAGGCTCTGTGGTTTAACCCACAGTGCCACCCGCGTCCCTGAAGAGCTGATGTAGGAATATACAACAACAACAACAACAACAACAACAACAACAACAACAACAACAACAACAATAATAATCCTGTAAGTGTAACAACAGTCAGTACAGTTGCAAGATTATACCTTGTAGAAATAGCAAAAACACGGGCATCTGAGAGTTTTACCCTGGTTCTAAAAAACACTCACCAATGATGTAGCTCACAGTTCCTCTCCTGCAGCAACACCTTGCCAAGTTTCCAAAGGCTAGAAGTCTCATATGCCTTAGATCAGGCATATGAGCAACCTTTTTCAGCTGTGGGCCGGTCCACTGTCCCTCAGACCATGTGGTGGGCTGGACTATATATTTTTTTTTGGGGGGGGGGGAAGAATTCCTATGCCCCACAAATAAACCAGAGATGCATTTTAAATAAAAGGACACATTCTACTCATGTAAAAACACGCTGATTCCCGGACCGTCCATGAGTCGGATTGAGAAGGCAATTGGGCCACATCCGGCCCACAGGCCTTAGGTTGCCTACCCCTGCCTTAGACCACAACCTGTGTTTTGACCTGTCCTTACCAGATACCCAAGGCAGCAAGGCAGGCCAGTAGTTGCAGCACCACAGATAGCTCCAAGTGAGAAACGTGCTCTGATAAAAGAAAGGAGACGGGGCCATACAAATCTGTTCCTCCAGTAGGCCTTTCCAGGCTACAGCTCCTTGGCCTAGAGGCTGGGACTCTTATAAGGTGGAATCTGTGACTTGCAGACAAGCACTCTCTTCCCCTGCCCCCTGCAGTCTCTTGTACTGCAGGCATGGTAGTAAATAAAGTAAACAATTCCTCTTATGAGTCAGACCCAGGGGATTGCAGTCATGGGACTTCTGCCTCAGCTTCTGCAGACTTCTGACTACCACGCCTGATGTTCAGTGGGCTGAGAACCACCAGTTTTGGGCTTTGTCTGTTCTGAAACACCAGGACCTTGGTTTGATTCCCCAGTTAGCAGTACAGCAGCTGCAGAGTTGACTGGCTCTTCCTCTGGCTCTTAAGCTTAAGGTCAAAATACTTTGGGATCATAATCTAGAATCTGAAAGTGAAAAGTCACAATCGTATATCCCTTTTGTGCTCATTTCTGAATGACACGTAGAGTGATATCTCTACTGGAACTTGCAGAACAAAATGGCATCGTGTCACTTTATAGTAAAGTCTGCTTCTCTTTGTTTTGAAAACTAAAAGGCATCATCATTTCAGTGAGATGGCTTGTCTTGCAACCTGCCTCCTGAGGTTGGGCAGGGCCACACTTCTGTGGCTTAAATTGCCGACTGGAGCCAGGAAGCTATTCCGAGAATAGCTGTCCCGGCTGGCATCACCAACTGCTGTTGTTGCAGTGGGTGTGTGAGAGAAGCCCATAGCACAGGCCTGATAAATGCTGCAGCAAACTAAAAACAAACATGCAAGGGAGCCAAAACAGTCCCATCAGCAGCTGAAGGAAACAAGCAAGTTGGAAAACAGCAGTTCAGCACCTTGAATTTCTCTCTGCTTATCACTCCATATGAATGATGGCGAGGGCATGTAACTCACTGGTTGGGACCCACTAGTGACCATAGCCTTACCTAAAGCAGGTCACAAGAAGATTACTACCACCATGAAAATAGAAGATTAAGAAATGGGTCCCCAAATGCATGTTGGGATTAAGTGTGGGTCCTAGGTCTGAAAAAAAGTTTGCATGACCTACTTCTTCTTTCTGCTCTCTATATTTTTCAGAGCTGAGATTAATTCTGCTGGAACTTTTAGCCAGATCCCTTGGAAAAGGGAAGTATGAATGCATGCTTTCCATCTCTCTTTTTGCAGGGGGGGATGATCAAGGGGAGAGAAGTGAGTAGAGGGGGTCACACAAAAATCCTGTGTATCCACCCGACCCCCAAATGGGCAACTCTTGCCTTAGTAGGCAAGCCCAGAAGTTCCTATGTTGCAGGTCATTGCCTTGCCCTTTCAGACCAAAGGAAAGGTGGATTCACACCCTGATCATGAACACCACATGGATCTCTCAATATATGATATCCTATCAAATACAGTGCAGCTCCTGAAGAGTTGAGCTATCCAGTGTTGCAGAGTGTGAACCAGGCCAAGGGTGTTTGTTGGCCAGCCTTGAACCATTTTAACTTCACCTGTCACCAGCTTCTTATTCATGGCAACATTCCTAGCCTACCTCCCCTTCCTTGTTTTCTCCAATATAAGCTGCAGAGCTTTCTGGGCAGCAAGTAAGCAGGTTCTTGTGCCATGTCTTCACTGTAGAGAGGTCAAGCGAAGTAACAGCAGAAACATTTATGTAAGATGTAGGGATATATTGGAGGATCATGCAATTTCTGAAAAAAGGTAGGGGGTATGTTATTACCACCAAGCAACAGACATAGTTGCAATCCCCCCCTCCCCTTGTATTTTTTAAGCTTTGGAAGATTATTTTGGTGCTATTTGTTTCATTTGACCAGAGGTGAAAATATTAGTTTGGAACACCCCCCACATACCCAAAGGTCAGATAGTTAACCGAAGAGCTGTATTCCAAATGTCCTACAGGTTTAGCCTGCCAAAGGACAAATCCAGCTCTGCACATTTCTACCTTCCATAAGCTGCTTACATCTTCTTTTAACAGATTCAAATTTCCAGGAAGATATTAACCTATGTTTAATTAAACATCTGAGCAGCCCTGACTGCAGACCCTTACCCCTGTCCACCCCTTCACCACCAAGATTTAAGGCATGGATGGGCATTTGTGGTCTTCCCAGATGCTGTTAAGACTTCCAGATTCAATCAGCCTCAGCCAAGAGAGTCAGTGGCCAGGGATGATGGGAGCCGAGAGTCCCAACAACTGGAGGGCCACAGGCTTAACTAGTTGTCATTACCTAGGTTCAAAGGGGGGTTGCTATGCCTTTAAGAGCCATGAAACAGGGAGAAGCCCGACAGGAGGCTTTTTTTTGCCTGCTAGAAGTATTATACCTGCTGAGCTTCTTTTCCATCCTCTTATAAAACATCAGTGTCTTTGCTCAGGGACTGATAAAAACCCCTGCACTAATCTATTGCATTTTTAGGTCTGGGATTTTGATCTGCGTTGATCCAGAGGATAAATTCAAGATTTCTAGTTTATTGGAACCTAATAGAAAGATCTTTACATGGGCTGGAGCTTAGCAAAATGGCCATTTCCTTTTGCATTCATTTACCATTTGCCGCATTCTTGAGATTCACTCCCCAAAGGGCCTTAACTGTGCAACTTGTTCCACCCTATAGAATACATGATTATTATCAATGGGAAACAGTATCATCGCTGATGGCAGCAGCATCCAAAGCCTCACACTTGATTAGGCCACAGCTGTGAGCAATGAAGAATCCAGTACCGTACATGTGAGAACTGAGGCTAAAGCAAGAGACCATACACTTACCTGGAACAGGGCCACAAGCGGCTAGAAGGGTATTACAAGTGGTGTGTGGGAAGACAACCTTCCTGCAACTTTGTGCCCCTACAGAGTACAACTCCCATGAGCTCCAACCAGCATGGAATGCGTTTCTAATGGAACAGTCTAATAGAACAGCATGTTACTTGCGCTCAATACCCATAGGTTCCACCGTATGAACATAATTGGTTCCTGAGAAATGGTCTGTAAGGCAAGCACTCATGTTGCGAGCTGACGGTTTCCATGATTGTCTATGGAGAAAATCCCAATGCGTTCCTGTCCCTGACTTTCAGTAGTTGTGTTTGATTGGAGAATCTTTCCAGGAGCTGAATAACTGCTCACTGATTTGTATATTGTTTGGATATCTGAATTGGAGGTCTGTGTAGTGACATTAGGGTAGAAATCTTTCACGTGAGGATAACCGAAGAGCTGTGTGCCAAGTGTTCACATAGTGGGATTTGCTTGTACATCTCTTGATGAAGAGGTGTGGTAGTTTCCTCACTTTCTTTAGGTCAGGGGTGAAAACTGGATGTGGGAAGGGGGCAGATCCAGCCAACCCTCCACAGGCCACTTTTGACAGTGGCTGGGGCCATCCCCATCAAATATCCTGATGTCATATAGTGCAAAATACCAACACTGCTGAATTGAAACCACATCTGCAAATCTAACGTTCCTTTGCAGCTGCAGCTTGAGTTTGGCACTGTTTGAAGACAAGGATTTACCTGTCCCCACACCTACCCATACATCAGGTGACTAACAGGTGGGTGCGGCTTGAGCCAAATGGGCCAGGTGGGGAGGTTGCCAGGCCACAAGCTCCCCATCCCTGCTTTATGCTGAATTGGAATCTGACCAATACAAATGAGTTGAATTGCTTTCAGTGCTGCCGGAAGACTGGCTCATTATTAGCTTTGTTATCCACCATTTGGCTTCTTTGAACACACACACACACACACACACCTACCAAACAGTTTAAAAAGCACAGAGAAAAACAGACAAGATGCCTCAGTTTTATTTTGGGGTGGATGCGTACAGAAATAATTGCAGTTAAAGGCAAGCTTCACATTTGAGGGTTGCTTCATCTTTAAAACCAGCAAAGCAGTCAGATTTCTGCCCATGTAATCAGAGACAGGCTACAAGTTACAGCTGTGCATTTAGAAATGAGAGGACCTTCGTCCCATTACATATCCCAACAGGCAGGGATGCCTGAAGTCCTGCCTTTGAACCTGCCTACCCAAGGAAAGCAAGCCCTGGGCAAAGCCCAAGGAGCAAGGAGTAGCTTTGGGTTTTGGGGGAGGCTTGCAATTTGAGAATTAACTGTTGTTCTCCTCCCATTAAACCAGCTTTTCCCAACCTGATGCCCTCCAGATGTTTTGGATACAGCTCCCACCCAAACATCTGGAGGATGCCAGGTTGGGGGAGACTGAAATGAGCTCTACCAGATTGGTGACTTTCTTTCAAAGACTTCCAAATGTTGGATTTTTTTTTTTTAAAAAGCAGCAATGAGGGGAACTCCTTCCCTTGTACAAGGAGTGATTCATTACTCCTTTTATCTGCCCAGACCTGGCATCAATGGGCAAATGACAGCTCCCACCATAGCCAGCACCATCATCTCTTATTTTTAACTCATAAAAAAACAATGGCCCAGTACTGAGGCAGCTGCAGCAGACTTCCATCATTTTCCACATCCCCAACGCCTCTGTAGCCCAACCCCTATGAGTGAGTGTTGGAGCCCAGAGGCATTTGATAGAAGTAGTGACAAAGGCTGTAGTTGCCTTGTCCAGTCCTCGGCTGAAGTATTGGGTGGCTAGAACTTTGTTGCTTTCAGCATCCTAACCTGTTCCTTCTGCTCACACCTGTGGAGGTTGACCAGGGAAAGCCTGGGTCCCACTGGAGGGCACTTTGCCCAGGGCCTTTGATTTGAGCAGAGCCCTCCCCTCAACCTGGGAGGTCAGGGAGAGTTAGGGATTCATGCCACTATAGCATCCACTGCCTATTGGGATACTTATGGACGCTTCAGAATTCTTGGTGGACAGCTTCCCAAGGAAAGTGAACGAGGCAAAAGTATTCTGGATGGTGGTCACTTCAGACTGCAGTTTGAAACTTAGCATTTTCGAACACTCCCCAGTAAAAGAAACTCTCACGTGTGCATCGGGTGGGGGAAAGATCCAAGTCCTTCTCTGATGTGCTAACTTGTCAACTGCAGAGAACTTCTCTTGGTTGAACTTCCTGGGGGTTGCTCTGTTTAAGGAAAGCACCCATGAAGAGCCAGCAAGAGGGAAAAGATGCTCTCTCTTTTTGCACCTGCAGTCCATTGCAAAACACCCTCTGCTTCCCAGACAACACAAAGGTACCTGCTCCAGCTCTGACCAATATTGCATTTGCCACCCAAATGCACGTGAAATAGTTTGCCACCTCCTTTCTTATGCTGCTTTAAAGATTGCTTTGGTATTTCAGAAAGTTAGGTACTTTGAAACAAACAAAGCAAAACAGTCTCATTGGGTCAATGCCTGTAGCCGATTTGTGTCTGGAAAAGAATACCAATACCAATGTGTTAATGAAAATAAATATTTGTAAACCACTGACCCAGGACTGTGTTTTGCTGATGCTTCTTTTTTGTTTGTTAAAAAAAGAAGAATAAGTACGTTACACCCACATGCTGGGCTTCCTGCTGGCTTGTGCTGGTAAGAGCAATCAAAGGTTCCAAGAAACAATCCTCAGAGCAGTAATGCTATTTGTGAGGCACTTCTTGAGCACAAGCAAGTTAAAATGCTATCATAGCCCTTTAAAAGTTATGTTAGGAAAAAGTGAGTTTGTTTCACTTTCCCTGCTGTGGCCTCCCCAGATGTCAGAATGTTTGACTGAAGCTACTCTGGAAAAATCAACCAGGGTATTGAAACTACAGTTATGAAGACCACACCATTTTACACCTTAAAACAAGCACCATTCACATTACTTTTGAAGTTTTTTCCCCTGAAGTGCACAGTAAGTAGGGTTAAGTATACAACCCCTTGACTCATCCAAACCTACTGCTGCCTTTAACCCTTATTGGCTCTGCAACAACTCAGGATTACAAGTTGACAAGTCCGATATTTGATTTCTCATGGCTTCCAGTGGTGGTCCCTTGAAGGCTTCCAATCTCACATGCAAGTGTCAGTTCCAAATTCTCCTTACCCACTTGCAAGCAGACTCCAGCAACTGGTATGCAGACAAGAGTTATTTTCCATGAACAGATTTGTAATTCCCATTTATTGTCAAATAGGCAGTTAAGAGAAAAGGAGAACACATTTGATCCTGAATGGAAAAATAGAGAGGGGTGGTGGTGGTGGAGAGAAACAACATGGCCAGAACAAATAAACTGCTACCTTAAATGGCTACTCTTAAGAGGGCAGTAGCACACAGCCAAGTAAGGAGGAAGTTAAAGAAAAGTTTAAAAGTATTGCAAATGGTTGGTTAAAAAAAGAGTTTATATCATCCGAGTGGCTGAAAGCTGCTTTGAATGCAACTAGAATCATACGTGCAAAAACACGAGTGTGTCTTGGAGGTCGTTGGCCTGCTTGATGTTTGTTGCGTTTTACGTTCTGCCTGGGGAGGAACAGGAAGGTGTTAACCTTTATGGAAGCTAGAGCATCAAAGGGCTTCCAAGAGAGTTCTGCCTTTCATCCAAATTTGATAGGGGTACAGGATTGAAGTGGCTCTTCGTGTTCCCTGCCGGGCACTCCTCCGGCTGCTTTGGCACACACGCACGCAGACGCGTGCAAACAGACACACACACACACACACGCTGTATCCCAGCACCGTCAGGAGACAGCCTAATGCAGCTTTAAACTGGCGCGGCTCCTGAACAGCTTTAAGTATTTATCAACTCAATAGGTCAAAAGTCTGCAGACACTGGGTGGAGCAGCAGTATGCCACAAAACTAACAGTTGTCCTCCTGGAATAGAAAAATGGAAAAAAAGAGAGAGGGAGGGAGAGAGAGGGAGCGAGGGAGGGAGGGAGAGAGAGAGAGAGAGCAGTTGTCAGCTCAAGATTAAAACATTGGCCCTTGTCCACAACACACAACTTTTCTGGATAGTTAAAAAAAACAAACAAACCAGGAGGGAGGATTAAGCCGTGGTAAACTAAGTACACAAAATATTTGAGTTTGTAAAAATAGCAAGAGGTTTTTCCTCTGTCAACATACAAAGAAATTCAGCTAAAAACTTTTGCAGGTTTTGTAGCTCTGAAAGGCATGGGGGACATGGAGAATGCCTTGATTTCTTAAAAGGGTGGGACAAAGTATTTTTTTTTATTCATGCCCCCTCTTTTAAACTCATGCTCCCCCTTTAAAACATCACATTGCTTAAAAAAAATATGTCCCCCAACTCCCCCCTAAAACCCAGAGTTTGGATGACCATTTGTCATGGGACGCTTTAGCAGAGTTCCCTGCATTACAGGGCGTTGGACCAGATACCCCTTGGGGTCCCTTCAAACTCTACAATTCTGATTATTCTGATTCTGGTAACAAAAGCAAAGGGGTGCAGCTAGCGTGCTTCATGACCCTGTGCCCTGTGGTTATAATATGCGGTCCTAGGACTCCTGAAGAAGGCAACACTTGCCACCCTTTAGACATAGGCGCAGATCTTTGCACAACTGGTGTGAACAGTTGCTCTTCCCAGCTGTGGTGCCACCTACGCCTCCTTTAGTATCAGACAACTTCCCCCTTCTTCTGAATGATGAATAGGCATCAGCAAGTGCACCACTGTGTGCCTGCACACTCTTGTACTAAGACACCTTTGTAATTCTTTATCCTAAGCTCTTTTAAAGCAGAAGCAAGGATGGGCATTTCATTGCCCTAAAACCCAGGGCTGCCACACGTCCGAGATTTCCCAGACATTACCAGGATTTCAAAAGCAGAAATGACATCTGGGGGCAGGGAATATGGCAACCCTGTATTTGAAATATGGCAACTCTACATTTGACAATCCTTTCTCAATGCACTAACCCACTCTTTTTCTAGCCAGCGACAACTCGTTTAATTTTTACACATTTAAAACAAACCCACCCTCCAACTGTGGCCACCTGCTCCAGGTTGATTTCTTCAACCCAAAGCTGAACGGCAGAGGTACCAAGTCCACAGGGATCAACAAGAACTTTGCTGTACAGTGGTACCTCGGGTTAAGAACTTAATTCGTTCTGGAGGTCTGTTCTTAACCTGAGGTACCACTTTAGCTAATGGGGCCTCCCGCTGCCGCTGCAGGATTTCTGTTCTCATCCTGAAGCAAAGTTCTTAACCCAAGGTAATATTTCTGGGTTAGCGGAGTCTGTAACCTGAAGTGTATGTAACCCGAGGTACCACTGTATTTGCATGGATGGGTTCTCTAGCATGCAGCCAAGTAAGGAAAATGGCAGGTACCTGGGTGCAAATACAGTGTTTGTTGGTGTTTAATATATGTTTGGCATTCCTTCATTTCAGTGCTGAAGTCGTTGCCAAGTATTTCAGACACACATTGATCTGATTAATGGGAATTTAGTACCCTTTGGCTGTGGTGGCAGAGGGGAAGGGAGCGTTGCCATAGGGCATATGCCAGCGCTGTATACAAAGCACATAATCTACCTTAGCCACCTGACCAGAAGTTGGATAAGCTGCCAGATGTGGTGTGGGGGAAGCCACACCCTTTATGAAGGAGACCTTAAATATACATGAGCAAGGTGGAAAGTTGGTTGTTGCAATCAGAGAAACTTTCTGAGAAGGGGAGGGGGAGCTCTTCCAAAGCAGTGTGTTCAAAGCCATCTGGCTGCTGTCCAAATTTAAGAGGCTCATTTTGTTCTCACTTCATAAAGCTCTGTTACTTACTGAAGGGGGAGGAAAAACCCATTATGGCTACAGACGCAGTAGCTGTAAACAAGAAAAGAAGAAAACTACACCATCTACTTGGTATCAGCAGACTTTTCTTCTAGGAAGGCTTTAGGCAGCTATGGTTGGGCGGGTATGGAATTGATATTTCCTTACAGCGGATTGCTGTTTTCAGTCTCCTGGAGGGCCCAATTCAAATCAGGAACTAGTCAATATAATAATGTTCAGTAAGACCTGCAAGGTAAACCCTCCTTGCAATCCCACAGAGTGTGGTGCTTCCAGGGGTGGCACATGGAAGTCCTTTGCTGCTGTGGCACCCTGTCTGTGGCAAATTTGGCTCCCTCTTTGAACTTTAGGTGGGGTGTGAAGATTAACCCTTTTGATCAGGCCTACAGCATAAAATTATGCCTTTTGCTCTTTTTAAAATGTGGTTTTAATGTATCTACTGTTTTGTTATATTTTGATATGACTGATTTTGCTTTTGAGCCGACCTGAAAGGATCTTAGTCCTGAAAAGTGGAACAAAATAAGTAAATCTAACAGTACTTTACTGTCACTTTGAAGGACCAGCTCCATCTGGATCAAAATCATCTGTCAGAGCTGATCTTTTGAGTGGTGGATAGTACTGGAATCCTTTTCTCTGCCAGAGGTAGGGCCCTTTTCTGTCTTTGGTTTCCATGAGAACTTCAACTAGAGCAAGAATGGGGAACCTTTGGCTGTCCTGATGTTGTTGAACTTCAACTCTAACAATCTCTGGCCTTTGGCCAGTCTTGCTGAGGCTGATGGAAGTTGTAGTTCTCCAACGTCTGGAGGACTAAAAGTTCCTGGGGAGGCTTCCCTGTCTCTGAATCAGACAGAGAGAAGACTCGTTGGCCCTTCTGTTGGAACTTTTTCCCAGTTGTACTTCTTTTCATTGCCTTTTGTCCCCCGTGTCTTTATGGACCTGTTGACGTAGCTTTTGATTCGGGTGTCTTGGTACCGGGAGGAAGAAGAGGGAGGACGATGGCAGAGAAGCCTGGGAGGCAGAGGAAGAGTCCCTGCAGCAGGATCTGTCATCTTTCCCTGCTTGTTTTGGGCCTTCCTTGCAGCTGTGTTTGCTTCTCTTCCTCTTCTGTTTCTTTGGGGAAAGCCCACCTTCTGTTGTAGGGAGTGCTGTCTCTTTCCCCCTACCTGGGCTTCTTCTGCTCCCTGGGCAATCTGCTCCTGCACCCGATCCACTGTTATGGAGGGAGAAAGTGGGAATCGGGAGTAGAGAGGATTTAATTTACTCATCTCTGGGCATCTCTTAGGAGTTTGGCACTAATCTCAGGCCTGGCATGGAAGACGCTGGCTGGCCTTCCTCCTCCATGTTATTGGATGTAACCTGTTCCATGCTATGGGTCATGGATGAAAAACCCTATCTTCCTCCTACTCTGCCTGAATAAGTGAGAGAGTTGGGACAATTTGTGACATTTAGGTGCACAGCCTGTGGGTTTTTGCTTGCCTCCTCTGTGCTCTTGCTCCTGCCACTGTGTCTCAAGCCTCCTATCCACGCCCGAGGCTAGACATCATTGTGCTCCTTCGTTGCCAACGGTGCCAGGAAACAGCCAACTGGCATCCACCTTGTTCCCAGCCACTATGGAGAAGGCTGGGGGCAGAAGGGAGAGGGATGACTGGGGCTAGACAGCCCTGTGGTTGCTGGTTTCCCCCCGTCACCTCTAATTCAAGGTGGCAGATTGCAAGGAAGGGGGAAAAGACAAGGAAAAAGAAAAAGAAATCCCAAAACCTAGATGTTTTAGGTTTTAGGGGCACCAACTGGTCCAAAGCGCTCTAGGCAGAGGCAGTTTAGGAACCAGGATGCATCTTCTTCCTGGAGAGGACCGTAAAGATTTGGACCTTGGCAGTTGCCCAGGAAGAGGCACCACCTTGAAGTTGCCACAACTAATGTCAAGTAATGGCTACTCAGCAAGGAGACTTCTAGCAGAATATTAAGGGCCCAAGCTAGCAAAGCAGTTTTCCTGCCACAAGTCCAACTGGAGGGAAAGGGAGTTCTGCAAGAGCCATTCTTTGCTCTCACATTGCTCTCATTAAATTAAATGAAGTTTATTGAGAGGAAAGCCTCCTGGCTTCACTGTGCACATCCACATAGCAATGGCCAGATCTTCCATTGCTAGTCCTTCATCATAAGTTGAGCAGGACACCAAAAGGAAGAAGAGGTTTTCCCTTTTCTCTTAGCCAAACTAGATTCCACAAGATTACAAGGCAAGTTGTAGAAGGCCCGGCTTCTTGATTTTCTTCTCTTTTTGAGTTTTACACAAAGAGGCTCATGAATACTATAAGTGGACATGCTTTCTTTTCATGCATGGATGAAAAGTCTCTTGCAGAAAGGGCAACTGGTTCATCCTATTTCCTGCCAAAAAGGCAGCCACCAACGGCTGCAATGCTTTTACTAATTACCATCGAGCTCTGCTGAGCATCACAATGTCACGAGTTACAAATTGGGTGAATTGGCCCTTCATCATTCAGTTCTGATTTGAAGTGATGAAAGAAACATATAGTTGATTTACCTGTTAGTCGAATGTCACCAATATATACAGGCTACTTCTTTAGTCATGGGGAATCAAAGTATGATTATCATGGGGGAAAGCTGCATAACAGAACTTTTTAGACATGGATGGCTTCTTTTCTGAGTTCTGAAAATACCAGCATTTTCTGAAAAAGACAGACAAGCTTCTAGCTCTCCCGGATTCAAAGGTGGAAAATGAAGGTAGACTGGCAGTGTGTTAAAGGTGTGGGCTACTTGGGTGCCAAGAATATTTTCAAACTTTCTCTCCCTCCCCTTTAAATATCAATATCCTACACTCCCTATTGCTCTCAAAGGGACATTAATTAATTCCAAATTACTCTGCTTCCTAGTCAATGACCAAGCAAGCTCACAACACTGGGGGGAAATGAACCTTCCAAGAAACTTGCCAATTAAGTAATTCACCACTGTGAAAACTTATCATTTTGAGGAAATATTATATAATCAGTTGTACAGTTATATGGCAAGATTTCTGAGTGACGCTATGAAAGTACGTCACCATAGGTTCTAAGAGCTATCTTCACACCTCATGATGTCTGGACAGTTTTATCCTACTATGTTCCATTGACTGTGTTGTGTTCTGATCCATGTATACAACACACTTTTTATGCCAATAAAGGAGACTGATAGGGTACTACAGTTGTACAGTTGCTGCTTGCTATCAAGGTAGGCACTGGAGCCTTAAGAATAAAGTGAATATGGTATATGAAGTCAACAGACTGAAAACGCATAAGAGTAGCACAACCATGGCCCTGTGTAGATGCCTTTCCCTGTAACTGAAGCCCTTGCATAAGGTCTAAACCCCCAATGTAATTTCCCCTGTAATTACCCCTGATGCAATCCAGCCATTGGCGTCTCTCTCAGGGGAAAGAGCTTTGGGTAGACAATAGTAAACATGGGCTGGCTGCAACGGTGGCAGTGTCCCAGAGGGCAGTACAGCAATTCCAAGAGACTCCTGGGTAATGAGATTGGATTCAGGAACTTCAAATCTAGAGGTGGGGAGGAAACACAGAGACGGTGACTTCAACAAAACAAATTCATAGCTATTTTAACATTACAAACAAGCTGGACACACTTGAACAAAGAAATGGAAAACAACAGCTCTGATGGTAACCTGGGGGCGGGAGCACAATAACAGGGAATAGCTCTGCTCAACAACAACAACAACAACAACAACAAAAGATTGTTTTCCTCTTCACTGAAATCCTTTCTAGTTTTCAGATGCAGTATCATGAAATGTCTCCTGCTTTCTATCTTGCTTATGTTTGGAATGAGAATTGGAATGGTTGTTATATTATGCAGCAAGATCATCCCTGAGGGTGTTGAACGGCCATCTGCCATGGACGCTGTCGTTGAGATTTCTGCATTTGTAGGGTGTTGGACTAGATGACCCCTGAGTCCCGTCCAACTCAACAATTCTATGATTAATCTAAATAGGTTTACAGGGCCTAGTAATCTGCCCCTTCAACACTAGACTTCTAGACTTGCAACTCAAAAGCTTGAAATGCTACCGAAATGTAGTGATAAAACCTATTATCAAGCAGTAACAGTGATTTTAGCTATATAAAGGGAAAGATCTCAAGTGCATTATTGCTAGCTACCATACCTCCTCCCATTGATTAGCGCCAAATTCCCTGCAATATGGTGCATAGTTCTGGGCCAACATTCCATTGCTGGCCTAAATAAAAATAACTGCGTCAAAGAGGTATGGTTGGAGTAGCAAAATGCTGGCTTTTAACTTTGCACCGCTTTCTTGGCAATTGGGCTCATCTGCTCATTCACATTCATCCTAATTATGTTTTTCCAGCCTCCCTACTTCCCAAAGTAAGAGATCATTAGCTCCCAAGGACTTTTGAGATATAGCTTGACATTCAAGTTCCTGTTAGGAGCTGAAGCCCCATGTGGCGGCATGATGCAAAATGCAGACAAGCCATGGGCCAGTTTTCAACAAAGAGCCTGAACTGGGGCAGAACTAAAGCAGCTCAGCTGTCACGTTGCACTGCAATGGCCAACGGGCTGCAAGCGCTTCTTTCTGCCTCATGCTTAACGAGCCTGCCAGCTCTGGAGCTGGCTGCCTGAGAAGGAGCTGCATTGTTGGATGATGCATTGCCTCTTGCCGCAGGAATATTATTATTTCTGCTTCTCTACTCTCCCATTAAAAGACAGTTGCTTCTCTGCTGCGGACTGCGAAAAGACTCTGGCCTTTTCTACGCTCTGTGCAAGAAAAGACTCCTAAATGCCTTTTACCTAACACTTGGCTGTCTTTTGGGGCCTCTCGTTCTTATTGCAAATGTAGCCCGGAAAGCCATTTGATTTGGAGTTTTGAGAACCTGAGTCAAATTTCACAGCACACTGAAAGTCTACATGCTTCAAGTACTGCGCTTACCATAAGCTTCTCCTTCTCACTGTAAGCTTCTCTGTTTAATTTACAAGTGTCCTAGACACTTCATAGCTACCCAACTCTTTATACTCCTTCTTTTGCTTCCAGCAGTTTCAATATGCTCATGAAACACCATCTTTTAGTCTTTTTCCCGTCTCTGTTCCTTGGAAATGAATTTTCTCCCTTAATATTCACACCTCTCCCATCTACAAGCTTTCAAAAAAGTTATCAAAACACAACTACTCTCTTATGCTTTTCCCAATTCATTTCACACCTGTTCCATCTACATACATTTAACTACTCATCTTTATGGAGCTGACATCTCATTTCTTGGTTTTAATTTTTCCTTCCCTTCTGTCCTTACTTTTTTATGCACCCCAACTGCTTAGACAGTGAGGGTACAAAGAAATATGATGTCAGTTTATAGTTGTTTCACTACACAGTCTAGATATTTAGGTGCTTGATAAACATTAATGTTGCAAGAATGCAATCACTGTTCAGCTACCTTTTAAAAACCTGCAGTATGTGTTATACAGCATCCGCATGGCCATCTCTTGCAAGGGCAGAACGCGGTCCAACTCTGACCCAATAGACTTCACCTCTGCTGGGAGAAAAACTGTCAACTGTCCTGATGAAAAGGTAAGAAGCTTCACCTCTGACTTCTGAACAGGAGAACCACAGCTGGAAAAATATTTGAGGAAAGGGGAAAGCTGTTTAAAAGGAGTAAAATATCATGAAAAATCCTACCCAAGCCTTCTAAAGATACTTGATACTTGAAAGTGCGCCACCCCGTTTCAGCCTGTCTGTGCATTAAGTCAGAGGAGAATGATCCAACAAAAATAAATGAGTATATTGGATTCCACGTATGTATAGGAAGTAATTGTTCAATAGAGATAGATTTTGGCAAGTGTATTGCTGTGAATGCCTTATTGAAGCGCGTGGTGTGAGTTTCTTCAGTGATAATATTCTTTTTTGGTCTGAAGTTGTTATACACATCAATTTTGTACTGGTGAAATCCCTGATATTTGCAGATGTTCTGTAGCACAGGGATTAGTGGAAGGACAAAAATGGACTTTCTGAGCCCTTATGGTTGCTAAGAGACTTATACTTCAAGCCTGGAAGGATAAATATCCACTATCTATTATGAAATAGTTTGAGGACCTCACTGCCATGGTTATGTATGAACATATTACATATAGATGTCTAGTTCCTGTTCATACATCTATTAGGACATCTGGAAGGTATGTATTAATGAATATGTTTAACTTAAGATCCATGCACTGATAGCTACTGTATCTGTAATGTGAAGTGATGGTGTTTTTAATTACTATTAGTACTATTCATACATTATTATTATTTTAATAATAATTGCACAGAAATGAATTGTTTTAATTAGTTTTTAAACAAGCTATGATCCCAATGGGATGCATATCCTCTGTATCAATAACTGAACAAGATCCCACATTAAGTTCTTGAAGTGAGGTAGGAGAACATTGCTTCATGTTGGTATAAGCAAAAACCGAATCCCAAGAACACAAACAATGCACATCTGTCATGATGATCTTGTTGAAGGGATATTTCACAAATTTATTGTGTGTACCTTCGTACAAGAAACCAGGTACTTCCGACACCCCAAGAACTTATCTCATTAATACACTGTTTTCAAAGCTGTGCTTTCGTAGTTACCATTGGCATTCTTAGCTAGCGCCTGTGTACATCTTAAGGACATAAATGTGCAAAGTGGCCTTTCCTTGCCAAATTCTGAATACCAGTGTAACTCAAGCTTTCCTAGTACAATACAATTCCAAAGATAAACATGTGTTTGTTTTACCTGACCATCAGAGGTCTCTGTGTTTAGAATCAATCACTTTAGAGTGATCGTTGATTTCCCACCTGTCAGGCTGAATAAAACTAACTACCTTAGAGCTATTAAAGCATTACTGCAATGCCACATAGTTGTGCAGGATTTTCGTCTTCCTACAGAGCTTTCCTTAAGAAAACGTTTCCTGGGCTCCACAAAAAATGAGAGCATGAGACAAGAAATGTCTGCACCTACATCTCAGGAAAGGAGGAGAACTTACTGTATTATAGAGAAGGACACCCAGCTTACAGGTTTCTCACATGCATGAAGACTATAAAGCATCATGCTTCAAGAATGGGACTACAGCGTCTCCACAGACAAGACATGTTTCTGTGTTTACAATAAAGCATGCTAAGACTTTCCAGTGTGACAGTCCCAACTTGAGTTCATCATATTTCATTAGCCTCAACAGATGCCAACACAGTTGCACACAAAGCTTTCTTCAAACTGTACTAGTGTGATGGCTTACCCAGAAGGCTATGATGAACACTATGCAACTCTAGGGTCACAAATGATTTAAAGCAAAAGTGGCAATGTACTCAAGGAAATTAGTTCAAAGAGATCATAGTGAAGAGCGAAGGTCAGTATGTGAACAGGAAAGAGAGAACAACATGCCCAAATGTGGATTTTCTGGAGTTTGGTGCATTCTGCCAAGTGACTCAAAAAGAATGAATCGGAGAATATGAGGAGTGGATAAGTCAATCACTGGTTCCATGTTCTTGAAAGGAAGGCTTTTAAGTTAGACTGTTAAGATCCCTGCTTAGCCATGAAGCTCACTAGGAACCTTCTGTAAGCCATTCCCTGTATCAGCCAAGGATAAATCATAAGGATATATTATAATGTGGCCTCAGGATGGAACATGAAAGAAATATGAACCCTCTAGGTTGACACCAGCTGCACATTAGCAATTTCCAGCAAGTTGGCTGCAAGATTTACATGCCAACGATATTACTTAATACAACATAGTTAATTCTGTCTTCAAAGGTGCTGCTTGGCATTAGCAAGGAACGGTATGCATTTATCTTCACGATTCAGAGACAAAAAGTGAAAGAAGCAATGCCTTGTTTCAAATTTTGCTATCTCTACTACATAGACGGTAAATATATTTGGCAGTCATTAATGAAGAAACGTGCAGCTCACCCTTTCATGTATCACTACAACATTGTTCCAAGAAGGCTACGTGTTCACCTCTGTGGCTGCTACTTCTCAGCATCTACCTCTTTTGCCCGATATATGCTTTTTTTATCCAGCATAAGAAAAGTGTACAGTATCCATATAGATCAATTTACATAACCACCTGACAGAAGGCAACTGAGACCTACAGCGGGTTATACCTGCAACTACCATTTTCTTTAATGTACATCTTTTCAAGTTTTGCCAAGGGAGCCTAAAGCACACAGAGAGATGCTTTTTAAAGCACAAATGAATCCAAATTAAACAGAGGCATGCTATCCTGTTTGCTAAGGGAATACGTTTTGCCACAAAATTACCGCCTTAATATGAAAAACAAGTATAAAAAGATTCAACACACTGCCCCACAGTACATGAATAGGGTTGTGGTTTTTCTAAAAAGCAAAATACAGGTAGAAAGAAAGTCTGGTCCACATTATACTTTTGAGGTATTTGGTACTGTAAAACCCACAGAACACTATGCATCAAAATACACTGACAGAGCAGAGTCATAGAAATATTTAGAAAATTTTTGAGTCAATACTTTTATTCTGTTGGCACCATGCTTCATGTTGAACGCTATCACCCCAAATGTCCTAAAACATCAAGAAACACGACAGACAACCAGTCAGGGGCTTAGCACTGTAAGTATTGGATATTCAGCAAATTAATGTAGGAGATTTAGCACAATTGGAGGGTACTGGCAGTCAAAGTAATCTCTTCAAAGTAACGTGATGTGATGAATAAAAATCACCCAGAGTAAAGTTTAACTTGAAAGAGACAGCCTGTACTTGTTATGGGAAGCTTCAGAAGATAAGAGGCTACACAGCAACTTAATTCATATACTTACCCACTGCAGCCAATGACTTTATTATAGAGGTACGAGGGAAGTCCCTTCAGGTGAACATTGTTATCCACATAAACATACTGAAGTTCTCGAGAACGACCCAAATCTGGATTTAAAAGGAAAAGAAAATGAAGGAATCACAACCCTGGCAGAGATATCCAAAATAGTTAGACACATTATTGGGTTCTGCGTCAATGAACACTCATATCCATGGCGGTTGACTAAAAAAATCTCTTATTAGGAAAATAGATGAAATTTGCTGCAAAGCAAGGAGAGAATTCTCCAGTGTAAATTCACCCTCAAGTCAATCCCCTGTTCCTATTTCTTGTCTGGCAAGCAAATGAAGCATAGACTCACTCTCAATACATTATAGTATAGGAGTCTTATGAATCGGTGGAGGTAAAGGGATGCAAAGGAGCTCCAATTTTCTTAAGTGATCCTTTTAAAGGGGTTGCCAAGTCTCTCTCTCAAAGATTATACTTGACTCCAAGACAAACAATGATGTTACTAGTAAAGAAAAAAAGTACTCTGGGCAAGTGTGCAGATATATACTACACATGCACACACACGCACACACAGTATCCTTTTGCAATCTGAGCTGCTACATTCTTTACAAGGAAATACAAGATCCCCCGCTCCCCCCCCCCCGGTAATGGACACACACACACACACACACACACACACACACACACGTCTTTTCTAGGGTGCATAGTTTTGATGTAAAAACCAAATCTTTAAGGAACCATTCCTCTTCAGCCCACCAACTTCCTTTCACCTATTCTGACCTGGCCCATAATCCACTGGGGAATAAGGAACTATGGATGTTCATTACGAGTTAGGTGAGGTGTACCATTTAGAGAGTTGTGGACCACAAAATCCTCCTCCAGCCCCGCAGCACATTGCAGTAGTCAAGCTTGGACAGTGCCAGGAGATGTATACCTAGGGCAAGACTCTTGTGCCAAATTATGCAAGGAAAGAGTTTTATGTTACGTCTTCCCCCTCCAAAAGCTGGCTTTGAAAAGTGTATTATGTTGGGTCTGTTCACATCATCGTTCTTTTTTTCAGGACAAACTAGGCTTATTTTAACCATTTATTGCATTTTTACACCATTTTTATTTTGGCTTTCCACCAAGGAGGTCTGGCAGCATTCTGTTCCCTTCCCACTTTATCCTCCCAACAAACCTGGGTCTCCCCATTTTATAACAAACTGATGAAATTTGCACCTATTCTGCTAATACACTGAATGGAGCATGATTATTCTTTGGATTTCATACTTCTCTAAATTCTGTGATACAAATTTGGTAATTTATTGTTTACCAAAATGCTAAACAAAAGTAGTATTTAAATACTTTTTTGGGATAAAATATGTACTTTAAGTTTGCATTTCAATCTCTATTTAGAAATACAAATGATTCATACGCCTTTTGAAATCTCAGATCAATGCAGAAATGAGAGAGAATAGACCAGAAATAGGATTATCCATGCATTTATTGTTGTGTGTAAGGTTGCACTTAAACTACCCAGAAATTTAAAGTTGTTCGTTCAAAATATGGTGGTGAGATTACTGAATGTCACCGTCTGCTTAGAGCATTCTCATTGTTATTTTAAAAAAACAGGTGCTGGTGCTGATCCACATCCACAAAGCCCTCAACCTCGGCCCTCCAGATGTTTTGAGACTACAATTCCCATCATCCCTGACCACTAGTCCTGCTAGCTAGGGATCATGGGAGTTGTAGGCCAAAAACATCTGGAGGACCGAGGTTGAGGAAGCCTGGCTTAATCCTACCTGCTCCCAAAGTACCTGCCTATTTATTAAGCTATACTGTACTTCAGATGCCCTGCTCCAGGTTATTGCATCCTGACTGCAGTGGGTGATAACCAGAGACAGGGTCCTTTGACTGGTAGTTTTGAAGAGCTCTCCCTAAGTTTGTCTTTGTGACACATGGTAAAAACTTTTTATTCTGTGGTTTCAAGTACATGGTTTTTTTTTCATTTTTGGTTTTGGTTTCTTGTTGCTTGTATGTCTGGTTTCAGCTGCTGTTTTCAATCGTGCCGCGATTTTAATTTTGGTATTAATCATTGCATTTTAAATTGTTTTGTTTTGTTTCGGATGCTGCCTTGGAAACTTTGGCTGAAAGGCGGACTAGAAATCTTTCAAATGAATTGATGAGAACAAGAGTCATTTCTGAGACCTGTAGAATAACCCTAATTTCTTTTCCACTGAGAATCAGAGAATCCTAGAGTTGGAAGGGACCCCAAGGGTCATCTAGTCTAACCCCTTGCAATGCTGAAGACTTTTCAGGAACCAGTCCTCATGCAGCTTAGAAGCTTGCGTAACATACACACAAAAATCAATGCACTTGTTGCATTAGTACTTGCTACTTTTCATCCTGAACTTCTCAAAAAGACTAAAAGCAGTATCAGGCCAAACCACAAAAGATTTTCTAAATGCTTAGTAGTTGCTCCTGTAAGTGGGTCTGCCCACCCTCTGTTGCCATTAAGTTTTAAGCATCAGATAACATAATAAATATTGCAAAATGTTCTTTGCCAAAAACACATTCCTTCTGAGCTTCACAGATTAAGGAAGCTGCCCGTCTGAAGCTACAAAGAAAGTTTTCATGTGGCTTTAAGCACTGTAGCTTGTCTAAAACATTTCCACTTTCTTCCTACCAGAGTACAAGATCAAAGCCTTTCTATTAGAACTGACCAAATGGTAAGAGTCCTGAACAAACCCCAATTCAAGAAATCACCTCCCCCCTTTTAACCTCAAGGCACTGGCATATGCATTCCACATGGCTGAAGATGGAACAAAAGGTCTTATGTGCCTGCACTGATGTTCATTAACCCTACAGTGAAAGGAAGCAGGGAAAAGAGGGGACAATAAACCCCTCTGTCTACCACATTTAGAAGAACGAGACCCAGTTGTTTAACACTATGGGCACGCAAATCCTCAATAAATGTCTGTGCGCACACATATATGTAAGGTTTCAGTTATAATAGGTAACTAAAAAGGTAAAGGACCCCTGACAGTCAAGTTTAGTCGCAGACGACTCTGGGGTTGTGGCGCTCTTCTCGCTTTACAGGCCAAGGGAGCTGACGTTTGTCCACAGACAGTTTTTCTGGGTCATGTGGCCAGCAGGACTAAGCTGCTTCTGGCGAAACCAGAGCAGCGCACGGAAACGCCGTTTACCTTCCCACCGGTGCGGTACCTATTTAACTACTTGCACTTTTGGGTGTGCTTTCGAATTGCTAGGTTGGCAGGAACTGGGACCGAGCAACGGGAGCTCACCCCGTCGTGGGGATTTGAACCACCAACCTTCTGATCAGCAAGCCCAAAAGGCTCAGTGGTTTAGACCACAGCGCCACCCGCGTACCCCAATAGGTACTACTACTGTACTTATACATTGGCTTGCAATATAAAATACTAAAGTACAATAAAAAGAAAATATCGAGCAAATATAACCAAATAATAAAACAGCAGAGCTAACACATTACACAGGAGTCTACAGCTTCTGGAAGGCCTTGCTGACTAAAGCCCAAAATCATATTTGCCAGCTCGCCTCCTTTCCAGCCCACCTCCCATGGATGGGATCTAAAATGGTTGTGATTAATGTTTTCTCAGACAATGGCCTTGTCCACACGACGTTTTGAACCACGGTTTAAGCTAAACTATGGTTTAAAACAAATGAGCAATGCGTTAGTGCATGATAAGTCCCTGAAGTACTCCTCCCCACTTCTTTCTTCTGTAGGTTGGGAAGGAAAGAAACCAGAGCTGGCTGACCATTACAGTGGTACCTCGGGTTAAGTACTTAATTCGTTCCGCAGGTCCATTCTTAAACTGAAACTGTTCTTAACCTGAAGCACCACTTTAGCTAGTGGGGCCTCCTGCTGCTGCTGCGCCGCCGGAGCACGATTTCTGTTTTCATCCTGAAGCAAAGTTCTTAACCCGAGGTACTATTTCTGGGTTAGCGGAGTCTGTAACCTGAAGTGTATGTAACCCAAGGTACCACTGTACATGTGAACTGGCACTTACGGTTTGTTCCCTAACAAACAATAATGGTAAGCCATTCCCCCCACCCCCTTGGCTTACAATCAGAGTTTATTGGAGGAAAACGGGAAGGCAGCCTCTGCTTTGTTTCCTCCCCAGTGGGCTGAAGAAAGGATTGGGGGAGAGCAAGTGGGTCTATTGAGTAGCATGTATAGTTTGATCCAGTTTGCATGTTACGTTAAATTACAGTTTCTGGTATCTGCCAAATACTGTCGGGCACCAACTATGGCTGAAGACCAAAAACTGTTTTTAAAGGTGTTGAAAGTGGCTTCACATCCCACAGTGTATATGCATAGACCCACATTCTGTCTCTCTCGTCCCACTGCCATCTCTGTTCAAACAAAGAGAAGTTGTTTACCAGATGAAGAAAGTATGACAACTACACATACCGTGGGCATATATCTTATTCTCAAACTGCCTTCATTTACCACCTGCCTCCAGTTTATTACCAGCTGATGTATTTTCAACATGGGTACATTAACATGCAAAGGTCTATTCAGAATTAAAACAGGCTTGTCAAATACAGACTCATTATATAGCTATTTCTAAAGACATTTCTATATATCAAGAGATGCTATCAACAGTTAAACTAATAAATGGAGTGGTTGTAACGTATAATTTTGCCAGTCTAAATAGATGAATTCATTTATTCAACTCAATCAGAACATTATTACAAATCCAGAAACCACTAAACCTAATTTTATAGCATTTTTTTTCCTTGTTAGTATGTGGGTTTGTTTTTCTAATGTATTCAGTAGACATAATTGCAACCAGCCTGTGGAACATGAAATCTAGGACGGCAAACATGCACTAAGACAACTTGTGTGTGTATCTGTGACCATTTAAACCAAACTATGGCTAAAGCCCTCTGTAAAGAAATCTCTCCTACAAAGCAGCAAAAAAGGAAGGCTTTCATAAACTTCATTCACCAGACTAGACAGCATTTTACATATGCATATCCCTTAAACCTAAGGCCACAGTCTGTAATTATTTTCTGACATAAGTAGTCTCTTCAGAGAAAGCTCAAGGCTTCAGTAGTCATTCAAAAATTCAAAAATGGGGCTTTCCAGGACAGGATTTTTAAAGGACATCTTAATGATGCCTCTGTCACTGCAATACTTGTGTGGTTTTTTAACAGGTACAAAATCATACTCCTGTTTTCCATGGAAAGAAAACAATTTCAATCACAACAACAATTAAGTTTCAGTCACCTCAACTACGCAAGAGGACTTGAGTTGGAACACTATAGATTAATGTTGTTGCAAACAGGGATTTAGAAGTAAATATTGGAACAATGATGTTATCCTAGAGTGAAAAAGTGGCATTCCTGGCCAGTTGATTAAATAATAAGGTATATCTCCTCATTTTGTATATTTAATAGTAACAACAACAAAAATAGTTGTATTTCTTAACCTCACTTCACAAATCACCCCTAAGAAAGTAAAATAACCCAGTGAAGACTGGATGGGAACTATTAACTTTGGCTAAGCCAACAGTTCATCAAAGCTCAGCTTGAAGGCCTATGGTCAATTATGCATCAGATACCCTTGGAGTTTTGAATACAAAAGAATGGGAATTTTAACCTGGTATGATAAATAATTAGTGTACAACTTAGGGGATGTATTTATCTTTCCCTGTTTTTTCTGATTTTCCTTTATCACAATATTAATCTATTACTGTATGTACTGTTATGCAATGTTATTTACATAATTTAGTTTTAAGACAAAAAGATACCATAACAGGAGCCTGCTAGAACAGATCAGCGGCCCATTTAGCACAGCATCCAGTTCTCACAGTGGCCCACCAGATGCCTATGGGAAGCCCGAAAACAGAACCCGAGTACAGCAGGTTTCCAGCAACTGGAATTCAGAAGCACACTGCTTCAGACAGTGGTAGTAAAAAGGTAAAGGTAAAGGACCCCTGACAGTTAAGTCCAGTCACAGATGACTCTCGGGTTGCAGCGCTCATCTCGCTTTACTGGCCGAGGGAGCTGGCGTTTGCCCGCAGACAGTTTTTCCGGGTCGTGTGGCCAGCATGACTAAGCCACTTCTGGTGAAACTAGCGCAGCACATGGAAACGCCGTTTACCTTCCCACTGGAGCGGTACCTATTTATCTACTTGCACTTTGAAGTGCTTTCGAACTGCTAGTTTGGCAGGAGCTGGGACCGAGCAATGGGAGCTCACCCCGTCGCAGGGATTTGAACCGCTGACCTTCCAATCGGCAAGCCTTAGGCTCAGTGGTTTAGACCACAGCGCCACACGCGTCCCCCCGACAGTGGTGGAAGAACATAGCAATTATGGCTAATAGCCATTGACAGCCTTATCGTTCGTGAATTTGTTTAACCCCTTGTGAAAGCCATCTAGGTTGGTGGGCATCACTAGATCTTGTGGAAGCAAATTCCACAGCTTAATGAGGTGGGCGGGAGAGAAAGAGAGAATCACTCACCAAGTGGTAAGAACGCAAGGCGGTTTCCAGCCATTGACAATTCATTAAGATTAGGAAGTTGGCAGAGATGGCGAGGGACATACCACAGATGGTTCCGGTCAGCAGTTAGATACTGAAGAGAGAGGCACATGTGCAGCTTTTCAGGCAAAGTTATCAAATGATTGGTTGAGATGTCCAGTGTCTGCAGCTCCCTAAGGTCTCCAACCTCTACACACAAAAAAAATAATCAAAAAATAATCAAATTTTATTGCATTGTAGGCCACAATATTTATAGAGCAGCTTAACAGGAGTGCTATTCAAAAGGAGAAAAGAGCCTATGTATTTTACACATTGCAGCATCCACTGTCACACAGCACCATTCCCAAGGCTTGTTATGGCTACCCAAAATACAAGTGAACACCATACAGGTTTTCTCCAACTAGCTGGGTCGCAACTTGTACAGGACTAACCTACACTATGAAGACTATGGCAGGCTCTGAACAATTTCACAGCATCTGCTAAACTCTCTTATTTATGACATACCATCAATCAGGTTACTGGAAGAAGAAGAAGAAGAGTTTGGATTTGGTATCCCGCTTTATCACTACCCGAAGGAGTCTCAAAGCGGCTAACATTCTCCTTTCCCTTCCTCCCCCACAACAAACACTCTGTGAGGTGAGTGGGGCTGAGAGACCAGAGAAGTGTGACTAGCCCAAGGTCACCCAGCAGCTCCATGCGGAGGAGCAGAGACGCGAACCTGGTTCCCCCGATTACGGGTCTATCGCTCTTAACCACTACACCACACTGGCTCTCGAGATGGTTTAGGATTACACACATGGTAGTACTGCACTTAAGAGATTCCTTTGCAACTTAGATACTTCCTTTGCCATATCCTCTAGAAGACTCTGTTCCCAAAGCTGTGCTAACTCCTTTTTATGATGGCTGCCTCCAACAACTATGCAACTATGTTAATTTAAAGCTCCATTAGACACAATGGAGAAACTGATAGGTGCAAGGAGAAGCTACTTTCCCTAAATGGGGGAAAGGCTCACAAATCGATATGAAAATGTTCTTGTAAATTCTCATGGGTTTTCTGCAAACCTTGCAATGAAAACTGCAATCATCACATCCTGATTAAAGTAAGATTGCTTCCACTGACCATGGTAGGGCAGGAAGAAAGATTCCAATGCACACAAAAAACCTAAGCACAGAATTGCTATACGAAATGGGGGGACATTCCCATAGGAATCTGCTTGGCTGCTGTGAAAATAGGGTGCTGGGTTAAGATGGGCCCCTGGCCTGATCCAGCAGGGCTCTTCTGACCTTTTGCTTTTAACGGCATACAAATTTTGCACCTCCCTCAAGATACTGACACAAAAGTAAAGACAAATTGGGATGTGAGAATCCAAAGGTAGAGAAAGCACTACTTGAGGGAGGAAGAAACAGGGTGATGAAGTGGTGAGTTAACAACCAGCAGACATGGGTTGGATTCTTATCTGCAACCAGTGGTGTACTGGGGGGCAACTCAAGGGGCTTTTCCAGAGTGATGATGGCATTTGCTGGAGGACCAGGGTAACTGATGGAGCCTCTTTGCTCCGACAAGTGACTGAGGGCTCATCCATACTGTCATTTAATGTGGATAATAAGCTTCCTGTAGCTCCATTAATTCGCCGTTGTCCATAGGACATTCTCCTCCAAATCAATGCCTTCCCACACTTTCCTCTCCCTCAGTCCAGATCTGTTCATACCAGGGATAATCCGAAAATGAGAATCCAGATTGAAAGTGTGGGAAGGCAGTGAATGTCATGTGGACAACTGAGAATTAAAGGCGGTACAGGAAGCTTACTGTCCACATTAAATGACAGTATGGATGAGCCCTGAGCTGATAATGAGGTTTCACATTTTTACATTGCTCATGACAGATTAGCATACGGGAAGTCAGATAAATGAAGCAGAGTTTGGATACTTCTCCCCTTTGATGGGTTCCTACTTCCTACCGGCAGTTTTGATAGTGAAAGTTTTTTGTCGTCAGATTGTATTTCTAATTAAAAAGTTAAAGGTCAAACTTCAATTGGTTAAAGATATTTCCTTAAAGCTCAATGTATTTTACAAGTTAAACCCAAGCAATCAAAAGTGAGCACCGCTTAGTTAAATGGAACATACTTCCAGGAAATGATATACAGGATTGCATTCATACTTATCTTGATGAATTGGGTATTATGCTATGCACTGATGCCCTTTGGTGAAGTTCATGCATGTGTAAGTAAATAAATAACATAATGGATCAGCACAGCTGCCTGCATTTTTGGACTCTCCTCAGGGTGTGGCCATGGGGCCTGTCACAATGAATCTCAAAATGTACAACTAGAACACTGCCAGAAACACAGAGAACTGAACTAGAACCAGGTGAGAAGACTGGGTAGACATATTATGAGGTATGGGAGAACTGGGGGGAAAGGCAGAGAGGCCAAGATGAGGAACTCCCACTCAGTTTACTGAGTGGGAAGGCGGATCTCTGAGTCCACTCCTCCATCACCCTTAAGTCTATAGACAATGTTACTCTTAACACTTGGAGGTGGGTATGAGAGAGGAAGTAGGAGCAGAAGGACCCTGAAAGGTGACACAATTTCTCAACTTTATAATAAAAACTATGAACAAATATGGCTGAAATAGTGACCCGGGCATTTAAATATTTTAATTACTTTTCCTTGGCATAATAGGGTTCATGTTTTGTAATCTTGTCATGTTTAACCATTATGTCTATGTTATAAATAGTTCTGGTCGCTACCTTCCATGCATTCACATACCTGTGGTTTATTTATTTTGGTTTTATTTTATGTCTTTATTTATTCAACTGTGGTCTATAACTGTAAATGAACTGTGTGTGTTTGTCACCACAACCCGCTTGATAACACTGTATTTTGCAGAATCTCTTGTAAACTATTTTTTTTGAAAATTACTCCCCCTGACCCCCAAAAACCTGTAAAATAGCAAAAACAGGTTTTTGAGCCTAAGAAGGTTAATTAAAAGTTTGAATTCCTTCTCTATAAAGTCCAAATAGAAACCGACAAACAATAGTGACAACAGACAGAGCTTGACTGCTTCAGAAATTCCTTTACGAAATGGATGCCATAGGGAAAGGCGATGTTGCAGGCTATCAAGACTTGGCAGCTAGGCTATGAGAAAGTTGGTTGAGCTTCGCAAAGAATAGCCAAGATAGAGTCAAGATGGTATGACTGAGGGCAGGTAAAACACAGTAGCAAGGAAATGAAAAGAGAAGAAAGGAGGAACAGGGCCTATAGCTAACTAGGCATGGAAATATTTTGAAGGAGGGTGGGGAAGCCATGAAGAAACGGGGGCAAAGGGGAGACATACACAGTCACATCAGCTGATGCCGCACAGACAAGAAAAGGGTGGGCAAGCACAGCGCCCCCAAGCTATGCAAATGTGTGGGAGAAAGCCCATACATTTTTATTCTGCATTCACGGGTCATAAGATTTCAGCTATATGCTAGCTATGTTATGCCCCCCCCCAAACTGATTTGCTGAAGCTCAGCCACTCTCATTTGGCTGTGACAACAAAAAGCATAGCAGAATGGGCTTGTTTTTACATAGAGCATAGCCAGTGGAAGGAAGAAAGCTTCCTACACAATGCCAAAAACCGCTGACTGGCAAGTAAAAGGCCCAGCTATTTTGAGATACAGCCTCTCCTCTGCCACTAAAAATAGTCTTGTGAAGACCGCCAGGTCCAAATCCTTCAAAGCTACAGTTGGCAAACTGGCAGGAACCCAGGAGCAGCAGAGGCCAAGGTATTTTTCATATCTTAGGGCGAGACAGATCTATTTCTCATCACCACTGCCTCTCCAGCAAGCATTCGTATCTGAAAATCCCATCTTCTTTTTATCCTTTGTGTTAAAAACAGATATATCTAAACAAACAGTGTGATCCCTACTTCAGATTACATTAGGTGGGTGAGGACTGGATTTCTACTAAAATCCCCTTGTGCTGGTGGAACAGAATGTTACTGGGGCATAGTGGATTGACATTGTATTGCGCTAGTGAAACTCTGCTAGGCAAGGGGCAAAAAATGGGCAGAGCTGGAAGCAGCAGAGCCTAGACAGAGAGCCTAGACATTATAACTGGAAAATAGGTGGTACAAATAATTAAAAACACACTCTCCTCCTGGAGTTGATGAGAGGTCCCAGAAGCCGTTAACTATGCAGTAAAGATTCTGGCCACCTTCAAAGTAAAAAAAGCAGCACGGTACAGTGGTACCTTGGAAGTCAAACAGAATCCATTCCGGAAGTCCGTTTGACTTCCAAAACGTTTGAGAACCAAGGCGCAGCTTCCGATTAGCTGCAGGAAGCTCCTGCAGCCAATCGGAAGCTGTGGAAGTCACTTCCGGTTTTTGATTGTCTGGAAGCCAAAATGTTTGACTCCCAAGGTGTTTGAAAACCAAGGTACGGCTGTATGATGATGATGTATTTATTTATACCTCATCTGCTTCCCTGGCAGGGACTCAAGTTAGCTTACAAATAAAAATAAGAACAGCCAAAACATAGGGGGGACCATCATTAAAAAACAATTAAACATTGATAAAATTAAAACTATATCTAGATGTACATAAACATCATACAAATAATTACAATAAAAATAGCATGGCACCAGCCCTTTAATTAAAAAGCTCACAATATTATTGTATGTTATTCTATTATTATAAAGCGAGATGATGTGTGCAAGCCCAGAGTCATCTGCGACTGTACCTAATGGTCAGGGGTACCTGTGCCTTTAATTCTATTATTGTATGTTCTTCCTAGCACTGAGGCAAGGCACAGGATGACGGTTAACCGTGTAAAAAAGTTTTATACTTTTAATTTCAACACCATCCCCTAAAGAGATACATCTCCAAACACTGCCATCAGCTCTACTGGATGTAGCACACAGAATGAAGAGCATCTGGTAGAAACGCCTTCTCTTAGTAACTCTTTCTCAATGGGGACCCAGTCACATACAATGTCTGTTGCAATGTCTGACCATCATACCTCGCAATCCTTATGTCCCTCTTCTCCACAGAAGCCACCAACAGACCCATAAGAAAAGATGTTCTCCACACTTGCCTCCACGGTAGACAAATGACAAGCACATTCTACTGCAGCTACAGTGGCCAGGGACAAATTTTCTGCCCACTGGCCATCCCTGTTACTGTTTTTCTCCTAGAGCTCTTGTACTTTTGGAAGATACTTGACACGACAGAAATGTAAACAGGTGAAGCTATACATAGCTCAAGGAAGTGATGGGGAACGCTGCACCTGTTACTCCCGTCTGACATGTAGATTTCAGGAGTGCAGTGGCCCTGGAAAAACAAAGATGGCAATCCCATTCCTCTGTGAAGTTGTCAAAATTCAGTCTACTATTGCATCCTTATGATGGCTAAAAGACAGGGAGTCTTCTTCCGTCCAACCCTTGTTATTAATCTCTTATATCTGCATGATGGTGGGCATGGGGTTTCCCACAACGCCCCATAAGTGTTGGGGGCTTGCCAACAGCTTTATTCCTAGAGCACTAGAGGAGCAGCAGCAGTATGGCAACTAAAATGTCCTCCTGACTTCCCCTCCCCTGATTGCTACTAGAGTAATGGATACCTGGATCTGCTGGAAAAATAACCAGCAAAACCTGACAATCAAACAGGCAAGTCCTAAGAAAACA
Source organism: Podarcis bocagei (assembly GCF_964188305.1). Lineage (NCBI taxonomy): Eukaryota > Metazoa > Chordata > Lepidosauria > Squamata > Lacertidae > Podarcis > Podarcis bocagei. The sequence goes on from NC_138139.1 coordinate 23,122,896, forward strand.
AAGAAGGCAGGCTTTTTTTGCGGGGGGGGGGGGGTCACATTTATGGCTGCCAGAGCAAGACCCCATGGTCATATGCTTTTAACATTTTATTGCTTCTCTGCAGGGTCCAACCAAGCTCATTGGGTTGCTCCTCTCATAGTAGTGTGTGCAGTGTTCCTAATTCATGGGGTTTCCATTTTCCTCCATTACAGAAAGCTTGTGGCTCTACCATGAACATTCCTTACCTGAAGATACTTAAATAAAGGATTGGATGATTTTCTCCAAAAATGTATTTTTAATATGCACTGATGCTGCAGATGTAAAAGATTATCAACAAAAATGGGGAAGGATTTACAAAAGGAAATTCCTTGAGAAATCTGGTCTTTTCTTTTGGAGCTTGAACTTTGTTTACTGTGAGCTCAATGTTAAGAGACAATTGTATAAAAATGGCAATGTAATGGCATTTAACACCTATTAAATTAGATTAGAGATCTTTAAAGTTGGCAATAGTTAACTATTGGTGCTGTGCCAACAACTGAGATATGTTACAATGCTCAAGTATTCTGGAAAACAACTGTCCAAGCAATATCAACCCTTACTAACTTTTTGTACTTATACAGCCTCATGTCTACTCTATTCCGAAATTTGTTTAAACACAAGGCTGTATTAATGTGCTTGTGATTACTATACTGACCTATGTTACCAATTGAAACACATAGTAAATACATTTTGTTACAGAAATGTGCTTCTTGCATGGAGTGTGTGTTTTAACTTCTGCATGTTTTGATACATTAAATAAAATTAAAAGAAGAAACAAATATTCTGAGCATTGATAGCGAAGACTCAAGTTCCTGTACTGTGGGGCCCCTGTCACCTATTGGCTACTGGTAAATTACATTTACCTATTCCAAACATAAAAGTCAACAGCCCAATGATAGAACTAGTGAGATCATATGCATGAAAGGAAAAATGGAAGACATTGGCTGGCTTCTTGCATCAGCTGCAGAAATACTGCTTAAAAACTCAATTGCTTTGTATTTCCTAAGCATTGTTGGAATGTGCTACGCTAGAGACAAAACCAGGTTTCCTGAAAGCTTCAGAAAGTTAGGAAAGGGCCTCTTCATAGAGCAGGTTGACAGCTGTCTGATCTTGCTCCAATCCTGCATTTCTGTTTCCCCTCCTCTTCCGCCCTCTGCATTTGCTTTGCTTCTTCTTTGATATTACAGCAGGGACTCAGCTATACAGCTGCAAATAAAATGTTTTAAGTGCGTTTTAAACGCAATATATAATGTGACACTAGGGACGCGGGTGGCGCTGTGGGTTAAAGCCTCAGCGCCTAGGGCTTGCCGATCAAAAGGTCGGCAGTTCGAATCCCCGCGGCGGGGTGCGCTCCCGCTGCTCGGTCCCAGCGCCTGCCAACCTAGCAGTTCGAAAGCACCCCCGGGTGCAAGTAGATAAATAGGGACTGCTTACCAGCGGGAAGGTAAACGGTGTTCCGTGTGCTGCGCTGGCTCGCCAGATGCAGCTTTGTCACGCTGGCCACGTGACCCGGAAGTGTCTCCGGACAGCGCTGGCCCCCGGCCAATAGATGTGAGATGGGCGCACAAACCCCAGAGTCTGTCAAGACTGGCCCGTTCGGGCAGGGGTACCTTTACCTTTTATAATGTGACACTAGATGGTGAGCCTTATGGAAAACATGTGCTTTTAAAAATGCTTTTTCAGAACAGCTTTTATATGTGCATAGATTCCATCAAGATTTGTTTTCCATGCCCACAAAGTCACCTACCTAGCTCTATTCTCTGTGAAAACTACCATTCTGAGGCATTTAGTTGCCGATCTGGACTCCTTAGCTGACATGGCTCTTTTGGCTGAAAACATCCACATTCATATGTCATGCTGAGCGAAACAGCAAATAACAGCTCTACCTTCTCCAACTAAGATTACACTGGAAAGTCTCTTGCATTTGTATGGGTTTGCAGAGTTATGCACACAGCTGCATGATCCCTGTTCCAGAGACAGGGGCATTCCCTACTTAGCCCATTGGATTCAGGCAGCTGTTCCCATTTACTTCTTTCTTATAGTTTTCTCACAGGGCAACTGCTATTCCATGGCCCTGATGATGGGAAAAGACAGGTGGACAAACACAAGATGTAATGGTGATGCCCTCACTTGCTTCCCTTCTGAGTCTCTTTCGCTGAAGAGCACTAAACTTATCAGTGCAAATGGAAACTCAGAATTCCAGGTGTACAAGTTATCTTTACTACAAGTTGAAGCACAGAACAAAACCATGCTGAATCTAACTATTTTGAGTGTCTGTCTGCAATTATACATACACAATTCAATACAATTATAACAATAAAAGCAATATAAAATATTACTTACAAAGGATACCATCACCATACAGAACCACCCAATTTGATCATTTTTAGGTACGTATGCCATTCCTAATCAATTCTCACTGGCAGATGATGATTCTTCTTCTTTGGACTATGTTAAAGTGCATACATCTACATTAAAAACACCACCACCAGTGTATTGTTTTGATGCTACAGCCTGGGGCTCTTTATCTGAATTTTATCACAGTGTTCTCAGAAAATGATCAAAGCAGCCCTGACAACTTAATGTTCTTTTAACTTAAGTATAGCTGCATAACTTCCCCTCTGGTCTTTTGGCCTTTGGCTCAATATGCCATTGGAAACATCAAAGGTCAGGAGACTCAAATCCTCCAACCCAGAATAAAGACACAATGAGGGGTAAAGTTAATGTCTGAGGAGGAGATTAAACTATTTACAATGAGCTACAGGAAAGCTCAGTGTTCTTTTATGAAAAAGCAGTTCATTACTACTTGAAAAACATATTAGCTGATAGAACAACTACTTATCAAGGTAGGAATAAGCTCTACTTTCAAGGTAAACAAATAAAATAAGAGATATTCACTTTATTCTGGAACTAGCAATAATATCTTCTTCAAGTTTAGATTTGGCATGCATTAACACAGATTTATGTATCTACATTATATTTTTATTTATTAAAATAGGGAATACACTAGAGGAGACAATGGGAATAAGACTTATCAGAACAACTTCCCCCAAGGCACTCTTCCTTTTGCACATAAACTCTGTAAGTGAAGAACTTGAATCCTAATCCTAAACCCATTAATAAATCACATTAGTTGATTACATAACCAATGTTGAATTAAGTTCCCACATGGAAACAGAAACAAATTAAATTGCTTTTCTTTTGTATATAATTTCTACCATACATACTGAAGCTAGGCGATTCTACATGTGAAACAAAAGCAAAGAAAAATGGTAAAGCATAATTTAAACAGTGTATCTGAATGTGCTTTCATATCCATCACAACACACACACACACACAAACCCCTTTCTATGAACAAAAGAATGGAACACTAAGCTATTTCAGACTTTATAGCGACAAAAAAGTCTGCAGCTAGTGTATAGTGGCATTACAGGTTTTACTACGCACTACAAAATACAACATGACATTAACAAAAGGGGTTTTCAAAAGCAAGATTTAACATGGTGCCACAAGTTGTATCAGGCAAAGAGTTTACAGCACAGTTCCATAAACAGATGACTTCTGAAACACCGGGTAGCTCAGGGTTTTGACAGAAAATGGTCTTCTGTTTCTATTGTAAAAAACCTAGAAGATTTAATAGCATTTTCTATAGGCTATGCAAATCATTTTAATTCTGCAATCTAGGCACATTTGTTAGTGTATGTGAGCTCAAAATCTAAAACCAAAAGGAATTACACAACAGGTTTACACACTTTCCATTCAAAGACTCACTGACCACACCAGAAATTATAGAACAGGGTAAAGGGAGGGGGAAGCAGATAGATAATTCCCTTACATCATATCCCCTACATCATATCCAAATGGCATTTCAGATCATTTATTAACCCTTCTTTCCTCCAAGGAGATCAAGGCAGCATACATGGTTATTCCTCTTTCTCAATTTTATCCTAACAACCCAGTCATGGCTAAGTGGGGATTTGCTCTCACTGGCAAATCTGCTAAAAAGAAGATCGGTGGTACAGTCATAACACATGTTGTTATTATTATTAAACAAATGTCATTATTAAACTGTTTCTTTGTAACATCTTTATGAACAAAATATACTGGACTACAACATAAACCAAGATCAATGCACTGGATGCATCGATTTCAGAAATCCCTTAAATCAGTGAAAAAAACAGAACAAAATGTAGGGGAAAATATGTGCTAGAAACTATGCCAATCTGTGTTTTGCATACTGTCAAAACTGTCAACTAGCTCAACATGGTAATCAAAGTGCATAATGTTCTCTATCAGCAAGCTAAGAAAGCGTTCCCATTCCATCCCGATTTCTGTGGTAGTTCAAGACACATAGCATAGAAGCATCCTTTTTCCTTTCGAGTGTTTTCCTGGCTGCAATAATCTATAAAAAATAATGTACTAATTAGATACAGCCCTTTGAAAGCAAGTACTCATGTTTAAAGCAACCTACTTTGCTTAGACTACAGCATTGCTTTAAACGTTGCCAAGGGGCTGGCAAGAGTTAAATGCTCATGTAACAATGTTCTCCTCAAACCCCCACAGGTCCATTCACTTAACACCATACTCCTGGAAGTGTGCCTGACATACCAAACCCCGTCCTGTTGCACATATTTTTATGCCTGTTACTAAATTAGGAAAGCGGGGGGAACTGTGCCTGTGCTAATTGTGAAACAGAAAGGGTCAGCATCATTGGTCTGCAGCAGGGTCAGACAATTTGGTGCTCTCCAGATGTTGCCAGACCACAGCTCCTGTCTTCCCTGACCATTGGGCCATGCTGGCTGGAGTTGAAGAAGGCTGAAGTCCAACAACATCTGGAGGGTACCATGCTGGCTACCCCTGGGTTTACAGCTTCTCTGTTAAACCCAAATCCTTCCAAGGCTGGCATATATAATCTTTATTGGTGCATGCAGCTGCACTGAAATACAATGGCACACACAGAAGAAGAAAATTAAAGGCTATAATCAAGATTTCTCACTCCCAGGAATATTCTGCAGCGCACTACCGAAACCACATATTAGAATTACAGATTACTGTATAATTTAACTACCCAACGATAGAACTGGAATATAAAATTGTTATGTTGGACATTTTGAAAAGCAAATGTAAAATGTATTAGTTTAGCCAAGAAAAGGGGCAAGGATTTTAAGTACTACTTCTTCATGACAACATTGCTGCCATAGTTAATACTTAGCTCTCTTGAGAAATACTAAGTACAGTGGTGCCTCGTAAGACGAAAAGAATCCGTTCCGTGATTCTCTTCGTCTAGCGGTTTTTTCGTCTTGCGAAGCAAGCCCATTGACGGATTAGAGGATTAGCGCTATTAGCGGCTTTTAGCGGCTTATCACCTTATCGGATCAGCTGCTTAGCGGCTTGGGAAAAGGGGGGGGAGGAAAAAAACCCCGCAGGAACTCGCAAGACATTTTCGTCTTGCAAAGCAAGCCCATAGGAGATTTGTTTTGCGAAGCACCTCCAAAACGGAAAACTCTTTCGTCTAGCGAGTTTTCCATCTTGCGAGGCATTCATCTTGCGGGGCACCACTGTAGGGCATTGAGGAATTTTTGAACAGGAAAAAAAAACAGCAACTGGGAAGCATTTTAGAGGGATCTTCATCTGCATGAATACTAAACACATATGTTGTATTTCTTGGCAACCAAGGAGGAAAGTTCTGATGGGGATTGGGGAAAGAAGGGAATAGAACTTTTCAGCCCCAGCACATAGGTGGATCCCAACTACCAATGCAAATTGCTAAGCAAAACAGATTTTGACATAATGAATGATCATTCCCAGGTTATATTATAAATGCTCACAGTGATGAACATGTAGTTTCAACATGCTTTGCAAGATTAATGGTACAAGGAAGGATAAAATTAGATGCAATACAAAACTACAGGATTCTATATTTAAAAGTGGTATCCTCTGATTCTTAGGTCTGTAAAATACACTGTTCTGAAAAAAAGATTCACCTACTCCTTTAGATAACCGGATAGGTATTTTAAAATGGAAAAAAAGATTCACCTTTATGACTACACTCAACATAGAAGCTGACTACAGGAAGCCTGTAAGACAATTAAGTTTGGGTTGAAGGCAAAGTATAAGGCTAAGACACAGTGTAGGATATGCAGAGTAAAGTTTTGAATAATGTCATGCATTTTGTTTAAGGAGAGCAAAAGCTTCTACCTTCTCCTTCCAGTCATTTCTGAGAGGAGTTCATGAGCCTGGGAGGTGGCTATGCTTGTTCACATCACACTAAACCATGGTATTTAGTACTAGGTTCAGTCTGTCCACACCCTGTTTGAAAGCCTGCACGTGTAGGAAAGGACACCCAAGAAAGGTTTGTGACCCCTTTTGCCCCACGGCATGTAAAATGTGCTTTTCAAAGTTAGGCGCAAACTAGCTCTTTGCAGGCATAAAGACCTTGGGGGTACAATCATGGGCAGCTCATCTCAAGTTCCCTGTACTTAATTATAACCAACTGGGCTAAAGGCATTTACTCTGAAGTAGCCTAGCTAAATTCTGGAGTATGTTGCTTCAGGACTGCTTTCAAAGTCCTATTTTCTTAAGGCAGTAATACAAATAGTATTTGAAAGGCAACTTTACCACAGAATGGCTTGGGAGCTTAAGTCATTGCCAACTCTGCTTAATTAATTCACTTACCATAAAAGTTGGCAAAACATGAAGCTTTTCACTTAGTAAATCTATAATTAACTGTTAATGTTTGCTGAGTAAACATAAGCCTATGTTTAATTAAATCTTACAGTAAGATGCTATAACCTGAAAGTTTTATAAGCAACATGCTTCTGAAACAAAAACTTAAGAACTTCCAAATCTTGTTAGACATTAAAAAATTAACTTAACTTTATTGTGCTTATAAATAAAACCAGTATATGTTAATAAGACCTAGTTGTCAGAACATTCTTTCAAAGATATGAGATAAAGAAAGCATAAAGCTTTTTTCACTTCTAACAAAATCTAATCTTGACAGGAGCATTGTCTGCAGCAATGGAGTATTAAGACATGAATGTAGAGTTATGTCTGAAGTTGCCATGTCTTTCCTACATTTCAACATCTGTAGTAATTAACGTGAGAGTCAGAATGGAATAATCCCTATACACAAAGGCCCCACTGTTGGAATGCTCATTATCCAAAATCTCAGTTATCCAAACACAAAGAATTATACCCAAACCTTGCCACAGACAACTGGTTCAGATATCCAAACAGCTGGAGTTTGCATACGTCTTTACTTGTTTGTATTTTGTTGGTTGGCAGCAGCCATTTTGGGCAGAAACCATGGAGGGAGGGAGGGAGATTGGACAAATCAGTTTTTCCTTTGTTTCGCTTTTTCACAGGAAGCATGCACAGGTCACTAACAAAGTTGTATAAGAATCTTAAGCAGCAACCTAACCTAAGATTAAATAGATCAGCTGATGACAATTACTCATGTCTTAGGCTCCAAGGTCAGCAGGGCAAAGTTAGCAGGACTATACAGCTGAAGGCCTGTTTTATGTTGCCAAAGGATGCCCAAATTCTCTGAGGTTGCTGCATCACTCATCAGTTTCATAATGTAGAGGAGTAACATGCAGTTATTCTACTGAGGGCAATGAACATAACGCACATCAAAACCTAAGTAAGATACAGTACACTCAAGGTGGGATAGAATAAAAACTCAATTTCTCGTTCCAACGAGTGATGAACGTCTGATGAAGATGGACTACACCAAAATGACGAAAATTGACTGGGAAAATCAGAAACCAGGAAAAGAGAAGGAATGGGAAAAAATTATAATGTATTTAAGAGAACACTGTAAACAACTAAAAACTTTGGCAGGATTTGAGTAATGCTTGTAATGTACGAAAAACTATGTAAAAAAGGGTTATTTTCTTTAAAAATTAGAGAAAAGAAGGGAAGCAGTTGGGGAAAAGATTGATAATAGTAACCATGGAAGCGGGAGGGAAGTCAATGGATTCAGGGAATCCTAAATGATGTGGATGATTTGTTTGAATTAAAATTTGTTATGTAAAACTTATTACAAACTTATTTTAAAAAACAACTCCATTTCTCCCCATGAAATGCCCATTATTCTTTCTGAAATTTGTATATTATTTAAGCTAGTAGACAGCACCATATCCCAGGAGATCAAATCTCAAAAATTAATTTCATGCTGAGTGAAAATATTTTAATAAAACCACAAAATATCTGGATAGGAGCAGTGCACATAGAGACATTATTAGCATAGTTTATATGTACAAACTTTCTTAACTGTTAATAATACTTTTTGACATGCCTTGCACACAACATTTTTTTGGTAGATAAATAGGTTCATCGCTCATATGTCATAAAGTGGTGCAAGAGACAAGGGTTTTACGCACCTGTTAGTTTATTAACAAAATCCAAAAGGAAGATTAATGTCTATTACTGTATTAGGACCAACTAAAATGTCACAAAGAGTTGGCCTGCTACATATAGATAACAAGGAATTGATTGTGCAGCCTAGACTTACTTTTGCAGTACTCAGAAAATTTGGGAGAGGAAACAACATAGATAACAGAAATTAATTAGCATCCAAAATATTGGAGAAAATACAGAATAAGCCAGGAAAAGAATCATTCCTGAAGGTACCAAAATTCTAGGTTCTTACTCAGAATCATTTGATTTAATTACTGCCAGAGATAACCACAAATTGCCCTGCAACATCCATTTTAAAAATTGCTTCACATAACCCCTGATGGCTTGAAACAGTTCACTCAATAATAAAAAAAGAATAAAATAATGCTTTCCAATGGTTTGTATGAGTGAAGAGCGAATCCAAAAATTTTCTGGTTGATTTGAATGAGCCAGTGTAATTGCTGTCTCTATTCAGAAACCAAGAAGGAAAAAATGTTGTGTAATAACCTCAAAAGTTTTTCTTTTCCCCTGAAATACACAAAGATTATTTAATGCAAGTGTTTCAGTTTTGGCTAACCATATTTCCCTTTCCACTATTGAACTTGTAATGGTTTGGAATTTTTCAAGATTTAGTTTGCGGAATGTATAAAGTTCATGTAACACTTCAAAGATGGGTAAAAAGAGGCCACACAGATTCAACAGCAGGACCTGGAATTAACTCTGCTTGCCTGATGCCAAATCCTATGATCTAATCACTGGCTGACAAGAATGTCTTTATATTTATCAAAGGGAAGAGTTATACTGCAAGCATGCCAAAATGTGGTAGGTGTTTTCTAAACAAAGACACAGTCCATCTCCTAAATAGAGCTGTTCATCTCTTTAATAGCATTTTAATTAAAACTTATGTAAGTCATGGGCATTTAATTAGAGTATAACTACAAAGTAATAATTTAAAAAAAACTTAACCAATAGCTGATTTTTATCTACTGCTCAGTACAGTGGTACCTCGGGTTAAGTACTTAATTCGTTCCGGAGGTCCGTACTTAACCTGAAACTGTTCTTAACCTGAAGCACCACTTTAGCTAATGGGGCCTCCTGCTGCCGCTGCCCCGCCGGAGCCCAAATTCTGTTCTTATGCTGAAGCAAAGTTCTTAACCTGAAGCACTATTTCTGGGTTAGCGGAGTGTGTAACCTGAAGCGTATGTAACCTGAAGCGTATGTAATCTGAGGTACCACTGTATCTGTTAAACTTCCAAATCTGATACTGCTAAGAATTGGGAGGTTATGGGGCAAAAAAGAGAGTATTTCTAAAATCATGAAGGATATTTCAATAGTCCTACAAACAACAACACTCACACATTACAATTCTATTAACATATTTTATAGAACAGTATAGTGGCTCTGAGCAGGGAAGAGGGTAGTTCTCTTCAGGGTTGGAGACTGAAGATGCCAACAAAGGGACTAATATTAAGAGATGGTGAAGAAAGTGCACTGTGGAATATGACACCGTGAAGACAGAGAGGCAGAAGGAGCATAAAATAAGACCTTTTGCTTTTAAGGTGTTGGGAGCAGAAGCCCAGGAGACAAAAATGGGGAAAGTTGGGGGATATTTCTGGTAGACTATAAAGAGAGGCCTATAGGTTTTTGGAGGGATGATCCTGACACCTGAAGGCAGCCCTGTATAGGGAAGCTATTTAAGGCTCAATGTTTTATTTTGTTTTTATATATGTTGGAAGCCGCCCAACTTATTATTATTATTATTATTATTATTATTATTATTATTATTACTACTACTACTACTACTACTACTAGCAGTAGTATTTGAGAGTAGGCTATGAATGAGGAATACCCTAATTCACATCCCCACTCTGGCACCTGCTAACTGAGTGATTTTACACAAGTTACTATTCCCTTAACCACAAACCCTATATCTGCAATATGACAACCTTTGTTATGGGGCTATTGAGAAAATTACAGAAGAACATCGAGTTAGAGCCAAAGTTGGTCTTCCTGCTCATAAACAGTTTTGCACAAATGTGCTAAGTTAAACACACTTAGTGGTATCCTTGTTCTACTGGCAAAATGTTTTGTGCCAGTGGAACATTGCAGCGCAAGAGAATGCATAAGCGGGCTGCTGGTAATTTTGTTGCACAAAAAACTGTGTAATCTGTTGCACACTGAGCTTCCACTAACACAACTGCTACATTATTTCTTCTGTTCTGCAACTCACCTGTCTGCTAGCACAAGACAGACAGAGAGCACTGGATACAACCCACAGAGAGCATCCCTGGCAACACCAATTTAAGAGCGCTCTGTGCTTAGCATGGCATCTCACCTAGCAGGAGGCTATTTTAAAAGCAGCTACAACCATTTCACAAAATCAGCATTCTTGCTGATGGAAATGTAGCTAACACTGGAGTAAGCTTCATCTTACTAATGCTGTAGGAATACTGTACTTTGTAAGCCCACTGCAAACCCCTTGCTAGAAAAGAGCGAATAGAACTTATCAAGCTATTTAGAAAAGCTGTCACAATACCAACCATCCCACTCATGATCTTGATAAAGAGAAGCTACTTAAGAGGGATTATGAGCCAAAATACTCACAGGCTTTGCAACCATGAAAGGAAACCTGTTTGAAAAGTGCTTGCAAAGTAATGACAGAAAGAAAGCACTCAATGAAAACAGATCAGCAGAGTCAATTTCCTAGCAGAAATGGAAGATTATCACAGGCTGGGCAAGATTAATACACACTGTGCAAATGAAAAACTGACAGCATTTGGAGAAAATAAAGAGCTGGTTAGAGGTCCTTAGACAAGCTGACTCTGCACCAGCACTTCAATATACACTGGACCTTTAGCTAGACTCTGATGGTTACTAACTAGTGATATATTTAGCTATTTAAGAAGTGTTCACATGCCTAAAGATTTGAACACACAGGAGGAAGACGTTTAATGTCCCATTTTCATATAAATGGAGGAAATAAATGCCGCTTCCTTGTACGGTAAAGACTATTTCCTAAGCAACATGCAGTCAATCATTCCATAATGTAAATTATTCTTTCTGAAGTTCTCCTTTTTTGAATCTGTTAAAGTCATGTGTTAAGTTCTGTAAAAATACTCCCGCTCTTCTTTGAGCAAACCTTGCTTTTATAGTGTGCGTGCACAGCATAAATTTTACAAGTTCAAGAATATTCAGACATTCTCTTTTGAAATTGGTATTTCTGAAACAGTAATGATAATTTTTAGCAGTTTTCAGTAAAAAAATGTTCTGGATTTATGGAATGTTCACAATATGATACATTTTGAATTATTGCCACCACACATTTGGCTCCCTGTTTCAGTGAAGAGTTAACGTAGTCAAGTCTGTTTCTGCACTGTACAGGGCTGCAGCACCTTTATGAAGAATGCACAACTTATTTTGCAAAAAAAGCCCAAAACTTAAAAGTGTAGTCTTAAGCTCTCTTACTCTGCAGTAAGCCCCACTGAGACTCCATGCAAACATGCTTAAGACTATGCTGTTGTCTTGGTAAATTCTGTCCTTCATCAATTCCAGTTGAGGCAGCCTTCGTTCATTGTGACCAAATCTCCTCTGAAGTTCCCATTTTAAAATACAGTTAATTTACCAGATAATAAGAAGTCTGCTGCAGTACAGAATAAAGGCTTGGCACGCTCAAAGATGATTGTGATGGATATTCCGCCTTCAGCAAACTCACTGTGTTTTCCCTAAAACAATCATTTAATTTTAACCCCATATTCATCTCATAGGTAGAAAGCAATGAATTAAGTTATTGCTTATAATGTAAGCAACCAGTATGTCAATACCTAACAGGCTTAACCAACATGCCTTAACCATTTATCTACAAGCAGAATTGAAAATGCACACAGCAAATCATCAACAGGAGCAATCATATCAGTTTTTTGAGCCAGAAAGCTGCTGATCCCTTACCTGCTGGCAAGTACTTCAGTTGGTTATTAGCCAATCTAAGGTGGCGTAAAGATCTTAGGCGGCCAATCTCTGGGCATACAATTTCAAGAGCATTGTCACTCAAGTCTAAAAACTGCAGTTTAACGAGGGAGCCAATTGCTTCAAAGAAGAAGAAAAATGACAAGGAATAAATCCGGCCCAATAAAAGCACTAAAACTTTAATAAAAGAATGAGATAGACTTCTATGATGGCTGCATTCACACATAAAGCTGAACCATGGTTCTGCATAATGTACAAGAGTTGGAAGAGGCCCAAGCAAATCTCATGTTCATGCACTCCACCCCCTTCCAAGGTGCCAGGAGGACTTTGGCAGCGTTTACTTTCATTTTCAAGTAATCTCAGCTTGTCACTACATGTGAACCAGGGATCATGGTTGTAACAAACACTTGTCAGTTTTAAAACAAGCCAGCTTCAAGCAATAAATAAGTGCTGCCAAATTTCTGCTGCCGGATGTGCGGGAGGAGAGCAGTGCACAAGCCTAATGCCCACTCTTGATCATTTCAGCTCATGACGTGGTTTAATGTGGCATAGAAACACAGCCAGTATCTCATCCCTACATGCTGAATAAATAGGTGGCAAAACCATGTCAGAACTGAGTATTACTGGCAATTTAGTTTTGAGGAGTGGGCTAAAATATGTTGTACGATTGTGGGTCTAATCCAGCCTCTCCATTTCATCCATGAGGTTGTTTCAGGAAAGCCACATCTACTTACCCTACACCTGACACTATATATGTAAGGGTGAGGATTTGCTGAATGGGTATTTACAGGCACTGTGCAGTGCTTCCCAGTATGCAAGAACCATCTTGCAAAGCACTTTATGCAGCACTTTCCAAAATGCTGAAAGCCAGCTGGCTGTCAGTACAATGTACTTTGCGGGCCCTGTGCTTGGTGTTTCCGAAGCCACAGCCTACCGGGATGGCAAAGTCATTGCACAGGCATTTCTGAAGTGCCCAACAATCAGCGGGCTGTTGGGCATTTGGGGAGCGCTGTGCAAGGGACTAGGATCTGTCACCGGATGTCAGATGGAAGAGGAACAAGCTTGTTTTCTGCTGCCCAGAGGGGAGGGTTCCAATTACAAGGAAGGAGATTCTGACAGAGAGAGCTGTTTGATAGTGACATGGACTACCTCAGAAGGTGGTGGACTGGAGGTATTTGAACAGAGGTTGAAACGCCACCTGTCAGGGATTCTTTAGCCATGACTGCTGCATTGGGGGAGTTGGACTAGATGACCCCTGTAGTCCTCTCAACTCTACAATTCTAGGATTGACAGGTGGGTTGTCCTTACCCCCCCCCTCATTAGAGTAGATAAGGATTTGACTTGTTGGGATGGAACTGTCCGTCCCTCCCACCTATACTCAATCCATACACCCCATGTTATTCTACTTTGAAGGTAGCTTAAGTTACAATAATAAAGACCTATCAACAGATAGCAAAGCAGATTCAAGGGGAGGTACCCGAGATTAAGTTGCAGCTAAGATTCACTTGTAAGGGTTGAGCAAGTGTTAGCTCCCATTTCTGTAGGGAGAGAAGTGAAAACCTATAGGTTTACATTCTTTGTTTGTATACTGTATTACATTATGCTCGAGGCAAGGAAAAGGCAATTTACACAGCCAAGAGTTGTTGGGAAAACAACAGAAATAGAGACACAGGTGCTTTATAAATGATTAATAAGGTTTAAAATCATCCATCTAGTCTTAATTCAATACAGCGGATGTGGTCATCGCCTCACTTAGGAGTACTGTTTTACTAATAAATTACACTTTGGTTTTTTTAACCCTCAAATTAGAAGCAACACACATATTTAGGTACTTGAGAGTTTAAACATTTTCATTCATGCAATGTCTTCCTCTACAATTAATGTCATAAACTAAAGATATTTTGAACCCAGAAGGGCACTTACCTTCGGGTACAACAACAATGTTGTTTGAATGGAGGTATCTGGAAGAGAACAGAACATTTTCAAGGGCCGGCTGATAAGAGCAGGTGGCAAATATTCATAGATGAAACTTGATCAAAGACAGCATGCTGTATTTTTTCTTCCTTCATTTCTGCAAAGGTAACGCTCATATGGCAAACTATGACTGATAGACATTACCTTGAGTTTTGATCACTCTGCCTAAAACAGGACTCGCACTTCCAAGTTTTCCTGAACCAGATTTCCTCTTCTTTCATATTGAGATTAGATCAAAAATTTCACATTTGTTACCAGGCTGCTCTGTACATAATGCAACTACCATCATATATGGTCTCCAAGACAATGCCTTCTGGGAAGTAGCCCAGGAAAGAGAATAGAGAGGCAGACAAGCAGAGACCTACGTCTTCACCTACTCCCAACTGGGCTAGTTTTTGTTTTGTTTCCAATGTCTGGCTTTTAACAAATCCATGCATTTTAAAAAAGCTGTGAGCCTTAAAAAGCTGGGTGCTAAATCTGCTAAATAAATATACGTTTTGGACCATAGAAGAATCACAATATGCACAGCAGTTGTTTCCCTAATACTCACTTTGTTGGCAAAGGTGTGAGATAAATATATAAATAAGTCATGTCAAACAGCTGTGTCATATGACTGAAACAAAGTAGCCTGAGGTGAGTGTGTTGATACATTCTCCCTGCTCTAAACCAGCCCAAGGTCAGTGGGCACCTAGAACCTTTTGGCTGTTTCCTCTCAGCAAGGATCCCTGTGGAATTCATTCTGTGACTGAGTAAAGCATGCCTCCTATTTACCGTATTTTTCGGACTATTGGACGCACCGGTCCATAGGACGCACCTAGATTTGGGGGGGGGGAAATAGAGGCAAAAAAAAATTTATCCCCCCCCCCGCCAGGCGCGGGGCTGGGGCGGGGAAGCCCGAGCTTCCCCCTCCCCCAGAACGGGACCCAGAGCCATGCCGAAGCTGCGCGCAACTTTGGCATCGCTCTGGGAACTTGCGGGGCTGGGGGAGGAGGAAGCCTTCCGCCAGCCTCCAAACCATGTCGGGAGACAGCGGGATGGCGCGCTGCGCCTCTCCCGCTGTCCCCCGAGCTTGTGGGGCTGGCGGTGAGGCTCTCCTGAAGCCTGGAGGTTGTGGGGCTGGTGGGGGGGAGAAGCAGGCTTGCTTCTCCCTCCCCCAGCCTCCAGATCAGGTCGGGGGAAAGCGGGATGGCGGCGCTCCGCCATCCCGCTTTTCCCCGACCTGATCTGGAGGTTGTGGGGCTTGTTTCTCCCTCCCCCAGCCTCCAGATCAGGTCGGGGAAAAGCGGGATGGCGGAGCGCCGCCATCCCGCTTTCCCCCGACCTGATCTGGAGGTTGTGGGGATGGTGGGGGGGAGAAGCAGGCTTGCTTCTCCCTCCCCCAGCCTCCAGATCAGGTCGGGGAAAAGCGGGATGGCGGAGCGCCGCCATCCCGCTTTTCCCCGACCTGATCTGGAGGTTGTGGGGCTTGCTTCTCCCTCCCCCAGCCTCCAGATCAGGTCGGGGAAAAGCGGGATGGCGGAGCGCCGCCATCCCGCTTTCCCCCGACCTGATCTGGAGGTTGTGGGGATGGTGGGGGGGAGAAGCAGGCTTGCTTCTCCCTCCCCCAGCCTCCAGATCAGGTCGGGGAAAAGCGGGATGGCGGAGCGCCGCCATCCCGCTTTTCCCCGACCTGATCTGGAGGTTGTGGGGCTTGCTTCTCCCTCCCCCAGCCTCCAGATCAGGTCGGGGAAAAGCGGGATGGCGGAGCGCCGCCATCCCGCTTTCCCCCGACCTGATCTGGAGGTTGTGGGGATGGTGGGGGGGAGAAGCAGGCTTGCTTCTCCCTCCCCCAGCCTCCAGATCAGGTCGGGGAAAAGCGGGATGGCGGAGCGCCGCCATCCCGCTTTCCCCCGACCTGATCTGGAGGTTGTGGGGATGGTGGGGGGGAGAAGCAGGCTTGCTTCTCCCCCCGCCAGCCTCCAGATCAGGTCGGGGAAAAGCGGGATGGCGGCTCTGCGCCTCCCCGCTGTCCCCAGCTTTTGGGTGCAGGCTGCTGCCCGCAAGCCTTGCGAGCCCGCGGGACATACCGCGGGGCTCGCAAGACTTGGGATAGCTTCCTGAAGCCTGGAGAGCGAGAGGGGTCGGTGCGCACGGACCTCTCTCGCTCTCCAGGCTTCAGCAAAAGCCTGCATTCGCACCATAGGACGCACACACATTTCCCCTTCATTTTTGGAGGGGAAAAAGTGCGTCCTATAGTGCGAAAAATACGGTAGTTCTCAGAAGTAGGTTTGAGAATGTGATGGAGAAGCTCATAGGGATACCATTCACAAGAAGAGCCTTCACATGGCCCTCTGGCACTTGGGAGACTGTGAAAAATCAGTCATGGAATCAGCCTTATCAGAGTCCTGAAAATTCATTTTAGACAATTTTTTCATACACCACAAGAGTCAGAAGTGCAGGAATCATCAGATCGTTTTATATTTTTACAGCATCTTCTTAGATTTATTTCAATATTTAAAAAATTCTAATGTCAACATTCATTGGCAAACTGTACAAATGGTGTTCTTGTTTATTATTTAAGTTTACATGTTTTACTTTATTCTATAAAAAGGATAATCATCAAGTGAAAGCATACTGACAAGCCCAGGCAAGTTGAGGCCAGGATATAGAAAGCTATTTTAGTTTTGTCCGAGCGTATGCATGTGCCCCGTTCCATCTTACAATCTGTTTTTGAAGGTCCATTTACTTTCAAAAGCATTCTGCCTTCTGGCATGGGAGGCTGGTATTCAAGAAATACAAGCCCAAATAACTTGTGTGGTTCTTTGGATCCTGGTCTATATTTACCATCATAGGCTGGTAAAATTTTATATAGTGCTCTCTGGTGGTGAATATTTGCAGTTACTGCTATTCAGAAATAAATATGTGCTATTCTCTTCAAATTGAGATTTGCTAGATGTCTCAAGGTAGTTAGATGTTATTTACTGCTTGAAAATTGATCTTTTGCTCATTCAACATAGAAAAGGGGTGTGCAGGATAAGTAACCTGATGGAAGTATTGGATTGATTCTTGCTTCAGGAGAATTCAAACTTGAAGGTATTATGGTGGCAGAAGATAATAAATTATGGCTTATAGTCAGAGTTCCAAGCTGAAGTTTTGTTTTTGTTTTTTAAAGGAATCTATATTAAAGATTCTGGACAGTGCTATGGAGTTTGAAAACAAGGGAGATGTTTCCCCATGTTAAAAATAGCCGTCCTGGAAGTAGAAGGTACATTCACAAATTAAGGACCATGTGGTAACTCTGGATCAATTAGGCCAAACAAAATTCTCATATGTTCTTAATCAGGATCCCAAGAATTACATCAAGCATGCCAAAAGTTTTGAATGTGCTCAGTGGTGTGGTTCCCTTTTTTTTTCTTTCAAAAGGCTGTTAGCTGAAACTCATTGAAGTTTCAGAAACAAATTGATATTGCAGAGGGATCTGTTTTTCAAAAGATTACCAAATATAAGAGTGCAGCTGTTTAGGAAACACCAGTTCAAAAACCCAGTGAGCATGTGGAAATAGCCATGTCACTATTTAGATTTAGCCTTTGCATGTCCACTTTAAAACTTGGATATTTCTAAATACCATAATAGAAAGAGAAATAGTCACCAACAGAAAGATTATGTAAATCAGAATCTACGGCTCCATTATGTTAAATGTTTCTATTCATTTTGAGAGCTGTTTCCAAAACAAGAACTTTACATAATTTTAATTCCTAGAAGTCAGCACTAGTTTTTATTAACCCAGATGGGTCACAATACCAGGGATGCTAGGGAAACTTATTTGATGATCCAAAATCTGTGAGCCTACCATAAAGCAATGCAAATTATAGCTATAGCAAGGAGTTTCATCCTGCTGACAACTAGTGCCCTTTTTTTCATTGCTGCTCCTCAGTTAGGTTTTACTATCTGATACACATTAGGAAGATTATTATTATTATGATTCATCCTGCATGCAGATCTCAACCTTTTACTATCCAGCAAAAGACACAGGAAAAAGGGTTAGGGGGCATGACATAATTAATACAAGAATATTTAATGTGTATTAAACAAGCTCTCTCTGGTTTTCAGAGCTTCTATAATTACCCTCCCTCCAAACCTTAATTTCAGGCAGGATTTTCTTATGGCCTCATCAGATCTTTTTAAGTGCCTGGTGGCAAAACATGAAGCATATCACAAACGCTGTACTTCAGCTTCATTATGAAATAGAATTCACCTCAGACAAGATGAGGCAAGATTAGTTCTTGAGTAAGCTACAGGCCATAGTGACCTGTAAGGCCTATTAACTGCACTGCAAATGCAAAAACCAGGAAGGTGCAGCTTTCCAGGGGCAAGAAGAAAAAGCTCAAGTTTAGACTACACTCCTTGGTTATCTATGCCATGTGACCCAAAACATCTTTAGTTCCACACATGCCCGTGACAGCACAATGACCCGATAAAGTCCTGGATACAATCACAATTCCAAACTATTTAAATTTGCAAAGGCACATTTTCATGTTGCCATGCTTACAGGAATTGCTGCCAGGAAACTGCAGCTGAAGGAATTCTTCGTCAGCTAATGGTCGCATCACTGTAGGATGCTTCTTGTGTTGTATCTGTTCATAAATTGATTTTGGAGACATCACTGAAAGGAGGTATATAAATCCCCACTTTAATAAAATTTAAGGCTTTTCAGTCACAAATTAGCTGCAGTGCATCAATAAAATTGCTATCATATTTGCAAAGCTAAGTAGGATCCAGTATAGTTTCTAATTGGACGGAAGACCATGTGTTGAGATTTCTATATTGTAGGGAATTGGACTCATTGACTCTCAGGGTCCCTTCCACCCTACAATTCTATGATCCTGTAACAGTTGATATATGAAATGTGCAATGGGGTTGACTATATTAGGAATACACGTGGTGTTTACTAGTCTCTTCTGCCCCCTGGCAGTTGATGTTATAATCCAGGTTTTAGGCTCCTTCCTTGAGAGGTAAGAGGCAGAAGGATCTGTAGCTGGACTGTGGGATTGGCTGTTGGGTAAATTGGCAATCCAAAGAAGTAAACAGTCCAAGAAGATATAGAGCCTTGCAGTAAGAAACATTCACTATTTTCAAAATGTAAGCTCATCAGTGGCTGATAATTTAATGGAACCACCAAGTACAAAGGTGGCATGCCTATGAGTATTAGGTGCTAGCAACCGATAACAGATGTTTCTGCTAGATCAGAGGTCAGCAAACTTTTTCAGCAGGGGGACAGGACTATATGGTTTTTTGGGGGGGGAGGGGGGAGAAATTCCTATGCCCCACAAATAACCCAGAGAAGCATTTTAAATAAAAGGACACATTCTACTCATGTAAAAACATGCTGATTCCCGGACTGTCCGTGGGCCAGATTTAGAAGGCGATTGGGCCAGATCCGGCCCCCAAGCCTTAGTTTGCCTACCCATGTCCTAGATGCATTAGCCAAGCCAGAGTTGGAAGCAGAATACTGGATGAGATTAACTTTAGTCCAATATAGAAAGATAATCTATGTTCTTAGCCAATGCAAACAGCAGTCCTATTTGTGAACATACCCCCCCAACTCCAAAACATATTACAAATTTGCACTTGGAACTCCCTGCCTGTTGAGATTAGGCAGGTGCCTTTGCTGTACTCTTTTTGGCGCCTGCTTAAGACGTTTTTGTTTAGGCAAGCCTATCCAGACATGCAGAAAGTTTACATGTAGCTTACAGTTTATTTTATTTCCCCTCTGAATGTTTTTAATACCTTTTTTAAATTGTCCTTTATTGGTAATATTAATGTTTTATCATTTTTTGTAAGTGACCTAGGGTTTCATTACAATCAATTAATTTTGTCAAATAGAACAAAACAAAAAAATAAAAATATTGCCTTCCAGTAGATTTTACAAAAGCAATATTCAAAAATTAGTGTTCATTCTGGATACTTTTAACAAAAGAATGGGATTTAAATTCTACATTTATTATATTTCTACGAAAAGATGGACTTTTTCAGTTCTCTGAGCAAACAAACTAGGAGCTACAGCCTGAAAGCAGCAACTCTTTGGCATGGTGGTTCCTCCAAGCTGTCCCTTGAACCACTACCTTGAAGCATATGAAGAGACAGCACATGATTGAAATTAGGTCATGGAAAGGCACTAGAACAAAACAGACTAGCTCTTTAAACCAGATTGTTCCAAAACAAATTGTAAGATATTTACCCATATAACTTCAGCACCCTACGTTCAAGAAACTCATTAAACTAAAGGGCAGAATATAAGGAACAAGACACCACACACTCACAGTTCCACAAGGTTTGGAAGCTTCTGGGCAAGGTTTTCCGGCTAAAAAAGAAAATTGTGAAGTTTCTGTTTAGTTTTTAAAGAAAGACTCAATATCTAACTGGCAAACCAGTTTGCCAAATTCAAGATGGAACTAACATGAGGCTCTGAGTGTCAGAAATCCAAAACAGGGAACAACTGTTTTATGTGGCCCACCACCCCATCTGGCACTGATAATGAAACCTGGCTTAGAGCCTAGACTTGGATGACAGCGACTGTTGTCACTGGAAAGATGAAAGAATTTCAATATGCCAAGAAGGCCTGAAGATATCAACACACAGAGGGTGGAGCTAGCTTCCAAATTGGGCTCTAGAAGAACAGTAGACACCTTCTACACTAATCAATCAAGGTGCCAAAATATTAACAAGTGTGATTAGCATCTTCCAAGTTCAACATGTACTGATAATGCAGAGAAACTCACATAGCATATACATTCTTTAGAGTGTAGTAACTTAGAAATGCCCACTGAATATTCAGGTGACTTTACAATAGCCTAAGGCAGAGTCCTATTAGCTACTCTAATGTTAAGTCAGTATGCCAATATTTTTCAATTACTATAATGCATTCTCCAGACAGCCAGAAGTCTTCTAAATATGGAGATCTTCTAAAGCAACATTTTATAAGAGATCATGTTACAGCAGCCATGTCATGCAATTTCCACATGAAGTGCATGATGTTAGTTTTGTCTTACACAACTCTGCAGGGGTCCTATTTCACAAACAGATTGCCAGTGTATTACTGGCAGCCAGATATTTTCTTTACTGTGGTGCTGGAGCTTGATTCCAGGATAATATTTTGGAAGTCTTGAAAGCTCACTTTCACTGGGAAAAGCAGCACGTCCAATCTGTGTGCCTCTCATGCCCCAATTTATACATGACAGTTTGCGGCTTTTTCCTACATAGTGGTTTTCAAGCAAGAAAAAGGTCAGACTTGAAGTGGCTCTACATTATACCAAATTTAGCTTTTATGTTCATCTAGGGTAGGACTGCCCATTTCAACACTCAGATTGCCATCCTTTCTTTGGCCAGCATTTTCCTGCTGTTTTCAAACACAGCATATGCAGTATAGTTTTCAGCCAGAAGCAGTCTCATAATTCTTCTGCTTGTTTTCCATGCCATGCTGCAAAAATCTTGAGTTGTGGTTTCCACCTACTGGGGAATTAACGCTAAAACACACTGATTTCCCTCCTAAGCAATTTTGGTAGCCTTAGCAGCACCTGGTGTCCTTGTTATTAGGTTCCATTTTTAAAACATACATTCATAAATAGATGAATAAAATCATGTAAGTGTAGAAGATAAAACAAAAACTAGCTCAGTTACTTTACCAGCACTTGTATAAATTGTATAAGCAACCAAGTCTGAATAAATTCTAATGAACTCTTTAATGTGTTCACCAGCCTAATAAACAATATTCACTAGCTATTCTAAGAAACCTAAGAATCTTGCCTATTTATTCCTACAATGCTTCAGGATGTCCCTGGTTAATATCTCACCTCTTCCATGAACATAGTAGTTAACCTTATGTAGCTAACAATCTGCCATACAAGCATAACAGTGTTGAAACCAACAAAAACATTACATTCGTAGTACAATTTCTGCTCCTGCAACAGAACTTCCCCTTCCTTTCCTAATCCTGCAACTTCACCCAATCTACTCTGGAGGGTTTGGGAAATTCACAATCGGATTAGGGACATATGATGAAGTGGAGGGAGTAGAAGTTCAGTTCATTGGATTCAACCCATAATTTACAAGGCTGTTGAAATAATTAACAAAAAATAACTCCCCATGAGCTGGGGAGAAGGAAAGCACCCCATAGCAAAAAGAAATAAAATATACTGGCAGAAATATACATTTTTTTTATTCCAGGCTCTTCTTTTTAACTTTTCAGAAAGAAAATTTGGCATGCTTCCCAAAGTTTTTCCTCTTTTAAATATAATGTTTTCCAACACATTATATTGACTGGTATGAAGAAGCACCAGAAACATAGGAATAAACTGAAATGTCGGGGGGTATTTTATACCCCATATGCTTTTCATGCATACAAGATGAAAACTGTAGGAATTAAGTAGCTGAAATTTGATGACTTGGTTACTACTGTGCAAGTGAGAAGTCCTAGAAGAATTTAGTTATATTTGCAGTGAAAAACACATACAGTGTAGGATTGTGCCCCAGCACTGCCCAAAATGATTAAGAGCACCCGGTAAAAATGGCAACATTCTCTGAGTGTAGGATCTCCCACCCAGGGGACATTCAAGCATGTCAGCTTCTACCTGGTCTGAAGTGGTCTGGTCCATACATAGGCCTCCGACCACTTCAGTGAGAGCATTGCAAGGGCAATACAGAAAACATTTCCTTATTCCAACTTCAGATCCCTAACGTGTTATTGGACAAGTGCAAATACTGTCGCCCATATCAATGAATGGCTTTCATTTACATACGGCACAGTATATTGAAAAAATTAAGGTACACTCAAGGACAATGTCCTCCACATAGAACCTAAGCATTAACAAATATTTTGCTAGTTGTACATTTAAAAAAGTCATACCAAGGTAGTCAATGAATTTCTTTTCATATAGAGTCTCTCCAAGTATTGCAGTCCTTCATCCTTCAGCATTTCTAAAGGGAAGTGATGGAGATTTCGGTAATTTAAGAATAAGTTCTTGTGCCTTTCTAGCTTTGCTTCCAATATTGTTTTACAGAGTTCTGATGCCATGACAGGTTTTGTCCCAGCCACCATGTTAGAACTCTACTCATCACAGAAGTTCATTTCTAAAAGGGAAAGCAAAAGACAAGTAGTGTTTTAATAGGGCTCTTACTTGGTTTTCCCATAGCACAATTTTTCTGAAACATGCTTGTTTATTTTAAACATTCCTACATCCCCCTGTATTCAAAAGACAGGTAACAAAGGTAGAAACCAAATAAATATGAAATTGAAGGAATTGTGGGGTGGGGGACGGGACCACACAATACAGCACTAAGATCTCAAATCTAAAGCCATGTATATCTATCTACCTTCAGGAAAAACAGATATCCGACTAGTTAGCAAGAAGCACTTTTCAATCAATGAACTATTAGTATTTGACATCAACATAAATTATTTTGCCTAGGAAAGTAATGAATGGCTGGAAACAGACAAGACTTTTTGAAGATTCCTGAAGATGATTTAGGGGATGCATTCCCATTATGTGTACCTAAACAGGCACACTTAATTTGTTTCACTGTTGCCTCTGGGCAAATAAGTTGTGCAGATTTTCCAATACAATACAAAAGCCTGTTTATTAGCAGAGAAAGTGGGGTAAGCATACACATCATGAACAGTAATTTCCTTCAGTTCTTTCAAGACAGATAAAAGCTGTCTCCAGACTATAGTATACCACACAAGCATAAAAGCTAATACAAGTAGAGTTATGGCACAGGAGACTTTATATTAAGGCTTCAAACTCCCAAAATATATTTATTTGAATGAACTTGTGCATTTCAGGAGTACTAGGATTTAAATCAGTCAAAAAACCAGCATGGACTACTTTTCCTAATACAGATAGGGAGAACTTCTACAGATGGCAGCCCTAACTACAAGACTCTCCTAAATCATAAGCAATAACAAGAGGGAAAGGGTCTGAAGGGTACCAAGGAACATCATTGCATAACAAGGAAGAAGAAATGGTGGTAAGAATGGCTGAAGCCTTTCTGCCACTCTAAGCAATGTTTCTTCTTGATAAATTCTGGGGCATATTTTCATGTTTTGCAGATATCAATGCAAGCCTAAAACAACTCAAAAAGGGAAGCTGGCATGGTAGGCAGCCTCTGAATCATGCCTAACCTCTATAGTTGTGCGAACCCCATTACTAGGCTAGGCTAGGCCGCACTCCAGGCAGAGGAAAAACGTCTACATGAAAGCCACAAGATGAATGCATATATATGTCACACTTTGCATATGTGGCATGACACTAACACTGGTCACAGCTTCTGTTCCAACCTATATGCAGCCCAGGAGATGCATCTGCTTGTTCACTAATAAAAGGCATGCTTTGTGTATATGTGTATAGGATTCAATTCTCTGCAGCTTCAGGTGATGTCAGTCAAGAATAAAGTGGAATAGCTAACTGCTGCCCTCCAGATGTTGTGAACTACAGCTTCCAACATCTCTGACTACTGGAGATGCTGGCTGAAGACAGTTCAAAGTACAATGGTGCCTCGCAAGACGAAATTAATCCGTTCCGCGAGTATCTTCGCCTAGCGGTTTTTTCGTCTTGCGAAGCAACCCTATTAGCGGCTTAGCGGATTAGCGCTATAGCGGCTTAGCTGCTAAAAGGCTATTAAAGGCTTAGCGGCTTAGAAAAAGGGGGGGAGCGAAAAAAAATCTTAAGACTCGCAAGACATTTTCGTCTTGCAAAGCAAGCCCATAGGGAAATTCGTCCTGCGAAGCTCATTGAAAAACAGAAAACCCTTTCGTCTAGCGGGTTTTCCGTCTTGCGAGGCATTCATCTTGCGGGGCACCACTGTACAAAATGTCTGTAGGACTTGGCACAATGGTGGCTATCCCTGCTGTATACAGGGATCCCGAAGCAGAAAGACAAACTTTCAGACACAGTATAAAGCAGCTTCATTTGTTCCATGACATGTGGAAATCCCACCTGAGGACTATCATAAGATATTCATAAACAGGAAATAACACTGGACATAATTCAACCAGAAGGAGTACATTTCACCCTACTAGGATACTCTCCCATGGGTCTGAAGGTGGCCATATTTGAACAATGGAGTTTCGGAAGGCAGCTCCAGTGTGAATCTGGAGAACTACAATTATTCAGGAAGTTCAACTCTATTCATTTTTGTCTGCAGAGTCAATAGTTTCCTTTCCTCCTTCCCAGTATAAATATTAACTTAGCATTGCTAAGGTGATTATTTTTGCCAATCAATAATGTTGTAAAAGTCGTCATGCTTATTCTGCATAAATTCTAGCTTTGGCCCAATTGTCTCTCTACCTGCACCGCTTGCATATAATTTCTCTCTGAAATTTATAGTTCTTCCGCCCCACACATGCAGCTGCCAACCAAGGATTTAACATTTAACACATCTACTGAAGTGGACTTCTGCCCACAAACGCTTATGCCACAATAAGATGTCACAAGACTTCTTCCCATTTTTTAATGCAACAGAATAACACGCCAGCCCCTCTGGAAATATTAGGGTTCCCATTTTTATTTGCTACAAGCCGCCTCGACATTTCCCGATAAGAAGCGAATAAATCATAATAATAATAATATTTTTTTCGAGGGGCGGGGGGACTGAGGGAGAAAACACACTGATGAGAATGAAGGGGAGCCTGGAAAGGGAGTTTATGTCCTAAATGCGGTTTAATCACCGTCAAAGAGAGGCCGTTGTTGGGGGACGGGGATGGGTGGCTAGGTGGGAAGGAAGCGCGTAATTCCCCCTCACACGTCTCCATGGCAACAACGCCTTTGTCCCGACAGCGGGAGGCAGAGGAGGGAGAAGCAAAAGCCGTCTCTTCTCCACTCCTCACTTCGCGGGATATGCCGCTGGGAAAGGGAGGGCAGCGAGGGGGCGTCGCAACTCACCTGCGTTTCTAAGCTGAGGGGGGGGGGCCAAAATAGGAAGCGCCCTCACTCAGCACAACACGGGGAGAGAAGGGGCGGGGCAGATGGGGGGGGGAGACACCAACTAACATCAACATCCGGTTAACGAACGGGAGGAGCGGGGGAAAGAAGAGTGGGTGGGGGGAGAACGCTGATTGGAAGCTGGAAGGGGCGGGCCCAGAAAGTCGCGCGAGAGGTTACTCGCGCGGCTC
The DNA here is from genome assembly GCF_964188305.1 of Podarcis bocagei. Classification (NCBI taxonomy): domain Eukaryota; kingdom Metazoa; phylum Chordata; class Lepidosauria; order Squamata; family Lacertidae; genus Podarcis; species Podarcis bocagei. The sequence goes on from NC_138139.1 coordinate 23,149,400, forward strand.
TTCCGCTCCGTGTCTTAATGAGTAAATCGGGCGGCGCTCTTGAATCGGGCACGGGCGAGAGACGGGCGCATGCGTGGCCTTGCCTTCTCCTTCTCCATAGCTTATCCTGCTCGCATTGTCCCTGAGCGCTTCCCGCCTTTTTTGAGAGAGTGAGAGCGCGTGCGTGCGGGGCCACGCCCATAACCGCTCTTTTCCCTCAGCAAGCGCGGCCTCCAGTTTCTCTTGAGGGGAAGACTTGGCTATGGATAAACGGTACGCCATGAAATCACATCCCTTCTGCCCCTTCGCTAGTTAGTTTAGGGTTGCTGGGAATTGTAGCCCAGATTTTTCGGGTGGGGAGGGAATTGTCCCTCCCATATGCTTTAAAATTTCAAACTCTGCAAATGACAGATGTATGGTGTGTATGCAAGCCTCTGGTGTGGTGCCACTGTGGGAGATTTTGCCTTCTTTTCCTCACCTGTTTTAAGGTCCTTGTTTTTCGCGGCTGGACTTTAAATATATATATATTCGGGGTGGGGGTGGAAATTGACCAACAATTAAAGGGAAATTGAAGAGGAAAATCCTCTGAAAAACTAAAAATATTTTTGCTGATACATTTCTGCCAGTTCTTGCGTAAGCAAGGAAGATCTGCACCTCTGACTTGAATAAGGAACTGGAAACAGCAAATAAGGAACTCGAACAACAATTTCCCTAAAATTTGACAAGTCTTTCTTTCATGACAAGTCTGGGATTCATTATGTTAAACATAAGATAAATGTATACAATGAATAATATTTTAAGCCAGAAGGTTGTCAGTTGCACCCTGAATTCCCTTTCATTCTCATCTGTTCTTCAGAATAGAGTACCTAGTAGCTAGGTTGCTGAAATGTGAAACTAAGATTTTTCCTTATTGTTTTTATATCATCATAGCCCCACAGGACTGCCTCACCACCCACTCTCAATTAGCTGCCCACAGGACAGTTACACTGGATTTATTGTGCTTTATATACACTCACATAAACTACATGTAAGGTTGAGTAGCAGGAAATTTGATCTTGCAAGTACCAAGTGGATGACGAGTTATTTCTGTTTGGTTTAGTACCTGGAGTGAAGCCATAATGTAACTTCATGCTAAGCATGCCATCATCTTCCCCGGTCTCTCTGTTTATTCTTAAGAACCAGGAGAACTGGGGCAGCTTAAACCTTCTCATTAAGAATTGTAGAGTTGAAAAGGACCATAAGGGTCATCTAGTCCAACCCCCTGCAATGAAGGAATCTTTTACCTAACATGGGGCTGAAACCCATGACCCTGAGTTTTAAGAGTTTCATGCTCTACCACCTGAACTGTTTTCATATTTATCTGGGTCCTCGTAACAATCAACATCTGCAATAAAATTTAATCATTTTAAATAATGAAACTAATACAGTGGTATCTTGGTTCTCAAACTTAATCCATTCTGGAAGTCTGTTTCAAAACCAAAGCATTCCAAAACCAAAGTGCACTTTTCCATAGAAAGCATGTAATGCAAAACAGAAAAAAGTTTGAAAATCTACTTCCGGTTTTTCAGCGTTTGGGTTCCAAGTTGTTCGTGAACTAAGCTATTCAAAAACCAAGGTACCACTGTAATTATTTTGATTTCTAGCTCATTTAGTATTCAACTAATTGTGTAAATGATGTTCACTGATTTTACTAGAATTGAACCTATTTGTGCCTAAGATAGGTAAATTTCAGGTTTGGAATGGAGAAAACTTGAGAAAAGTTCCAATGATTTTCTAAAATTTGTAATAAACTGTATTTTGTAGTAATTACTGTATTGTTCTGAAAAGGAGAAATAGATAAAATAAGTGAAATAAGATTTGCCTTCAGTTCTACAGATGCAGATGATTAAAAATACATTACCACAACATGTAGTTTCAGAGTTGAATCCTAATATGCTAGGTCACTAGGAAAGAACAGGGCTAATGCCACATACCGTATTTTTCGCCCCATAAGACGCACCGGCCCATAAGACGCACCTAGATTTTAGGGGGGGAAATAAAGGAAAAAAATTTTATTTCCCCCCCAGGTGCGCTGCGCTACACCAGGAGCTTGGGGCGTGCGGAGCTCAGCGCGCCCCAAGCTTCTGCGTGCCGGCAAGGTCTCCGCTAGCGTGGGAGAGCCGGGCACCTCTCCCAGGGCTAGCGGACCCCTGCGCTAATCCAGAAGCTTGGGGCAAGCTGAGGTCAGCGCGCCCCAAGCTTCTGCATGCCGGCAAGCAGTCCGCTAGCCCTGGGAGAGCCGCGGGGCTCTCCCAGGGCTGGCGGATCGCTGCGCTATACCAGGAGCTTGGGGCGTGCTGAGCTCAGCGCGCCCCAAGCTTCTAGGTGCGCGCAAGCAGTCCGCTGCCGCCCCAAGCCTCGCGCACCCGGCAGGAGGTCCCGCTGGGTGCGCGAGGCTTGGGGCGGCAGCGGACTGCTTGCGCGCCCCTAGAAGCTTGGGGCGTGCTGAGGTCAGCGCGCGCCAAGCTTCTGCATGCCGGCAAGCAGTCCGCTGCCGCCCCAAGCCTCCTGCACCCGGCAGGAGGTCCCGCTGGGTGCGCGAGGCTTGGGGCGGCAGCGGACTGCTTGCGCGCCCCTAGAAGCTTGGGGCGTGCTGAGGTCAGCGCGCGCCAAGCTTCTGCATGCCGGCAAGCAGTCCGCTGCCGCCCCCAGCCTCCCGCACCCGGCAGGAGGTCCCGCCGGGTGCGCAAGGCTTGGGGCGGCAGCGGACTGCTTGCGCGCCCCTAGAAGCTTGGGGCGTGCTGAGGTCAGCGCGCGCCAAGCTTCTGCATGCCGGCAAGCAGTCCGCTGCCGCCCCCAGCCTCCCGCACCCGGCAGGAGGTCCCGCCGGGTGCGCAAGGCTTGGGGCGGCAGCGGACTGCTTGCGCGCCCCTAGAAGCTTGGGGCGTGCTGAGGTCAGCGCGCGCCAAGCTTCTGCATGCCGGCAAGCAGTCCGCTGCCGCCCCCAGCCTCCCGCACCCGGCAGGAGGTCCCGCCAGGTGCGCAAGGCTTGGGGCGGCAGCGGACTGCTTGCGCGCCCCTAGAAGCTTGGGGCGTGCTGAGCTCAGCGCACCCCAAGCTTCTGCATCCCGGCAAGCAGTCCGCTGCCGCCCCAAGCCTCCCGCACCCGGCAGGAGGTCCCGCTGGGTGCGCGAGGCTTGGGGCGGCAGCGGACTGCTTGCGCGCACCTAGAAGCTTGGGGCGTGCTGAGCTCAGCAAGCCCCAAGCTTCTAGGTGCGCGCAAGCAGTCCGCTGCCGCCCCAAGCCTCGCGCACCCGGTGGGACCTCCTGCCGGGTGCGCGAGGCTTGCAGACACTCGCCGGAAGCAGGGGGAGCCCTCCAGAGGGCTCCCCGTGCTTCGGGCGACAGGCTGCCGCCCCAAGCCTCGCGCACCCGGTGGGACCTCCTGCCGGGCGCGCGAGGCTTGCAGGCATTCGCCCCATAAGACGCACCCCGATTTCCCCTTCATTTTTGGAGGGGAAAAAGTGCGTCTTATGGGGCGAAAAATACGGTATTTTTTTCTGAAATACCATATGGAGTTTTCCATGATCTCATCTACTATTTTAAAATCCACCTTGTAATACTTTCCTTTGCTTTTCCCTGAAGTTACTATGCAATTCAAGAGTGTCAGGATGGTGAATTTTTTACTTCACAGCTCTTGTTAAATACCTTTTACCAAGACTTTTAAAATAGGGTTTACACAATAGGGTTGACATTGTGTTGTGTTTGTGTGTGTGTTCTCCCTTCCATCGCAAGACAAATTGTATATCAATAAAGTAGAATGGCTCAAAACCCCAGAACAATTGCTTGAAATTTATTCTTTGAGCTAGAAATAAAGTACCCAGTTCCTTTTTTCTTATACATTTTTGTACAGTAACATGTAATACTGTAGTTTTACATTTGGATAGAAGCCCTATATAACAGAAGAGCAAGTGCCTCTTTATTTTAACTTAATACAGTAATGCCTAGATTATCTTGTTAATTTTTTTTTGTTGATGCAGGAGTGCTTAACTGAGCGTTAAGAACAGTGAACTGTCAATGTTGTTTACACTGACCAGATTTAAAGTCACTTTCTGTGTTTTGAACAGTACTCTACACTGAAGAGCAGATGGCGCTGTTGCATATCTATTGTCCAACATCCAATTTGAAGAGGTAGAACACCATAGTTATATATATATATATATATAGTGTATAATGAACTAGGTGGCGTAACTAGATGTAATTAGGGTTGTGTGTGTATGTTCATCAGGAGCAGGGGTCAGCAACCTTTTTCAGCCGTGGGCCGGTCCACCCTCCCTCAGACCATGTGGTGGGTCAGACTATATTTTGAAAAAAAATATGAACAAATTCCTATGCCCCACAAATAAGCCAGAGAGGCATTTTAAATAAAAGCACATATTCTACTCATGTAAAAACACCAGGCAGGCCCCACAAATAACCCAGAGATGCATTTTAAATAAAAGGACACAGTCTACTCATGTAAAAACACGCTGATTCCTGGACTGTCTGCGGGCCGGATTGAGAAGGCGACTGGGCTGCATTTGGCCTACGGACCTTAAGTTGCCTACCCCTGATCAAGAGTCATAGAGGCTCCTGAATTTGGTTGAGATTATAATGCTAGGAAATTCTCCCACAATTGCTACTTGCCCTATGGAGGGAAACATATAGATGTTGTATGGATGCCTGTCCATGGAAGACTCTGGTTAGATCAGGGACAGCTTCAAGCCCTGACTGTCCTTTAAAAGCAGGCCAGTTATACACAGTATGAAAAGTGAGTGATAAGATTTCCAAAGAGGAATATGGTGGCATATAATGTAACATTGATAAGCTTCTACCTGGATTTCTCCAACTACTGTACACTGCTTCTGATTTTTCCACAATTCCAAAGTTCTCAAAGAAGTACTGTACATTTGAAAACTTACTCATAAATAAGAATATTTTAAACAATGCCCATTTCATACAAACTCATGACAGAGACAGTCGAAAAACAGGAAATTGGAGTTCAGTTTTCTGTGTTATGCGTGTACATAGTTACACTTTTAAAATAGGGTGTCAAAACCGTGCTCCAGTTCAGGCCTTTCCTGAGAACAAACCCCATGGGTTTGATTGAATACTGTACTGTGAATAAACTTGCATAGGACGGCACTGCAAGTGTGTGCTTCCAGCTACACTTGTGTTGTGGTATGAAAATAATCCAAGCTTGGCATTCCTGAAAGGACAACCACTGTCAAACTTTATACTAACACTTCTCCCCAGTACAAAAAAAGTATCCAAGACATTTCCATTTTGTTTACAGCATTTACATAAATGATATTCAGTTGGAATCTCTTGGGGAGCAAAGTGTACTTCAGTATAAACCTTTAAAGGCCAAAATGTGAAAAAGAAGGTGGAGACTGGCAGCCTTGTTAGGAATTGTTTCGCTCTCTGCAGGCCACCGCTGAACCATTTCAAGGTTGTGTGCTTTTTAAAGTATGCAGATGTCTGCATGTCACACAACAGATATTGTAAAGACCTTTATTTAGCTACCTTTCCTGCCACAGTCAGCAGCAACTACAACAGCGCTTTAAGGAAAAACAATATTTTAAAAGTGTTCTTCAGAACGGTCTCCTGTAGCTACAATAATTACCCAGTCCAGGTGTGATTTTCAGCAGTAGTCTTCAACCTTAATTAATCCCAACCGTGTGACATAGGACCCAGTTTATTTTCTGCTTATGTCCATTTTTCTCCTTTTATGTCTGATGCAAGGAACAACTGCATTTTCCTGCATTTGGAGATGATTCTCAAGTCCCTTCTAACTCAATGATTCTATGATATCCAGATGCAAAGGAGGACAACAGAGTGCCTTCACCTTTTACCGGTACATTGCGTAGGGCCAGCTTCCCATACAGAGGGAGAAAAGATGAACCTTCCAATATCCAATTTGCCACAAATCTGAAATACATATGCTACTTTGCAATGCTACACTTCCATGTTGTTGTTTTAAGCTGTACAACAAAAAGAAAGTGGTGGTGATGCTAGCCAAGGTCAGAGAGTTACCCACTTGTGGATCCCGACCTACTATGAGTCTAAGAAAGAACTTAGTTATGTTTAACAGAGTGGATGTGAAGAGATGGACAAAATTTTTCATATGTAGTGGGAATGTGACGTGATAGTATGGTTCTGGTGAAAGTTTTAAAGGAATGTGAGACATTAATTGGACAAACTATAGCAAGATGCGCATTTAGATCTGCTGTCTATTTTTGATGGAAATAGATCATACAAAGAACAATTAATATTTTAAGCATGTCTTCAGTTAGCAAGAAACTGAAAAAGCAGGGCTGCCATAGCTACTGAATTGTGGCATCAACAAATCTGGAATATAGCCTTATCGGGAAAACTGAACAAATATGGGCAACAAAAACTCAGAGCCAAACACCTTTTTTGCAACATTGTAGGATTTTATTTGACTTTATAAGTAAACAAAAGTGATGATTAGATTCATTCCCTATCCATACATGGAAATCTCTGGAGGAATACTTTGGGATAATTCTTGTTTTATTTTGCTTTGAACTTACGTTCTCCAACACAGCAGTGTGACAATGTGCTCCTATATTTATTGTGTCTGTTATAGAAATGATAGAAGTTTTTAAACAAACAAACAAAAAACTGTTGGATCTACCCCTCACCCACCATTTCTAGTTTTCTAGTTCTTGTGAAGCAAGAACTGCATTCTAATATTAGTTATCCACATAATGGTATAAAAATGAATAATTAACAAGTGGAGAAGCCCTCTCTGCTGAGGCACTTGCTATGGCTATATGAGGTCCCAGCTGTGAGAGCCATACTGGGAAAGAAATCTACCAGAAGCTCTGAAGAGCTAGATTGGAGCACATGCAACATACATGCAGATTTGATGGTTCATGGCTGTGCTTGTGCCATGGTACCCAATGAAACATATATGACTGTGGCACTACAGTCCTATTTTGAGGACTGGGCTGCCAGCTTGTTATTAAATGGGATACTCTGTGTACATGTACTTTTGGAAATGTGTTAATTGTCCTTGCTTGGATCTTTGTGATGCTAAATTAACCTGGGACCTTTAGAGAAGCTCTGGGACAACAGGTGCAAGTTCCTTAAATGAAATGGCCCCAAGGACAAGGTCCAAACATAGTACTTATTTCACACCAATCCGCAAACTAAAGATAATAACTATCTTGTTTAATCAGCATTTTATTTATTTAAATAATTTTTATCCCTCCTCTCATAAAAAGCTCAAGGCAACATTAAACAGTGGACTGCAGAATCAAAGAGATCCTGGTGAACTGCTGCCATCCCTGTTTCTGCATACTTGCTGCAGGAGTGGAATACCAAGTTCCATTATTGCATAGGGTGTCGAACTTCAGAATGAGTAAATCTAGGCTGAAATCTCCACTTGGTAAGTTACTGGGTCTAGGACACCCAAGCTTGTTGTGTGTTCTAGACCCAGTAACTCTCAGCTTAACCTGCTTCACAGAGTTGTGTCAATTAGGGGTGTGTCATTTAGGTTATCCTGAGCTCTTTGAAGAAACAGAAAGGTAAACATGTAATAAGTAATGATAGTATATCATAGTATTGCACAGTTGGCTGAGTTGTGAGCCTGCATCTTGATTAATTTCAGGATGAATACTGGCTGTTCTCTAAGAAAGAATCACTTCCACTCCTCTGCTTAAAAACAAATCCGGACTATTTTCAATGGCTTAAACAGCTGGCACTTTCAGACCTCTGCTTTTAATTTTTTGGATCCTGTTCTCTTCTTTTGGACACTGCTCTCTGTATAAATGCTGATGGAATCACTGGCCACAAAAACATTGTTGTTTAAGGACTTCAGCCCTGAAGAGGCAGAGACATACTGGCTCCAGGCTGAGGGACAGAGATCTGACAGAGAGGTGCATAGTTAGCATTTAATATATGTAAGACATTAACAAGCTCAATTTGCTTAACAACAGAGCTGGCACAGGAACATTTTGCATATAGGTAAGTTACACCTTAATAGAGATTGCTTTGCTGAGCTGAAACAGTTTTGTAAAATGATATGAGTGAATAATTTAACAGAGCTGCAGAACTGAACTGTGGAATGCTATTGAACTCCCAAGGTTATACAAATGATAATATTTAAGCACACTGTTACTGAAATTCCCCTCATTTAAAATAGGACATTCTCCGATTGCTTCCAGATGAACTGTTTATTAAGCAGTTATCTTGATTTGTTTACACAAAGGGTTTTCTTTTTTTGGTGGGGGGAGTAGATGATGGCAACTATTTACTGAGTATTCACTGTTATTTGTTTACAGTTCTTATGACACACTTTCTAGGGCATTCCCCCTCACTTTCCTTATTGCAAAGAGTCTAGGGTTGCAGAAAAGTGGGTTTGTTGTGCAAGAGTTACAAATCAAATTTAATGACACCACCTGAATTTGCTGGTGACTGAATGCCACTCAGAAATAGCAACAGCCTGGACACTCCCTTTACACCAGCTGCTTTATTTACTTATGTAAACAACTAGCTAGTTTAGTTGGTTGCATCTCATCCCAAATCTTGTCCCTGATTAGGAAATTAGTTCTGGATTTCTTCAAGTGAAAGTTAATAGTCCTTCGCAATAAGTGTTGGATCAATCCATCAACCTCTGGTGGATGATTTAGAAGGATTGGTTCTGGCATCACTTTCACTGTGCATTTTGTGCCAGTATCCATACTCAGCAGAGTTACATCTCAACGCAGCTCCTTCCTTGGAATTGTCTTCGGGGTTGAAGGTACACACAGTAGGCAATAAACACTCATGGACGCCATAAAGATTCAGTCAAGTGTAGAGGTTTACTTGACAGGCATAAAAGCATATTGGTAGCAAATATATACAGACATTCACCACTGCCATGGTCGAGGCATGCTTAGAGTCCAACAAGGGTCCAAGCCTCTCTCTCTGCTCTCACCGCAAGATGCAAGCCAGAGACAACAAATTACACAAGTTACACAGAACCATTGTTATCAGTACTTCCTGTCACATTGCACATGTCCATAGAACAGTTCCCACTGAAAACGTTCTTGCATAGACAAAACAGTCTCAGCCTGCTGCTGCTTCTTGAAACTTCTCTGTTCTTCTCTGTTTCTGGAAGAAATGATTCTATCACATAGAGAATATCCAAGAAGAAAAACTGACATCAACCAAAGCACTCTTCATCTTTGTTCACCCAAACATAATGGATGTCCTTGGACTTAATTGTTTCCCCACTATTCCTCCCCTGCTGAAGGACATACCTATTTACAATTTAAGGTACATCTACCTATGCCAAAATCCAATACACCTGTTGTTTCTTTGTGGTGGTGGTTGTGTTCAGTTATCAGCTTCTTCACTAATTCATGGAGATGCTCCAAGGTCACATTCTATTTATTTGTTTGGTGCATCCACAGGTTGGTAGGTAGGGATGGGGAATAAATTCAATTTAGTTCACATTCAAAGACAAATCTGGTAATTTGCACTTTCCAAAACAAAATGAGACCCAAAATTCATCCATACTCAAAATTAGCACTTCTCTGAGCTTTGCAATGCAGTTTTTCAGCCAAGTAATATGTACAAAAATGCACAGACTAGGATAAAATGTACATAAAAAAGCAAATGTTAATGAATATAATATACAAAAGTGCAGTATGTTTAGGGAGATTGCTTTATAAAGATGCCTATCAGGAGAAATTTGCACTAAAATGCTTATGAATTTTCATGAAGACTTTTCTTTTTTAATGCAAACGTGTGGAAATGTGGAGAACTGAACGTAAAACTAGAAAATTGAGAAACTGAAATTGACAGATTCATCCATCACTGTTGGTAGAACACACAAGCAGCTGTTCTTAGGTTTTCTTTTCATCCATTAAGTAAAAAAAACAAACAAACCCCACTTAAATTTTGGGATGAGAAAGTGCACAGCAAACACTCAAAAAGGAACTTCGGTGCTTCAGTGGAAAATGAGGGCAAGCTAGAACTGGAACAAGAGACACCCAGTCAGCTGTATCCTTATTTGGTCCTCTCATCTTTTATGCTGTCATTCCAAACAACAGAGCTGACAACTAACAAAAGGATATTTACTTGGTTAGTCTTCTGCCTTATTTGAATTTAAATGAAGTTACATATTACGATAACTTCTATAAAGGTGCCTTCTTGAGATACTGTGATCTTTAGCCATGTGATGCCGTAGCAGTACTGAAGATGAGCAGATCTGGATTTGGCCAGAGCCTGGATGCGAGGCCTCCTGGGAACCCTGCATACTCTGCTGCAAGCTTCATGGAGAAATGTCACAACTGAAGCTGGGGGGGGGGTACTGCACTAAACACTGGTATTTGTCAGGAAACTACAGGATCGATCTGGATTATGGCTAATGTGTGAATGTGTCTTAAAAAATTAGCAGTGGGAGTGCACTGGATGCAGAATAAGCAGTAATGTGAACATATCCTGAGCTACAATGGTGCAGGGCAGGGGGATGTAATTGCCTTGAGGTTTTCTGACTATTTAGCTTTACAACTATTAGTTACTGCGTTCCTTTCTAAACCTTGTGACAAAAGAGAGTGTGAAGCTCACAAGGCAGTTTGCCCAAAGCAGAGTAAACTCTCTTGCCCATGAAGCCTTTTAAAGTATTACAGCTGTCCCTGGAACTCCTTGTCAAAGTTTGTTGTTCTGCAGCTAGCATGCCTATTTTTATATTCCCCTCCTGGGCTCACATCCTGAAATCTCTGCAACATGCTGAAGTCTATGGGGATTATTAGTGGCATATGTATTTTCAGGGTAAGAACTCCCATGGACATGGAATAGGAGAACTCTGATAAACTTTCAGATAAGTCATTCTGATTTTTCAAACTAAATACCCCCCTCCAGTTTCCTTTCTATTACTTTGTTTAAAAGAAATTGGAGGGAGACGGAAAGGAATTGGTTTATCATGTCATTTTATGGCCTAACATTAGGGTTATGCTGCCCCAACCAAATTTTGGTTGATTAGAGTGCTGATTAAAAGTCCAGAATTATTGGTTAATTCTTTCTTAGTGGAAGCCAAGGATAGTAAGAAATCTTACGTTTCCAAATAAGAGACACCCATCAGAACTAGGGGAAGCACTTTCTCCCCACCACCACCCTGCCTCTTAGAGAGAGAGCGCTAAGAAAAGTAGCTGTGTGTATGTGTGTGAGAGAGAAATTTCTGAAGCATTTTTGCCAGAAAAAGGCAAACAGCAAGGTTGTGGACTGGTTGAAAGCACCCTTGAGGGTGCAAGCGCTCTCTCTGGATAACTGATAGAGCAGGTGTCACCAAAGTTGCACCTGTAGGCACAACAGTGCATTTGAGATTTCCCCCAGCTGCCCACAAAGCCGCAGCCCACAAAACTGGAAGGAAGAGACCAGAGGGAGTGGCACCCACGGTACTTACTTAAAAATCCAAATGTGCCCACAGGTCTAAAGAGGTTGGTGAGCCCAAGACATAGAAAATTTGCTGCCTTGTAGAGGTGCTTCTTTGTTCTAAAAAGAACTCTGATGGATCAGACCAAAGTTAGTCCAGCAGCATCTTTCCAACAATGGCCAGCCAGGTGCCTCCAGGAAATACACCAGCAGGCCTTGAAAGCAACAGCCCCCTGTTGCTCCCCAATGGCAGGAAGGGCAAGGTGTACTACCTCTGAATCTGGAGGTTCTTTATAGATTCCCATGACATATATACAGGCATTGATAGATAAAACTTGGGGCCATCACCCCCGTCTTAAGGCAGCAAGTTCCACAAATTATTATTTATACAAGTGTACTTATATACTAACGTAAAATATATACTTATATATGTACTTATAGGGAGTGGGTGGTGCTGTGGTCTAAACCACTGAGCCTCTTGGGCTTGTTGATCAGAAGGTCGGCGGTTCAAATCCCCACAACGGGGTGAGTTCCCACTGCTTTGTCCCAGCTTCTGCCAACCTAACAGTTTGAAAGCACATCTGTGCAAGTAGATAAATAGGTACCACTGCAGCAGGAAGGTAAACAGTATTTCTGTGCTCTCTGGCTTCCATCACAGTGTTCTGTTGCACCAGAAGTGGTTTAGTCATGCTGGCCACATGACCCAGAAAGCTGTCTGTGGACAAATACCAGCTCCATCAGCCTGAAACAAGATGAGCGCCGCATCTCATAGTTGCCTTTCACTGGACTTAACCATCTGGGGTCCTTTACCTTTTTACCTTTACGTATATAACGCATTTTAGCATACAACAGAATTTTGAAATATATATTAACACAAATCAAAGATGTGTTTTGTGAAGAAGTACACTTTCATTGTATGTTTGCAAGTAAACTGTAAGTTTGCCCACATTTAGAGGAAGCCACACTGGGATTGTATCGCTCATGAAACTTCTACGGACTTGGGAAGTGGGGCCACCCAGAAACATAAGTAACAGAACGTCAACAAAAACCTTTAACATGTTAGTGGTAGCTTTTCAAGTCTCTTCTGTGATACCATCATTTCCACAGATTTTACCACCACTTTAAAGCTGGTCTCTAAGGACTGCTGTTTTTCAACAGCTCAGAAAGGGCTGTGGCTGAAATAGAAGAGGTTTATGTATTTATTTTGCTGGCATCCCTTGTTAGCCCTGTCAAACATTTCTTGAAGGAATTTGCAAGCAGCCCTATTTTTAACAGCCGCACTATATTATCTTCATTACACATGGAGCTGTTGGAACATTTCTGAAGATAGGTTTGACTTAGTGGAGGAGGGCCCAAGTGTCACCCACACGCCTGTTGGCTATCTCAGTTCTCAAAAGTTTGACTCCTATGCACTTGGGAGGGATCTCTGGGGGAAGCTGCATTCTTCCTGTATTACATTGCTTTGTAGAAAGGTGATATGCTGAGATTTTTTTAATGTGGTGTTTATTTTTACAATATGCTTCCTTAATATTAAACTAGCAAGACACCAGCATGAGGCAGGTGCAGTAGTAGCAGCAAGGGACCTATACATTACAGTCAAGGCTATCTCCAGATTTGAGGAAGCCTTTGGCAAAGTGCCCTGTAGTTGTCCCTGCACTTCCAACATTTGACAGATGGCAGATTCAATTGCCCACAATGCTCCAAAGTGCCTGAATTACCATTGCTGCAGTGCACTGTGGGAAATTAAAATGTCCCTACAGGGTGTGTGTGCATGCACCATTTTAATTTTCTACAATGGTCTTGAGTTATGCTACACTGGCCGAGCTGCATCATTGTGGGAAATTTATATGTTTGCCCACCGCTACCACAGAAGCCTTCAGCCTGGGGTTCTGCCAAGATGCTGAGGTCTCACCATCTTGCCAAGTTTACTAGACCTGATTAAAGCATTTTCTGAGAAGAGGCATTACTCCACCACCCCGTGTAGTCCACCTCAGTGGAAAGCTGAATCACCAACAATGGATGGACATTTTGTTCCCAATGCCACTTCCCACAACTGCAACACTACACTTTCCTTCCATATGGTGAATGGCAACCATTCAGTTACATAAGACAAGTAAAATGCAAAATTTAAAGAGCACCACAGGGGAAAACCTACCTCTTGTCCTGGCTGACCAAGTGTTTATCTCTCCTTTAACCATTGCTATTCATTTACTTTGTCCCATAGGACTTAATAGAGACCCCTGAGAGTTGCCTACCCCTAATCTGAATAATCTCACCCCTTCACCTGTATAGCAAAGGTATGTCACATCACAGCCATTTCCCCCAATGCTATTTACTTCATTGGGGTATCTTTCCATTTGTATAGCTCTCAAACTCGCCTCCTATCACGGACCACTTGAAAATTGCTGGGGGTCATGGGTGGACCACTTAATCAACATTCATTGTCCTTGTTCTAATGAACAAAGCACATACATAAACTGTATTTTAATAGCCCTGACTTTCTAAAGTGATGGAAAGTTCCGTAAAGTCTGGTGCAATTCCCCCCCCCCCAGTTTTAGAAGAGTCAAGTGGATATTCTCAACTGTTCCAAAAGCTTTCCATGGATCACATGAATGGGGATTTGTAGACCCCATTCATGTTTGATAACTTCTGGTAGAGTGTGTGGATGGAACCCCAAGATTTCATGTGAGAAGGTCCATCCTTTTCTCAACTGAGCCGGCTTTGGAGTTTCAATCTAGGTTACAGTCAGTGTCAGCTCAGTACATCAGTGCTATTAAGTTCTCTCACCAACAAATAGGAACGTGAGAGACCAAATTACAGAGCTTTCTACGATGCTGGCCAGACAGGATGTATTTCCGAATCCGTGAATTATAAAATACTTCTATTTCATCATGCATATAATGCCATTAACCAAATAATTAACAGGAGAGATGTCTACGGACGATGTGTGTTATCCAATAGATTTTTCATCCTGACCTCTCTGCAGCTGCTCTTGTTATTTTAAGTTACATGTCCCCTAGCAAGCTTGGTAGACAGTATATGTCACAAAAATGCCTCCTGGAAAATACAGATGAGTCATTGTCAAAAAGATCCCAAGGTCATTACTCTATACAGCAGCACACTAGTACAAGCTTTTGGACTTCTGTCCTTCTCTGGTAGTGACCTCTGTCTTGAACATCACTGACCACTGCAGGAGGATACTTCTCAATGCAGTTTTATATTCTGCTGAGCATGACTGTTACCAAAAAAGGTTTTTGAAAGTATGAGCATAGAGACTGTCCTTTCCCTCCCATCTCACAGAAATTTGCAACACAACCAAGTGGAACTCAGTTCACTTCACCTCACTATTTAAAAACAAGAAGCTGTCAGAGATAATCAGATGGTTTACTCAGTAAACTGCATGGACTCCTTAAAAGGGAAAGGAAGGCAAGATGACTAGCAGAACTGTGACCTTCTATTATCTGTTCTTCTGCTACATTAGACTTTGCTCTGGCAGTTTTAAACCACAATCCACTTACAAGAGGAGGACCATAGCAAATACCTCTGCATGCATAAAGCCTCAGGTTCAATCCCTGGCAAGTTATAGGGTCTCAGGTAGTAGGGATGGGAAAGAGCCCTTCCTGGGGTCCTCAGAGCTACGATTAGTTAAGGGACAGCCTATATTTGCACTTCTGCATTTGAAATGTAAGCTTAAGCATCCAACCTTTTGGCACAGGGATGGGGGAACCTGTGGCTCCTCAGATGTTTTTGGACTCTCATCAGCCCATAAAATGGCCAAAATTTGGTGGGCCACATGTTCCCCATCCTTTGAGAAGATGCATGTGCTCCAAAAGGGGACCACCTTTTTTGACGTCAGGGACTGCATACTATACATACCAGTGGTAGCAGGCAGGGCCAACCAATAGGTGACAGCCCCTTCTCTCTTCTGCATTCATCCCTCTCATTCACACAAACACATCTATTCACTCAAATGCACATCTTGCCCCATTCTTCCATCCTTTCACTCTCTTCCATTCATTCTCTCTCTTCTGCTTTCTAGCACTATGTACACATCTTTGACTTAAGACACAGCAAGATACTTTCCCTAACATTGCATTTCAAGTAGCATTCATACATGGCTGCACACACTGGAGGGTTTCTTCACCAGTGTGTGTTATTACCTTTTTGGTTTCCTTGCATGTACAATCCCCCCAAAAAAACCCCCCCCTTCTATTCATGAAGCTGTCTGTGCATGTGCAATGGCTATCTCAAATGTATATACCTCCACTTAACTGCAAAGGGCATTTTCAAATTGGATGGAAGCTGTTTTGAGGGAAAATGTCTCGAACTGCCATGTTTCTCAAGAAACTATAGGCTAGATCTGGATTGTGGTTAACACCAAGTGTGCAGGGCTTCGAACAACAGCAGTGGGAGAGCACTAGAACCAGAATACTGTATTTTTTGCACCATAACACACACTTTTTTCCTCCTAAAAAGTAAGGGGAAATGTCTGTGCGTGTTATGGAGGGAATGCCTACGGGTGGCATGCCTACGGATTTTCCTCCTCTAAAAACTACGTGCGTGTTATGGTCGGGTGCGTGTTATAGAGCGAAAAATACGGTAAATGGTTATGTGTACACAGCCTATGTTTGGGGGAGGCCAAATCAAAGCAGGTCACATGGGGACAGAGAACAGATTTCTCACTTTTCAAACATAACAAAACAAGCCAGGAAAGAGGAACACAACCCACTTGTACTTCTTTTGTCGTTACCCGTGATAATATTGAAAGCACTCGAAACCCTCCTAAAAAACTGCCAGCTCTCCTTTTCTTCATGTGCAGCATATGGTTGGATACAACCCAGATGAAAAATGAATAGGTATGAATAACCATAGGAAAAATATCACAATGGTATACAGAACAATGTTTTTGCTTTTGTATCCCTATGAGAGCCAGTATGGTGTAGCGGTTAAGTGTGTCTGACTAGACCCAGTGAGACACAGGTTTGAAGTCTGTCACGTAGCTCCCTGGGCGACCTTGAGAAAGTCATCACCTCTCTTCTTAGCCAACTTAACAGGACTGTTGTCAAGATAAAGAGAGAGGATGAAAAACCATACCTGCCATCCCGTGCCCCTTGGACAGGTGGTGAGATTTAAGAAAAAGGTAATTAATTACGTTGAATGCATTTCAGGCTGCAATCCAACCGGGTTAAGGAAGGCATGCTGCTTTTAACATAACTGTGCTGATCTGTGACCTTTAAGTGCTTGCAGAATTGTGTCCACTGGTCCAAATAAAGATGCCTCAGAGCCTAGATCAGGGTTTCCCAAAATTGGGTCTCCACCTGTGTTTGGACTACAACTCCCAGCAGAACCAGTGGACAGGGATGATGGGAATTGTAGTCCCAAAACAGCTGGAAACCCAAGTTTGGGAAACTCTGGCCTAGATAAAACCTGTTCATTTCATATGTATTTTTAAAAGTTTTTTCCCCCTAAAAGTAATATAAAACATGTTTATAAAAGAGGAAGACACATTCATTTTTAATGTTTAATACTTAATAAAGAAAAAAGTGCAAAGTCACAATAGCTTTAAACCATCACAGAAACACGCACTGCATTTTAACCAACAAATACAAAAATGACCTACAAAATCCCACCTGACATTAATCCACCCAATTTCAACATGTCTACGGCCTCTGAAAACACCTACTGTAGCAATCTTTTGCCTATGGCAGCCTTCTGTAACCTAGTGCCCTCCAGACATTTTGAACTCCAATGCCCAGCACCCCCAGGCACCAGGTTAGGAGCGGCTGACCTAGAGCTACAGTTCTCTCACTGCAACTCTAACACCTTTTCCATTTCACTTGCACAGATATTGAATACTCCCATAACGTTGGCCCCAATCCAGCTAAAGTTGAAGCCAATGGAAAAAGTCAGTTACCACTAACTTGACTCCTTTTGCTTTAAATGGAATTAAGTCCCGCATAAGCTGGATCAGGGCCTGGGTTATTACATTAATGGCTATTAAAAAGCACTGGAAGAAAGTGTCACTTGAAACAGAATTCACTTCCCAAGTGTGCTTAAGATTGCAGCATTAAGGAGAAAAGTGCCCCACTTCTGAGGTAAACTACAAGCATATTCTACTGCATAACATTATACCCGCCCCCAACTTCCCACTGTTCATATTCAATTTTAAAAAAATGTTTGAATAAGCTCTGCCTGTGAGTAGAAACATTGCCTGAGGCAATGTTATTAATCTTTCTAGCTCGGTGCTATTGAAACACAACTATTAAATAGGACAGACTGGCATATATGTGACAGGTTAGATCCTAGTAAGTTGTATTCTCTCTGGATAAAAACAAGCGAAACAGCAGCTTGTGCTAAGTGACGATTCAGTTTTAGGTGTAGAAAACCAGTAATGAAATATGCCTAAGATTCTAAGTTTGAATCTGTAAGCGCATGTCCAGCCTTAAGCATCCAGTTGCAAAATTCCTCTGGCAGAAGCCACAACTGTTTTGCATGCAGAAAATATCTGGAGCCTCATCTGTACTATACAAATGAAATAGATTTCAATTATTTTTAATGTTTTAAACAGTTTTTTTAAAATTGCTTTTTACAGTTAATATTGTTTTATTCTTTACTTTGTAAGCAACTTTGAAGTTTTATTACCATCAAACAGTATATAAGTCTTATGAAATAAATACAGTTAAAGCAGTATCGTGCCGCTTTCAAAAGGCATGGCTTGCCCCAAAGGAAGTGTAGTTTGTTCAGGGTGCTGAGAGTCATTGAGAGACTATTCCCCCAACAAAGCTGCAGTTAAATCACTCTGAGAATTACAACTTCATGAGGCCACTAGGCGTCTCCTAACAACTCTCAACATGCTTAACACGCTACAACTCCCAGAATACTTTGGGGGGAAGCCATGACTGTTTCAAGTGGTACAATAGTGTTTTAAATGTACTGTATAGTGCAGATGTGGTCTAGAAAGGCCTGGGACAGACTCATATGAAACTCCACAAAGCCACTTCCAGTCATGGTAGACCGTAGATAGGCAACTTGTGGCCATCAACATGGTATGCAGCCCCCAATGCTTCCAAAGGCTGCCTGTCTTCCACCCTATCAGTTTTTCCCTTCCTCTTTGGTATCTCTGGCATTTTCCATGGCTTTTAAAAGTGTTCCTGTGTCCTTCTATATTTTATCAAAATTAATTGATGTATTTTTATTCCCACCCCACCCCAGCTGCTTGGGGGGGGGCAGGAAACACCCCAGCTATCTGAGAACAAATTGGTAAGCTAATGCCATGTCTGCGACAAAGAGAGGGAGCAAGTTTAACACACTAAGGTAATAAAGGAATCATGTTCCCTTCCTTTCTATGACACTGTTTAGGGAAGTTTTTAATGTTTGATTCTATTTTTAATATTCTGTTGGAATCTGCCCAGAGTAGTTGGGAAAACCCAGGCAGATGGGCATGGTATAAACAATAAATATATTATTATTATTATTATTATTATTATTATTATTATTAGATGTATTTCAGAGTTACCCCCTCAAATGCTATGGGGCATACTTCTGAACAGACCTGAATAGGATCGGTACTTATTCTCTGAAGTAGCCATGGTGAAAATTGATATGAGGGTGCTCTTTGTTCTGGTAAACTTTTGTCTCCAGCTCTGCCCATTGTCCACTCTGGCTCCACCCACTGCTGGTATGCAGCCCCTTACAGATCACCCCCTTGGCTAGAGAAGGGTTGCCCTCACCCCTGGCAAGAGCAATTCTTAGCTAGAGTGGACCGAGTTGATATAAGACAGCATCGAATGTTCTCAAGTCCGATTCCTTTCTTCTTGGCCTGTTAAAAAGTCACCTATTTGCTGGCTTGGGTTCGTTTAAAAGGAGATCGAGCAAATTTGGGAAGGTTAGGTCTACCAATGGCTATGGACAGGATCACCAAATAGAGGAGAATCACAGGATCATCACACCACTGCACCTCAGTTGCTGGTGCGTGTGTGTGTAACAAACGTTGAAGAGTGCCACTGCCTTGACATGCACTTCCGAGAGGCATCTGGTTGGCTACACGGAAGCAGACTGCTAGACTAGATGGATACCTGGTCTAATTTACAATCAAAACTTCAGGCTCTCTTGCGATTTTTAATTTCACACACCCCATCCTGCACCACATGCAACGAAATGTAAGTCACACAGCTGTGGAAGCTTAAGAATCTAAGAAGAGCCCTGCAAGGACCCACCTAGTCAAAAAATTCTTTTTTCACAAGGGCCAACCAAATGCCTACATTAAGCTTACATTTTGAGTTCATCTCAATTCTTCTTGCCTATTGTGATTAGAAATAAATGTAAGAAAAATGCACATTCTGGGTGCATGATATTTAATTTTTTATGTTTATTTACCAGCACCAAATGTAGCTGCTCGCTCTTTCTTTCTTTTAGTGCTGAAGTATTATAGCACCCTTATCATTATGACATAGCTTATAGCAACTGGATACAAGGCGTTTTAGCACAAGCTAATGGTGAGTGTGCTAAACTTTGCAACATCACAGCCCCATTTCAGCAAACAGGAGTTGTGCAGGGACTCACTTTAAACAGGGTGGCCACTTTTCATTGGTCCTGTTCCTGTGAATTTAAGAGCAGCCTGGAAAAAAAGTCACTTAAGAGGTGAAGATTCTCCCCCTGCATTGTAACTCCATTTCTGTGAAAATGCTTAAAAGTGAGAGCCTTAATCCTAATCAAACTTGCATCGCTAGTAAAATATGCCCACCGTTTTAGAGGTGGTGGTTGTAGTGTGTGTGTGTGTGTGTGTGTGTGTGTGTGTGTGTGTAAAAGAGAGAAATAAAACAAGATATTAACTTATATGAATTCAACACATTTTCACTCGTCTTCTGTTGCATCCATTTGGTTGGGAGAAGGACCAGAACTCAGTTGTAGAGCATGTGTAAAAGGTCTCAGGTTCAATCTCCAGCATTCTTCAGATACAGCTGGAAAGACTCTTGTCTGTAACCTGGAGAGCTGCTGCCTGTCTGTGCATGCAACACTGTGCTAGATAGACCAATGGTCTGACGTAGTATAAGGCAGCTTCCTATCTTCCTACTTGGTCACCTACTGAAAGGTACGGTATATTTGACAGATCAGCGATTAACTGGGTTGCCTGGCAACACTATTCATTTATTTTTGCTATGTTTTTTTCCAACTGGTTTTGCGCAACTTTCAGTTTTAATAAATGGTTCCAAAAGTAAGTGAAACTTATCTGCATATGCCATAAAGACATTTTCTCCAGACAAGTCCCAGATGATTTAAATTGGATTGCTCTTGAATACTTTTTAAAGCTGCTATAGTATCACAGCTTTCTAGACTTAGATGAGGTTGATGGTTTTCCTGTAGAGTCAAATACTCTCAGACTCAGGACCCAATGGCATTAGCAAAAGCAGACCTAGTGTTGTAACATGTGAACACATGTGCATTCAAAAGATCCTGCTTAAAAAAATACTCTTATATAACGTCATTGTTAATGGCTAAGTTAAAGGGAATCCCCCCCTTTTAAAGTCAGCTATATATAAATAGCAATCAAGCTCCTAGATTTTTTTTAAAAAGTTGACAATATTCTTTTCAGAACCAAGGTCCATCGTCTTCTTCTTCTTCCTCCTCCTTCTCATTCAGATAAAGAACAGCCGTTTTCTTCTCATCAGAAATCACCGATCTTTGGTCTACCATCCTTTGAAGTTGAACAGTCTGATCAAATGTTGACTCCTCTAATCTTTGTTCACTATCTGTGTCCTTCTGATCATCTTTCATGGTGCCCTCCAGCTGTGAGGCAGCTGCTTTTTTCCTGTTCGGTACGAGAATGGTAGCATCTTGCCTTCCCCCTTCCACATTGGTTACATCCATCTGAAAGGTAAAAGACTTTTCCTTGGGTCCTATCTTTATATGCCCAACAGATTTGCTGCTTTCTGAGGGCCCATCTGTTGGGGATAGTTCTGCAGTGCCGACCCTCACTGTTTCAGAAATAGGGCCATGAAATATAATCTGTTCAGCGTGAGTTTCAGCAGGGCTGAGTCTGACGTGCCTCATTGATCTACTGACCTCCATGGAACCTCCTTCTTCCCAAATGTCTTCCCCAGGAGAACTGATCCCTGAAGATTCTGAAAGAGAACCTTGGTAAACAACACGCTCACTGCTCAGAACTTCCTTCTGCCCCAATTTAATGTGTGTTACTAACCCTTCAGAAGAAAATGCCTGTCCCATTTCACTAAACTCTAGGTGCTGTTCGGAAGTGGGCACCTTAAAAACAATTTCCTCAGTTGTTACAAATGGTTTTGGACTTAATTTGATGTGCCGAACAGTGGTATTGGTATCTACCATCCCCTCCTTGAAATGTTTATCTGGAGAGCCACCAAATTCAGTTGCTTTGAGGAGAGATTCATCATATATAGTTTGGTCAGATATATGGGTGTCTTTTTGCCCTAGACGAATATGTCTCACTGTCTGTTCAGTCACAGTATGGCCTCCAGTGCTACTAAGCTCCACAAATCCTGAAAGGGGCTCTGCATATACAACTTGTTCAGTGTGTACTTGTTTGGGATCTATCCGAATGTGCCTTATCACACTGCTGCTTTCTACTGGCCCTTTTGTCTGAGAAACAGCCTCACTGCTGCTGTTTGATGATAAGTCTGAAGCTGGCCCCTCAAAAACAGTTTCTTCAATAATTTGATTTGAACCCAAAGTAACGTGCTTAGAGGACATAATTTCGGTAGAAAACTGTGCCTGCGTAGGACTTTCAGGGCCACTCATTTCCATGGTTTTATGAACAGGCCCTCCATAAATTATTTTTTCTGTGGTCTGAATTTCTTTAGGGCCAAGATTGAATTCCTTTGTGGACTGACTGATATCTGCAGATGCTCCAGTCTGAAAGCCACCTGAACCAAACTCCAGAGTTTCAGAAATAGGGCCTTCATATAAAACCTGCTCAGTTCTGTGAATTTCTGTTGGACCAACTACAATTTGCTGAAAATGTCTGTTAACGTCAAATGACCCTTGTGAAGAATATTCTCCTCCTCCTCTATTAATTTCCATACTTTTGAAAACAGGGACCTGGTGGATAACTTGCTCGTTCGTATGATATTCCCTGGCATCACTGCTGCTTAGTTTGCTAGAGCTAGAAATCTCTTCTATAGTCCAAGGTGTGGAAGAAACATCTATGCCAACAATCTTTCTACCACCACTGTAGCTTTCTGACTCTTGCTTCCGGCAGTCATCAAAATCATCATCGCTTGGTAACTGTGTTGGCAACTTCATCTTGCCCAAAAGTTCTGCATTTAACTGGTCAGGGTTGAGCACCTGGGACAGATTGACTTCTGCGACTATAGTAACCAACCCCCCCTTTTTTGTGTCCTCCGTTTTTTTAATATCCACTTCTAGACTGCTAGCATCAGCTTGGCCCTCTTCTGTTAAAGCAGAGAGCTCCTGTTTCACACTTTCTGGAAGGGTGTGATCAAGCTTTTCTAGTGCCTCTTTCAACTGAAGCTTTGGGTCCTTTGACTCCTGAGAAAAGAGATCCTTTATGGACTCCTGAAATTTTTGCGGGATTTTAATCTCTTTCTCAATAACAATGGATTCGGCATGAGCCACTTGCTCCTTTGGAACCTCCTCCTTTGAAATGTAGGCAGCTGTCCCTCCCCCCATCACTTGGTAAATCAGTTCTGGGGAGCCCATACCTTCATTTATCTTTGTTTGAGATCCCTGCAAGAATTGATCTTGCCAGGAATACTTAACTGTTGATTCTTCTTCGATATGGATTTGACCATATAATGAGGCTTCTTCTTCACTCAAGGGGCGCTCCTCTGGAGTAGACACAAAATACTTTTCTTCATCAACTACATCATCCCCCTCAGATACTTCTTCCACATGAGACACGATCACACTAGGTTGCTTCTGCTTAACATCTTTGATAGTACTTGTGGTAGCTCTATCTTCATCCCCATGGTATAGATGCCTGGCCATATCAGGCAATGTATCTTCTACTTCCTCTACTTCAAACGGTGTTGAAAACTCCATTTCAGCTGTAGATTCCATTGGCTCCTCAACTATTTCAACTTTAACAGTCCTCTTGCCTTTGCCCCCCTTTCCTTTCACAAGATCTTCTATTACACCTTCATCTGGAATTCCCTTAATGTCTCCCAGAACTTTTTTAACATTTTTCTCTAAGGAAGTTCCCAGGTCAAACTCATCAGAAATGTGCAATTCATCTTGAACTGTAGACTGTATATTGATCTCAGTCTTCACTTTTCCATTCTCTGAAATGTCTTTCTTTTCAATGGAGATGACTTTGAAATCAGAGGGATCTCCACCATCAGAAGGTTTCTGCACGAACCCTTTAAGAATGTCAGAAACAATGGATTCTGCTATACTTTCTTGAAGTAAGGTGTCTATTTTGGAGCTCCCTTTTTCATCTTGGTTAGATTCTTTGACAAGTTTAAATGTGGTGTCATCCATCTGTTTCTCGACAGAAGGCTTCAAGTCTTGTAATGTTCTTTCTACGCTATTGTCTTTCAGTACTTGGCTGTGAGTATACACTTCTGATGGGATAGGGATCTCAGCAGCTTCTTTACTTTGTGTTGCCATGCTCACATTTTTCTCCCTTTGAAATGAATGGCTTTCTTCCATCCTTGTATCTGTTGGAAGATTCTTCCCTGGTGTGTCCACTCTAATCCTTTCTTCCCATCTTACATAGCTTCCGGGCTTGGGTGCTTTATCTCCCAAAAGGCCGCTTCCCCTCATGTTATCCTTCATGGTAGATCCTTCCACTGTCTGCTTTTCTTCATTGATGCCTTCCTTAATTTCAGTCTTCTTTTCAAAGCTAACATTGATGGATTTCTTGTCGGTCTTCACAGTGGCAGAGTCTATCTTTTCCTTGGGCCATCTTTCGTTTCTCTCTCTTCCCTCCAGCAAAGCAGTTTTTTCCTCTTTCACTGGCTTGCTGTCTTTGATCTGTTCACTCACTCTAGTCTGAGTTCCTTCTATGGTTCTCTCATATTTAGTTTCTTTAGAACTGGAACTTAGCCCAGAAGATGGAAACATACCCACTTTCGCTCTTGCATTTTCAGAAATATTTGGACTTGTTGTGCCTTTCTGAATAGTTGTTGATTCTTTCAAAGACACAGTACTCCCAGCTTCAGTTTTCTGCCTTTCAGGAAACGTTCTTCGTTGAGCTTCTTTCCCCTGGCTAATAAGATAAGGTGGGGTAAATGTTCGGATCTCTCTCTGTTCTGTCATAGTTCTCTTGCGAGTTGTGTCCTTTGTGACGGCTGCAGAAGGGCGGTGTTCTGTCCTGAAGGCATCTCTTCTTAATGGTCTCCCAGGAGTCACTGTCTGCATTCCACCAGTTTTTGTTTGAGATGAATAAACTGCAGAGCTGCTAATATTTGTTACAGGGGATTTATATCTTGTGTCAACATTCTGGATTGCAGGAAAAGTTCTCCTTCCTTTCGCCTGTTGATAAGCTGAGTGGCGGTTGCTGTACTCATAAAGCTTGTTCCGGACACCTGCCGATAGATAAAACAAATGAAAATCATGGCTGTTAACATAGTATACTTAAGTAGTGTTCAAACACAGCCACACACAATTGGCAAAAATTTAATTACAGCATAGCATTAACACATCTAAGAAAAATGGGTGCTGCTTTGCAGTCAAACCATCCATTCCTGCTTATCTTTTCAAAACACAGATGACAAATGTGGACAACTGCATAATCCCAGGAGGTTTAATTTCTGTACAGTTCATCACAAGGTCCCTCACGCATTGACCATCAAAGTAAATGAGATTTGCACCTGCAGAGCAACAAGCGATATTGGTGTGCAAACAGGATGAAATTCCATGAGAAACATTCCGTTCATAATTATTAACACCACTCAGCTAGGGAGCCCTAGTATTATGTGCTACTAATGGCTAATCCTAAACACACATTTCCAATTCTTTTCACAGTGGGCGCTAAAATCCATTAGGTAAAACCAGAGCTATGTGTATGCCACACTGATATTTTGTACACCTTGGGGCTTCCAATGATGCCTCCCTCTTGGCCATGGATAGTGCTATTTTGGCTAAGAACGTAAGAATAGTCCTGCTAGAGCAGAGTAGCAACCTATCCAGTCCAGCACTCCACTCTCACTGCGCCCACCCAAACGGCCCTGGGGAACCTGCAAACATCACTCAAGGGCACTAGCGTTCTCTCTACCTGTGATTTCCAGCAACTGAGATTCAGAAGCATACTGCCTCCAACATTGATAGCCTTATCCTCCATGAATTAGTCTAATCCTCTTTTAAAGCCATTCAAGATGGTGGCCACCGTGCACTGCAGGGGATTTGATTAGATGACCCTTAGGATCCCTTCCAACTCTACAATTCTATTATTGCTGCCTCTTTCAGAAGTGCATTCCACACAATACCTTTTATTATGTAACCTCTTTCACACCTTTTCTCTAAACTAAAAAGTCACCAATACCGTAACCCTTCTTCATAAGGGTTCCCCTTGGTCATTTTGGCATGGCATTTGTGCCTCAACATTAGAAATGGAGGGAACTGATGGTGATTTATAATTATTGATTCTACCTCCCCCTTAAAGAAGGCTGATCACTGAAGAATTGATGCTTTTGAATTATGGTGCTGGAGGAGACTCGAGAGTCCCAATGACTGCAAGAAGATCAAACCTATCCATTATTAAGGAAATCAGCCCTGAGTGCTCACTGGAAGGACAGATCCTGAAGCTGAGGCTCCAGTACTTTGGCCACCTCATGAAAAGAGAAGACTACCTGGAAAAGACCCTGAAGTTGGGAAAGATGGAGGGCATAAGGAGAAGGGGACGACAGAGGACAAGATGGTTGGACAGTGTTCTCAAAGTTACCAACATGAGTCTGACGAAACTGTGGGAGGCAGTGGAAGACAGGAGTGCCTGGCGTGCTCTGGTCCCTGGGGTCACAAAGAGTCGGACACGACTAAATGACTAAACAACAACAACCTCCCCCTTATTTCTTTGATGTTTATCTGATGTTATCTCTCAATCTACCCCAGCTCCACTACAATCTCTGAAGACCTTCTGCTCCCTCAAATTGTTGCTCCTTGTCTCTGAACCTTTCTTCCCAAGACCTCTTCATGTTACCAAAAGGAGCTACAGGGCTATGCATGTTATTGCCCCACTCTCCAAGTTGCATGGATCCTCCTGGCCTTTCTCGTACTGACATATATTTTCTGAAGTGAGGAGCCTTTTCTATCCATATGAGCTACTCAGTGGAGGCCGGTTCATTTGAGCAAGTGGCGCACTGCCCCACCAACATCAGTCTGACCCCAGCCTGCTCACTGCCTTTTTTCTTCCAACTAGTCTAGAGAGTGGCGCCGCTGTTACCTTCCTTTTCCTTAGTCTCAGCACTGCCATTATACAACTCAGTAAGGAAGAAGATGGGAACAAAGCTAGAATCAATTGGCTCTGCATCTCATTGGCTCTGGCTATTGGAGCCTTCCCCAACCTGCACTCAGGTTCTTATTATTGGCTTCCCACTGGGAGAACAGGATGCTGGACCAGATAGGCCTTTGGTCTGACCCAGCAGGGTGATTCTTACATTCTTATTGTGTGAAATACATGCTTGATTTGGGCTGCCCTCATTGGCAGCCAATGTTACCGGGCCATCCCAAGTTCCAGTGTTATGAAAGAGAGAGGAAAATGTCTCTGTCCACTTTCTCCTTGCACCATACGTAATTATATAAACCTTCACAGAACTAGAAGCAAGAGCTCCCCCTCTGTTGAAACAAGGATATGCAGAATTACTAGTGATGATGCCGACATGTCACTTCCACTCCTTACTCTGAAATGCACACATGCATGTCTGCAATTCATACCTTGTGGTAATTTTCTGCCATGCTCTTCATCCCACATAAGAATCCATTGACTGCTCTCTCCTTCTAGTAAAGCTCTGTAATACACAAAAGCAAGTATTAGAAGAGTACAGGGGTTGGCATTTCATATGGACCATGGTACAGTACAGACATGTCACATTCCTGATCTTCTAATCATTCTAAGGAGACCAGAAGAGTTCTGTGACTCCTACCTCCTCCTTTTCCCTCCTCTCTTGCACACAAACCTGCCCAGAGCCGATTCTGTTTATGCCGTTGCAATATATTCTTCTGAAAGCTAGAACTAAGACCTGTAAGAATGTGGAAATTCTTGAACAGCTGACTTTAAACATAGAGTTCATTTAAGCTGCCACTCTAATACTCTGCTGGAACACACTTTTGGTTTCAACTCTGCTAAATGTTTCGAACAGATAACAAGATGACCACTTCAACTCTCTAAATGGCTCATCTGGAAGAGTGTGATAGCTAAAAATTCTAGCTCCTAGATAGCATTTTGTATATTTTTTTTTAAAAAAAGAACCACCCAAAAACATTGTGCAACAACAACATCAATAGCCATCCCAGTAAGTCAAATTATTTTTCCTTCTAGGTTACATAAAGAGGTAACATAGCTACGGAACTTCACGAACTTGTAATCAATTTAATAGCTAGTTAAATGGAAGGGAGTGGAGGGGTCAAGCACAGCTAAGTGGGTAAATTGCAGATGGATAGTTGTGGTCATGCTGAAATTGACGTATCTGGCGAGGTACCAAGAAAGAAGTTAAAGGATAAATAAGATTATATATCTAGTTGCTGGAAACAGTTTGCAGTCTTGTGGAATGCATGCTTTAATCAAACTGTTTATTTGATTATGCTTGACATTTTAAGATACAGGAAGAAGTTAAATGGATGTAACTATGTTTGAATATAACTATGAAACAGTTGTGTGAAATTACATACTTGTTATGGAATATTTTCCTTTTAGAAAGAAATTTAATAAAATGTATTAACACATACTCACTGTGAAATAGTTA
Source organism: Podarcis bocagei (assembly GCF_964188305.1). NCBI lineage: Eukaryota > Metazoa > Chordata > Lepidosauria > Squamata > Lacertidae > Podarcis > Podarcis bocagei. Next base: position 23,177,674 of record NC_138139.1, read on the forward strand.
ACAATGATGACATTTAATACCATGAATTTTAGATTTGGAGTTAAAACCACTTACTGTGATGGAAAGCAGGGAATTCATTCAGCACACTGAACATTCTACCAAGGAGTCCTTGTCATCACAAAGTGGTCTCTAAAAACATGAGGACTAGATATTTGACTAGCTTTTTCAATTAAAAACTATCAGCCTAGTGAAGAACCACACGTATGAATCATTCACTGCTGGTTTTATAATCCCAAGTAAGGCAACAGCTAGAAAAGTCAGAGAATGGAGATCCTCTCACACTAGCACTTGCTGCCACGGCAAGGATGGGCTGGCATATGTAAAGGAGCATCTCCCCCCCCCAATAAAATATTTGAGGGTTCTGGGGGTCCCCAAAGTTGATGGGCATTGCCATTTAAATGGTGTGTGTGATGCACCAAGTCATGTGATTGATTACATGGGGAGGGGCTCACCTGGGCCCCTCAATATTTTATTCAAATTGGCACCCCTAGGGAGGGCTATAGGTCAATAGTAAAGAATCTGCTTTGTATGCAATAGATCCCAGTTTCAATCCCTAGCCTGGCCAGGTGGGGCTGGGAATGTCCCCTGCCAATTAATATAGACAGTCCTGACCTAGGTGAACCAAAGTTCTGATTCAGTCTGATCTGGCTTCCTATGTTTAAAAATACAAAAGGGAGGCCTGGTAGTAGTTTCCAATTATTGCCAGCATCATCTAGCTTAGGGATAAGCACATTTCCAAACTGAATTTTGCACATTTTGCAAACCTTTTGCTTTGTGGTTTTTTTGCAGTGAACAGTCTATAACATATTGTTCTCCCAGGATGCAGAAATGCCAAATTAAAGTCCCTCCCGTAGACTACAAGAAATACACACAGTCCTCCAGGAAGGATTAAATTATCTCTTCCAGCCCCTTACAGGATGAAGTTCCCTGAAAGTGTTAACTGTGATGATGGAAATTAGGAATGCGGGAAGTTTGAGTAAGGATTTTTGGCCGCTGATAAAACAACAGTTTGCTCGGTTGCTGGAGCAACGAATGAAGTCACTAAAAATAAGTTCCAAACAATGCACTGTATATGGCAAAGGGCAGCGGCAGCGGCAGCAGCACACAGCAGTCAGCTGGAACCTAGAGCAGTGCTGCTGAAAACAAGCTGTGCATCACAATACAAGCAAAGCCTACTTAGAAGACCTTTTAAAAAAGGAGAAGGGGGGGAAAGATGGGACAGTGGCTCATTCTTTCTAAATTTTGCTGTCATCTTTTCCTTATGCAGTCACCATTGGTTACAAACATATCCAGAATCGGGGGGTGGGGGGTGGAATGCCAAGTAAACCAGCTGCAGAGAGGCAGGTTGTGAAGTAATTCCTTCAATCATGGGCAGAACTTACAAGAGCTAGTGTGGCATAGTGGTTAGACTGTTGGACTAGCATCTGAGAGAAGAGACCAGGGTTCAAATCCCCACTCTGTGTGAATGTGAGCCAGTCTCTCTCTCCCTCCCAGCCTAACCTACCTTACAGGGCTGTTGTGTGGATTAAATGAGGCAGGGGGGAGAGACTGGCTCACACAGTCTCTCAGCATTGCCAGGTAAAGCTTGGAAGAAAGCCCTGCCTTAAACGGTGGAGAGCCACAGCTATTCAGCATAGGACCCAGTGGTCTGACTTAATGAAAGGCAACTTCCACTGTTCCTATGACGCTGCACTGAATTTAAAAAGAGAAAAATGAAATTAGTACTGTTGCTCCTCACCCCAAGATTTTATTTTTTAAAAAAAGCTTTTAAAAATACTGGTATTAGGGTTCTTACTTTTGGTAAAACATGGAAGGATTTTATTTTGGCTTCCAAGGAACCAGAGGCTCCTTCATACGGATTTATAAAATTTTCATCTGTGTTCACAGAGCTGGTGATGGATACCAGCAGAGGGAGGGGCGGGGGGCAAGGAAGAAAACTGAAAGTGATTTATTACTGCTAAAAAAAACCCCACATGAGCAGGGCTGGCATCCTAATTAGAAGATAAATTCAACTTCTGGAAAATTCTCTCTCATTAGAAAGGGCAGAAAAACTTCACACAAAATCCAGCATTCCAAAACTGATTGGAAATACCAATCCTGACTGAAAACCTCATTATTTCATGTTCTTGTGACTTTTATTTTATTTTTTAAACCAAATAACATTATGTATAAAACAGGTGGGCATGTGGGCAGCCTTTTAATCAATCCTGGGCAGAAATAGTTGAAATTGTATAGTATTTAACAGATTCATTTTCCTGTCTCACCTGGAGTGTCTTGTCGAAAAGCAAAGTCCATGTCTGCTTGGATTAGAACCCACAACATAAAATTGACTTGTTATTTCCAATCCACCATCTTCTTTTTCCCACTCCATCTTAAAGATCGTGACCAGATGCAGGCTCCATGGCTTCAACATCAAAGAATACACACACACCCTGCTGCCGACACCAAGTGTTCTATTTACTATCTAGCCCAATTAAGATTTCCAGAGAATTATACCAAGTCAATCCAAATAGACTGAATATGCTGAAATCTCTGCCTTATCTGGAGTAAGTTTGTTCCTACACTGCTCCTGAACTGGTTTTGAGCACTGGTTTGTCATCTCTAGTGATGTTAAATTCTCAAGAAAAAACTTTCGGAGAATATTCTTGAGAATATTCTATGGAGAACATTCTCACCTCACACCACTAGTCATCTGCAAGTTAAGTATGTGTGTGCAAGCACACCCTACAGCAACAGATTTTATTACTCATCAACATTTTTTTGTTTTGCTTGTCTCTAAATTTCTCAGATGTTCCATTCAAGCGGAGACATTCAAACTTGCCCCAACTTTTTGCTTTATGTGAAATGAGGTTGAAACTGAACATGTCCACTGCAGCATAAGAGGAATTTCAAGTGTCTCTTAAGAGCACCATTGGTCACTTTTATGATCCTTACCTGTAAGTTTCAATTTCAAGGCTGAGACCAGCTTTCACCTGCAAGAGTTCATGGTAGTCCTTTAGATACTCTGCGATAGACATGGTTAGGAAATGCTTTTCTTCTTCCAAGGCTTCAATGATCACCTAAAGCGAAACACGGATATAAATTGTTAACTTGAGTGAGCTCACGGGTCAGCTAACTAAAACCCTGGCAATGGCGCAATTTCAGAGACTAAAAAACTAATAGGAAAAGATGGATGGGGATTTTGTCTTAGTTAAGAGCTCCAGAGAAGGTGATTTCCCCCTTGAAATCTCCCCCAAAGAGTTCCACCAGCACAGAAACACTTGTTTTCTGGAGGCAACGTTGAGTGAAGTTGGGTCATTTGTCATCACAACATTTAGGACATACTGCTGTGACTATTTCTGGATCTTCTCTATCTTTTACTCTTAATAATGTTTCTGGGCACTATTGCAATGGATTCCCTATACAAACTCCACTATGCTTCTATTATTATAATATTATCATCATTTATTTATTAACTGCCTTCTAAATCACATTCTCAAGGCAATTTACATAGGAGGCAGTTAAAAAACACAAAAACAACAAATACTTTGAAAATAAGACAAGCCTAACAAGTGGACAATTGTGGTAAGGAGCCATTTGGTTCCTTTCCAAGATGGCGGTGCGTTCATACGCTGTGGCTCTGAGCTCCCAATACCTCACCTACTCACGCACAGTCACCCTGAGCCCAGTCTTGGCTGGGGAGGGCGGGGTATAAATAAATAAATAAATAAATAATAATAATAATCATTTATCCAGTTGGGAAAGCCTATGGTCTCCAGTTGTTTCTAGAAGGTGTATCAAGGAGGCACCTGTTGTATATTGATAGGAACAGGGGCAGCCACAGTAAAAGCCCTGCTCTGAGTTCCACCACATGACCTGACAACCTTTCATAGAATCATAGAATTGTGGCTACTGCTGAGTAGGCTTCTGATATCTTGCAGGTGCAGCTCTCCCACAGACCACAGTGGTCTACTGGGAAAATATAAGGAGTAAGGCAGTTTCTCAGGTAACCTCATCCAGAGCAGTATAGGGACTTCTGTGTTAGGATTGACTTAGCCTGCTAGCAGATTGGCAGCCTATCCTGCAAAGCAAGAGGAAAAATAGTAGCTTTGCAAGCCATGGCTTATGCCAACTATGGTTTGGCTGACATACAAAATTGGGAAAACAAATGGGAAAGCAGCGACAGGAAGAAAAAGGGAGAAGAGCTTTAGGTGCACAGGTAAAAAAGATGGTTAGGTTCAACACATTTTGGAATAAATCCTTCTTCTGCAGCTATTTGAAAAACAGTTCTCAACCGAATTTGCAAACTGCTCAGATCGACCTGAGAAGCGTTATTCAAGTACTGCTCCCGAAGAAGGAATTGATTCAAAAGGCTTTGGATTGGATCCCCCAGTCAGTTTACTTAATTAATTCTATAGTCACTCAGAAGTAACACACACACACACAGCTTAGTGAAGGGGAAACACTTGTCTCCTGCTGCTTGGCTAGATGGGAATTAATGCACTAATTCATTGTGATAGATCTGTGTTAAAATGCTAATTTTACAAGATGCAGTACCCATCTCCTTTGAAACACTACTGAACAGATCTGGGAACCAGGCCTAACACAGTAATTGCCCAGTTGACTCCAGGGTAGAAAACAGTGCAGAATTAAAGATACAACATTTTGTGTGTTAGATTGGAAGTTTGGAAGAGAAAGTTAGAAGTGGAAGGTGTGAGAGAGGCTGTGAGTTGGTGCCTTTGAGAGTGCAGGACCGTTCTCCAGGCGGTTCTCTGTGATTGCTCATCTAAAGGAAACTAAATGCCAGGCTGTCCCGTCCCTGGAATGTCACTCTGTACAGGGAATACTGGGTGGGGAGGAAGCATGTAACAGTGTTAATATAAATAGTTCCTAGGTTATTTTTGAGCAGGCATTTTCCCATTTGTCTGAAAGATAACCCTGCAAGTTACATTAGGTTGAAAGGTGATCATAGCTCAGTGGTAAAGCTCAGGTTCAATCCCTGGCACCTCCAGGTAAAGTGTCTTAAACAGCAGGTGCTGGAAAGAACCCCAGCTGGTGAGAGCAGATGCCAGGCAAAATAAACTACAATGGCCCCATCTGCTCTACACGTTCAATTCAAGATCATACCACTTTAAATAGCTATGGTTCCCCCAAAGAATCCTGGGTACTGTAGTTTGTTAAGTGTTCTGAGAACTGTTAGGAGACCCCTAACAGCATTCTTGACAAACTACAGTTCCCAGGACTATTTGGGGAAAGCGAGGACTTTGGGGGAATCTTCCCCCCAACAAGCCACCATCAGTATCAGAGAATAAATTTTAGTTCTTGCTCATGGTTTGTTTAGCAATAAGCAAACCATGAGCTTGGGTTCAGATTAGCCAGACCATGCCTTCTTTCCTTGCAGCAGCAGAAGCAAGAGAGGAATGAAACACTGCAACTTGATCAATATGCACTGGCACACTGCACACTTACATTAAGCCATAGTTTGTATTAACTATGGTTTATTGTGACATTGAAACCAGGCCTCAGCGTTAATCAGGAATAGTCAACATGGTGCTCTCTAGCTGTTTTGGATTCCAGCTCCCATCAATCCTACCCAGCATGGCCAATGATGATGGGAGCTGGAGTCTAACAACCCATAGAAAGCACCACGTTGGCTACCCCAGGTGTTAACCATGGTTAACCATTATGCTTAACCACTGAGCTACTGTCACATTTTACATACTGAAAGTTTGGTTGTGTAACAATTTGCAACCTCAGCAGATGGCACACACAAGTGGCATTTTGAAAATCCAGGCACACAAAATCCTGCCCCTTCACAATATACAATATCCCCATAATCTCCAATGGCCCTGCTCACAATGCAGCTGTTAATGAGATAAGCACAGACAACAGAAATCTACCAGCGTGCAAATAAAACGGCTGTTCGGGAACAAAAGAAATGGTTACCGACAGGAAACAGAGGGAAAGATATGCAGGCTGGATGAATGGCTTTCGTTAACTTTCACAGTGTACTATGGTTACATTAACTGTTCTAACTCCACCAAAACAAAACAAAAACCCACTTATTTCAAGACTATTTTACACCCTCGACAAACTGGGTTACTCAGAAGTGGCACCAGAACAAAGACTGCTTAAGGACATAAGAAGAGCCTCTTGGATCAGCGCCCCTGGAAAAGTCCCGCCTGCCCATGAAGCATTCCTTCATGAAGCACATGGTTCAACTGAAATTTGCTATCACAAGATGGCCGCCAATTCAGATATCTTTAAAAGCGCAGTGAGACGAATCCATGGAGGATAAAAGCTACGTGCTGCCTCTGATATCAGATGCACTCTGCCTTTGAATGCCAGCTACTGGGAAGCAGCAGTCCCTCCCTGGTAACTTTCTAGAGGAAAATGGTTGGTCACTGCAGAAAAAAAGATGGCGGACTAAGTAGGCATTTGCTCGAATTCAGCATGGCTCTTTTCATGCCTTTTGAAATTATTATTTTACTTTTATTGAATTACATACAAGTTAAAGGATGCAAAGGACAATATCAAGTGGTATCATCAAAATCAGAAAAACAGCACTGAAAGAGGGGGATGAAGGAAATTGCCAGGTCAAGGGGCAAACAAAATCACCACACAGGAACAGTGTAAACAGAAGAGTTTACAGTACAGCTAGATGAGGGGGAGACCAGGGAGTAATAAAGACAACAAGGGGAAATTACATGCCTTTCCAAATAAATTCATATTTGGCCTGAACCAAAGATCTGAGATTTGAATTTTATCATGCCATTGTCTCAAAGACATTCAAGCCACCTAAAGTGCAATACATTTAAATGGGTGTCAGGTCACATTCAGCAGTTTGCACATTCTCTACATCACATGTAAAGAAATCAAGAGAAGTGCAGGTATGAACTCGAGGTGCAGCAGCAAACAACCACCATAGCTCCCCACAAGGTGGCTGCAATTGTGGCTTTGTAGAGAGATAGTACCACACAAGCATTATCACCACACCCAGCTGCCCTACATTTCCATACAGTGGTGGAGGTGTCATTACACCCATCTCACTGCTGCTGCTGCTTTGGCTAGTGTTAGCGTTGGACCTTCAGAGTTAACCTCCTGACTCCAAGATGGCCACACACAAACTTGTACTCATAATGGCTTTGTTTGCCAGGAGTAATGTGAAGAACCTAAGAAAAGCCTGAAGGATCAAGGTCAATGGTACGTTGATTCCAGGTGCCTGGGAGAAACCCGCAAGCAGGACTCAAGCACAAGGCCCCTTTTCCCTCCTGCGGTTTCAACCAACTGGTATTCAAAAGCATTACTGCCTCTGACTGTGGAGGTAGAGCACAGCCCTCCTGGCCAGTAGTCAACAATGGCCATGAATTTGTGCAGTTCTCTCTTAAAGCCATTCAACAGCCTCTTGTGGGAGCAAGTTCCATAGTTTAACTGTGTACTGCACAACTAAGTACAGTCATACCTTGGTTGTCGGATGCCTTGGTACTTGGACGTTTTGGCTCCCGAACGCCACAAACCCAGAAGTGAGTGTTCCGGTTTGCGAATGTTTTTGGGAAGCCAAACGTCCGATGTGGCTTCCATGGCTTCTGATTGAGTGCTGGAAGCTCTTGTAGCCAATCGGAAGCCACGCCTTGGTTTTCGAACCATTCTGGGAGTCGAAAGGACTCCCAGAACGGATTAAGTTCGACAACCAAGGTACCACTGTCCTAAATCCTACAAGATTCAACCTCATTAGATCTCCACAAGTTCTAGTGTTACACAAGAAACCTCTATCTCTCCACTCTCTCTGCTTCTGGCATAATTTCATAAACTTCTATCACAACACCTCTTACTTCCCTTTTCTCTAAACTAGAAAGTCCCAAATGCTGCAATCTTTCCTCATAATGGAGGAACGTCATTCTGTTGATCATTTCAGTTATCCCTTTCTGATCCTTTTCCAACTCTACAATATCTTTTTTGAGATGAGGGGACCAGACCAGCAAACATTATTCCAAATGCGGTGGCACCAGTGATTTGTATAATGGCATTATGGTATCAGCAGTTTTATTTTCCTTTCCTAACAATCCCTAGCATGAATTTTTCACAGCTGTAGCACACTGGGTCGACAACTTCATTGGGTTATCGCTTTCAACTCCGATTTTCATGCCTGGTCAGTTACCGCCAGTTCAGACCTCATGAATAAAGTTTCTCTAGTCTTTCAACCAGCCACTACCTCAGACTGTTTCTGCACTCTGCTGCTACAAATGTGCACCAAGCTCCAACACTATAATAATATTATAATAATGTTATTATTTGTACCCCACCGATCTGACTGGGTTGCCCCAGCCACTCTGACTCTCCATGTCACAAACAACTGACACCTTCTCCCACCCCACACCCCCCCACACCAGGCAGCCATTTTGTCCTGCCACTCCCCATATTTTCATTGTCGCCAAAATCACAGCCTGCTGGTAAATGAAACTTAGTACCCAGCCGTGCTATTCTAAGCACCTTTAGTCATGTGAGGTGTGAAAAGGGGTGCGACTCAGCCCCTCCAGAGGGAACACTGTGTCCTGTACTGGGGACTCTGGAAGCCAAATAGGAACTGAATCCTTTTGCTTTTGTTTTACCACTGGGAAAAGTGGGATTGTAGAATCTCAGAGTTGGAAGGGATCCCGAGGGTAATCTAGTCCAACCCCCTGCAATGCAGGAATTTCTACTAAAGCATCCATGGCAGGTTGCCATCCAACCTCTGCATAAAAACCTCCAAGGAAGGAGAGTCCATAACGAGGGAATGTTCCCTAGCTAAACTTGATCCCATCACCACTCCTTGAAAGTGGGCGCCCAAGTTTGTAGCAAGGAGAGGGTGACAGGTGCAACCACCCACAGAGTGGCAAAGGCTAAGGAAATCCAGAAGGCAAGTTGCAAGTATCATATTTTTTAAGATGGCTCAGGGGAGTTTTTGGTTTTTTTAATGTCTTCCTAGAAACATCACCTTTGTTTGCCTCCATTTTCCCAGACTCCTACGGGAGCATCTGAAACTGTGGCATCGCTCAAGCTAAGGGAGACCACAGGGACGCCCCCAGGCTAGAAGACAATAGCACCACAGAACCCGGTAATTATAGAGAGACAGAGTGGAGTAGTGGTTAGAGTGTCAGACTAGGACCTGGGAATTCAGGGTTCAAATCCCCACTCAGCTATGAAGCTCCCTGGGTGAACTTCACCAGTCACTGCCTCTTAGCCTTTCCTACCTCACAGGGTTGTTGTGGGTATTAAATGAGGAGAGGGGAACCATATATTCCACCTTGAGCTCCTTGAAGGAAAAGGTGGGATATAACTGCAACAAGTAATAATAATAATAAATAAATTATAATTAGGTAAAACACCAACAAAAAAACAATGGCTGGAGGTGAGTTTAATAAGCTGTGCTAAACAAAATCCTCATGTTTGAACTAAACATTTAATAAAACAGCTGCCCAGGGAGATTTGAAGTGCATCTCTTTGCATATTTACTCGTAGTTACATCCCAGGGTGTTTGGCGGGGCTTACTCCTATGCAAGCCTGCCCACGGGTCCAGCCTTTACAGACTATTGATGGATGAGCTACTGTCAAGTTTGGAGACTGCAGCTCCTGCACAAACAATAAGCCAAATGGGTTTTATTCTCGACGAATGCAGAAGAGCATGTCTCTGAGCTTGGCAAGAGCATTTCCTTTACCCCCTCGGCAACAGCTGTGTGAGAAACAGGAGATGCAGCTAGTGCGGTTTGCTCCCATCACAGCACTCTTGTGCCGGGGGAAGGTGGGGAGAGCCACACACATCAGTGCTAGTTACGGGGACAAACGATAAGACCCTGACAGGTTTTAGTTGAGGTTTCCATCGGTGGCCACACTCCTCGGGGAGTAATTCGCTTGGGACGAGGGGCACATGCCAGTGGTTAGTGGAATAAAAAAATGAGGGGGTGTGGAAATTAGAGAATCGTTCTGGATTAACTAGATAGGAATAAAGACCACCCAGACTCGCTTTTTACCATGTCTGTCTCAAGAATATAATTCCTAATCCTATGCTGGTTTACCCCACTGGGTTTGATGAAGCTATTCTCAAAAAATTATACAGATAATTCTTTTGCTTAGTTTTTTGGGGTTTTTTTAGTACAACACAGCTACTGTTGAATCATAGCAACTGTTCCGGAAAGTAAGTGCTAGTACTTCATTTTCTCATTCAAGTGTGCTATACAAACATGGCATAATTTGTTCACCAGCAGCTGGAAGGCAAGTCACGAACCCAGGTAAAGTAAAATAAATAAAAATCAATTAATTCCCCCCCCCCCCAGACACTACATAAAGGAAAAACAACTTCTTATATATAAAGGCAGAGAAAACAAACTGGAAAGAAGAATAAAAGAATGGAGCAGGTTGAGGAGGCATGAGGGGGGTCTCCTGAGGCTGTGGGCTACAAGCTGCCCACCTATGACCTAAGAAAGCCTTTGCCATTAACTCACTAGAAGTCTTTAGAAAACGATGGGTACGCTCTCTCTCTCTCTGTTCAGACTAGAGCAATAAAGTACAGTATGTGAAATGCTTCCAACCATCCCATGCACTAGTTGAAAGCTGAACTCACAGCATAAATGCCTCTCGTCAAATAAAGGTGCAGGAGCTCTGCCAGGGGGTGGGGAGTTGGCAACCCAACCAGGGCAGATTCAAAGCAGTAAATAGTCAGCCCTTAATGCAAGCAGAACCCTGCTTGGATCAAGCCAAGGGGCTACTCAGCAAGCATTTCTTTTCATTTTATGTATTTAAGAAAAATTATTTACCACTTAACTGACAAGAACTGAGTGAGCGGTTGACATATGGCATACTGTGCCTTAAAGTGATGCTTCTAGGTTTTAGTGCCCAGCAGTTTGGCACTCAGAGGTAGACTGCCATGGTCCATGGAGGTTCTGCGGCGCCTCTGCCCTCCCGCTCTCCGTCCAGCTCCCGCTGCCCTACCTGATACTCGGCCAGCTCGGCGCCCTGGCGCTCTTGCTGCGCCAGCCGCTCCTGTTCCAAGCGCTCCGCCAGCGCGCCCAGCTCCTGGCAGCGGCGATGAAGCTCGTCGAGCTGCCGTCGGCTTTGCTCGTTGTGGGCTCGCAGCTTCTGCAGGTTCTCCCTGCCGAGGCGCCCTTCCAGCTCCTGCAGCGCCTGCAGCTCGGCCTCGTAGCGCTCCAGGCTCTGCTCGCAGCTCCAGCTAAGCACCAGCGCGTAACTGTCCTCCAGCTCCCGTCGGCTGACGGCGCGCGTCGAAGTCCTGGCCGGCGGCGGAGGCAGCAGGGCCGGCAGGCGCTGGGGACGCCGCCGCCGCTCCTCCTGTAGCCGCCCGTGCTCGGCCCGCAGGCGCTCCAGCAGCGCCTCCAGGGCGGCGCAGTCGGCCCGCAAGAGCTCCAGTTGCTGCCGCAGCTCGGCCAGCTCGGGCTCCAAGCGGCGCCGTCGCAGCTCCACCGACTGCGCGCCCAACCTCTCCAAGCCGGCCAACTCTTGGCGCAGGGCGTCGCGATCCAGCTCGGCTTCTCCTTTGGCCCGGCTCAGCTCGCTCACCAGCAGGCGCAGCTCGGCCACCTCTTCCTCGTGCTCCTGCAGGCGGCAAACCTGCCTCTCCCGCCCGCGGAGCGCGCCCAGCTCCTGCGCCAGGCGCCGGTTCTCTGCCTCCAGCGCCCGCACCCGCGACACGTAGAGCCACAGGCGGGAGTTGAGCTCCCGCAGCTCGCTCTGCTCGTCCCAGTCCGCCCGCTGCATGGCCGCCACCTCTTGCAAATCAGCCTCGGGTCCACGGACGGCTCCCGCCTTGCTCCGGCGCGCTCCTGCTCCTCTCCAAGGCGCGCTGGCTCTTTGCGCGCCGACAGCTGCTTTGCGGTTTTGGCCCGGGACAGGGAAGGCAGGCTGGGCAAGGAGGGTGGGGAGAGCCGGCAGCCGGAGGTGGCCGAAGAGCGGCGCCTGCTGGCCACATTCCCTTCCAGTCCTGCTTCATCCGGAGTAGGGCAGACAACCTCACTCTGCTTTGTGCGCCCTAGAAACTTGTGGAAACTTCAGATTGTCCAAAACGCAGCGACAAGGTAGACTACTGGCTGGAGTAGGCTTTAGAAAACATTTGTGTTCTAAAACAGCTACGTTGGCAGCCTTTTGGTTGGGGAGGCCATTTTGAGGTGCTCACATGAGCGCTTAAACTTAGGCCTAAATGAATTAGGCCCCAAATACCAACCAGTTTTCGCCTGGCTGAAGTCAGACTCTCCCAAGTGTCCCTATTTTCCAGGTACAGTCCTGGATTTACAGAAGCAGCCCTAGTTTCTGATTTGATCCCAGAATGTCCTGCTTTTCCATTGGATGTCCCTATTTTCATCAGAGAAATGTTGGAGGGTATGGATTTTGGGGACCCCTGAGCCAAGGAAATAAATGACTATACAAACTTTAGAAGACATCTGAAGGCAGCCTTGTATTGGGAAGTTTTTTTAAATGTTTAATTATGTTTTTATATATGCTGAGAGCCACCCAGAGTGATTGGGGTAACCCAGTCAGGTGGGCAGGGTATAAATTCTTTAAAAATTATTTTCATGAGAGAAATGTTGGAGGATATGTGAAGTAGGCCATCTGCCCTGTATAATACAGGATTGCCCCATATTTCAGTGTAGAATTCTACATTCTGTATTGATACAGTTTTGTCTTGTATTTCAGGTCTCTGTCTCTCTCTCTCTGTGTGTGTGTTTGCCAAGTTAGGGAACCTTTCCCCATGCATGTGTTTGACAGAGTGTGTGAAACGTCATGTATTTTAATTTCTGGGTAGCCAAGCACAGACAGATTTACAGATTCATGCGTATGTGTGTGCGTGTGACAAATTCCAGAGAGGCCATCCTGTTAGGCTACAATAGATTGTAATGGATGGCCTTGGAAGTCACTTCAGCACCAGATGGAAAAAAATGGCCGCCAACTGCCCTGTCCTGTATTTTGCCAGAACAATGGTGGCAACCATACTGAAGTGTGACCTTCAAACTGGGATGTTGCCTCTTGTTTTCTGGGGTTGAAGATGATAGGTAGACTGATAGTCTACTGACAGGCCGTTGGCTTAAAGCTCCACTTTCTGGTGTGAGCTCCAATGGGAAATGCCTTAAGTAGCCATAGAAAACAAAGCCTGAAGCTGATAGATACTAATTTCAAGCGCTTGGGATCATTTGCACAGCGAAAGTCACAGGGAGCTGGATATCTCACCAATCCTCACTTCCTTTCTAGGAAATTAAAATGGATTTACCACTATCAGTCCTCCTTCCTGAAGAGTTATGGCCTGCTTTTAGTGCCAAACGAGACTTCACCTGGCCTGCTTTTACCCCAGTTAGTTGATCAGGACAGACAACAAACCTCTTTTTTGTCTCTGCTTGCCCCTTGCCTGATGGCACACATGATGTGGTTGTGGTTTTGGGGTAATCGCTTTGCAGGCCAAATTGGAACCCAGGCCAGGCCTGATTAGGCCTGTGGGCCAGAAGTTCTCCACCTGTGGTATAAAGGCAAGAATCACATTGGTTGCTTTGCCCACTTTCATCTCTGGCCTATTTTTTGTCTGGAGATTTGGAGCAAGGTATCCTCAAGCTAGATGCCATGATAATACTATCATGCCAAATTTATAGGATTCCTGTGTTGCAAAGAGTTGGACTTGATAGCCCTTAGAATCCCTTTCAATCCTACAGTTATATGATTTCATGAGTAAAAATCACAGAAGAGAATTGTATTACAAAGACACAGTGCAATGTCATCTATTTTGCCTTTGATACTTCCAACCAGGCTTGCTTTATAACTATAACCCATGATTATAGGAGTCAATATGAATCTGAATATTCAGCATTTATCCAGTAGCTAATCGCAGAAAGTCACATGGCTTGTAAAGTATGGGAAAGAATGCCCTAACTTGGAGGAGAAAAGGCTGAAACTACCAGACTGGTTATCTTTCATAGATTAGCCAAAAGGTTGGCTCACTCATTTGCTTATAGTTCAAAGCCATTTGCTATAGAACTCCCTTTCCTCCAGGAATGCACAAGCAATGTTAGGGTGTCACAGAACTTGCCAGTCAGTAATCACACAGTCCAAAGTTGGAGTTAACACTTTATTAGCAAAAACACAATCCCCACAGACTTGGCTGAGTGTCAGGCCTAATGAGCACACCAGGCCTAATGAGTACACTCTGTGAGTCTTCCTCCAGGAGATCAGTTGCAGTGACTAAAGATCCTTGCTCCCCACAACTGCCTATATCTGCTCCTCTCCAGGGCTTTCCCCAAGCAATCAGAGACGGCACCTGTGTTCAGCCAAGCTCTCCCCCGCCCTTTTCATGCCACTCCTGGTTCTGGGAGACAAGAGGGGAGCTTGTCGCAGCAGGAGGGAGGGTACCTGTGCCTCTTCACTAGCCTGACTCATCTCTGCCTCTTGACCTCCCACTCGCCAGTTTCAGCTTCTGATTCTTGACTTCTCTCTGCCACAGACTCTCCCAGCTCACGAAGCCTTGTTACCTCTACAGCTTCCGACACCTCCTCTTCCTGGTCTTCTCCCTCTGACCACTTGTCTTCATCCCACCACCACTCCCCGGGCTCTGAGTCTTCCTCCCTTGATGGTCCCCAAGCTGGTTCCTCCCACCATTCCTCTGCATCCAGCCAGTCCATGACAATAGGGCATGCATAGGCAAACTCCGGCCCTCCAGATGTTTGGGACTACAGTTCCCATCATCCCTAGCTAACAGGACCAGTGGTCAGGGATGATGGGAATTGTAGACCCAAACATCTGGAGGGCCGGAGTTGAAGGCACCACTGTTGGGAACCCGGCATGAGACCAACCTGGAATGGTCTTGCCCCCATCCAATTCCAGGGTCCACCCACTGCCATTCATTTAGGTTTCCCTGGCAACAACAGAAGGGGTGTTAGCTTTGCTAGTTGGATTTTTTAATATTTCCTTAGCTATGTCGTAATAAGCTTTATGTGTCTCTTCGATTAGACGTATATGTGCCTTGTTATGTTTACGGTTACTGTGCATTAATAAATTGGTAATCCTCACCCATAAATGTGCTTATTGCCTTCAGACCCATAAAAAGCAGTGCCCTTGTTAAAACCACCTGCGGAACAGATGCCCAACAGTTCCTCTGTAACATCTGAATTGGGGGTGATCATGCAGGTCCTGGACCAGTGTTTGGATTATTGTTATTCGTTATCGTTAAAATTGTTACCCACCCTATACCCACAGGTTCCATTCACAGGAATAGGATGGCCCCCCCCGAAGCACATCTCAGGAAACAAAGGGCAAGAGGTATGTCTTCGGCATTCACCAAAAAGATGTTTAATGAAGGTGTCAGGTGGGTTTTGATAGTTAAAGGTAAAGTTAAAGGGACCTCTAACCATTAGGTCCAGTCGTGGCCGACTCTGGGGTTGCAGCGCTCATCTCGCTTTATTGGCCGAGGGAGCCGGCATACAGCTTCCGGGTCATGTGGCCAGCATGACTAAGCCACTTCTGGCAAACCAGAGCAGTGCACGGAAACGCTGTTTACCTTCCCGCTGGAGCGGTACCTATTTATCTACTTGCACTTTCGACGTGCTTTCGAACTGCTAGGTTGGCAGGAGCAGGGACCGAGCAACGGGAGCTCACCCCGTCGCGGGGATTCGAACCGCCGACCTTCTGATTGGCAAGTCTTAGGCTCTGTGGTTTAACCTACAGCGCCACCCACGTCCCCTTGGGTTTTAATAGTTAGGAGAGGATATATGAATTGCAGTTTCTCCCTCCAGGCTCCCACATGCGTGGAAACATGTCTAAAGCTGGTTATACTACTTACAGTGCAACCAGCATAGCTTATGGCTCTTTGCTTCAAGAGCGGCTGTGGCACATATTTTATGTGAAAGGCTGTACACCCGGTGTGGGGGAGCTTTGGCCCTCTAGATATCAGATATCATTGGACCACAGCTTCCATCAACCCTGGCCATGCTGGCTGGGGCCGATAGTAGTTGTATTTCGGCAACATCTGGAGGGCCATTGGTTCCCCATACCTGGTATTATTACCTGGTATTATACATAGGAAGTGGCTTTAAACGTGACCAGCTGTGCATGGAAAACTTGTGCAGCTAAGGACTTCCCAGTGGTCTGTGTCTCTGCTGAAACTGAGTGAGGGGTGAGATGAAAGAGCCTTGACTTCTGCAGGAGAAAGCACCTGAGATGTGTAATAAGAGGACATCAGACCGGAAATGCAGAATGGCATAGGACTGAGCCCCTGAGATGCTGATTGACTGTCAAACCTAGAAAGCTATATATTCAGCTAAAACAACATTTTCCCTTTGTGGGTGCACCATTCATCAACCTCAGAAAAATAAGAGCAAAGAGATTCAGTTAATAGCTGTATTCCTTTATAGTTTGCTCTTTCAAGAAACACTTGTTCTTACTTTCTGTGCAAGATTTCCCTCTAGCTTCCACTTCTTGCTTTGGGATGTGTATATCTGCCACAGTTTCCCCCCCATTATTGTTATTTTAATTGCCTGCAAATTCTCTGTCCACCTCTAGATGGTGTATTGTATTCATTGTATTTTTTCAATCTGGGCTTTTACGTATTACATAACCATCTGGAAGGTTTAGTAGTACCCAAAGGTAGTCTGGAGAGGGGACTTTTAGGAAGAAGGACAACAGACTTTTGAACATATTTCATCTGTAGTAAAGAGAGGCATAACGTTAACTTGGTGCAAATGAATGAACAACAATTAGCTTCAGGGTTCATATTTGCAGTGAGGTTTTTAGGTTTAGGACATGAATTAGAATTTTCTTTCTCCTTTGAATAGATATTTATTTTAAAAAATAAGTGTCAGGGGTTCAGGAGCAGAGGCAAGGGCAAGGGAGGAAACAGAGAGCGAGGGGGAGGAGGCAGAAGAAAAGATGAGTGATGACGACGACCCGAGATCTCCGAGTCTTTCCAGTGAATCAGAAGATTCACAGAAAGGAGCACCAGTGGCCAGGGCAATGGGGGAGCCTAGGGGGTCACCCCAGGAAGATAGAGCCAGAGGGGACTCAGAGGAGAGCAGTTGGAAATCGGGACCAGCGTCACAGCCAGAGAGCAGGGAAGAGGAAGAGCGCCAGAGATCAAGCGCTGGCAGCTCGCAACAGGGGGGAGGGCACGAGTCAGGAGTGGCCACACCTCCATCGGGGAGCGAAGAAACGGTCAGACGGAAAGTGGAAGGTTGGGCGCGCGCGCCAAGTTCAAATGCACAGGAAAGTGACGCAGTAGGCAGCCAGGAAAGGGAGCCAGGTCCTAAAGCCCGGCGCAAGGAGACAGGGAGTTCCGGGGGGTCGGCGTCAGAAGAATCCCGGAAGGAAGAGACCCCGGGGGGCAGAGGGACCCAGAGGAGAACAGTCAGGCGGAAAAGGTGGAGCAGGGCTAGGATATTAAGTTGGTGCACAAGGGGCGGAGAATCAGACGGAGCTTCGCCGATCTAGCCATTAGACGTAGAGTTGCACGCAGCAGCTTGAGAATGGAAACTGTAACTCAATAAAGACTTTTACTTAATGACCGCTGGCTAGCGTGATCCTCTGTGAGCTAGGATCTCGAAGCAGCTCTGACAATAAGTATGATAAATTATCTCTCTCCCTCCCTCCCTCTCTCTCTCTCTCTCTCTCTCTCTATATATATCCCACCCTTCCTCCCAAAGGAGCCCATAGCAGCAAACAACAAGTGATAGAACAACAAAAACATATTTAAACATCTTTAAAACTTCCTTAGATTGTATCCAGCAGTATATGTGGTCACCGGTTTATTCTTGTGTCTTATTACACCAGTATAGTTTTCAAGGAACAATCAGGTTGTCTACCTTCTCTTACTCAACTTAAAGCATTTATCCATTTTACTATATGAGCCAGCTCCCCCACTCTTATTCTGCAGTCTTCCAAGATAGGGATAAGCATTCTCCCCCCCCCCCAATACAGTTCATTTCTACACAAGCAGCTTTTAATGGTTGTATTATCAATTCTATATCTGCTGGTGAAACTAAACCTTAGCATATCCAGATAAAATTATAAGTGGTTGTGCCAGGAACTCGTAGCCCATTGTAAGTTTAAGTTCATGTTTAGTATTCCAAAATATAATTGTTTTGAGATATGATCAAGAAATTTGAAGCGTGTAATCACTGGATGCTTTGCAGCTCCATCACATGTTAATTCTACCATTCTGCCATATGACTTAATTGTGTTTTTTTTTTTAAATAAAAAGAAATTCTTTTAAATTTGTGAGCCAAGTCTCCAGTGGGACATGTTGCTGTTTCCATTTCCCTACCGCTTCTGGAATGTTCTCTCTCAGTTCTTTGTCCCATTCACATTGATATGATTTTTTTATGTTGTAAACTGCCCTGAAATCTAAGGGTATAGGGGTGGTAAAAAAATTTAGTAATAGTAATAATAATAATAGGGCAAGCCCATACTCATAATTATCTACTATGTATTTTGGAAAGTTGTTTGTGCACAATGCATTTGGATATTTCAACCATGTTTTGTGGGATGGTTCTTGAAATCAAGAAGCAGGTTTTTATCTATGTTTGGATACAATTGGGTGCCATTTTGAACCAAGATGGGGGACTGAATCTTTCAAAATTGCATTGATTTTAAATACTGGTGTCAAAGCACTGGGGTTTTTTTTAATGAGTTCCGAAGCAATTCTAGATATCAGGCTGATAATGCTATATATTTTACTAAGAAGCTTCTTTTTTTTTTTTAATCATTAAGATTTCAAATTCTGTTATATTTCTGAATGGATCTTATTTCCACAGTGTGGTGTAGTGGTTAAGAGCCAGTGTGGTGTAGTGGTTAAGAGCGGTAGTCTCGTTATCTGGGGGACCGGGTTCGCGTCTCCGCTCCTCCACATGCAGCTGCTGGGTGACCTTGGGCCAGTCACACTTCTTTGAAGTCTCTCAGCCCCACTCACCTCACAGAGTGTTTGTTGTGGGGGAGGAAGGGAAAGGAGAATGTTAGCCGCTTTGAGACTCCTGAAGGGGAGTGAAAGGCGGGATATCAAATCCAAACTCTTCTTCTTCTTCTTCTTAATGATATGCCTAATAATGAAACATAGTTGGTAGGGTGTTGTTGCCCCTTTTTATGACTTATTTCTTCCTAAGCTTTTAGAATACCTTTCAATACTTATCTTACTTCAGTATTCCTCCTAATCTGTTGATCATCTAATGGCATTTTTTTCTTTTAGTTCCTGATTGTAGCAAGTAGCTATAATCAGAGACAGCCCTGAACTTAAATATCCTTTTTACCTATTGCAGACATTGATTTTTAGTTCATAGGTTTGTTTTGAATATTTCCGTATCAAACCTGTTGCAGTGCCGCAATACAGTTTCAAGTTCCATTAACACATTTTGTTGCTTCGCGAATAACTCTATATCTGGGTGAAACCGACTGCTTCGTAATATTTCTTCATATGTGGCCACCATTTTTTCCAGTGACAGTTTGACAGTATTTCATGTAATCCTGTGTTTCTTTCTGTCCCAAACAAAGTTTATAAGCAATCCCCCCCAATTAATCTAATGCTTAAGTATTACTCTCATCATCCTTGATTTATTAATCACCATCTAAACCACCATCTCTAGGCAATTTATATTAAAGATACTTAAAAGCAGTTACAAACACAGGAACAGCAAATGCATTTAAAACAAAATTAAAAGCATACGAAGTAGTCAGTTGTGGTAAAGTCTCCTGGAGCCATGCGTATGCCTTAGAATTTGCTTTCAACATGAGGGGATAACAGCTGAGGAGCCCTTTGCAAAAAAACAAGGACATTTTCCATTAAAAGTCTCTTGCAAAGCTGGATTTAGAGATGGCGGTCCAAGGTGAACAGAATGCTTTCAGCTATCAGCAGTCTTGTTACGTAGACTTAAATATCTTGCTTGCTTGAACAGGGCAGCTCAAAAAAGCTTAGCAGGTGCCATGTGGAATGTTTCGCTGCGGTGTGTAAAATTTCACATTCCTCTACCAGCTTCATGACAGAAGGGCTTACACCGCCCCTTAAGCCTTTCATGTGGGCTTCGCAGGGTGTTGCAAAAAGCTTGCGTATGGCTCCCCAATTCTGTATTCTGGGAGAACCGTAAAGATCAAGGCATATTTAAAAGGCTTCAGAATTCTTTATTAACCTGGTACCCTCCAGATGTTTTGGTCCACAACGGCGCCCATCAACTGTAGCCAGTTGAAGGGGTTGCAGTTTTTTAAATACATCAATAACTTTATTGATGTATTTTTTAAAATAGCACACACCCCTTAGGTGGCAGGAAAGATTTAAGGTATACAGGGAAAATACAGCATAAGAATACACAGTTCATTAGTATAACATGTAGAATATGAATTAACTTTGAGTAACCAAAATAGTCTGGATGCTTGCAAAAGTTCAGGCATTGTTTTTCTCATTAATGTAATAAATAAAACAGTTCCAGTCAAAGGTAAATGAGTCTTTAGCTAATCACATTTTGTTGCTCAATTCCTCTGTTAGGGCCAATTTCCAAACTCTGTCAGGCCAGTTCAAGAAGGTTGCCTCTACCAAGTCTTTCCAAAACTGAGTTATAACAAGTCTAGTTTCTAACAATAGGTAACCAATAAGGGATTTAAATAGGATATCTGCATTCTGAACATGAAATATTTTTAGAATTGAATAGGCAGCAGTGTGTGCTTGTGCTAAGTGTTTGGTTGCAATGTGTGTGTGTGTTGCTCACAACAGTTTATTCATTTTGCAACTCTATGTATAGAGTGAAAAAGCTTGGCAGCCCTTGATCAAGTACAGACACCTCCAGATGCCAATGGAATAGGTTGGCATATTTATGAATGTTATTTATTTATTTTTACAAATCTATCCCACCTTTCATGGTTCTCCCCCTCCCTGTTTTGTCCTCACAACAACCCTGTGATGTAGGTTAGGTTGAGAGGCAGTGACTGGCCCAAGGCCACCCAATGAGCTTCGTGGCCAAGTGGGGATTTGAACCCTGGTCTCCCAAGGTCATAGTCCAACACCCGAACCACTACACCACATTGGCTCTGCAGCTGCAGTGTGTATGTATGCATATGTCTGTTGCCCACAACAGTTTGCAGCTGCTGATGTTACAGTCACTGGTATAGTGCTGGGCTGGATATAGACACATCAAAAAAGCTTTTCAGTGAAACGTGTTGTAAACTTCATAAAGGGAAATCACGTTGGCGAAAGACAGGACTCCACAGCGCCATCTGGTGTCACAGTGTTATAATGCATATAAAACGCTTTTTCTTTATGAATGTAGCTAAGACCCTGGCAACAGAACCAGGAAATGCAATGCAAGCAACGCAGCAGGTTGGGGCTTTGCCAGTGCTTGCACACTGCTCCCCCAACAGTGCTTTGCCAGCCTTCATGTGAAAGGCAGACACGTCACTGCAAACTAGGGCTGCGTTCACACAACTGTTAATTTCCATGTTGTGTTTGAGCTTTTACATGATGCCCGAGCCACTTCCAGAAAACTAATGGAATATAGTGCATGTTTAGGGCTCATTTCTGTGCTATTTAAAACAAACTAAAAAACCCGTCTGCAATCCCATTAAACCGGATAATTGCAGGAGTAAAGTGACTAAATTTGGGTCAGCAATACAGGTCCTTCCAGCTGTTTACATGGGAAATTAAGAGGGGACAGAAGCCCCACATATGTGGAAAGGGTGGCAGAGTAGGAATGTTGTCCAATAATATCACTATATCACACCATGCCTGCTAGCGTGAATGAAACTGAGTGCAGAATGCCAGTTGTTGGTCAAAAAAAACCCACATGGCAGGTGCTGTAGTGTGAAAGGAATGTTTAAAAATGGGATGGAAGTGCTAGTGTTATAATCAGGAAACTTAATGCAATACAGTTGTACCTTGGATCCTGAATACCTTGCAAAGTTGAACGTTTTGGCTCCCAATCGCCATAAACCTGGAAATGACTGTACCAGTTTGCAAACTATTTTTGGAAGCCGAACATCCGACGCAGCTTCTGCAGCTTCCAATTGGCTGCAGGACCTGCCTGCAGCCAGTCAGAAGCTGCGCTTCAGTTTCCAAACGTTTTGGAAGTCGAACGGATTTCTGGAACGGATTCCGTTCGGCTTCCAAGGTACAACTGTATTCCCAAAGTCAGAATGTATCCTGGGTCTTAACTAGGGTGGCCAGCTGAGAAAGAGGACTGCGTTATATTTCATCTTTAGTAGAAGAGAGCACTTCAGCAAGTGTAGCTTGGCAGCATTCTCTGTAGTAACTGATTGGACCCCGTAGAAAAACGCTAATTGTTTAAACCAGCAGAATCCTGTTTCCTCATCCCCCATAATGCTCGAGCAACTCCTCTTTTAACCAAGAGATGGCACTGCTTGGCTGACACAGCCCCTTTCCTAAGTCCCCAATTAAAAAAGGGTAAAGGAGGACTCGGAATTATTTTTAAATGCTTGAAAACACACCTGAATTCTTGCTAGTCACGCACTTGACACCGATGAGTAAGTTTTTCAGGCACAATGTTGAAGAGCACCTTTCAGCCTCCCTGACACTCATCAGGGGTTGATGTGAAGGATACAAAATGGATGAGAAATAGGGTAGTCAGAGGCAAGAGTGTGCAAAGGCAGGAAGGGGGTCTCCTGGAGCCAGCTCTGTCACCAGAGGCACAGGTGTCCTAGGATAGTCTTTCACCAGCCATGGCTGGTTGGACAGCTACCTTGGATTGGGATAGCGTGGCTGCAGTTGTCCCTGCGTTGGTAGCCCTATGGTTGGATAGCTGCAATGCCCTCAATGTGGGGCTACCCTTAAGGTTGGTTTGACGACTGCAGCTGTTGCAGAACACAGTTTCTTGTGGGGGCAAGCTACCACTAGCCTCTAACACCTCGTTGGCAGGATTTGCACTGGCTATCAATCTGCTACCTGGCCAAGTTCAAGGTTTTGGTACAAACATATAAGACCCTATACAGCTCAGGACTTGAGGCACGACCTTATCCCATAGACAGTGGTACCTCTGGATACGAACGGGGTCCATTCCAGAGCCCTGTTCACATCCTGAAGCGAATGCAACCCACGTCTGCGCGTGCACGATTCATCGCTTCTGCGCATGCGCGTGATGTCATTTTTACTGTATGCGCATGCGCGAGCGGCGAAACCTGGAAGTAACGCATTCCATTACTTCCGGGTCGCCACGGAGCGCAACCTGAAAGCACTCAACCTGAAGCAACTTCAACCCGAGGTATGACTGTACTCCTAGTAGATGGCTGCAGTCTGTGGCAGAGTCTCTCCTGCAAATTCCAAAGTCAGAAGCTGACTCCACAATAACTTGGTGGCTGCCCCTTTCTTCGGAATAGCATTCCTGTTGAGATGGTATATAGACCCTTTCCAGAAACAATTGAAGACATGGTCTCTACTTGGTATCATTTTAATTTTTTTGTGCTGTTACTTTCTGTGTTTTTTTAAGCAATGTTTTTAGCTGCTTTTATTGCATTTCGTGCATCGCCTTGGAACGTGTGTGTGTGTGGCAATGCACTAATAAATAAATACTTTTAAAAAGAGAGGACAGAGACCTTGTGCCTTTTAGTAGTTGTGCAGAAGAGGGGATTTCAGCAAGTCCAGCTTACACAACCAGCTCCAAAACTGGTTGTGGATATAACCTCTCTGACCCCTGGCATGGTTCTCCCCCTTCTTCTCCACCTCCCCACTATTTCCTGAAATTCGAAAGGGAGATGATGGACAAGATAGAGCAGGGAGAGTCTCACTTCTTGAAACCCTGGAGAGCTGCTGCCAGCCAGTGTAGACTGTATTGTGCTAGATGGACCAAAGAATCACAGAATCATAGACTTTGTAGAGTTGGAAGGGACAAAAAGGGTCATCTAGTTCAACCCCCACAATGCAGGAAAGTAGGGCTCGAACCCATGACCCTGAAATTAAGAATCTCGTGTTCAACTGACTGAGCTGTCCTGGTCTGACTCAGTGCAAAACAGCTTCCAGTGATCCACATCTCACTATATTATCCTCAAAAATTATTTGAGGATACACATCAACAGAGAGAGAGAGAGAAGAAATGCATTACCAATCAAGAGTGAAAGATTAGACCAAATTTGCACAATATGCATTTTAATGGCATATTTTGATAACATTCAAACCAGCCTTCCACAATCTGGCACCGTCCAGATCTTTTGGACTACATCAGCCACAGCCGAGATGGGAGTAGATGAGGATGTTTTGTACAGGAATTCATTCTTCTATCATTCTTCTAGCATCCCCGGGGGAGGGGGGAGGGGGCGGTACTCAACAAAAGACTTTAAAAATGTGAAAACTGCTAGAGGAAAGCCTGTCCTGAGATAGCTTAGAGCATCAAGTGGGGAAGCATCAACAGCAATGTTATCTCCCGCATAGTCATTGCAAAAGAAAATGCTGCATCACACAGGGCATAGTTAAGCAGTGGAACTTAGTTCCACAGGAAGTAGTGATGGCCACCATATTGGACACTTTTAAAAGAGGATTATACAAATTCATGGAGGATAAAACTATCGATAGCTACTAGCCATGATGACTATGTTCTGCCTCCACTTTCAGAGGCTGTGTGCCTCTGAATACCAGTTGCCGGAAATCACAGGAGGGGAAAGTGTTGTTGTGCTCTGGTTCTACTTACACTGGGGCATCAGTTGGCTACTGTGAAGACAGGATGTTGGACTCGATGGGCCTTTGGCCTGATTCAGCATCCAGGCTTTCCTTCTGCTCTTACCTTTTCATCTTCATTATCCTAACTGCAGTTGACTCCAGAGTTCCCATAACTTAATCTATAATAATGCCCCCCCAATTAAATTGCATTACGCTGCTGCTATCGATATCAATCAGGGCCCATGACATGTGGTTTTTATGTTCATTGCTCATAATGTATCTGCGCTGTTTATTTCCTGACTTGCGCACATAATATCTAGCCCCGGCTCCCAAATTGAAAGGCAAGCCTTCATTATGACGCAAGGCTGTGTTTATCATTTAGAAGTTTGACTTCCACCCTCCCATCCTTCTGGTTGAGTTGAGCATGCTCTGTTCAAAGAGGCTGAGAATTCTGAATTCTTGGGTGCCTGCTCTGAGCTTTTCCTGAAAGGGACACTCTTCTAAATTACTAGAACTTTCTTTTCTGCTGGCCTGATTTCCTGCTTCTCCTGAAACAGTTGCTTCACTAGTAGCAATGTGGTGTTGTGTAGTGGTTTGAGTTTTGGGTGTGGACCAGAGCAGGCATCCACACAGCTGTTTATTCCATTTCCCAGATGTTTCCCTAACTGTTAATTCCTGCATTATATCTGCACTTTCACATGACATAAAAGAATCTTCCAGAAAACAAATGGAATTTAGTGCATGTCTCGTGCTCGTTTCTATGTTATTTGATTCCAGAAAAAAATCCATTTGCAGTCCACTTATCCTGGAAAATTGTGCCCCCAAATAATTCCCTTTTAGGAAATTTTTTTTCAAACAGTTAATCAAATCATGGGACAATTGCTACAACCAGACCCAAAATTAGCCTATCTTATTTTACTCCTCAGATTAACATAACTACTAAAGAATTTAAAGAAGTTATTAATATAACTACTAAAAACTCCTTCATTTATTAACTACAGCTAGTTTAGTGACTGAGGGGGGAAATGGAAAACTTTAAATGCACATCTTTTTGAAGCCTAGATTTTGCAAGTATGGGACTTTGTGCTTCTGGACAAATTAACCATTTCACAAAAGGAATATCAGTCAGGGGATGGAAGTACTCAAACATTCTATTCAACATGGTATCCTTTTATTGACACCATTGACCCA
The DNA here is from genome assembly GCF_964188305.1 of Podarcis bocagei. Classification (NCBI taxonomy): domain Eukaryota; kingdom Metazoa; phylum Chordata; class Lepidosauria; order Squamata; family Lacertidae; genus Podarcis; species Podarcis bocagei. The sequence goes on from NC_138139.1 coordinate 23,203,439, forward strand.
TAGAACATTGTGGAGAGAAACTTTCATTTTATTGCCTTTCTTGGAATAGGAGTCTCCTGACTATGCTTAGCACCCTGAACTCCCAGAATTCTTTGGGGGAAGCCATGACTGTTTAAAGTGGCATCACAGTGCTTCAAATGTATTGCGTGAAGACGACCCTTATATTTGCTAATGCAACAAACCGCTTCCTTTGTGAACATTTAGTTAACCCTGTTTTAAAGTCTCTACTGAATGACCATTGCTATCAGTTGCTTTTTGCTGAAGAGTGCTCACTTTCATCCAAGGCACTCCATGGAAATTACAGCCCCTGATGTGCCCACAGCAATCTAAAGCCCATATATCTTTGTTCTTTTCCTGAAAATACACCACATTCTGAGAAGTTCCTGCAATATTACAAGGTCCATGTTCTTGCACACTTCTGGAACAACTTGGTCTAACCAGTCAAAACAACGCAGAAGCCAGGTGGCAACAGGGCTCAAGAGATACTCATGTGTCAAACACTTCCTTTCATCGTCCTTCCTCTCTAATGCAGCTTTCCTGTTCTCCCCTCCTTCACCGAAACAAAAATTTGCAGAATCTTCTCTTCCCGCCCCTTTAGACTTGTAGGTGTTGTGTCTTGCATCTGGAATGCAGCTATTTCCCCCCCTACTTAATGTGATTTTCCATAAGTTCCCTACCATCACCACAAGATTAATATGCAACTGTCCACCCATCACCTTCACTCCTCAAGTTTTCTAAGAAAGAAAGAAAGAAAGAAAGAAAGAAAGAAAGAAAGAAAGAGGTGAAGTGATGGACATGAGGAGTTGATAAAGCAGGTGAGCTGCGCACCGGTGAGCTGAAAGCGAGCTGCTGGCCAGCCCTGTGGAGCCTCCTTTTATTGACACAAATATGCAAACCAGGCAGATACATTTTGGGCTGTGACCTTCACACATCTTCCGGTCCCAAGATAGTGGGGTGGTACAAAGTTATTTTGGCACCTGTTTCCACCGCATCATTTTCCCCTTGCACAGTGTATGACGAAGGAGACAAAAGGTCTCAGAGACAAAGGTTACAGACAGGACACCGCAGACTACTGAGACCGCAAAGGGTTAGACAGAGGGTACGATGTTCAGACAGCTGTGGCTTGTCGGGGGGGGGTGCCTGCACCGCAAGGTCACGCGTGCAGGCAGACTGTGGCCGCCTGCGGGTGGGGAGTGTGTTCCCTCCGGACCCCACTCCCCACTCCGCGATCACGCCTACAAAGAAAGAAAGATTAAAATGCCATTAAGCACCATTTCTCATTATGTCCTGGGAGACCAAGGTTCATACTGTAATTGCATTCAGCTATGAAGCTCAGTGGGTGATCTTGGGCCAGTCATTGCCACCAGTCTAACCTACCTCACGGGCTTTTTGTGGGGATTAAATGAGGAGGGGGAGAATCAGGCACACCACCTTGGGCTTCTTGGAGAAAAAGTTGGTATATAAATGCAATAAATAATGCCCAACAGCAGCAACAACAACAACAAACAACCTGATGCATTGCCACCCAGGTGGGGGAATGATTCCAGGGCTCATTAAATGTGTACACATATTTAAAAGTGAACCAGACAAGGGGACAGGTATTAGGAATTATATCAGAATGGAACATCAGAGTTCTGGAACAATATCCCACTGAATATCGCCAGGGTAGGGAAGGGAGAGAAATTTGGTTCAGTTCACATTATAGCGTGAAATTACCTAATTTGCACTTCCCACAACAATATGTGAACTGAAACACACCTTTCCAAACTGCACTCCTTAAAACAAGAGATTGATATTTCTGCTTGCTGCAGCAAGACTATCCATTGCCTAAACAGCGTTTGGGAATAGACGGAGGGTATAAAAATGTATGAAGATTGCCTATAGCTGAGGAAATAACCCATAATGTAGTGATGCAGAAAGGGAAGGCTGGGTGCCTTTCATGCTATTTGGTGGCTGTTTATTTATATATTAATGAGAAGTGTTTACAAAATACATATCGGCCACATCACAGCAAATCTAGATGTTGTGACCACGTATACTTGTTGATACTTTAGTCGGAAAAGATGTTCTCGCTGGGGATGGATGTTTCCATACAACCCTGATGGAATAACAGGAGAATCTGAGCATCCTAGAATTGTAGGATTGGAAGAGACCACATCGGTCTTCTAGTCCAAGCCCCTACAATGGAGGAATCGCAGTTGAAGAATCCCTGACAGATGGCCATCCAACCTCTGTTTAAAAGCCTTCAATGAAGGAGAGTCCACTACCTTCCAAAATAGGCTGTTCCTCAGTCAAATGTTTTGCCGGAATCTCCTTTCTTGTAATTTGAATCTATTGCTTCAGGTCCTATCCTCTAGAGCAGTGATGGCCAAACTTGGCCCTCCAGCTGTTTTGGGACTACAGTTCCCATCATCCCTGACCACTGGTCCTGCTAGCTAGGGATGATGGGTGTTGTAGTCCAGAAACAGCTGGAGGGCCAAGTTTGGCCATCACTGCTCTAGAGCAAAGTTTGCTCCATCGTCTATGTAACCCCTTCAGATATTTGAAGATGGTTATCATATCACCTCTCAATATTTTATTCTATAGGCTGAACTCCCTCAACCATTCCACATAAGGTCATATTGGCCGCCTTCCTCTGCTAACGTTCTAGCTTGTCAATTTCCTTCTTAAACTGTGGTGCCCAGAACTGGCTATGGGACTCCAGGTGGGGTCTAGCCAAGGGGAAATAAATTACTTCCCTTGATCTGGAATCTATATTTCTCTTGATGCGGCCTAGAATTGCACTAGCTTTTTCTTTTTTGCTGCTGCTACCTCACACTGTTGACTCATGTTAAATTTGTGGCCTACTTTTAATGTGTACTGCTGTCAAGCTAGGTCTCCCCTATCCTATATTTGTGCATCTGCTTATCCCTACCTAAGTGCAGAACCTTACATTTGTGCTTCATCCAAATATGTCAAACAATGCCAGGCCCGGGACTGAACCCTGCAGCACCACACTTGTTAATTTATTCCAGGATGATGTGAAACCATTTGGTTGAGCATAGTTTGGCTTCAGCCGGCCAACCAGCTACAAATCCACCTCACATTAACATGGTCTAGTCCACATTTTACCAGCTTCCCTCCATGAATTTGTCTAACCCTCTTTTGAAGCTGTGAGTGGCAACAGCCAAACACAAGAACTCCCAAATAAAAGTGGTGTGAGGCAAAATGGCAGTATGAGCTAAATCTGCCCTGGCTTATCCACACATGCAAGTCATCCCTTGATGTTGCAGCCATCAAGCGACGCACATGCAGATCAGCTGCATGTTACTGACCAACTGCTCTTCTTGAGGCACCAGAACAAGCGAGGCTACAGAATTTATTCCCTGGAAAGCCATCAAAAGGGCGTCCAGAAGGAAAAGAGTCCAGTGACAGCATGGGCCTTGGCTCAGGGCGTTGATGGGAAACTATAAACCATAAATACGTTCTCTCTCTTTTTCTCTCCCTCCCTCTCGTTCAACAGCACACAAATTACTTGTCATTGTGGCAAAACAAACAAGGCTTCATTATCATTAACATTTGGATGGTGGTAAACAAGTTTATTTATGCTTGAGCTCTGCTAAAGAAACAGGTCCCAGTGAGAAAGAGGAGCTCCTAGTAGGTGGCCTGGATGGGTTTTTTTTAATATATATTTTGGGTTGTTCCCACCCCCCCTTCTCTTCACATTGAGAAACGGCTTTTACAAAATCCCTCTGAACTCAGAGAGACAGTCTGCTATTCAAGCTGGCCCCGGGTTAATGAAAGTACGGGGTGTGCTTGTTAAAAGGAAGGACTCGGACACTAGCAGCCATGGGTGGTCACATTTTTATGGGATGATATGTATCTTTTGCACTTTCCACTGTTTTTGCCTTTAACTCTTACATCCCAGCTGCTCACCTTGGGGGACCTAAGACAGTAACCAGTTCCAAGTAACGGAACAATCATGGATATGATCTCAACAGGTTATCTAATCCAGCTCCCTGACAATGCATGAAATCCACTGCTGCAGCATACTTGATCCAACCTCTGCTTAAAAACTTCTGGTGAAGAAGAATGCACCACCTTCCAAGCAACTGGTGTTCAGAAGCATCTCTGCCTCTGACTGTGGAGCCAGAGCATAGCCATCATGGCTGGTAGCTATTGGTAGCCTTTTCGTCCATGAATTTGTCCAACCCTTTTTTAAAGCTATCCATCATGCCTCTCGTGGGAGCAAGTTCCCCAGTTTTAACTATGCACTGCATGAACAAGTACTTTATTTTATCTGTCCTGAATGTTCCACCATTCAGCCTCATGGGATGGCCATGAGTTCTAGTGCTATGACAGGTGGAGAAAAAGTTTTCTCTATCTTCTCCAGTTTATGAGAAAGGGACAAACACCATTCCCACGCCACTTACTCTGTGCTATGCTTAAGTTTATATACCTCTGTCACATCCCCCTTCTATAGCTCACTTTTTCCATAGATTAAAAAGTCCCAAATGCTGCGACCTTTCCTCACCGGGGAGTTGCTCCGTCCCCTTGATCATTTTGGTTGCCCATTTCTGAACCTTTTCCAGTTCTACAATATCGTTTTTGAAGTCAGGTGACCAAAACTACTATGACGCTGAACCATACACAGTATGGGCGTGCCATAGATTTGTATTAACAACATTATGTTATTGATTTCCTAATGTTTGGTCTAAATCCTTCATCTTGTAATTTGGATCTTGTCCAATGGGGCAACAGAAAACCAACTTTGTTGTTGTTTAGTCATTTAGTCGTGTCCGACTCTTCGTGACCCCATGGACCAGAGAACTCCTGTCTTCCACTGCCTTCCGCAGTTTGGTCAAACTCATGCTGGTAGCTTCGAGACCACTATCCAACCATCTCGTCCTCTGTTGTCCCCTTCTCATTGGGCCCTCCATCTTTCCCAACATCAGGGTCTTTTCCAGGGAGTCTTCTCTTCTCATGAGGTGGCCAAAGTATTGGAGTCTCAGCTTCACGATCTGTCCTTCCAGTGACCACTCAGGGCTGATTTCCTTAAGAATGGATAGGTTTGATCTTCTTGCAGTCCATGGGACTCTCAAGAGTCTCCTCCAGCACCATAATTCAAAAGCATCAATTCTTCGGCGATCAGCCTTCTTTATCATTTACAGGACAGTCTTTCAATATATGGATATATCTATCCTCTCACCTCATAATTGTCTCTTCTGCAGCTAAAACATACCCAAACTCTTTAAAAGGGAGAAACTGTCAGGGGAAGTCCAATCTTCTTGAACACATGATGAGTGTTTTGAAGGGGTGGGGGATATTTGGAGGCAAACCCTGACTTTCAATACCAGTACTGGACTACAGGTGTTTGCAGATGGGAGCTTAATATTTCAAACAGGTTTTCACACATTGTTTGCCACTCAACAGCTTCGATCTGCAGAACTGGCACCGTTACAGGGGCCACATAATACTTGTTACACATTGGTAAGAAATCTGTCTTTTAGTGTGGCAGCACCCACACTTGGGAACACCCTGCCTATTGACATTAGGCACGTGCCTTCACTGTACTCTTTTTGGCACCTGCTAAAAACATTTTGTAGGAAACTTATCTTTTCATCTGGTTTTTAACATCGTCGATTAAGGAAAAATCAAAAGCGGAAATGTGAAAGTGGGTCCCATGTTGTAACTTGGGAGTCAGAGGTGGCTCTTGGGTCTGAGTAAGCAGGTGACAAAGTAGACCTTCACCTGAGATCCCCAAGAGTAGCTGCCAGTCAGAGCGGGCAATACTGGGTTAGATAAGCTAACCGCTTCCTATGTTTCTGTGATCAACGCAGAGCGATTCCCAGCCATGAGCTCCCGTCAACTGATAAACTGGAGCTGTTCATCAGCAATCTTCCTGGCAAAGAAGCGCTGAATCAGCACTGTAAAATAGCCACTCAGGGTGGCTAGGTGAAGGGATCTGGGTGCTCTAGAATGGTGTGTGTGTGTGTGTGTGTGTGTGTGTGTGTGTGGTTTTTCCACCTCAGGGCCACATTCCCTTGTGGGCAACTTTGTGGGGGCCACACACCAGTGGCAGACATGGCCGGAAACAAAAGTGGTCAGGTTGTAAATGGTGCTTTTACAAAGTAGGCTGTAAACTCCAACTAGGCAAGAGGCATCCTGGGGGTTCAATGACACGTTCCGGCCTGTTGACAATACTCAAGGAGCAGGGAAGCAATGCAAGTGAGGGCATGGTCTGAGGAAAGGAAGTGTTGCCCCAGGAGAGTCCTGAGAGCTAGAAAAAGAAGACTGGACAGCCATGTTTGACCCCAGGCCTGAGGTTCCCCACCTCTGCCCCAGAGGGAAAATTGTGTATGGTTTGAAAGACCCTGCTTAAAAAACTGAAAATCCGTCCCTACCCATCCTTAACGTTCCTAGTGTAGGCAAAAGATGAAGGAGCTGCTCTTGAACGAGGCTGGCTGCTGAAGGTAGGCGTGAGAGAATGACAGAGTTCTCATCTCACCTCTGCCACGGTGTTTTCACCACCCCCTATGGCCTCGGGCAAGTTTCCTCACCTCACTTTGGAACACCGTTTCTCCCTTTGGTGACACAGATATAATAATAGCAGCACAGGGCGGTGTTGCAAGCATTCATTACAGAAGGGGGGGAGTTTTGTTTATTGCCTTGGAGATGGAAAGTGCTGTTGGAAGTCTTGTTTATTATCTTCCGAAGCTGCCAAGCTGGTCCGGCAACCTAGCATCAAGGGGGGGGGGGAGCTGTGTTTGTATGAAGTGGGGAGGTTGTCCTGTGACTTGCAAGAGATAATTATGGTGTCTCCTGCACCATTCTGTGCTTAGGGCTGCAAAAGAACCAAACTCCAGTTCCAGAAGGTTTTATAGCAGTTTTGGGGAACCCTTCCTCCTCTGGATATTGCTGGACTACAATTCCCATCATCACTGACCATTGGCCATGGAGCATGGGACTGATGGGCATTGTAGTTCAACAACATCTGGAAGGCCAAAGGTCTCCCACACCTGGTTAACAGGATGCTGGACTGACCCAAGATATTTTGCTGCCCGATGTGATGCTGCTTCAATATATGCTAGACTGACAGTTGAATCTTATTTCCATTTTGGCAAGGCCAGTGAGGGGTGTGGCCTGGAGAGAGGGGGTGTGGCTGAATAGCAGGTATAGCCTGGAGCCTGATGGAGAGATCTAGAGAGCCACACTCTGTGCCTGAGACTCCGCAACCTTCTTCAAGCAGCTACAACCACATCAGCCCTATTCACAAACTCACAGCTTTTGGAATCACTCAGAGCCTGCCTGAAATATTTTGATGCATGAGGCTGGGTAGGCATTCCCAGGGGCTGGGATTCCAGTGGTCTACATAGCTTTTTTACCCTGCTTTTCATTAGCAAGAACAGAAACAAATAATGCAAACCAAGGGAAGATAGAGTATTTATTTAATTGTTTATTTACGGTATTTAATTTCTTAGATTTATATACCTCCCTTCATCATAAGATCTCAGGGAGGTCCACAGAGTAAAAGACAAGATAAAAACATGAACCTATGTAAAACAAAGCAGCAAAACAATAAGGGTACTTGGCATCACCCTGATACAGAATTTGGATTTATGTGTAAAGCAAATCAACTCTGCTGTAAAATCCATGTAGGTGAAACCAGTCCAGAGGACAAGAATTTATCCTCTCAGTGTGACCCATTTTGTTTTTCGGGTTGAGGAGCTGTCAGTGTCAATATGCACCGGCTGTTAAGGAGTCACGAACCATTTTGTAAGCACAGTGATTTCTGGGTGCTTGGAGATGTTGGCCAAAGGACGTGTCTTCCTTGAGAACTTTACAAGACTCTCCCTTTGGACCTCTCTTGGCAAGAGAAGTGCTTTCTTCCCAAGGTGACACCATTTGACCGACGCTTCTCACTCTCCTTACACAGCAACGAATGTAAGCAAGGCTGGCCTCAGATGCCCACCATCCTGCGCCCGTCTTCTTTGTTGTTATTACTAGCTCCAAAGTATTAGGGCCTCTCAGATGTCACTTGGAGGTGACTAAGAGTCAAATCTGATTAAAAACATCTGACCTTGCTGCCAAGTCAATGGTGTAAACTTAGTAGGCTGTCATATGTCAAGTCATGTGAGCCAATTAAAAGAGCCCCCTCCCTTCACTCAAAAGATTCAGTTTATATTGTATAATCCAGTGCAAAGGGCATCTATTACATGCCCACTACAAAGTTTCTCTTTGAACTTTTCCTAGCGTCAAGAAGTCTTCAGTATTAAAGAAGACTGTGTTTGGACAACAAAGGGATACCTACTAGATCAATCCCGCAAACCTCAGAGTTGGAAGGTCAAATAGCATAGATGCATGGGGCATGAGATGGTTGAACAGGTGTCCATTCAGAAATTTGACTGTATTAAGCCAGGGCATAATAGAGATTGGGGTTTCTTTGCACACCAGTCCACAACTAAAGAACATAAGAACGTAAGGAGAGTCTGCTGAATCAGGCCAATGGCACATTGGCTCCAGTATCCAAATATCGCAGTGGCCAACCAGATGTCTGTGGGAAACCCTCAAGCAGGAATGGCGCACAAGAGCAACTCTCCCCTCCTGTGGCTTCCAGCAACTGGTATTCAGAAGCAAGGCAGAGCACAGCCATTGTGGCTGGTAGCCATTAACTGCCTTCTCTTCCATGAATTTGTCTAATTCTCTTTTAAAACCACCCAAGCTGGTAGCCATCCCTGCCTCTTGTGGGAGGAAGTTCCACAGTTTAAGCACGTGCTTTAAGCGTTCAGCTGTAATGCATCTCCACAAGTTCTAGTGTTATGAGGGAGAAAAACTTTTCTGTGTCCACTTTCTCCATGTTGTGTATCATTGTACAAACTGGTGTTCAACTAGTCCAACAGTGGAGGCAGGAATGTAGCCATCATAATTAGAAGTTATTGATACTAGCAGTTTGGTTTTCAATTCCCTTCCCAATAATCTCCCTAGCGTGGAATTCACCTTTTTCACAGCTGTCTCACACACTGAGTTGACATCTTTATCAAGCTATCCGCTATGATCCCAAGGACCCATTCCTGGTCAGTTACTTCTAGTACAGACCCTATTAGCATATATGCGAATTTAGGATTCACAACAGGCATCACTTTACACTTGTTTACATTGAATCACATTTGTAATACTGGCTGCTTAGGCGTGCAGTTAAACAGACTTGAAGGCATCCAAATCTTCTGTAAGCATTAGCATTAGCATTTAATAGACCCAGAAGAACTGAACGTACACTCAAAGAGCAAGAACTGAACGTACACTCGAAGAGCTTGTGCAAGAGCATAAGCAACCTGGCTAATTAAATACTTTTGCCTGTGCTTGCAAGTGTTGCCTACAGTTCTCTGTAAAGCAACAGTACACCACATCATTTGCCATTTTACTTCCCATTCATCCAACTTGGACAGATAATTTTGGAGCGCCTCATAATCCCCTTTCGCTTCAACTTCCTTGAAGAACTGGGTCCGACTCAGTATAATAAAGCTTCCTGTGTTCCTAGCTTGGCTGATTGGCACCTAAGATGCTTCTCTCATTTTTATCTGTAGACACGGCAGAAAATCAATGCAAACAGTGGGAGAACATTTTGTAAGCACGGAGTTTATTTGAGAACAAAGGAAGTTCTCAGACTGATAATCAAGACACATGACTTCCTCACCCCCTGTTTCTGTTTTTTTAAGGAAGCTAAATTACAGCTGTGGTATCAGCAGAAAACTTGGCTACCTCACTGCTCACCCCTAACTATATATCATTTATGAGCAACCACAATTATTAAAAAGCACAGGTCGTGACACTGGTTCATGAAGAAATCCACTTTCTATATCTCTCCATTGGGAGAACTGTCCATTTATTCCTGCTCTTTGCTTCTTGTTGTTTAACTAGTTACCAGTTCACACCTTGTTTTATAGAATAGGCTAGGACAGCACCTTGCCAACAAAGGTCCATATACCGTATTTATCGCCCCATAAGACGCACTTTTTCCCCTCCAAAAATGAAGGGGAAATCGGGGTGCGTCTTATGGGGCGAATGCCTGCAAGCCTCGCGCGCCCGGCAGGAGGTCCCACCGGGTGCGCAAGGCTTGGGGCGGCAGCCTGTCGCCCGAAGCACGGGGAGCCCTCTGGAGGGCTCCCCCTGCTTCAGGCGAGTGCCTGCAAGCCTCGCGGACCCGGCAGGAGGTCCCGCCGGGTGCGCGAGGCTTGGGGCGGCAGCGGACTGCTTGCGCGCACCTAGAAGCTTGGGGCGTGCTGAGGTCAGCGTGCCCCAAGCTTCTGCATGCCGGCAAGCAGTCCGCTGCCGCCCCAAGCCTCCCACATCCGGCAGGAGGTCCCGCCGGGTGCGCAAGGCTTGGGGCGGCAGCGGACTGCTTGCGCGCACCTAGAAGCTTGGGGCGTGCTGAGCTCAGCGCGCCCCAAGCTTCTGTATGCCGGCAAGCAGTCCGCTGCCGCCCCAAGCCTCCCGCACCGGGCAGGAGGTCCCGCCGGGTGCGCAAGGCTTGGGGCGGCAGCGGACTGCTTCCCCGCACCTAGAAGCTTGGGGCGTGCTGAGCTCAGCGCGCCCCAAGCTTCTGTATGCCGGCAAGCAGTCCGCTGCCGCCCCAAGCCTCCCGCACCCGGCAGGAGGTCCCGCCGGGTGCGCAAGGCTTGGGGCGGCAGCGGACTGCTTGCGCGCACCTAGAAGCTTGGGGCGTGCTGAGCTCAGCGCGCCCCAAGCTTCTGTATGCCGGCAAGCAGTCCGCTGCCGCCCCAAGCCTCCCGCACCCGGCAGGAGGTCCCGCCGGGTGCGCAAGGCTTGGGGCGGCAGCGGACTGCTTGCGCGCACCTAGAAGCTTGGGGCGTGCTGAGCTCAGCGCGCCCCAAGCTTCTGTATGCCGGCAAGCAGTCCGCTGCCGCCCCAAGCCTCCCGCACCCGGCAGGAGGTCCCGCCGGGTGCGCAAGGCTTGGGGCGGCAGCGGACTGCTTCCCCGCACCTAGAAGCTTGGGGCGTGCTGAGCTCAGCGCGCCCCAAGCTTCTGTATGCCGGCAAGCAGTCCGCTGCCGCCCCAAGCCTTCCGCACCCGGCAGGAGGTCCCGCCGGGTGCGCAAGGCTTGGGGCGGCAGCGGACTGCTTCCCCGCACCTAGAAGCTTGGGGCGTGCTGAGCTCAGCGCGCCCCAAGCTTCTGTATGCCGGCAAGCAGTCCGCTGCCGCCCCAAGCCTCCCGCACCCGGCAGGAGGTCCCGCCGGGTGCGCAAGGCTTGGGGCGGCAGCGGACTGCTTGCGCGCACCTAGAAGCTTGGGGCGTGCTGAGCTCAGCGCGCCCCAAGCTTCTGTATGCCGGCAAGCAGTCCGCTGCCGCCCCAAGCCTCCCGCACCCGCAGGAGGTCCCGCCGGGTGCGCAAGGCTTGGGGCGGCAGCGGACTGCTTGCCGGCATGCAGAAGCTTGGGGCGCGCTGAGCTCAGCACGCCCCAAGCTCCTGGTGTAGCGCAGCGCACCTGGGGGGGAAATAAAATTTTTTCCCTTTATTTCCCCCCCTAAAATCTAGGTGCGTCTTATGGGCCGGTGCGTCTTATGGGGCGAAAAATACGGTAGTTAAAGCTATGGTTTTCCCAGTAGTGATGTATGGAAGTGAGAGCTGGACCATAAAGAGGGCTGATCGCCGAAGAATTGATGCTTTTGAATTATGGTGTTGGAGGAGACTCTTGAGAGTCCCATGGACAGCAAGAAGATCAAACCTCTCCATTCTTAAGGAAATCAGCCCTGAGTGCTCACTGGAAGAACAGAGCCTGAAGCTGAGGCTCCAATACTTTGGCCACCTCATGAGACGGGAAGACTCCCTGGAAAAGACCCTGATGTTGGGAAAGACAGAGGGCACAAGGAGAAGGGGACGACAGAGGATGAGATGGTTGGATAGTGTTCTTGAAGCTTGAGTTTGACCAAACTGCGGGAGGCAGTGGAAGACAGGAGGGCCTGGCGTGCTCTGGTCCATGGGGTCACAAAGAGTCGGACACGACTAAATGACTAAACAACAACAACAGGACAGCACCTTTGGTGCGTAGGGATGAGTGAATATGTCTATTTCAGTCAGAATATGTCAGTTTCTCTTTTTTTCCAAGTTCAAGTTCAATTCTCTACATTTCCACAACAGTTTGCAATTTTAAAAAATCATCACAAACATTACTCAGCATTTTAGTGCAAAGTTCTCCTAATGTACACATTTTGTATGCATTTTTACTTAAGAAACCATTTTTACATGTACACTTTACCCTAGCAGATTCATTTTTGTGCACATTACTTTGCTGTGTATGGCTGTGCTCTTTTATCTCTGGTCGGGGACAGAGGGTGGCGCTAGGGAGGGAGATGTCATTGCGCCATTCCTTGGTGTGTGGAGTGCTGCAAGGCGCAATCCTCTCCCCAATGCTTTTTAACATCTTTATGCGCCCCCTTGCCCAGATTGTCCAGAGCTTTGGGCTGGGTTGAAAACAAAGACTGGGAGAAAACAAAGACTGCTAAAGTACTTTTAATTCCCTCTGAGGAGAATGAGGTCCGGACCTAACCAAAGCACTTGCTGAAGCTATCCCACAATACAGGCTGAGTTGCTACAAGCTCCAGTTCCTGTCCTTTCAAAATGCTTAAAAAATGCCTTAAGTTCTCTCTCTTTAGCATGCAGGGCAGAGGCGCACATTCTCTACCTTCCCAGGTCAGACTGGTGGTTACAATCATACAGAAATCTGGTGTATGGAGACAGAGCTAAGTATTTATGCAGCCATTTCTCAGTTCCTTGGTCAGCCATTTTTCTAGCTTCACCTCTCCAATGCGTCCACCTTCATTGCTTGGCTATTAGGTCTGAGACATGGATCTCATGAAGTGCTTTTGATCTCAGCGTACACACTTGTCTATATGCCTACCAAAGATGCATGCCGTAAGTCTACAGCTTTCTTGCAAAGTTAAGGCTTATCTTCAAGTCTCTGTTGCCCTTCCCTGTTTAATCTTGGTTTAGGCTAGGATTCCCTGATTTATTGACAGAGACTGAAACCCACAAGAATGCACACACACAAAATATAACCATGGCTAGTAATGCTCCACATCCTTCAGTTGTAACAGGCTTTGCTAAAGAGAAATGCTATGGTTGCGTTAATACAGTATAACTCCCGTTAGCTGGAAGACTTTGCATAGGTTATCTCATCGTATACACCATGATTTTGCCGCAACAAACAAACCATCTCATCAATGGCAGAGATAAGCAAACGAAGGAAAATGGGAGTGAGGGGAAACCTACAGCAGCATTATAAAATGCAGATTTGGTTGCAGAAATTCACATGTAAATTTCCATAGTCTTCCCACCCCAACATCTCTCATGTGTGGATGCTGTTGGATTAAGGGGTGTGGAAAACAATAAGGTATGAAACTATCTAATTCAAGGAAGGGGTACTTCTTTTTTGGCCCAGGGGCGCAACTTTCCAGGTGTGACAGGTTAGTCATGGGCGGGGCCAGAGACAAAAAAATGGGTGGAGCAATGAATGCAATTCACCTTTGCACAACAGGCTAGTTTCTACACGCGCTCAACTCCCTGCCAATCCTCCATTCAGGCAAGTAAGTCTCAGAAACACAGGTCAAAGGCACATTCCAGCCAGGCAGAATCCTTAAGGACAGAGTGAACAGGGGACCTGTGAAGAGTGCATATAATTGGCTTAAAATTCATGAAACATCTTAAGATTTCACAGTGCAATGCAGCCCAAGTTAAATGTTTCATGAGCTCAACAGGATTCTAGTGCATGCTTAAAACTCTGCCATTGAAATAAAATAAATTTAAAAACACTTAGATGTATGCATTGTGTTCTGAGTTTTCAAAAGCTTCCTCAGACTTCAAAAGCAACAGCTGTAATTTCTGTTTTTAAAAAATGCCACATTGGTGACTGTGTGTGAATTTTCTTTCTGTTCCAGTCCATGCCAGAGGTCAAATATGGCTCCCATATTTGGGAAATGTGGTTCCATCCTGCAAACTATTTAGAATCCAAACTTTTAAAAATAAGCTTCCGGTCCTCAAGACGGTTGGTGTTAATTTAATCATAATGTACAGAATGATCTGGCTTATGTGAATTAATATCTGACTCTGGGTAGAATGGAAGTTGGGGCTGAGGGCCTTCTGGTCACATGATTCTAAAGCAGCCTTTGCCTGGAGCACTCCAAATTTTTTGGACTACAAGTTCCATCAGCACCAGGCAGCAATTTTAAAATGTGTTGTGGAAGAGAGGATTATAGGGTTGTCTTTGTTTCTGATTTTATTATGTATTTTGGGTTTTTTATATTGTGATTTTATGTTGTGAACCTCCCTAAGATCTGTGGTTGCTTGTTTCCCATGAGGTATAATTAATAACTAACCAGGTCATTCCACCTCATCTAAAAACTGCCCATCTCTGTGTTTTTGAGTCTAACAACTGAGATTTGGGTTGCAAGGACATAGTAACATATTCAGTGACCTCAGCAAAACTCACTGGAGCTCGATTCCTGAGAACTTTGGACACTGACCTTATGGTGATCTGGCATCAGCAATTTTGGGACTTGACACTCATGGACAAATTAACCAATCAGCTTTGAGCTTGAAGAAAAAAAATCAAAGCATGGAAACAATTTAATGCTGTTTGGTCAAGTTTTATAATTTATTCAGCTACAAAAGGACACGGATATAGACCATAGGACTTCCATGGAAAAACTTTGGCAGGACACATTTGAAAGGCAGATATGATTATGTAATCATTTTACTGGAACTGATTGAAATACCCTCCTTTATTTTTCCTTTCTATTGTGTTATATCGTATTGTTTGATATTTGAAAAATGAATGGAAATGTTGTTTTGAAAGAAAATCCTTGCAGAGTGCAGAGGTCAAACCATCACAATATTATCACCAAATTACAAACGTATCAGGATAGCTATTGCTACATAAGAAAAATAGAAGGAAATGATGGTGTTCAGTTGGCTTGGAGGTCACATAACTCCACACCCTCCAACATTTATTTGATAAAAATAGGGGTGTCCTAGGGAAAAATGGGAGATTCCAGGATCCAATCAGAAACCGGGACGGCTTCTGTAAATCCAGGGCTCTCCCTGGAAAATAGGGACACTTGGAGGGTCTGAAAGTAGCCTGCTGCACAAAAGTAAAAATTACATCCACTGCTCCACCCACTTTTTCCTCTGGCCCCTGGTCACCACTGGCATGCGGCCCTCAGTAGGTTGTGTAGATGGGAATACAGGTTTCTGGCTGGAAAAAGGTCCCTCAGCCCTGAACTCTCTTTTGTAAAGGCCCCATTCACGAACAGAGATGTTCCTTGATCATTAATTGTCTCTTTCCAGGCTTCCAAGTGGTGAGGGAAGCCTTAACTCTCTCGTTGTATCCCCCCTTCGTGGGCCTGTAGCTGAATGGTGCATGACATAACCACCAATAAATGTAGGCTCCAATTATACTTTTTCGGCACCCACAATGAAGTTGACTGGAGCATTATTAAAAGGCCTTTTCATTCGCCAGAGCTCTGCAGAGGAAGCCCATGTCCAAGGCCCCTTTTTGGATCACTTAAGCACCGTTTGTGAGAAGGCCGATGGTGGATTATTGGGCACATCGCTTCGACAGCCACCCTCAGCGTCACTGTGCCTCCGCCTGGCCACCCACTGCGCAGATACGGTACCTCATAGGAAACCCATTCACACAAGGATTAGGCTTTGGGCATCTTTGTGTACTGCGTTATACATGTGTTCAGGGCCAGCTCCTGGATGGAGACAGCTCCAGGGAGTTAATAATGGAGTTGAAGAGGGTCAGCTGTAGCAGTGATGGCTTCCCATCCTTTCAAAACTGTGCTGTGGAACAAGTCTTCTGGTTAAAGAAACTTGAATTTGGCACAGCTTGCATTTTCTCCCCTTAAGACTCATGATCACTGCAGATGGTGACAGCAGTCACGAAATTAAAAGATGCCTGTTTCTTGGGAGGAAAGCAATGGCAAACCTAGACAGCATCTTAAAAAGCAGAGACATCACCTTGCCAGCAAAAGTCCGTATAGTTAAAGCTATGGTTTTCCCAGTAGTGATGTATGGAAGTGAGAGCTGGACCATAAAGAAGGCTGATCGCCGAAGAATTTATGCTTTTGAATTATGGTGTTGGAAGAGACTCTTGAGAGTCCCATGGACAGCAAGAAGATCAAACCTCTCCATTCTTAAGGAAATCAGCCCTGAGTGCTCACTAGAAGGACAGATCGTGAAGCTGAGGCTCCAATACTTTGGCCACCTCATGAGAAGAGAAGACTCCCTGGAAAAGACCCTGATGCTGGGAAAGATGGAGGGCACAAGGAGAAGGGGACGACAGAGGACGAGATGGTTGGACAGTGTTCTCGAAGCTACCAGCATGAGTTTGACCAAACTGCGGGAGACAGTGGAAGACAGGAGTGCCTGGTGTGCCATGGTCCAAGGGGTCATGAAGAGTCGGACACGACTAAATGACTAAACAACAACAAATCTCATGGACCATGATGGCTATGCTCTGCCTCCACAATACCAGCCGTTGGAAATCTCAGGAGAATGGCGTTGTGCTTGGGTCCTGCTTGTGGGTTTCTCACAGGCTTCTGGTTGGCCACTGTGGGAACAGGATGCTAGACTAGAAGGGCCATTGGCCTGATCCAGCAAGCTCTTATTATTAAGACCCTTTAAGCAACTACATTTCTTCCCCCTGCCCCAGGCTTCATAGGAGGTTTATGGAGAAAAGCTGTGGGAGTTATTGCTTTACTTTATTCTAAGAAACAACTCTGGTTAGATAAGAGACAGTGTGATGTAGTGGTCAGAGTGTTGGACTAAGACCTTGGAGAGAAAGGTTTGAATCTCCAACTCAGCCATGAAGCTCCCTTGGGCCAGTCACTCATTCTCAGCCTGACCCATCTCACAGGCTTGTTGTGGGTGATAAAACGGAGAGGAGGAAAACTCTGCCCACAAACTTGAGCTTCTTGGGGGAAAGGCGGGGTATAAATTTAATTAATTACTTAACGATAAGGTGAAATATTTGTCTAAGCACTCCATAGTTAAACTGTGTATATATTTGATCAGCTTTCCCAACCTATTGCCCTCCTGATATTTTGGATTAAAACTCCCAACAGCACCTGACTGGAGTTGATGGGAGTTGTAGTGTAAATCATCTGGAGGGCACCACCCAGTGGAAGACTGATCTAATATACATCCTTTATACAGTGACATTGCTTCCCCTATTATCCTCCCTCACAACACTTCAGGGATCATTTGATTTTGTCTGTCTGTGTCATTCCCCATTCTTAAGAAAGAAACTGGCAGATGATAATGGAATCATAAAATTGTAAAGCTGAAACAGACCCCGTAAGGATCATCTTGTTCAATGCATAGCTCTATCAATGCAACATGCCTTGCAAACACAGGAACTACTTTAAACATTTGTGGCTTTTCCTAAAGAATCCTGGGAACTGTAGTTTGTTAATACTGCTGAGAGTTGTTAGAAGACCCCATTCCCCTCACAAAGTTGCAGTTCTTGTTGACTTCCGGGGTGGCGCCATTGGTAATGGCGGATTCCCTCTGATCCGGAGGGACCAGCTCCACGGAAAACGGGTCTGTTCCGCTACAGCGAAGCGGGGACCCTTTAAAAAATCACAGGCAGATGAAGCCTGTGACCATGGGACTCGGTGGGCACCTTTCGTGCGCCCCCAATTCGTAAAGGAACCCAATTACAGGCTCCGGAGCGAAGAGGGGGAAGTGGCGCGGTGCTGAGAGTCAACTGCTTCTTCGGTGGAGCGAAGCCGCACAGCCGTTGCCGGAGAGCGCTACCTTTTTCCTGGGACAATTTGGCTACAAAAACAACTACCCGTGAGCTGATCAAATTTGGACAATTGGACTTTAAACAACGATCTGTGAGTAGAACGGAAAATTGGATTAAGAAATTCCTTTTAATTTGGGACTAAAGCGGGAAGGTCTAAACAGGAAGTCAGCCCTCCATTTCTTGTAGATAGATTAAAGCAAAGACATGGCAAACTAGAGTCTAGAAAATCGTTTGTAAAGGATCAACTTTCATCATTTAAAACTACTGAACCCCCTTCGGAAGCAGGAGAAGAGGGGGGATTTTTTCCGGATTGTTTAAACCTGCAGAAGAGAGTGTAAAGAAAAGTAATTTTCCACCGTCTTGAACCTGGGAGCAGGGTGTCAGGACAGACGTTTTTGGGAAGTTCATTGACTATAGACAAAGGTTTTTGACAGACAGTTAAAAGAAGAGAAACATAGTGATTCCATTGTTCTCTTTTGCAGTTTAAAGGAACAAATATTGACAAAATATCCGAAAAAGGAAACTTTGTTGTTAGATCTACTGTTAAAAAAAGAAAAAAGAAAAGAGATTGATACAAATAGAAGTTCTTCCCCTAGAGGGAGCTTGTGAAACTGTTATTAAATTTGAACTGGGGAGCTTCGCAGCTGCAGATTAAGATCGTGGGAACAGACTTCTGACCTTGTATAACAATGTATTCAGAGGCTCTGGTGCGTGCTTTCTGCAAGACAAGTGCTTTATTGGAACAGTTACATGAGAAGACGGATTTGATGACTGTTGCGATTAGAAATTTTGGACAGGTAGTGGGTATCTATATAGAAACCACCCAGGAATCAACTCAGGAGTGTGCTCTGATAGATCAGATGAGGGAGGAGGTTGTTGCTGGACCTCAGGTGGCAGAGATGGAGGGAGCTGTGGCCCAGCAGGAACATGAGCTGTTGGATCTGCCAAATGAACTTGGAAAAAGCCAGATTTGGAGAGATAGAGTTTTGTTTGGCTTGGAGATGGGGGGCTGGATAGACCCCCCCTATGCAGGGATGTTTTGACTTTTCAAGTTTGGCAATGGACCGTGAGGAGTTTGGGGCTGTGGGGGTCCTCAACTCTGGAGGGACTTTGAAACATGCTTTTAAATACCACATGGAGTTTAGGGTGGACTATGGAAAAGGGGCTGATCTGTCGAGAAGGGACAAAAATACTGTCAAGTTGGAGTTTCCACGAGTGAAAGGACCAGGAGACAAAGTAAAGTACAGGTATAAATATGAAGAAGATCTGCGGACGGGACATGGAAGAGACTTAAGGGCCTCGGACATAAGATTACCAGGTTACTGAACTAGATGGATGGGATAGAAAGGACTGACAAAACCCGGGACCAGGAGGAAGAGACGTTGGATGAAGATTGGAAGAAAGTTTTTTTTAAAAAAATCTTTTATTTAGGATTGCTTTGTAAAATTAATGAGTATTAGAAAAATGTTGGAACGATATTATTTGGCTTTAGCAGAAATGTTAAAAAGAACTATGTAAGAATATGTTGTGGTTATGAGAAATTGGTATAAATAAGATTTAAGTTTTAAGTTTTAGGGTTTTTGATAGTAAGATAAGGTTAAAATAGATTAAGGTAATTTAATGACAGAATATTATGAAAAATGGGAAGGATTTGCTGTGATAATTAATAACTAGAATACAAAAAAGGGAGGTGTGAGGAAGTCGATGAAATAAGGTGATGACAGTTAAGGATTTGGGAATATTGGATTTGTTTTTAAATTTTTGTGGTTTATTTTTGTTTTTTGACTTTGATGTGTTATGTGTTTTGTTTTTGTTTTTTGATTTTGATTTTTATTGATTTGTATTGTTTGATTGTCATTTGTTTTTCCCTTGCTTTTTTTCTCTTTTTTGTTTCTTTGTTTTTTCTGTAATTTTAAAATGCTTAATAAATATTATTTTATATAAAAAAACAAAGTTGCAGTTCTTGGAGCGGCTTATCAATAAACTCATCTTTCCAGGGAACTCACAGGTCACAAAAGCCTTGATCATGGGAGTAGTTCTCCTATGGGCTAATGCAATTGCTGGGGAATGGGGGAAACTGGGGATTCATCTGCAGCTCAGATTTTTATGTGAGCCGGAGAATAATTTAGAGAGAGGGGCTTTATAATCTGATGTTCCTGTTATTTGTATTTCTGAAAGTGATTTTACAAACAGAAAAAAAACCCCATCTGTCGTTTGAGATAGGCTTTTAAGTGTCCCTGAATTTTGTTTCCCATAACCCCTCCCTGAAACTTTGCGTCAAGTCCAGAGACCTGGCATTTTCTTGGGCCAGCCATTATAGGCTCTCAAACAGATGCCTCTGTTCCACTGCATTCATTTTACAATTTTAAAACAATTTCCATCTAGACAGCCAGTTCTGTGGTAACTATGGCTTTTGTGCTGCCATTCTTCCTCTTATGCTTGGAAGATACTCCCACACACTCTTCCCTACACAATGACAGAACGTTGTCTTTGCAGTGTGTGGTATTTTCACATTGATGGGACTCTTTAAATAGTGCATTGTAAAAAGTAGTGCATCCTAATAAGGCCTGCCAATTTAAGGCAACATCGGAATGGATTATGTACTTCCCAAGAATCTCTGTTTATGTAAACCAGCACTTAAGGCCACATCTGCACCAATAAATAGCCTTCAATAACCTGATGCCCTCCAGGTATTTTGGACATCAGCCCCAGCCAGCATGGGAATTGTAGTCTCAAACATCCAAAGAGCACCATGTTTTTGATAGCTCTCATAGACAGTCATTGCAGTCCCATACCCTCCAACATTTCTCCGATGAAAATAGGGATGTCCTATTTAATAATAATAATAATAATAATAATAATAATAATAATAATAATAATAATAATAATACCCCACCCGTCTTACTGGGTTGCCAGAGCCACTCTGGGTGGCTTCCAACATATATAAAAACATAGGTAAATGTAAAGGGACCCCTGACCATTAGGTCCAGTTGTGACCAACTCTGGGGTTGCGGTGCTCATCTCGCTTTATTGGCCGAGGGAGCCGGTGTACAGCTTCTGGGTCATGTGGCCAGAATGACTAAGCCGCTTCTAGCAAACCAGAGCAGCACACGGAAACGCTGTTTACCTTCCCGCTGGAGCGGTACCTGTTTATCTAATTGCACTTTGATGTGCTTTCGAACTGCTAGGTCGGCAGGAGCAGGGACCGAGCAACGGGAGCTCACCCCGTTGCGAGGATTCAAACCGCCGACCTTCTGATCAGCAAGTCCTAGGCTCTGTGGTTTAACCCACAGCGCCACCTGTGTCCCTATATAAAAACATAATAAAGCATTAAACATTTAAAAAACTTCCCTATGCAGGGCTGCCTTTAGATGTCTTCTGAAGGTTGCATAGTTATCTCCTTGGCCCAGGGCTCGCATAACTCTGTAAGCTCCAACATTTCTCTAGTAACTCCTAAGGAGAAGCAGGACATTCTGGAATAAAGCAGGACATTCTGAGATCAAATCAGAAAGTGGGACAGCTTTATAAATCTGGATTTGGAGGGTCTGCAGTCCTCTGTGTGTCTATTCAGAAGTAAGCTTCATCGAGTTCAGTGAGGTGTGTTTAGGGCTGAATTCCCACCCTGCTTTAGTGGGAGCAGGAAGAGTGGGATTGTCGTTCTGGCAACAGGGATCTATAAACTGGTGGCGAAGAACCTGTGGCCTTCCAGATCTTGCAAGACTTCAGTGTCTGTCATACCTAAACAAGCATGGGTTATGAACGATGGGAGTTGCAGTCCAGCAACATTTGGAGAACCCCAGTTTCCTCACACTGGCGCTAAATAGATAACCAGGATTTTTGCGGGGAAATCATTACTGTTACACTGGAACAGGACTGCTAAAACTTTGTAGTACAGATATACAACTATAGTGTTTGCAATTCTTCATTGCTGGGAACTCTGGGGAATAGTAGCTCTCTGAGGGGATTGGGGCCTCCCAACAACTCTCCGCACCATTAACAAACTACAGTTCCCGGAATTCTTTGAGGGAGAAGCCATGACTGTTTAAAGTAGCACTTTAAATGTATGGTGCGAATATATTCTCAGGCACCTCCTTAGAAGTGGGGAACAGCTTCAGGGACAGGAGGTGGTCCTGGAGTCAAGTCAGGTGACTTTTCCATGGGCAGTTGGGACATCCAATAATGCTAAGGAAAGCCTCTCCTCAGACAACCTGCAGGGCCTCAGCATCTAGATCATGGGTAGGCAAACTAAGGCCCGGGGGCCAGGTTTGGCCCAGTCGCCTTCTAAATCCAGCCCACAGAAAGTCTGGGAATTAGCGTGTTTTTACATGAGTAGAATGTGTCCTTTTATTGCATCTGTGGGTTTTTTGTGGGGCCTGCCTGGTGTTTTTACATGAGTAGAATGTATTCTTTTATTTCAAACGTATCTCTGGGTTATTTGTGGGACATAGGAATTCATTCGTTGTTTTTTTCCAAAATATAGTCCGGCCCCCCACAAGGTCTGAGGGACAGTGGACCGGCCCCCTGCTGAAAAAGTCTGCTGACCCCTGATCTAGATCAGAGCCTCCCATTACTCTGGGCCCCTTCCAAAGACTCAGCTTGGCATTCACATCCCATTCTTCCTCTCCTTATGAGAGATGTTGCCACATGGCTCGTGACACATTTAGACACTTAAAATACACTAATATAAACAACTGGTGAGTAATACGAAAGTCACTTTTCACATCCCCACCACCCCAACTGTCTCCATGTTTTCTGCCCCTCGACGCCAGATTTTGTTCAAAAACTTGGTTTGTTTCCCAACACTTACAAGCACAGACACAGAGAGTGGTGTTTTTTTTAGGGGGGTAATAGCAAAATATTGGTTAAGCATTGCCTCCTTTAAAGAAAAATGGATCAAATTTTAAATGCCCATTAAATTGTTCTTAAAAGGTTACAGGTGACATTTGTATCCATTTAGTTAATTGACAAGAGCTGGGGGTTTTAGTACTGGAAAATCCATCTCAGTATTTTACTGGAAATCGCGTTAAGATGGATTTTGGCGCCAGAATGTATACCTGAAATGTGTAAGATTGTGATTGTGTGTGTGTGTGTGTGTGCGTGTGTGTGCGTAAATTCTGTAAAGTGATTTCAAATTTCATGGTGGTTTTTGCAAAATGTTAGCGCAAACACAAATCTTCCACATTTAAACGAGAATCCTTCCCAGTTTTTCCCCTTCCATGTTGCTCTATATGAAATTAACATTTTTATGTGCATTGTTTGCTGTTGGATTACGCCTTTGGCTGCTGCCTCAGTTTTGAATTCAGCGACGTTATCAGTCAATAGGCATATTTATCAAAGCAAAAGAAATGGACTCGTGTATATTTAACTATCATTAATTTAGATTGTGGGCAACAAAACAGATTTATATACACACACGCACACACATGGGGGGGTGATCTGTTTCGTGACTCGCTGGCACGGCCCAGTGAAATCCATGTAAAATAAACAGTGCCTATTTATAGCCTTGCTCAGGCTGCCTGTAGGCTTTTGTGTAGCTGTGTTTACTCTGGATGAATGGGGGTTTTCAATCAAAAGCCAGATTCCGGAAGGGAAATCTGCCCCGGGTTTTCTGCAGAGCAGAGAGGGTAGCTCATATGTCATGAGCAAAATATGTGATGCTATAAAAAGTGGAGTGGAGTTTCACTCAGACAGAATCAGGATCCCTCCCCACCGCTCAAAGGCTTTTTAAGTGCCTTGAAACCGAGTGCATGTGATTATTAGAGCAGATGTCTGAGAGAAGGGAGGGTTAGGGCTGGCTCCCTGATTCTTGTTCGGTTGTCGTACAATTAATTAAAGTAATTGGGGCAGTCTGGCGCCTCAGCCAGGAAGTATTTGGAAGGGGATACTCCCGTCTACGAGAATTCGGCCATTTCAACCATCATTATTTCTTTTTTAAAAACCCACACTAGGGAAAATGAGTTCAATATGAGGGGGATGTGTTGATTCCAGAAGCACACCTGGATGGAAGCAGAACTTACTTCGGTGGGTCAAATCCTCCAGGAACTAAGGTTGCCAACTTTTCCTTACTGTCAGGGCTCTTGTGCCTGTTAAACATCTGGCTGACAGGCAGATGTCCAGCAGTTGCAGCTTTTCACCAACCTGGAAAAGACAAGAGGTGGGAAGAGCTTCATCTCTACCCATCCTGCAGCTGTTAAAAGCACAGGTGCCCTGGTGGTTGGGAGAGGTAGCAACATACCTTCTTCCAAGGTATTAATGCGCTGCTGGTGTCTTGCATTATTCTTTAAGCTCAGAGCAAAAGTACCGGTAGTTTGGTTCTTTCCCCAAGTGCAAGTATTACTGAGAGAGAAACATCCACTGGTTTTATTTTTATATATACCTGTGTGTGTGTACACAAATTTACACACAAAACAGATATATAGATACAAATAATTAAGATAGATTAATGTAGAATTATTTTATTTTAGGTTTAGAATGGAAGATTAAATTAAAAGTGCACCCCTTGAAAGCAAGTTCCCCTTGCTCATTTGTTAGCAAATATGTTTGGGGTTACAGCTTTATGGTGCAAAGCCCCTTAGACTTTTAATTTTTATTTTTAGTAAAGCTGTTGAGTACTATAGATTTCTTTCTGGGGAGCACAGGCAAAACACCACCCAAATTCCCCCTCCCAGCTATTTCATTTTCAATAAGGAAGCACTGCCATCCCTTCTGCAATTATTTATGTGTCTCTCATTCATGTATCTGTAGTTCTCTGCATGTGGTCAAACAAGTCCATTCTGGGTTGTTGACTCACCAAACAGAAACGTAATCTTCTGAGACTGAACACACAATGAATGTTGGCATCTAAACAGCTATGTAAATATAGATGAAGCCAGTTCTAGGGTGTGTGTGTATTTTTGTTCTGATACAGGAATTCAAAGGAGGAATAATTCCAGGTGATTTACAGTATATGTGATCCAGTTATGTAACTTCTACAAACATTCCTCTGATTTATTTTAAAATATAAACTGATTATGCCGTTACTAGTACTGGAATTTATTGCTTGGTAAATCTGCATGTAGCATCCTTGCATTAATTACAGATTTAAAAGAGTGTATTTATTGAAAAATCACAGCTGTCCCTATTAAAAATGCTAATTACTGATAGCATTTTAAACAAATTTGTGTACATCCTTCAATCCCCAAATGATTTGCCTTGCGATTGAACAGTAGCGAAAAATAGTCATTAAATATCCCTCCACTGACATATGCATATTTGTTTATAGAGGCACTGTGATCTTTTAATTGGTTAAAATGCATTAATTGGAATTTTTTAAAAGACCTGACTTTGTAGAGAGTTCTAACTAGAAGGGGGAAGTGAGAAGATCTAGAGAAAGGTTTATCCTCTGATTTCAGTTTATTTATTTTGGAGGCTATATTGTCTAAGGCTGTGGTCTTAATCAAACTCAGAAGTGCGTGCCAGGAAACTCATTAGAACTAAAGCCCCATCTACGCTATAGGTTTAAAGTAGTATCCTACTTTAAACAGTACGTTCTTTAGACAGTAATGGCTTGCCACAGAGAATCATGGGAAGTGTAGTTGGGTAAGGGTACAATCTGCAGAGTGGTTTAACAAGCAATCCCTGTGGGAACTGTAGCTCTGTGAGGGCAAGAAGGATGCCCTATCAACTCTCCGTATCCAGTTCCCAGGATTCTTTGGGGGAAGCCATGACTGTTTAAAGTCTCATGATACTGCTTCAAATGTGTAGCGCAGGTGGAGCCTTGCATCTAAGTAAATGTGCATAGGACGAGGCTATACATTTCTCCTCTTTGTGTCCACCAGCAAGAAGGCTTTTCTTATATCAGGGATGAGCAACTGAGGCACTTTTTCCCAGGCTCCTGGTAAGCCTACAAAATTATAAATCAGGATTTCCCAAACTTGGGTCTCCAGTAGGGCTGCCATACGTCCAGATTTTTCCTCATTTTTGTTTTTACTTTTTGAAATTTGGCAACCCTAGACTCTCCAGCTGTTTATGGACTACAACTCTCATCATCTCTAGCTAGCAGGACTTGTTCTAAATCAAGTTATGGTAAGATGCTAGGTATGCTTTTAAGGAAAATGGGGGGATGCTTTATTTAGAATACGTGTACCCCATTCTTCAGCCAAAAGGTGTGCAAAGTGGCTTACATACTCAGGGGTCTTGGCAAGATGGCATGAGTTTCACGTAGAGCTTGTCTGTGGGGGTTGATTTGCAAGGCAAAATAGATCTCCAGCCTTACTCTGCCTTTCAAAGTGTTTAGGAAACTGAGTGGCTCTTGAATAGAAAAGCTACAGAATCGCCAATGAGAAAGGTAAGGTGCATAAAAATGCCCCTCAAACACAACAAACAAACAAACAAAGATCCTACTATAAGAGGATTATATTTTATTATTTATTGTATTTAATAAATCTGCATGCTGCTTTTCAATAAGAGTTCTTCTGAAAGCAGTTTGCAATCCACATGTCAAGACATACATTTGGTTCCATGGCTGAGTTTCCTACCTTTGGTTTCGGAGTTTAGATGAAGAACAACCCTAATTTCTGAATTTAAAATTGCCAACCTCCTATTACAACTTGTCAATCACTGCTAGTTCTTTTCTGCTCTTGTTCTCATTCCCTCTCTGCCTTTCTCTCCTTCCCTTCTTCCTTCTTTCCTTCCTTTTTTTAACATCCCTTCTTCCATTTGTTGCCCTTCAGTCATTTCTGTCCTTGCTTTAATTGGTTTTTAAATAAATAAATAAATAAATAAATAAATAAATAAATATTTATTTATTTATTTAACTAACTAACTAACTAACTAACTAACTAACTAACTAACTAACTAAAATTGCTTTATTCCCAAAGTTATCCCAAGACAGTTACATATCAAAGGAGAAACTGAGTGTATCATTCCGTTTGGTGCAGATTATAAGCATGCAAATGTGTTAGATTAGAAACAGCTTTTTCCAAAATAGAAGTTGGAAAATGGCAACTGAAGAATTTGGCCTTATTTGGGTCCAGAAATTTGATCTTGAAAATATGTTCAGTTGTTTGTTTTAAATATATGCAGTGATGATTGAGTTCGCAACAGAGGATGTGGTAGAGTGTGAAAAAAACAGAGAGGGTGGCTGGGGTGGGATCCTCATATTGTTTTAATTATGTAGCTTCCAATCATTTTCACAAAGCTGATTCTCAGCTCTGCACCTAGTCCTTTTCCTGTGCTTTAAAAATTATTACTTATATTTAATACAGGTTTCAAATGACATTTGTTATCACCCAACTCCTGTTAGCAAATTGGAATTCTGGAAACAAACAAAACAAGGCTTTCCTGATCAAGGTGGTGAATCTGTTCATGTTGCTTTTGTTAATACATAATTTTGAAAAAAACAACAACTGTGAGCACTGGTGAAGTTACAGATAAGCATGTTCAAGGCCAGGTGGTTAGGAGGAAACCTTTCCATAAATTTGCAGGTGGAAAAACAAAATGAGCTCAGGGAGAGTCATATCAGCAAAATGTCCAACATGCATCAAGCATTCTGCCCATTCACTCCCAATTTTGCAATCCTCCAAATTACAATGTGCACATACAGCAAAAGGAGGTGGTAGAAATCCTAAATTGTACCACATCGTTTTATAGGTAGGGAATGTTCTTTTTAATTTTCTCCCATGTAGAAAAACTTTTTGCCAGTAAATAATGATGATAATAAATATAATAATAATAATAATAATAATAATAATAATAATAATAATAATAATAAAAGCAATAATGATAGGAGGAAAGGTTACCATCTTCCCTGCATTGTGATAGCTTTCTATTTGTAGACATATATTTTTTATATGGTGGACAAATAAAAAACCAGTTTTCCCGCACTCCCAAATTCTGAAATGGAACAGCCTATCCCACTCACATTTCATTCCACTGCATGCATGGATTAGGAGGGACACAGTGCACATACAAAATTATCAGTTGTAAATACATTTAATATTAAATTGCTTCAGATTAAATTGCTCCTCCCTCCCCACGTATTCAAAGAAAAAGGAGAATTCCAGGCATAAGTAAAAAAAATGTATTGCAGTACAACAGAGGTTCAGTCAATGCTCTTAACTCTGTTATTTATGTGTTTATGATGTTATATGTTGTTTTGTTTGTGTCACAAAAGCAAATAAAATTTATTTAAAAGAAAGGACAGTTCTTGTGATTAGCATCTTATAACTCCCAATGAATACTAGTGTGAGAACCCAGAACTGGACCAGGAAACCATCCTAGGAATTCTTTGTCCACCTGACTCTACTGAGAATGGGCTGATTCAGTTCACATTTAAAAGTAAATTTACCTAATCTGCGCTTTCGGAAAAACACATGAGCTGAAACACAGCCACCATTTGAAATTTGCTAGAATTCTGAAATGTAGTTCTCCAGCCAAGTAACGAATGTATATATTAGGGTGAAGCGTGCATAGAAATGAATATATAGGTGAAAGAAACATAGCAAATTGCATCATATATGGGGAAATTGCTTGACAAAAATGTGTATACTAGGCAAAGTTGCACAATAAATGTTTCTTTCAAGAGGACTTCACACTAAAATGCAGATGAATATTAAATGAGGACATGGGGGGGGGGGAATTGTGCTCTAGTGTGGAAATGTGAAAAACTGAATGTAAGACCAAAAATTACAAACAGGAATATTTCCGTACTTGCCATTTATAGTGATATAGTTGCCAGTTTTTTTCCAGATTTTTCGGCATGCTGCCACATGAAGCGATTATTTTTCAGTTAGACTGTACATCATTATTCAGAATGATGTATAGTCAACTTGCAACTTGCATGCATTTATGGCCGGTTGAAATGACACAATTTAAATGGATGCAAGGTGGGGAGCTCAGAGGTCTTTCTGCATCAGGTTTTCTGGCCAGAGCCCTTGCAAGAGCTTCCCAGAACCTGGTAAGAAAGGTGCAGAGCTTAAAAGCTCTCTGCCTTGCTTGGGGAGTGAAGCCTGTTTGGCCCAGAAATTAAGATGGTTCCCATGGGGGTGGTTCCCATGGGGGCTACGTGTTTTTGTGTATATGCATCACCCCCTGAAAAATATATGGGTCAGCTGTACCAAAGAAACTTTTTCCTTCTACTGTCAAAGAAAACGTGACTTTCGTGATATATCCCAAATGGATCCTCAATATTTCCATTTTTGTGGCATGTCTGCAAACATCATCCTGGTTTCTGTGCGGAAGGGGCAAGAGGTTCGTGTTTGGGGCTTGAGACCCATCTCCTTTGCACCGCTTCCTCTGATTGTGGCCCGTGAGCTGTCAGTTTGCGAGCTCAGCTCAGAGGAGAGATGTGCCAGATGGGGACCGTGGTACTCAAAGTACTGCTCGTGAAAGCAATCTTTAGCTGCATACAAAATTTCTTAATAATAACCAGGCTTGCCATAGCTCAGGCAGACACATATTTCTTCTAGTCTCTTAGTCCAGGAGATGAAGAAGTACACAACTTTTTCCCTCTATCGGAAAGTTTTAAATGTTTGACATTTTACTATGTTTTTATATGTGTTGGAAGCTGCCCAGAGTGGCTGGGGCAACCCAGCCAGATGTGTGGGTTGTTGTTGTTGTTGTTGTTGTTCTTCTTCTTCTTCTTCTTCTTCTTCTTCTTCTTCTTCTTCTTCTTCCCAAGAACATTCCAGAATATTAGGCATTATTATTGAAGACTCATTAGGGTACATATGGGGTGTGACTACAGCCCTGAAACTTTTCTCATTCAGGTACAACCCGCCATTAGTGTGGAAAGGAAAGGAAAACTCCTTCTCTAATAACAGCAACATATGACCAAAGGGTTCAGACAATCAGCTACAGATTCACTGCAAAAAATGTCAGATCAAACAGCAACTATGACACCATAAAATAGTAAGTCTTGAATGGTCCTGAAATTGAATGGTCCTGAAATCTCTATCTAGAACGCACCCAACATTCCTTTGCAGGGCAAAGTCAGTCCAGACACTTTTGAGAATACAAATGCAAAAAATGGTAAATATTTTCGGCTCACATCTTACTTGCAGCAAGTGGCCAGATCTATGCCACTTCAGCACTACAGTCTACTTTCATTATACACTATTAATAGTGTGATTTGGGAGCAGCTATTCTAGTATTTTGGGGGCTCAGGTGTTATATAGCACCAGAAGCTTGTAAGCACATAAAAGCATATTGCTCATTAAAATCCTGATAGTCTCCATTTTACTATGCCTTCTTGAGAGCATTATGTTTTACAAGGAGCAATCCTGCTACGCACACAATAAAGTGCTAGCATGATTGCAACAATGCAAAATAGACTCCCTTAAGGATGAGCACAACCAGCCTGTGTTGTAACTAGGGATGGGGGAGAAGCTCAATCCAGCTCACATCTGAAGGGGAACGTAACATTTTTGTATTTTCTTAAACAATATGTGAACTGAAAACGCAGCCACATCTTTCATATTTTGCATTTCTCCACTTTTTGCAATGGAGCAATGTGTACAAAGATTAATATACTGGGGTATAGTATGCATATGTTTGTGAAAATAACATACAAAAATTCATTACATTTGGGGAAATTGTGTTGTGTGCATTAGACAGAACTGAATATAAAAATGTGTGCAGTAGGAGAGGTAAAGGTAAAGGATCCCTGGATGGCTAAAAGCCATCAGTAAAGGGACCCCTGACCATTAGGTCCAGTTGTGGAGGACTCTGGTGTTGTGGCACTCATCTCGCTTTACTGGCTGAGGGAGCCGGCATACAGCTTCTGGGTCATGTGGCCAGCATGACTAAGCCACTTCTGGCACACCAAATCTGCGCACAGAAATGCCATTTACCTTCTCGCCAGAGTGGTACCTATTTATCTGCTTGCACTTTGACGTGCTTTTGAACTGCTAGGTTGGCAGGAGCAGGGACTGAGCAACGGCAGCTTACCCCGTCGCTGGGATTCGAGCTGCTGACCTTCTGATCGGCAAGCCCTAAGCTATGTCATTTTGACGTCCCACTGGTTAAGTCCAGTCAAACTTGACTGAGGTGCAGCGCTCATCTTGCTTCAGACTGAGGGAGACGGAGTTTGTCCACAGACAACTTTCTGGGTCACGTGCGCAGCATAACTAAACCACTTCTGGTCCATGTGAATAGGGTTAGGACAGAAATTTGGTCCTGTTGGCATTTTCACACAACACTGCTCCATTCACACTTCCCAAAACAATGTGCAAACTGAAACACAGACCTATCCTTGAGAATTCACACTGTTCTGAATTTTGCAACACAGTTCTCCTTAATTGAAAATGTTGGTTAGGGAAAAGTGTTCATAACAATGCATATAATAGTGGAGCTAACATTCAAAAATGCATTCTATTTTATCTGATTTTAATGTCTTTGCTGTGGATACTTTGACTTGACCTGCTAGTAAGCTGCATGCTTACTTAAATGTTTATATATGTTAAATGAACAGTTAATTGTTGATTATTATTATTTTCGTGTTACGTTACAAAGAGATATGTCTTAAGCATGTAGTTATTCTATTATTATACTGAGACTTGGATTTCTGTGTGAGCCACTTTGAGCACAGATTTAATTGTGGGAAATGTGGTATGTAAATCAATTGACCAGGGTATTTTTTTACTTTATAAGTTGCTTTAAGGTACTTGAATGTGACTAATAAGTAATAATAATAGCAGACTAAAATGGGACAAATAAAAATAGCAGAAATTGCTAGTGATAATGTGTATACTGGGAAACATTGCAAAAATGTGTTTATTAGGGGGGGAAATGCACACTAAAACAACACCAACAAATTTTCATGAGGGCTTTAAAAAATAGAAGAAACAAAACAAAACAAAAAGAATCTATGTGTTGAACTGAACTTAAGGGAAATGAGAAACTGAGAAACCAGTAGTAACATATTCGCTGGGGGGGGGGGGGAGGCGACTACCAGTGCCAGGCCCCTTACCTGTGTTATTCCCAGTGGCAGCCTGTCACAAGGGAGGCCTCTGACCAGATATTTAGAATCCACCAGGTTCCCGTGGCTCCCTCTCTGAGCTGCCTACCTCTGCCCTGATCCCACTCAAAACCCATCACATTCCAGCAGTGCTATTTTTCTAGAAAAAGAGGTGCCACTCACCACTAAGACCACCCTCTTTCTCTTAGAATGGTAATGGCACCCAGCTTGAGTTCCAGTGAGTTCCTGCTGGAAAAAAACCCTGTATTCCAGCCTGATTCTGCCCCTGAACTATTCTGATAAACAAGACACAAATTATCCTCAAAACAGTGAAACATTTTGCAAACAGAGAGGATTGCGAGGAATGTATTTTTTTTAAAAAAACAAACCCCCAACAACACCAGCATTGTTTATTAGAATAAAATTTTAATTTATACTCAAACACTACAATGAAAATTCATTAAGAGGCTGAACAGTGTGAAGTATATTTTCAACAGAAGAAGCCAAGCATGTTTGGATGAAAAGGTCTTCCTTGGTGGTCTAATATTATATTGTATTATTATATTATAATATTATATTATTTATTTATTCTTTACTTGAAAGGTGCTATTTTTGAAAAGAAAAAAGTTAAGTAAAAAATAAGGAAAAAAGGAAAAGAAAATAGTAAATCACTATAACATTTATTAACAATTAAATTTTTTAACCTAGTTTATTTTTTATAAATGAGTTCCAAATTTCATTATACTTATTCATGCTTTGGTATCCATTTACATTGTCCAGGTGTCAAATTCCATGTAGTTAGTGTAGTTAGGTATATAGTTCAAAAGAATATTATCCTCTGAAAATTTTAGCTTTTTCCAGTGTCATATTTATATAATCCATTATTTTTCTCCAAAACATACTAAGTATAGAACATTGTAAAAAACGTTTGTTTTAAAGAAACAATATCCTTACTACATCTCCAGTGAAACACTTTCTTACTGTAATCCTTTTCCATACAAATGTAGTGGGGTCCAATAAATACAAATTTCTGTTGTGTAAGTTGTAATTCAAGGTTCATCGGCACCCTTGTTATACAAGTTAATACACTCTCCCACTGTCAAGGCAATATAGGAACCTCAAATTCTTTGTTCCATTCATTTCTTAACATCTGCATATCAAATGATAATAAATATCTATAAAAAATTATTACAGGGTTTTTTTTTAGTTTTGAAGGATTTAACAAGTTCTAGTATCTCAGCTGTCTCAGTAGCTGAAAATGCTGTTGGTTCAAACAAAGTTTTTAACAAATGTTGAAGCTGTAGGTATTGCCACTGGGTTACATCCGATAGCTGGTATTTATCTCGTAACACGGTGTATGCTAAAAATTCACCTTAATCTATCCAAAGTACCACGTCCATCCAATTTTTCTATATCACCATCTTTTCCCCAATTTTAAAAGTTGGGTTTCCCCACAAAGTCAGTTTAGTGTGGGAAACATTTTTTTAAAGAGCTAAATATAGTGAATTTGGATAAGCCGACAATTTTCAAGAGTCACTAAATTAACCTTCTCAAAACTTACTATATTATTAGCCATCAGTACAAACTTTACCAAGCCGTCAGTATTGATGAATAACAATTCCTGTGGAACACTCTGCTGTAGGAGATTGTGATGGTGTTAAGCTTAGAAAGGCAACAGAGCAAAGTATTGGGGCTGGGAGGGGTTTTTTTGCCCTGCATTTTTATTTTTGGGGTGTGTGTAGGTGTTTTCCCTGTTGTTTTTGAGGGGATTCTGAGCATCCAGTGGCATAGCATGTGGAGGTTGTCCCAGGCACAAAATGGTTATGGACACAAATTTTCAATACCCAGTGCTGCATCAGTACAGTGGTACCTCGGGTTAAGTACTTAATTCGTTCCGGAGGTCCGTTCTTAACCTGAAACTGTTCTTAACCTGAAGCACCACTTTAGCTAATGGGCCTCCCGCTGCCGCCGTGCCACCGGAGCACGATTTCTGTTGTCATCCTGAAGCAAAATTCTTAACCCGAGGTACTATTTCTGAGTTAGCGGAGTCTGTAACCTGAAGTGTATGTAACCTGAGGTACCATTGTACTGTTATCATTGGGCTCTGTTGAAAACGGCTTCTCCATGTGAGCCAGGAAGTAACCTCTCCAGACAATGGAATGACTCTTGTCATCTCTGCAGCTGTGATGTCCTGGGTGACTCGGAGGCTGTTAGGCAGTTGAATGCGCATGCGTACTCTGTGTGTTTCACTTCCCCCCTCCACACGGCACCTTGAACTTATCCCAGCAGCTAAATGGTCACCAGATTACCAGATACTGTGGGAAATAACAGGACAAGTCTATCTCCATCTTGTTCTCCTTTGAGTTTCCCCTGAAGATGTGGCTGATATTATAGGAGACCGTGCTAGCGGATGTAACACAGTGTTCTTCAATTTTGAGTCCTCAGATGTTGTTGGGCTACAGTTCCAACTGTGAACACTGCCCACCCACGTTGATTTGGGGTCGTGGGAGTTGGGAGTCCAACATCTGGAGAACACCAGATTGGGTAAGGCTGGTCTGCACTCACCCATTCCCCAAGTGTAGTTTTCTATGCCATTTATTGTTATCTGGGGTGTATACAGTGGTTTTGGTGCAAGTGTTCAGCCACTGACTGTTATCCCAGAGATGTCTGCTGCAGAAGATCATGCAAAATATAATGGGTGATGGAAGGTCATTCTAGCCACCAGATGTTAATTGTTCTGGAGGACAGAGCAAACATGGAATTACCGGTATGTAAGATGGGTGATCTCATAATACATATCCATGATTGTGTTGTAGATGTGTTAATTTGGGGAGCTCCCTATGGAATTGCCAATTAGAATGTTTGGGGGATTATTTACATATATTTATATTAACTATTTTTAACAAAAAATAATAGTTATGCTGAATGAAAGCTAGATTTGAACTATCAACTTTTGAGGGAATTGACACTTGCTGCCTCTGCTATTGATCCATAGAAAACACAGTAGACTTCTTAAGCCTCACAAGTGTATAGGAAGAGTTCAGAAAATGTTCTGAACTAGTTATTTAGTTTTGCACTTGAGGAACTGACAAATTCTGTCTGCTTGCATATAATGTAGAGCTGCTATTTTTAACTGAAAGACTGCATAGGTGTTTTTTTTTACTATGTTTTTCATCCTTATTGTGAGCCACTGTTGGTGTCTCTAGATTATAGGACAGAGTATTAAATGTAAAACAACAACAGCACACTAATTACTGGGGTTGACTTATTTATTATATGAATATTTGTGATCCACACTTAAAAAAAATATGTCAAGTAGCCTTACAACATAAAATGCAATAAAGTCAATTAAGAAAGACCTGTAAAACACAATTAAAGAGTGCTCTGGTTGATTCTTTTAGGTTCTGGTGTCTTTTACAATGAAGAATGTAATATATATACCGTATTTTTCGCTCTATAAGACGCACCAGACCACAAGACGCACCTAGTTTTTGGAGGAGGAAAACAAGAAAAAAAAATTCTGAATCTCAGAAGCCAGAACAGCAAGAGGGATCGCTGTGCAGTGAAAGCAGCAATCCCTCTTGCTGTTCTGGCTTCTGGGATAGCTGCGCAGCCTACATTCGCTCCATAAGAAGCACACACATTTCCCCTTACTTTTTAGGAGGGAAAAAGTGAGTCTTATAGAGCAAAAAATACGGTATATACGGGAGATATGCAACGTTAAGTTATACTTGGAGTACTATACATCTGCTGAAACAAATGGACTTGAATAACCCTAAAGAAGGATTTCCATTCTTTTACTTTTGAAATTGTACACTTTCTTCCATTTCCCCCCAATAGCTAGGCTTTGGTCACCAGAAAATATAATTAAACCCAACCACTTAATTGGTTGAAAGGCAAATGATTAATCAATCAAATAGATGATCCTTGTAGTCCCCTCCAACTCTTATGATTCTATGATTTCCATGATCATTTCATCTGTTAACGAGGCCACCATGATTTAACACTGTCGTACATTCACCATGAACATGGGAGGGAGGGAATTCCCTTTTGAATAAATACTTTGTGGGTTATTACTTTAAGTGCACTTTCCCTTCTAAATGAATGCTTTATGAGGTTTAACAAGATCCACACAGAACTTTGCTCACTTTCGTGTCCAGGTTGGTTTTAATTTGGTGTTCTCGAGCCCCTTACAATGACCAGCCTTCTTCCCTTCTCTCTCATATTGGGACCAGTATTCCATCTGGCTAGCGTTGCACCTATATGAGTAATCCATTTCTCAACGATGCAGTCATACAAAATGTAGAAAAACACACAGAACGCAGGACTATGCAGGGAAAACCTGATGTCACCTTGATGACTATCAAGTCTGAAATGCTTTTAAAAGTTGTTCTTCACAACATGCTAATATTTGCCTCGTTCCCTACAGCAAATGGAAATCAGCTAAGATGGTTATGGTAATCAGCATTTTAAACTATACGGTATAACTGGTCTTTTTTTAAATATAAAAACAATCATGTGGTCTGTTTTGAGAAACTGGAGGACCCTCTAACGGTTCTGTTCTTAAGGCAAAATTCCCATGGAACATTCCCTACCCCCAATCTTAATACAAAATGAAGTTATGATTAACTGATTTGCAACTTGGGATGTATATTTTTGTTGCATTTTCCATTTTTCTAGGTAGGGTTAAAATGCATTGCTGAAAACCGCCACAAACCAGTGGCAGATTCCACCTTCCTGATCCAACAGAAAGATCAAGGGGGCTTTCAGTCCAAACTTTCAGTAAATGATGCATCTTCTGCAGGTAACCCTCTTCTGTCCTTCTAGTTGATAACCGAGATTGCTCGGCCCGTTAAGGGAGGCTTGCTGCATTTCATATAGTTGTGAGACGGACGTTGCAAGTACAAACTGCTTTTCTGTGTTGCATTTGATAGCTTTGGGTCATACCCAACGTTAGTCATACTTAGAC
The DNA here is from genome assembly GCF_964188305.1 of Podarcis bocagei. Lineage (NCBI taxonomy): Eukaryota > Metazoa > Chordata > Lepidosauria > Squamata > Lacertidae > Podarcis > Podarcis bocagei. Next base: position 23,240,153 of record NC_138139.1, read on the forward strand.
CCATTGGAATTAATGGACTTGGCTATCTCAGGTCCCTTCATTTAAGTGAGCCTACTCTGAGTAAAACTAGAGACAACCCTTTGCTCTGAATGTGCAATTGCAACTTCCGATTGTTGAAACACCTTTTTTTAGGGCTGTCACTTGATTGTAGCTAACTAATCAAATGAATTGTAGCTGATTGTGCATACTGAATCAATTAATTTTTTTAATGAAAAAAGCAGTAATTCTCCAAAAACAAAATGGTGCATGCATTTATTTATTTTTTTGCTGAAGAAGGCACTATCTCACAGGTATTCCTTCTTAAAAATTTGAAAAATATACACTGATTTAAGGCTGTACTCAACTTAGACCCACTGAAATCAGTAGCTACTAATTCCAGCAGATCTACTCTAAGTAGGACTAGCACGGGATGCTATCCTTAGGCTATAATCCTAAAACCACTTACCTAGATGTTAAAGTCCCATTAAATTCAATAGGACATACTTATGAGCAGACATGGTTAGGATTGTGCTGTTATTAATCTGGGACACCTTTCTGGTTGATCAAAATCTCAAGTGGTTTGCAGTGTATCTGTGCAGAAGGGCAGGTGTTGCAGCTCTTACACTGTTCTTAACAGTCATGTTTTCCACCTGGAAGGTGAGTAGGATGTTAGTGACGGGGGTGGAAGCAACAGGGGAAGTAGGATTAACAGCAAAGTTAATGGTTCCAAATGTGTTCTGATGCATTTTAATTATTGCTCTTAACTAGTTTGCTTTGATTACTTCGTATTTCATAATGTTTCTTAAATGTTGTAAGCCACCTTGAATCCGAGCTTGGGAGAAAGATAGGATATAAAGATGACTACTACTACTAGTAATAATAGCAGCAGCATGCACAGAATTCAGGCACATGTGGTACTGGCTAGCATCTTAGTAGCAATGTCACAAGATGTGGTAAGGCTTACTACTTTGAATATCTTTCAAAAAAGGGTTAGACAAACTCAAGAATGCTGGAGGAAGAGTCGGGAAACCCAAGATTAAATTCCCACTAAACCATGAAAATGGTTTGGTGACCTTGGACCAGTCATTCTCTCTCTCTGCCTAGCCTCCCTGACATGGCTGTTGTGAGGATAAAATAGTGTGTGTGTGTGTGATCTTTGGATAATAAATAATATTTTTTTATTTATACCCCGCCCTTCCCGGTTCAGAAAACCCGGCTCAGGGCGGCTAACAACAAATTTAAAACACTTAATTGTAACACAACCTAGAAGCAGCATAAAATATAGTATAAAAACATGAATAACAATAACATTAAAAGCTGCTGTTATTAGTACTCCGCTAACCCAGAAATAGTACCTCGGGTTAAGAACTTTGCTTCAGGATGAGAACAGAAATTGTGCTCTGGTGGCGCAGCAGCAACAGGAGGCTCCATTAGCTAAAGTGGTACTTCAGGTTAAGAACAGTTTCAGGTTAAGAACGGACCTCTGGAACGAATTAAATTCTTAACCTGAGGTACCACTGTAAAGGCCAGGCGGAATACCTCTGTCTTACAGGCCCGATGAAGGGCCCTAGTCTCCTAGGACAGAGCATTCCACCAGATCGGAGCCATCACTGAAAAGGCCCTGGCCCTGGTGGAGGATAGTCTGACTTCTTTAGGGCCCAGGTCCTCTAAACTATGGTTATTCATGGACCTCAAGGTCCTCTGCGGGGCATACCAGGAGAGGCAGTCCCATAAATACGCGGGCCCTAAGCCACAAAGGGCTTTAAAGGTCAAAACCAGCACCTTGAACCTGACCCTATACTCCACCGGGAGCCAGTGCAACTGGTAATGGATGACAGGCAGGTTCTAAATAAAAACTGACAAGCTCCGATTTTAATAAGGCCTCCATATACAGAAGCTCTATTTGTTTTAGATCCCATGGACAAACAACAGGATGCATTCCTGACCACACAGGTTGGGTAAGAAAAATAGGAAGCTAGTTTTTAGGCTGCCAATACTTCTGGCTCAGAACTGTCTACACAGTGTATTGTGACTGTAAGGGGCTCCCTAGGATTTCAGAATGGGAACATTCCTAGCTCTACCTGGAGATGATGGGGATTGAACCTGGGATCTTCTTCATGCAATGCAGATGCTCTACATCTGGAGCCACAGTTCTTTTCCAGCCTCAAGATTGTTCAGCACAAATTTGGTTAAGTTGCCAACTTTTTCACTGTCTCTGCTCTTCCTTAAACACACACACATCTGGCATGCCTAAATCAAAGAGGTGACACTTTCCAGTGACAGATACAGAACTGTCTGGAAAGCTTCCCTCACTAAATTTCTGTGTCAGTAAAGGCTGTTAGTAAAGGCACAGGGACAGAGAGAAAAAGTTGGCAAGCCTATGAAGATTGCCCTTAACGCTTTTCAGTCGCCCTGTGCTACTGACAGGTTAAAAAAGAAAAAGAAAGAAAGGGAGGGAGGGAAAAAGGGGTCTCTCCTATTAAGTGGTGTACAAGTGTTTACATCTTTTGATATGGTATAAAACTAGGTTGCATTTGCTACTGATGTGATGCTTCCAAACCCAAAATTAGAACAATATTACGTAAACGGCATTTTGTTGAAATCCATGTTAGGCCAAACATTTTGTGTTGACAGTTTTGAAGCATTTGGAGTGTGTGAAGAGGGAGAGAAAGTTAAGACTTTTGCAATACATAAATACTTGAGAAACAGTCTCTTTCTTGGCTCCCATGCTGTCTCTTCCTGGCCCTTTACATCTGCCCATAAAAAGTTAAAGGACCCCTGTCAGTTAAGTCCAGTCACGAATGACTCTGGGGATGCGGCGCTCATCTCGCTTTACTGGCCGAGGGAGCTGGCGTTTGTCCGCAGGCAGTTTTTCCAGGTCATGTGGCCAGCATGACTAAGCCGCTTCTGGTGAAACCAGAGCAGTGCACGGAAACGCCATTTACCTTCCCGCGGGAGTGGTACCCATTTATCTACTTGCACTTTTTGGCAAGCTTTCGAACTGCTAGGTTGGCAGGAGCTGGGACTGAGCAACAGGGTGTTGCGGGGATTCAAACTGCTGACCTTCCGATAGGCAAGCCCTAGGCTCAGTGGTTTAGACCACAGCATCACCTGCATCCTATATCTGCCTATAGCCAATGCCAATTAATTGACCTCCTGGCAAGCTAACCTTGGCTACATCAAGGGCATCCAGTTCACCCAGGGAGGTCTGGAATAATTAAGCAAAGCAAAGCAAACTAAAAATCCAGCAGATATTATATAATAGATATTCAGAGCCATGAATACCAGTTGCTGGGGATCACTGTCGCTCTTGGGTCCTGCTTGTCCTTGGCCAATGTGAGAACAGGTTGCTAGACTAGATGGGCCCTTGGCCCGATCCAGCAGGGCTCCTCATATGTTCTCATGTTAAGACAGACCAGCGGATCGGTCCTTTTAGTTTAGGACTGCCTCTGAAGACCAGTTGCAAAGAATCACAAGTGGGGAGCGCTGCTCTTGCAGTCAGGTCCTCCCTGCTTGCCTTCAAGTTTCCTTCATACACACACCCCGCTAAAATTTATATACCGCTTGTGTTGCAAAAGAAAAAATTCCAAGCGGTTATAAATGACTGGAAAGCACGCCCCGCCGAAGCCCAGTTGGCACTTCACTTCTGAGCAAGACCACGCTTAGGATCACATCCGCGCGCGCCTTGCCACCTCAACCACGCCCCCTGCACAGTCAAAGCAGCTCTGTTGCAAACCTTTTGCGTTGCATCCATAAAGGCTTACTTCCGACTCGAGAGGAGCGGGCACGCTTTTTGAGAGAAGCGTGTCAGCGCGTTTCAATGCAACTGCTGCTAGGAGCGCCTGCGCGCAGCTTCTCCTGGGCGGGCTTTATTAACCGTGCTTCCCCCCCCCCCATCCGTTTCTCTCCCTTTCCCCCTTCTCCTCGCTTTTTGCCATTAGCTTTGCCTTCCTCCCGGCTCGCCTTGTTGTAAGAAGGAGCTGCAGCCGCCGCCGCTTTTGACCACCACCGGCGCGCGCTCCTTCTCCCTGCGCCGCCAAACGCGGCTCCGTTCCTGGATTCGAGCGGCTCCTGTTTTTACCACGCGCCTGCCCGGGCCTTGCGGACGCGCTGGTTGCTTTTGCAAATTGCTGTTGCGCGCGCGCGCCGCTTGGGCCTCTTCCCCCTCCCTCTCCTTTTTTTCCTCTCGGGTGTGTGTGTGTGTTGCGGGGGGGGGGTGTTGTTGTTGCCGCTGTTGTGGTAGCGCAGTCCGCTTCCACCTCCTCCGTTGCTTTGCGATCCCGAGGGCGCCTCTCCGATCCTCCCTCCCTCTCTCTCTGGGCTGTGTGTGCACGCTCCCGCGTGCGCGAGCAGATTTCCCTAGCCATGGTCCCTGTGCCATAATAACCGAGGGGGGAAAAAACCCCGCACAGCAACCGGGATCCTTGCTTGAGAGCCGGCTGCATCGTTTTGCAGCCTCGCACGGCGCCTTCTTGGAGGAGGGTGTGTTTTTGCGCAAAGCCAACAAGACCCTTCAATCAAAAAATTAAAAAATAATCTTCGTGTGAATCCAGCGGCAGGAGAAGCAAAGCAAGGGAAGACCCATCTGGCGCTCCTCCTTTTTTCGCTCCGCAGCGGTGGCGGCGGCGGCAGCAGCGGGAGGAGACGCTGTGCAAAGGCCAACCTCTGCAACGGGGAGGCGGATTCCTGCGGAGAAAGCGAGCGCAGGGCTGGACAACACGCTCGCCCACCGCCCCCTCCTTCCTCTGCCAAGCCCAGGAAAAGGAGCTCCAGGAGAGGAGAGCGAGCGTCGGGTGGCTTTCTCGTTTTGTTTGTTTGCTTGCTTTGCTGCAAAGCTTTGACCTTCAGCGACTGGATCCTTCTCCCTCCGCCTCCTCTTCAGCCCCAACGGATCCCCAGCAAGACAGCACCAAAACCATCGCCTGGCGTTTTTACAACTCCCTCCTTTTTTTTTTTTTTGCAAATTGCAGCTTTTGCTTTGGGTCGGCTGGCGAGGAAGAGATTGGGAATGGAATGAAATAATATAGATATATATTTCCAAAGGCGTCGGGAAGGCTTTTTGTGTTCTGTCCCCCCCCCAAAAAAAAACCCCCCACAGACAAAAAGAAAAGGCCGCTTGGATTTTTGTTTGTTTTGCTTGGATTTCCTTCTTTTCCTCCCTCGTTGCAATGGCCAAACAGCAGCTCCCGGGGATGGAGTGCTGAGGAAGAAACGACCTCGGCCGCCTTCCGCTGCCTGCATTTTCTGCCTGCTGGGACTTCTCTGTTCTTTCCCCCGTTTTTTGGGAAGGCGCCTGGAGGGGTGGGGGGGAGGGAGAGGGAAGAGGTGGAGTGGGGGAAGCCACTCTGCCTCCTTCCATTCATTTTGATTCCGCATTTTGTCTCTCTCCAAGTCAAAAGCTAAAAAAAAAAAAAGGAAAAAGGGGGTGGTGGTGATTTTGGGAGATCCCTTTAAGGGAGCCTCAGATTTCTTGCAAAAGGGGAAGGGGAAAAAAAAGGCTGTTTGTTTGGGAAGCTTGGTTTCCGCTCTCTTAAATTCGGGTGTTTTTTAAAAAAGGAAAAAAATTGTGCGTGGGGAGGGGGGACGCTGGAACTATTTTCTCCCCTCGTTTCTATCCTTCGACCTGCGGATCTCTCCATTTGTTTATCGGAAAGCCCAGGCACGCACGCAGCTCCCAGCCTCTTCTGTGTTTTTATTTAGAGAAAGGGAGGGAGGGAAAGAGAGAGAGAGAAGGGGAGCAAAAGAAAAGATGGAGGTCGAAGATGCGGACTGTTTGCTCCCAATTGGTATATGTTTGCTACTTCTGGGTGACTGCAGGCAACGCTGAGCGCCGCGACCTTTCTCCAGCCTCTCGGAGTACTTTGGAGGAGGAAGAAGTTGTCTCAGGAGGGGGGAAAAGCGGGGGAAGTCTGTTACCTTATTTTGCAGGCACCAAAACAGGCTTTTTCCCCCTGCCTCCCCTTCCCCCGTCTTGGTTTCTCATTCAGAGGGGGACAGAACAATTTCCTTCCTAAGGAGGGAGGAGAAGAGAGAAAAAACAACACCCCTTTGCTCCAAAACATCTCGTATTTTTTTCACCTTTCCAATTTCTTATTTTTCCCTCCTCCCCTGAGTTTTTGAAGGAAGGGGACGCTTGGGTTCCCCCTCCCCATTATCATTTTTCGTGGGGAGGGAAGGAGAACTGAGGACTTAAAACTGTTGGGTTTTTTTTGTGTGTGTATATATATATATCAAGAAAAGGCCGTTTTGCTCCAAAATAATAATAACAAAAAAGAGGAATGAAGTCAGGCGCCGGAGGAGGGTCTCTGACCTTATTTGGGGGACTTCTGATTATCTTGACTGCATTTTGCATGTGGCCAGCAAATGGAAAAAGTGAGTATTGTTATTTTGGGGAGCGTGGGGGATTCCCTTCAATTTAATGGGTGTTGGGGGTTTAATTAGGGTGGGTGTAGACCTGTGCCTCGCATTGCGGTGGCAACGAGAGAGAAAGTGGGTGATTTAAAATGCTCGGGTGTGTTGTTGAAATTGGCCCTGAAAACGGCTGTTTAAAACAACAACAACCCCTCCTCTTCCCTCCATTTGTTGGTGTGATTTCTAGTTTATTAAACGCAGAATAGATATTCCCATTTTTAGAAAAAAAGCAAGCACCCCCCCTTTTGTTAGGATGTATATTCCAGGACTATATAACCCTCATATTGTGTGTGTTTATGTGTATGTGTGTATACACACACACGTGTGTATATCTGCTTCGCATCAAAGCAAACATTAAAATCTCAGAAGAGAGACTGGTGATGTCCTCTTAATACGCTGCCAGCGCTAACCATTTTAGGCTGAGAATAATGCGTTCGAAATAATGCACTCACCATTCGAATAATATTTGTGGGGAAAATATCATTTCGATTGATTGTTGTATTCCTAGTGAGTGATGCTGTGAGTCTCCGGCCCGCGGACCAAAAAAGGAGGAAAGATGAATGGTTGCGAGAGCAGTGCTGCGTAAAAAACAACAACGCAGTTGTAAAGATGCTTTTCTCTTTCGACCCGGGGGCGAAGGGATTGATGTGGGGAATGCTGTGGGTCCGGCAGCAGTCTGAGCAATCGAGAAGATCGGGAGAGAGAGAGATGCTGGCGGTGTTTTCCTCTCCCCGTTCCCCGCCTGCTTCTTGTTTTCTTTTGTGTCTAAACGTGCCCCGAGTTCCTGCGTTGCGAAAACGTGGTTCCTTGTGCGCGCGCCTTTCTGCTGGTGCGCATCGCTCTGCAAATGGTTAAAGTCTCCAGTGTGTGGACAAAGATGTCTGGATTGTGTGCGTGCGTGTTTCTCGCCCGCCAGCCAACCAGCCGCCCCCCCCCTTTCCGCATCTTTTCGAGATCAGCGTCTGTCTTGGTTGCTTGGGAGAATTTTTTTTTTAAAGTCCCGATTAAGGCTTAATTTCGGGTTCCCCCCAACCCTCTGCCTGCCCGCCCGCCGCTTGGGTTCTAAGAGGAATTGGGAGTGGGGTGCGGGGGGGGGGAGAGAGCTGGGTTGTAAATATGCATATATAAATAAGTCCAACTTGCAATTAATTATAACTCTGGAACTATCACGGATAATGGTCTGTTTGAATAGCTAAGGGGCGGAGGTGCTTCCTTTCCTTCTTTACCCCCCCCCCCCCATGTGGTTTATTCAGTTTGCTCCTTTCAGAGGAGCTGGAGAGTGTGTATGTGTGCAGTTTTGGGGGGGGCTATTCCTTCAATGCAACCATTTTAACTCTGCATCCCTCTGTCTCCTACTGCCTGGGTGCAGAGAAATGCGTTGGTTGAGAGTGGGAAAAGATGCATTTCATGCGTTGTAAGCTTTGCCACTACAATGTGTGAATCTGTAAAAACAAACAAGGGAAAAATGTGCTCCCAAATCAAAGCTGGCGGCTGGATTTGTTGTTTACCCTGCAGTTATTTTGGTGATAAAATGTTCTTGAATAAAAGGAATGCACCTCCTTTGTCTTAAGAGTGATCCATTATTATACAGTACACTTCTTTAAAAAGTGTTGAAAGGGTGCTGGTTGGAGATAAAAGAGCTTTGGACCTGCTGTGGTAAGGTTACTAGATACAGAGGTCATGTTGCTCTTTGTTTTGTTTTGTTTCTTTACTATGTGGTGAAAATTCTGGGTATAAATTGATTTTTTGCAATTGTTGCTTGACCTTTCCCGCCACACACAAAAGGAGCAGAGGGGAACCCCAGAAAGCCTTGTTTTTTTTCCTGTATTTAAACATTGGCCACAAATTTGCTTTGGGGATAGAATGCGGGAAGAGCAATTATCAAATTTTAAATGGCTGCGTAGGTTTGCATGCATGTTTGGCAATAGAATTGGAAGTAGACAGTTGAACAAGTGCGATTTAATGTCTTGAATGAATTTCATGCCAGGCGTGATTTTTAAGATGTTGGTATAAAAGTTTTGTTTTATACTTTACCTGTGTTAACTTTCCCATCCTTAAGGAAACATCTGAACAGCATTCTTAGTAGCCAGCACAAATAAAATAAGATTGCACATTCTTTTTAGATTCATTGGGATTCCTTCTAAAATGGTTTCTTTTGAGCTGTTGGACTAAAAGGCCTTTTTTCAGGGTGTGTGTTCCAGATAGTAAACATAACATAGCTGCTTCTGTCTGGGGGGAATTCATCTTCGTAGTTCAGTTAAAAGCACCCTCATTGTGTGGTGCTCGTGTGTGTGTGTGTGTGTGTGTGTGTGTGTGTGTGTGTGTGTGTGTTTAATGCTCATGTTAAGAGAAATGGTCCTGAGCAGATAATTTCATGATGTAGCCCCTCCTCATAGTAGAGGAAGGAACATTTTGTCTTAATTTTTATGTGATTTTTTTATTAAAAAAAATAGAATGTGTCATAGTCCTACAAGCTCTTCCATTTTCGGTCATAAGAAGCCATGCATTCCTAAATAGGAATACACAAGCGTTGAGACCAAGATTGGGGGTGGGGAAGGCATGTGGAAGCTTCAATTAATTCACTTAATTTTAAAGTTGCTAAAATGTGATTGGGGAAGAAAATAGTAAACACAGTTGATTAAGAAAGCAAGTGATCTGTTGTTGACGCTTATGGTTCTTGCTGAGATGTCTTTGTACAGCACTGAAATGTTTTGCATGCAGAGAGGTGTGTGTGTGTGTGTTGGTACAAATCGCGTGTTAAGCTTTTCCAAGCAGGTGGGCGGCCCCTTATGCATGAGGCGAGTTTTGCATGGACACTTAACTTGAATTCTTACCTGGCCTTTAGGTTGTTTCCGGAGGTAGAGAGTGTGCGCATTGAGCTTCCTCCATTCAGTCCTTAAGGCGTTGACAAATATAGGCTGCTTTGACATTAAAACAACCTCCTCTGTACCTTATTGATTTGTGTGGCGGGGTGGGGAAATCACCCCAGTGCTGGTCCCCATTTGCTGCACTAAAACTGTGTTATTTAGTAGAGCACATTGCAGCTCTGTTCACTTAGATCTCTATCTCCGAATAGGTAGCAAAACCCCCTCATAGCTGTGAGTGTGTGTGTGTATAGTATCAACATCAATATCTCTTAATGTGCTTGCTGATAAAGCGAATATAGTTAGCTTGAGAGAGCGTAAAAGGTAATTCCCAGTGTAATTTAGATACTTGAGTGCAAAATGGCCTCGCCACTAAGGGGATTGGTGTATTGACTAAGAACCTAGGTGGCAGAGGGACTGGATATTTCATTGCAAACCACCAGTGAGAGGTTATATGTCAAGGGTCCATGGCGATGAGTGCATTCCTAAATACTGCGTATTGGTTGTGCCTCCTTCGATTCTTACAGCTTGCTTGCTTGCCAGCTCTGTTCTTTGGCTAACTGAATTGTGGATGCTGCAGACTGTTTTGGTACCTGAGCAAAGGATTGCATAATTGGATGCAGTTATGACTGTGCAGTTCTCTTGACAGGTGGTGTGTTTGGGGGTATTCACAGTGGAATTGGGGTTGAAGGTGAGTAGTTATTTGATAGCAGGTGCAAACAATGTCAAAAGGAAATGAATGCAGTTGAAGCCTTGGCCCTGTGCGGAACAAAAATAAGGGTAAAAATTCGGCTCTGGAGGTTATACCACTGAAATCAAACACTTAAAATGTGGGTTATAAATGAGAAGATACAATATTAGTATATTACCTGGTATCAGCTGTAGATGACCTTGGGCCTAAGCAGATAAACTCAAATTTTCTAAATTGTCGAAGATTTATAGGAAAAACTCATTTTTGACACAAATATTATTTTAAGTGCTTATTGCTGCCAGTTGCGCTAAAAGGGAAAATAAACATAAAGATGCTTAATGTGGTCACTTGGAGGCAATTTTTAATTGGCACAGGTGATTATTCCTCCTCTTCTTCCTTGTATATGTAGGCTTAAGTCTTAACTCTTTCACTTACCTGTGTTGTGGCTCAGGCATCTTAAAACAAACTGGCATTCTAAATTTGACGAACAGTTCAGCTTTCTGTACTGTACTAATTCAGAACCCACCCACCCCATTTTGTGAACTAGCTTTAAAATTGATTTTAAATGGCTAACTTGAATGAAGCCATAATTATCCTCTGTTCAGAAGAAGTCCTTCTGTTCCGGCAACTTTGCGATATTTAGATTTTGTGATGAAGACACTGTGTTCTGGTTATAATGTTTTGAACGGAGACTTTTCTTTCCTTGTAAACCAGTACTCCATTAAAGCCAAGGTCCTTTGCTCAGGATGTCCACAATGGATCCTAGGTTTTGTTGGTGGTGATTTACAGTACTGTGCCTACTCAGAAATAAGTCCCGTTGAATTCAATGGGGCTGACTCTCCAGTAAGTGGGATTAGGATTGCAACTTTGGTTATTTGGAGTAACCACCTCACAACCTGCTTCTAATCACATGGAGGTGTATCGTCTTGAAATCTGGTTGATTTTTAAGTATATGTTTAGGATTAAAGTAGTTATTGTGAGAAGTCTCTTAACTGATTCCTTTGCTATTACTAGGATATTATTTTAAGTATTTAAATATGCTTTGATGATGTTAATAGTTAGAAAAATGATGATGGGTGTTCTGCTACTCTGAAATTTGGAACCGTGAAAATCTAGAAATAACTTAATTTGCTTAATTCTTGGGTTGGGGTGAGAATTTTTCTCTACCTGCTTAGTTAATCCTGTTTATGTATTGATGGGTCTTAAGAGAAGCTAAGCAAAATTACTGTAAAATTCACACATTGCCAAAGCCCTTGTAGAAGATCTGGTAAGCAGGGAACGGAAAATATTACCGGTAGTTTGCTTTCGCTTCCTCCCATCTGTTCCTTCTAAAGAATGGATTTCATCATCAAGATCTTAGATACTCCAAGCTTGAAAGCCCATCCCTGTTTCACCATATTAAGACACTTCCTTAAAAGAACTGTAGTATTGCAGCCTTTTCAAAACATTCTTGTGGTTATGGTTTTTGAGGTATTCTTTCTTAGAAAAAAAGATCTCTACTTAAACTTAACTGGGAAGTGCTTTGTCGACTTAAACTTCCTCCCTGCTTACTATGCTGTTGCAAGCTATCTCTCTTGAGTGGGTTTTCCAGACAGATTCTGTAGGTGCCATTTAAAAAGCTTTAAAATTCTCTCCTGATTTTTGGCTCACCCCCTTAGAAAATGTGTTTTGTATTGAACCCCAAATAGTGTCTTTAATTTAAAAAAAAAGGAACTTGTGCAAACCTTGATTGACATAGGATTTCCCACCTATACAGAAAAGTGAATCTGCAGAGTGTATGGAACTCAAACTCTGCAAGTGCTTTAAATACTTGGAAGTTGCCTTGCTTCAAAAGTTTCTGAACACCTTCACACCCTGTAAAATCGTAAAACTCCCTAACATGTTGGGAGATGCTGCGGTTTTCGTACAGCTGAGTAATAAGGGAACTTTCCTAGCTGTTAGCCTGTCCCTGTTGCTCTTAGAAACTAATTATAAAAGGCAGATTGCAGCAAGCTTGTTATCTGGGCTCTTGTGCAACTTTGTTTAGTCTTCCTTCCATTTGTGGAGTATGTGTTGAATTTTTGGCTGTGTATGTGCTGTTTTGAACCTGTGTGTGTGTGTTCTGCAAAAAAGGCCGCTGAGAGGGTCTTTCCTGCAAGTTATGCATAGGATCTGGGAGCTCTGGCCTGCCATCCTGTGCACACTTACCTGGGAGTAAGTTCCTTTGGACTCAGTGGGGCTTAACTGCTGAGCGATGTTCATAGGATTGCACTGTCAACATCATAAAGACTACAGCAAGTTTAGCACGCTCTGTGAGTTTTTGTACAGGAAGGTGCTGCTTTCTTACTTTACAAAAGGAACTTTCACAGATCTTATCGGAAATCTTAAACTGAATCCATTTTCCGTACGATGGACACAGATAAAGATAACACTTCTCTGTTTACAAAATCTTGGGAAAGCTGCTTTGCTAGTATGAATGATGTATGCTAAACATGGAGGATAACTTGTTAAATGCTAAAACACATTAAAGCTCTTTAGAAAAAATATACTGTTTACCTCCATAGCTCTTCCATAGTGCATGTGGAGTGCTTTGCACATATAATTTTGATGAGCACTCCTGTAAGGTAGGCTTGCGTTTACTGTATTTCATAATGTATTGCAAAGGGAGCTGAAATTGAGAGATGATGAATTGCCTAAGGCCATATTGGTTGAGGTAAGGCTTCAACCCAGTTTCCAGGTGATGTCACAGTTAACTCAATAGAATGAAAGTTTGTTTGAAGTGGATGGATTGACTATCTTGGTTGGAAAATACGCCAATTTCTTGGCGTTTCCCAGGATTCAATCAGCGTCATATGGGCTGTTCTCGCTTAAAATTTCACAAGAACAAAATGTATGTTGGACCAGCTGATTATGTGTAAGAATACATTTGGTTCCTTTTAAAAAAGGAAATGAAGTGGTGTTTTACGTTTTCTAACAGGTGTAAACCAAAGTATTGCACCTCGTCGCAAATCCAGCACAAGATGATAAATCCAGTGTTGGGAAACTTTCCCAGCTTTAGGGCCTTGTTCAATTCCAGGCAACCTCTTGAGGGTCATTTGACAGTGGTATGCAGGGTCAGAAGCAAAAATGGCCAGAGCAACAAATGCTAATTCTTGCATTGCAGGGGGTTGGACTAGATGACCCTTGGGTCCCTTCCAGCTCTACAGTCCTATGATTCTATGACTTCCCTTTCTGTGCAGCTATCAAGACAAGCATGAAGCATTATCAGAGTTGAAAGACACATTATAGGCAGGCAAAAGCACTCAAGAAATTTGTAAAGCAGGGCTGGTGAGGGGTAAGGGGTGTGGCCTTCGGAGAGTCCCCAGAGCCAGAAATAGAGTGCTGAAGGCCGCTGAGAATGAAGTTCCTTAGCCCTGTAATAAATGGTGCATTTTCCCAAGCTGAGATAATAACCAAAAGACGTTCTACAGTCACTGTTTTAAATTCAGAAGTGCAGGCATCTCTTCATGATAGTCACAACCTTCTAAGATTATGCATCCTTCTCAGATTATATAATAATATTATAATTATGGAACAGTAATAATTAGGAATGCATTGCAATGATCAATGCTGCTCTTCATGTGTTGTCTTTCAGCTTGATATACTGTTTTCTGTGAGCTTAACATGGGGAAATGGATTTGGAGTGCTCCAGTATCCTATCTTGAAGCGACCTAAGTTGTTTTCCGTGAAGTTGCATTGTACGTAAGAGAACTTGCACGCCATTCTCTTGAAACTGAAGTGCCATATGTTTGAAGTGTTCCTAAACACTTTGGAGCTTTTGGAGCGTACAGTGACTAAAACGCTCCGCTTCCATGCTGGCTGGCTGGCTGGCTCTGGAACTTTGCAGACAAGGGACCCAGCTGCAGAAATAGTTATATGACCCAAGACAGCTACACCACTGTATACAATAGTTCAGATTCAGTGTTGGAAATTAACCAGGCGCGTTTTGCGACTGACGTGGGTCTAATTACGACCATGTGGATGTCAGGTTGGTGACTGCAGAAAGCAAAATGTCAGTTAGAGAAGGATCTGAAATATTTTCCTTGAAGCCTGAATTTGTTTTATTCTGGATTGTTTTATTTGATGTTTTAATGTGTTGTAAACCACTTTGAGATTTGTTCTTTAACATATAAAGCGGTATAGAAATGAAATCAACAACAACATTCATGTAAAAATGGCACTTAGATGTTCCATTGTGGTGACCTTAACCTAGGTTTAAGGTGTCATTTGGCGATTGCCGTATTTTTTGCTCTATAAGACTCAATTTTTCCCTCCTAAAAAGTAAGGGGAAATGTGTGTGCATCTTAATGGAGCAAATGCAGGCTGCGCAGCTATCCCAGAAGCCAGAACAGTAAGAGGGATCGCTGTGCAGAGATCCCTCTTGCTATTCTGGCTTCTGAGATTCAGAATATTTTTTTTCTTGTTTTCATCCTCCAAAAACTAGGTGCGTCTTGTGGTCTGGCGCGTCTTATAGAGCAAAAAATACGGTAGCTTATATATCGACTGTTTAGATCTATCCTTTTATTTTTAATAATCTGGAGCACTGAGTTACTGCAGACCTGTGCAACTTATGTTTGACCAGCCATTTACAATGTTCCATTGGGCTGCAGGAAGCCTTCTTTTTTTATGACTAGCCACTTTCAGGTCATGTAATGGATGGGTTGCAGTTGGCTCGCAATTTGTGCAGGCATGGAATACAGTACCTCAGGCTTGGGGACATAAGAACGTGCCTGAAAGAGTCAGGGCAGTTGGCCCATATACCTCAGTGTCCTGTACACTGATTGGCAAATGTTCTGCAGGTTTTGCGGCTAGAGTCGTGGTTCCCTGCTCCTCACCTGCCGGTCCTACCTGGAGATGCTGGGGATTGAACCTGTGGCATGCAAAGCAGGTGCTCTGGCACTTGGGCATCTGCCACTGATTGCTATCCTGGCTTGTTCACAGCTCCTGCCACTCCGCCATTGGCTTAGGTTTGAAGATGTGGGGATACAATGACTGTGAAGTTGCCGTTCTAGGAGTCTGGCCAGCCAGATTGTTGTCTTTGAGCCCATTGTCCAGGAACCAACAGCAAAATAACACAATAGCTAACAGCTATGTGTTTTTTTTTCTAGTAATAAAAGAAAACTTGCTCAGGGCCTCACTTTCCTTACAAGTACAAGCTAGCACAGTGGTTTCCAGTTGGTGGTCCACAGACCCCAAGAGGTCTGTGCCACATACCCGTCAGCTGTCTGGGACAACATGTTTTGGGGACCATGCTCTCGCACAGGTTACGTAAGTTGTGGGAGCGCAGCCAGGAAGTCGCATGTCCCAGTTTGGCGCTGGGGCATTTTGGAGCGTCCGATGGCACCATTCACATAACAAAAACTACCACCAAGATAACAACAGTTTCAAAAGTAAGTGATTCATGGCTTGGCTTTTGAAAAAACTGGGTCTCCATTACTTAGCTAATTGGGAACCACTGGTGTAGGGCAGGGGTGTCCCAACAGGTTGATTGTTTTCCTAGCGATCTTTTGGCGAGCACCTTTACTTCTTTACTAACTTTTGACATTTTCCTCCCTAAAACCTGAATCCCCTAAAAATGGGATATTATTCTCAAAAAAGTTCAAAAACTTTGACCTGAACCCCCCAAAAAGGGGGCAGATCACTGCCATTTTTTTATGTGAGTAGATCACAGTCTCTTGGGAGTCGGACGCCCTGGTCTAGGGCATTAAATTTTAATTTTTTTTTAAGGTTGGTGGCAATGTTGACCACTTGCAATGGTCTTAATTGGTAGCTGGGTCGTTGTTTCTTTTTTATTATTTTAAAAAGCCCCTTTGCATTCCCTTTCTGTGGAAGGCAATGTTCACTGGATGCTTTAACCTTAGCATACTTGGGAGAAAACTTCACCAATTTGGATGTGACTTCCAAGTGCACATCTTTTAAAGATTTAAGGAGGTGACTCTTTTCCTGGTGGGGCGAGAGTTAATGCTAGTAATAGTCGTTCTCAGCCACATGCCTCCCATTTCCGTGCGCAGATGAGTCTAGCTGAACCTGGTGACTTCATCTCCTATGTGATGCCAGCAAATAGCATTAAACTCTGTGATGCCAACAAATAAGCATTGAAAAAATTGGAGGCGGGGGGTGGTGGTTGTGGAATGGGAAGCGGTCAGGGAGAATGTTTATCATGTGTAAACCTATTGATGCTACAGCACACCGTAAGTGATAGCCCTGTTTACTTCGAAGTATGAACCAATATTGTGGTCCAGCTGGCTATGACTTTACATCTGCTGTGTTTTGAATTTTACTCTATTGTGTGTGGGGGCGGGGCGGGAAGGAGCATTATTATTTTGGAAGGGGAATCGAGCGAAGCGCAACGCTTTGTAGCAGCAGGCAGCAAGGGTGGCTCAGCACACGGCAAACAAACCATTGACCTTCTTGGCTTCTTGCTATCAGCACAATCCTGCCCTTACTACGAAATTCAAAGGGGCTGCTATCTTGTTTTCTAAGTTTCCCAGATAATAAAGAAACTCCTGGGGGGTGGGGGTGGGGAACTCGTGGCCATTGATATTGCCCTGTGACCTCTGCTCCAGTTGCTTGAGAAACCTGGAGAGCAACCACTCTCACCTCAACTACCTGAGCTGTTTGGAATGGGGAAGCCATGGATTCCCTGTACGCAGGAAGCTTCCCTGTTTGTCCATCTAGCTCAGTCTTGTCAACCCCTGACTGGCAGTGCTTCTCTGTGATTTTGGGCTGGGTTCTCTCAGCCCTACCTCGAGTTGCCAAGGATTGAACCTGGGGCCTTCTGTATGCAAAGCAGGTGCTGAACCCCTCTGCCAACATCTCTACATGTAAAGTGATGTCTAGCGCTGGGGCCTGTCCCTGATTGTATTTAGGGCCCAACATTCATATCGGGGTTTGACCTCTTAACTGAGGCCAAGATGGGAGTGTGGGCTGTGCTCTGCAGAGGGTGGTCACAGGGGAGGCCCACACACAGCCCTTACATGATTGGGAGCAAGCTGTGCAATTGTGGCAGTTCTCCGTCCCTCCATAAACAGTGCTCAAAATTCCTCAGGCACCAGGCATGTTTTGCAACCAGAGCTGGTCCAATTGCAACAGCAAGGAGATTTCTGGGCGCCACATTGGCGACTGACACCTTCATCAAGCCAGATGACTTGTGTGCAGCAAAAGATGTGCATCTTGGAACCATGGACCCCTTGCTGTGTACATCTTCGTCCTCCATCATTACATCACAGAAAGTGAGTGCAGGGCTGAGTACAGATATATTTGTGCTGCAGCCTTTTCACCAGCCACCCAAAGGGAACTCACATATCACAGTTTAAAAACCTCTGCCTTAGTCTATAGACTAAGGGTCATTAGTCCCAACCCCCAGCTCTACTTTAGACCTTGCAAAATTTAACACAAATATATTGTGGCTGGGAGAACATTTTTGGAAGCCCCGAGTTGATTTGCGAGCCAATGAACTTAACCAGAGTGACTTTTTTCTGTTCCCGTTTTTTAAGGAAGCTAAATTTTCATAAAGTCAGAAGGTGAACAGTAACCATTGGAGCGTAGCGTGATATTGCAACTGGGGGTACACATTGAACTGGTACTCTCTTGGAAGGGGGGAAATAGCATGCTGGGAAATTGATTAACCGAGGAAATAAATGTATGCTACCTGTTACTAGGACTGGGTGGATGGGGAGGGGAGAGGGGAATAAAATGGGCAGTAGTTGAATGAGAGGTAGCATGAGCAGCTTAGCCAGTGACCCTGCACAGGGTTGAATAAGACATCTGCTTTCACAGTATTTTGGAACGCCTCAGTAACTAGGCAAATGGGACTTCTGGGCTTGCTTAGAAAGGAACTGGAAGCAAATAAAAGGTTTCCACCATTGGTTGAATAGAAATGGGAGGGTGAGGAAGAGGTGTGTCTTGCCTCTCCACTAGCAGAAGTGCTGTGTTTATGCATCTTACTTCAGTGGAACTAACTTCCTCTTTTACAAGTGCCGCAAATAGTGCAGTGTAGTGGTTGGAGCCCAGCCTTAGTACTGGGGAGACCAGGTACAAATCTTCATAACACCATCATAATGCTTACTACACAGCTTTGGGCCTGTCACATGATCTCTACCTTCCTGACAGGGTTGTAAGGATAAAATGGATAGGAAGATAAGCCCACATAATGCCACTCTGTCTCCTCCTTAGAGGAGTGGTGACCTATCAGTGTATTAAATAAATACTTCTCGCTTTTATTTTTTAAAGTGTAAAATGGCTCCTAAGGTTAGAGAAGGGTCTCCCACAGTTGCAGATTTCATACTGGAGTGGCTGTATCCGAGTTGAGGGAAAGTTTTGGGCCTGTTTGTTTATGGCATTTATATCCCACCTTTCTTCCACAGAGCTCAGTAGGGCTGGGCGATGCCAGCTTCTCAGCATCGCGCAGGAATACATTGCAATGTTGACAGGCGGAGGGAGGAACAAGCTGTATCAGCCATGGTCCCGTGAGGTGCCAGGGCAAAACTGCCTCAGCTGCCTCCAGTGCCTGCCACGCAGAGGGTGAAACTGCCACTGCTAGTGCCAGGCTTAGGGAGGAAGGAGGCAGGGGAGAACGTAAGGCACAGGCAAGCCCCAGCCATGATATACTGCTGGGCTAAGGCGTATTCGCTCTCTGGCCCTCAAACTGGTCCTGGGCAATATATCAATACATCGCCCAGGCCTAAAGCTTGAGGTGGAATTCATGGCTCTCCCCGTTGCCCCCACAATAGTCCTGTGAGGCAGGTTAGGTTAAGAGCCAATGACTGGCCCAGTGTCGCCCAGTGGGCTTCATGGCTGAGTGGGGATTTGAATTCTGATCTCCCGTATCTTAGTCTACCACTCCCACTCATTACACCACACAGGCTCTCTGGCTGTTAGAACAAAGCTTGTGTAGGTTGGCTCTGCATTTGTTTTTCGTACCTTTTCGTCACCCCCTTCCTGCTTCCCCCGGGTACTTGTTCCCAGTTCTTTTGTTTTCTTTCAAATGCCCAGCGATGTGTAATGCTCCAGTCCTCCCAACCCTGCCAACTGTGCCATGAGTGTTGCAAGATTCAACAGGTGGGAGGAGAATCTGGGATCTGCAAAGGCAGTGACATTTGCTCGGCTCAGTTATCACACAAGGGCCTCTGCAGGGTGGTGGTGGGGAGAGAATAAGTCAACATAGGAAGCTGCCTAGTCAGACCCTTGGGTCCATCTAGTTCAGTATTGTCTACACTGATTGGCAGCAGCTCTCTGGAGTTTCAAGTAGGGTTCTCTCCCAGTCCTATCTGGAGATGGTGGGGATTGAACCTGGGACCTTCTGCTTGCAAGGCAGATGCTCTACCACTGAGCTACAGCCCTTGTCGACTTAATGTGTTGTGCTTGCTCCAGAGCTTCTGTGCCTAGGCTGAAGTGGGTGCAGTGGTGGCAGAAGCATCACCAACACCCTCCCAAGGCTGAAAAAATATTCCACCTGGCTTACCCCTCCAGTTTTGTTACGCAGCTAAGCAGAATAGCTTATTTATTGCAATTATATTTATCCTAGGAGCACATAGTTCACCCCCTCCTCAGTTGATCCCTACAACAATCCTGTGAGTGGGTTAAGAGGCAGTGACTGGCCCAAGGTCACCCAGTGAGATTCATGACCGGGTAGGTATTTGAACCCTGGCCTCCTAGTCTAACACACTAACCACTACACCACACTGGCGGCCTAGAGTACATCTGCTATGGGGCAGCTATATGAATTAATTAAGTAGGTAAATAAATATGGGGAAAGCAAAATGTCACTCAGAGAAGAATCTGAAATATTTTCCTTGAAGCTTGAGTTTGTTTTCTTCTGGGTTGTTTTATTTGATGTCTTAATGTGTTGTAGACCACTTTGAGATTTTTTTGTTTAAAATATAAAGCGGTACGGAAATGAAAACAACAACCCCCCCTGAGGGGGAAAAATGGCACCCGTAACCTAAGTTTAAGGTGCCATTTGGTGATTAGCTTACTGTATATATCTGAGTTTCTAACACTGCTCAGTATTGTCTACACCAGTGTTTCCCAACCACTGTTCCGCGGCACACTAGTGTGCCGCGAGATGTTGCCTGGTGTGCCGCGAGATGTTGCCTGGAGGGAGGCGGGCGAGTCGGGCGGCGAGAGGCGGGGCGGCGGCGGCGAGGAGAGGCCGCCCAGCGCGGGGCTCTCGCCGTCTGCCTGCCTGGCTGCCTGCGAGCTCGGCGGGCAGCGCCTCCGTCCGCAGCGCCCGCCTCGCGGCTCTCATTCCCTGCCAAAGCTCACCCAGCCAATCCGCACTCTCCTTCCTGCCTCGCTTTGCTGCCTCCTCCCCCCCCACCCCCAAAGCTTGGAGGTTCCCCGGCAAGGGGGAGGGAAAAAATTGAAACTTACACTTTCGTGCGTCCCTCCCGGCGTGACGCTGCGCGCTGACGTCACGGGGCTGTAATGGTGGTGTGCCTCGAGATTTTTTTCATCAGACAAGTGTGCCTTTGCCCAAAAAAGGTTGGGAAACACTGGTCTACACTGACTGGCAGCAGCTCTCCAGGAGATGCCGGAGATTGCACCTGAGAGCTTTTGCTTGCAAGGCAGATGCTATACCATTGAACTGTGGCCCTTATCTCTGGGCCACATTCACACCATACAATTAGTCACTATACAAAAGCCCTGGTTTCCCCCCAAAGAGTTATGGGAGCCGTAGTTTAAGGGTGCTGAGGGTTGTTAAGAGACCCACTTTCTCTGTTGCCCTGAGCTACAATTCTTGTAGTTCCCTGGCAAGAGATTAATTGTTAAACCACTCTGGGAATTGTAGCCCTGTGAGGGAATTGGGCGGTCTCTTAACATCTCTTAGCACTCTTAATGCACAGAAGTTCCCAGAATTCTTTGGGGGAAACCATGACTATTTTCTAAAGGGCTTTAAATGTAGTGGTGTGACTGTGGCCAGGGTGGTAGAAGAGACTAGCTTCTCTTGCAAGTGCTCCTGCTTAGTGATGGTGAGCTGTTTGAGCTCTCCCTACTGGTTGCTGGGCCTCTCACAAGGGCTTTGACTGTGTGAACTTCTTGTTGAAGGCTAGATGGCATTCATAATTTCCCATTTGAATGTGTTCTTGAGCGTACCAAGTCCTAAGAGGTTCCGGCAGGGCAATCCTTACCTGGATTTGTTGTCTTTTAGAGGTGAGATCGCTGGAGACTTGCATGTCTGGTGGTTACTTATTTTAGATAAATACACAAGTTTATTTATTTCAATTTGTATGCCACTTTCCCATTATAAATATGCCCAAACAGATATGCGAATTGGTACATCATTACAGTCTTCTGTTGCACCACGGTTACCCTAACACTGAGCCATGATTCTCCACATAAATTTCCCAAACTTTTACTGCTTTGGGTGCTCCCGCAGCACTCCATTCTCTGTTTATGATATTTTGGGTCCTGGCAAATTGGGCACCTACAGTGCACACCTAGAATGAGGCTTGCCCCCCCCCTTACAAAGGAGCGATTTTTTAAAATAAAGTGCCACATATTGCTGAGGTCTCTGTTTGTACCATGACCCCCACTCTACCACTCCAGCAACAATGGAATTCCAAAAAGGAGTGGAATATTTTTAACTTTGTATGCAACAGTGGAGAGTCGATCTAGTTGATTGGAAGTTCCTGCTTAGGAAACTCTTGTAACATACACAAATGGCTCCTTGAGGATGGATATGTGTGTGTGTGTGTCCTTTTACTATGTTTTTATATATGCTGGAAGCCACCCAGAGTGGCTGGGGCAACCCAGTCAGATGGGTGGGGCATAAATAAAAATTTGCTGCTGCTGCTGCTGCTGTTGTTGTTGTTGTTAGGCTATACAGATATTTTGCCTGAGAAAAATCCTCCTTGTGGTGTAAGGGTTAAGTTTGAGGCTCCACCCCACGGCTTGCTTAGGTTTGCAAGGGGGGAAATGCAACATGCTTTGAATTTTTGGAATTCCTAACCCTAATAGTTCACTGGATGAAGGAATGGTTTATTCATAAGAGGTGGGGGGCCTCTCTCCCTTTTTGCATTCATCAGACCTCTCTCCACCCCCTTACTTCCTGATGATCTGCTCCCAAGATTTATTGGGGAGGGTCTAAGACTGATTGTTTGTTTCTCTCTTTCATATTGAAAGGCAGCCTTTGAAGCAGCAAAAGCTGTGCTTCCTGTTGCTGTGGCTTGAGGTTACAAAGGGAACAGATCATGGAAGTCTAGTCACTTGCTTGGGCCTTTTTCAGAGGAGATTTTAAAGAGAATCCTTAAAACATACACACAAAGAAACAAACAGGACGGCAGGAAACTTCCTTGCACCAAGGCCAAATGCGCACCATACATTTAAAGCACTATAATACCACATTAAACAGTCAATTTCTGCCAAAGAATCCTGAGAAGTATAGTATGTTAAGTTGCTGAGAGTTGTTTAGCGGCCCCCTGTTTCTCTTGCAGAGCTACAATTCCCAGAGTTCCCTGGGAAGAGGGGCAACACCCTGGGAATTTTAGCTTGTCCGTGCTCCTACCAACAGTGTGTATGTAGTTTAGGCTATCAGTGGCTACTAGTAGTGTTTCTGAATGCTGGTTTCTGGAAACCCGAGGTGGAGAGAGTGTTCTTGTGATCCGAGCCTGCTTGCAAGCTTCCCACAGCTGCTTGGTTTGCAGCTGTGAGAACAGGATACTGGAATAAGTGGGTTATTGGCCGGATTCAGCAGGGCTCTCGCATGCTCAGTTTCAGGGGAGAAAAGGCTGGTTAAGAGATACCAGTTTGGTTGCTATTTTCCCCACTCTTCCGCAGTCTTTTTCTAGATGTTGTTGGACTACAATTCCCATCATCCATAGCCAGCAGTGCCAGTGGGTCCATTTTCTGGGCGCCAGTGGGAGTCGGGGGGGGGGGATATGCTTAAATACGGAGAAACTTCACAGGGACATGTTTGAACTGGGAACATAGGTAGTTGTATTAACGGGGAAGTTTAGAGTGTACTTGCAAGGTCATGATAGGGCATAGCAGAGACACCTGTTTCAGAGTGCTTGCCATCATATTTATGCTTGAAAGTTTAAGCTATTGGTTATCGAGGTTGAACTGCCCTTGGATTTGCCCCCCACATATTCAGGATATCTGTACCCTCGTGTAACTTCTTTGTCAGAACCTTGACATGTTTAATAGCCCTTTTTGGACATCTGCTGAGTCGATCTGGGCAAGGAGAATGTGTTGATCAGAGCTAAAAAAAAGAGAAAAGAAAATTTTCTTTGAGAGTAAAGTAACTCATTATCTTCTCTGGGTGGCATAGCATCCATCTGCTGATATAAAAATGAGTATGAAGTAAAGCTTGTGTTCCTTTAGAGGTTAAGCATAGTTATATAAATTCTCTGGATTGCGTACTAGTTAGAAGGAAGTGGCAGAGTGTTTGCTAAAAATGGTGAATGAAGAACATTGTAGTCCTCAGTTTTGTCCTTTGGAAGATGCACCACGGTAATCGCAAGCGCGCGCGCGCACACACACACACACACACACACACTTCCTCTGTGTGTAAAATGTGGTCCAAAGAAAACAGAACACAGCCAAAAAGAAACTGTAGTCCTCTTTGAACTGGGATCAAGTTTGTCTTTCTAATAGATTAATTTCAGGGCGAAATGAACAAAAAAAAGAAATAACGTGTTGTGCAGTCGTTAGTTGAATTTTCTGAAGGAAGGCAAGATGGGACGAAACGGCAAAGGCAGGTGTAAAAAAGAAAAGCAAAAATGCCAGATACTGTTTCTTGAAAAACATTCAAATCTTATTAAATCATGTGAATTTGGTCTCAGAACCTCAAAACTCTGGGTGCATTGTAAACTTAAATGGTCCTTCAGGGGAATGAATAGCGAAGTCTTATTAAATGGCTATTAAAAATGGTGCCCTAGGTATATTCTCACTTTGTCTTCCAGTGCTGTCACTCTTGTCTTCAGTCAAAAAAACAGACCCCAAGGGGAGCTTTGGGTGTAGGAAGTGGCTTGGGTTCTCTGTGGCCTCCCTGACACAACATCAGACCACCGTTTTTTAGCATTTCGTGCTCAAACCTTAGGCGTTTCTGCTTCTCCTGCCTCTTTCTTCCTCCTGTTTTGAGCCAACTGCAGTCACTTGGCTGCTCCAAACTTGAGCAAGGTGAACCATGGTTTAACTGTGATTTAGGGAAGCAAACCAACTTCAAGCTGTGGCTTTTATGGTCCAGGCTCATTTCCCCAACCAACAAATACAATCAACCGTGTATTTAAGTGCTTGCTTGGGATCCGTCCTTCTTCCACCAACCTGCTTGCTCACCTGCATGCTGTCTAGCAGGCTGTGCCTGGCATAGAAACCAAATGTCTTGCTGCTTCTGTGCCCAGAATTGGAGCTGTGTGCTGCAAGAGGGATAGATCTCTCATTCCTTCCTCTCCCAGCCCTCAGCAGGATAGTAACTTTAGTGGGCTTAATTGCAATGTTGAGGACAAAGCTCTGGTCCCTCTCCCCCACCCCCAATAAAAACGTTCTATATAGCAGCATTACAATATCAGCAGTTCGATTTTCAACTCCTTCCCTAATGATCCCTAGCATGGAATTTGCCTTTTTCATGGAAGCTGCGTGCTAGGTCAACAGCTTCATTGAGCTAGCCACTGTGACCCCGAAGTCTCACTCCTGGTCAGTCATTGCCCCGACAAACTCCATGAGATTATCTCTGAAAGTAAGGTGGCTTTCACAAATAAACTTTCTTATTTTGAATTGCATTTGCCATTATATTCATTCACTTGGGGAAAGTACTTTTGGAGCTCTTCACAATCCTTTTTTTTTTTTTTGCTTTGAGTCTGAAACTATTTAGTATCGTCAGCAGACACGGCCACCTTACTGCTCACCCCTAACTCCAGATTCTTTAGGGGGGATTTAAAAAGCTTTGGTCCAGTACAGATCCATGGCAGCATGGGATTCCCTCCCTTGGGAGAACTGCCCATTTATTCCTGCCTTTTGCTGCTTCGCCAGGACTTCTCTTATTTCATGAATGCCAAGCTTACTTAAGAGTTTTTGGTGAGGTACTTTGTTGAAAGTTTTTAGGAAGTCCAAGCACACTGTGGCTACTGGATCTCCTCTTGTTGACATTCTCAAAGAACTTTAATAGCTTAATGCTATTACTTGCAGGACTCATAATAGGTTAGTGTGACAGAGGGAAAGAATGGTCTCTGGTGCTTTGTACTGGAACCCATAATATTCTGTCAGGGTATGTATCCACGCCATATATTTAAAGCAATATCATACCACTCATGGCTTCCCCCAAAGAATTTTGGGGGTGGTAGTTTAAGAGTGCTGAGAGTTACTCAGAGACCACTCTTGCTCTCCTAGAGCTACAAATTTCAGAGCAGTTTAATGATCCGTCCCTCTTTACATGGAGAATTGTAGTTTTGTGCGGGGAACAGGGGCCTCCTAACTACTCTCAGCACCATGAACAAACCACAACTCCCAGAATCCCTGGGGGAAACCATGGCTGTTTAAGGTAGTATGATAGCCACTCAAATGTATGGTGTAAATGTGGCCTGAGCGTTTCTAAACCGCAGAACTGTTTTATTTAATTTTGTTTATAACCTTAAGCGTTGCTTTTAAAGGTGAGTCCATGTATTGTTTTTTAATCCTGTCCTTTCTGTTCTTCTCCCCACCCCCGATCATTTGCCTTCCAGTTTGTGGGCCAAACATCGACATTCGTAACAATGTGGAGCAGTTCAAGCAGCTGGACGACTGTACGGTGATTGAAGGGTACCTCCGAATTTTGTTGATCAGCCAAGCCGAGGACTTCAGTCACTACCGCTTCCCGAAACTCACAATGATCACAGACTATCTGCTGCTGTTCCGTGTGGCGGGCTTGGAGACCCTCAAAGACCTCTTCCCTAACCTCACAGTCATCCGCGGCAAGAACCTTTTCTACAACTACGCATTGGTCATCTTTGAGATGACTAACCTCAAGGAAATTGGACTGTACAACCTGAGGAACATCACCCGGGGGGCCATCCGGATCGAAAAGAATTCTGACCTGTGTTACCTCTCTACCTTGGACTGGTCTCTGATCTTGGATGCTGTTTCAAACAACTACATCGTGGGGAATAAACCGCCAAAGGAGTGCGGGGACTTGTGTCCGGGGACAGCCGAGGAGAAGCCGCTTTGTGAGAAGACATCCATTAACAACGAATACAGCTATCGCTGCTGGACTTCCGGCCACTGCCAGAAAAGTAAGCATGGGTGGTTAACTTCTGCCCCCTTCTAAAAAGCATTTCATTAAGCAATAACACTCCTCTCAACCTCTAATAACGCATACACCTGAAATGTGATCGTTGACAGGAGCTGTCTGCGAAAAGGCACGGTTTTAAAACCAGTGTAGGATTTGGGTAGAAATTACCTTGAAACTGCAGATAATTCTGTTTGCCCACTGCTTGAACTAAGTTCTAGAATAAGACAGAGAAGGATCAGGTGTGATATATTTATTGCAGGAGTGGGGGACACCTATGGCTGTTCAGATATTTGTGGACTACAGTTTCCATCAGCCCCAGCTAGCATGGCTAGTGGCCATGGATGATGGAAGCCATAGTCCAGTAACAATGGAAGGCCACAGGTCCCCCATCCCTGATCTTTTTATACCCATCTTTACTTTCATGATGGAATTTGAGGTCATGGAGATATTCAGAGTTGTATCCAGTGGTGTAATTTAGTTGATGGTAAGGGAGCATCAATGGAAGGGGGAAGGAAGCAATTTTTGATTATTTGCCCTCTCTAAATCTGCTCAAGAAAGTTGTGGGAAACTCGAAAGCATATTTAGGGGCGAGGTATTTCTTGCAGGGGTGCAAGGAGGTGGGGGGGGCGGGGATAGCTGAAAATGGTTCCCCTCCAAATTGCACTGATGGACACCTCAGTGTCTTCTGAGCAATGCCATTGGATAGAACCCAGACTCCCCAGGTGTTCTCTTCTTCCAGGCGCTGACCAGATTAGCTACAGCAGTTGTCATTCTCTGGTGTCCCTTGAACCATAGCCTGGTACCACTTTGGGCAGCTTGTGGGGGGTGGGGAAGATAGTATGTCAGGACACTTCCCAAGAAGAAAAGCATTGCCACACTGGGAGGGTAGGCAGGACCCTATATGGATAAAGGCTAGCTTTGTATGTGCAGATAATATTTTCTTCGCATTGAGAAAAACACAAACATGCAAATTCTACCACCACACATTGACAGCCTAGGAAAAAGCATCAACACTTCTGTATGCTGAATGTATAACTTCACGGAAGTTACCCTGGGTACTGGCTTCCTGGGGTGTGTGTGTTTGTGTGTGTGTGTGTGTGTGTGTAAAATCATAGAACCACATAACCAGATGGCGGTTAGGTGTGTTTGTGTGCAGCATGTAGATATAGTGTTACCTGAAATTTGAGAGGGAGGCAGAATATGCAGGTCCTTTGATTTGCACTGTTGCTCCTCTTAGAGAGTTGTATTATAGGAGAGACTCCACTTTGCGGAAATGGGTTCTACATGATGCTGACAAATCTTCAAAAGTGCAATGTAGTGCATTTTTTTTAGAACGACAATGCCCCTCCTCTCCCATTTCAGGCTTTCAAATGGATCTTTCACTTTTCTATCAAAGCAATTGTGGACAGAGGTGGGTTTTTTTTTGGAGTATATATGGATTTTGATTGTGGTACCTAGTGGTTTTACGTAACTATTACAGCTGGGTGCACAGGTGAAATTGTGCTTGTCGCTACTGTTTGCAGTCTTATCACCTGTGGCAGAGTTTGCCTTCCCCTGATAAAAGCAAAACAAAACACTTTTGTTTTTGTTTTCTGCTTTGGGATGTGCATGTGGGAACTAGGACGAACATGCCTGCCGCTCGGATAATGGGTAGTGCATCCATTCTTGTATTCATCCAGTGGGGTTGAGCAAATGGAACTATGGCAGTGTGTTTTGAAATGTAGAAGGGGCCTATGGATTATTATTTTAAAGCAGCAGCCTCCATTATGTAGTGGAGATGCAGCTGGCATCAGTGGACAGCACCAAATATAAGGAGAAATTTGTGGTATGTTATCAGTAGGAGTGAAATATTTAGGTTGGGAGGGTATACTCTGTGGGTCTGTTATGAGGAAGACCCCCAACCTCATATGAGATGTGGGCAAACATAATCCATTCTCTCTGGAGAGAAATTTGGGTAGATTGGGTTTTGCTTCGTTTATTTTAAGTTACATAATGTATTCAAATGTTGAAACCAGAGAGAAGGGTCATATCCCAGTAATAGGGCCTCTACTGGGCAGAAGGATCTAGATTCAGTCGCTGGCCTCTCCAGGAAGGACTGGGAGAGATCTAATCTGAAATCCTGGAAAACTATTGCCATACACTGTCGATAATACGGCTTCCTCTGTTCCATTTCATGAAGTAAACTTTGTGAGGTAAGCCAGTATTATCTCCATATTACTGATCATAGGAACTGAAATTGAGTGGTTGGAAGATTGAATTGGGGAGTCCCCAGCTCATTTTAAGTCAATTCTTCTTTGAACATGGTGTACCCCTGCTCGCTTAATCCAAAAACACCTTATTGGGATGGATGCATGGCTGGGGGAGACCCCTTCTTTGAAGCAGCTTGGTACTGTCCAACTTGCTCATTGCTGTGTCTCTCTTCTGAGTGGGAGGAGAGCCATTAAGAGCCCCATCCTACCTGGTTGAGTCCAACTGAACAGGTTTAATGGTACAAATGACTTGATTCCATGCCAGCAGCCATTTGGAAAGTATTCACGTTGTTGGATTTCAAGCAGTACTGAGAAATCAGCTGTTAAAATCAGGTATTCTGCGGTGCTCTTGCTACTAGCATTTAATAAATGAAATAATGGCTCAGATCGATGGCTTTGTTTCACCAGAAGTCAAGTGTTCAATATTGTGGGTCCAGTGCTGTGAAACTCCCTCATGCCTGAGACCAGGCAGGCCTCCTTTCCCTGTTGTATGTCCGGCACTTAGTGAAGACTTAAAAAAAACCCCCACAAATCAGCAGGGATTTTAAATGTTTTGCTGGTTAATTTCAACTGATTTTATTTCTCCTATATTCTAAAAAAATGTAAGGTTGCCTTTGTGTAGCTCCCGTTGGTGCTATAAATGTACAACGCAATTGCGGCCTAGTTTGCTTGGGAGGCTGGAATGCACTCCCAATACACCAGGAGGCTTGGGGTTCTTTCTCCTCCTCCTCTTTCCACACTTGAGGTTTTAGTGGGAAGTCCTCACCTTTATAGGTGCAGAACAATGAATGGTTTGGGCAAGATGCTAGAAGTGTTTCCCAGGCTTCAGCAGAAATGACACATTTGTCAATAGTCTGTTGTGGGCTAGAAGCTTTAAAAACAGCACAAAACAAGGTTGAGATTTTCTGACAGAAAATTCTGGGCCAACAGGCATGAAATAAACTGATTAAGAAAGAGTTAGAACTCATTTTAGGGGAATTGGGTTTTAGGTATTATGGTAAAGTGGACACAGCAAAGCGTGTTTCTCAGTTCATTGTCAAAATTGCAAAATAAACAAACAAACCCACCACAAAATTTTGAAGACCCAATATTATTTAAAGGGGCTATTGATAATAAGCCTGGATTACAAAGAGGGAAAACATCATCTTTCCCTTCAGCATGCCTGGAGGGGAACTGCCTGCTCTTTCAGTAGGGAAAACAAGGGAAGAATAAATGTTCAATTGTTTAAAAGGGAGCTTCCTGTTTACCCTGCTTGGATGTTGGAGAGCATTAACAGAGGAGGGACAGGAAAGGGGTTGCAGCTTAGCTGTGGAACATCAGCTTTGCTCCAGCTGCTGACATCTCCAGGTAGGGCTAGGAATGCTCCCTATCTGAAACCTTGGAGAGCTGCTGCCAGTCAGAGTAGATAACCCTGATCTAGATGGTCCGGCCTGGTGTAAGGCCACTCCCTATGTTTTCTTGTTGGCTTGGGATCAGGTTATTTGAAAAGTTGTTGGGAAAGGCTGTGGCTTAGTGGTTGAGCACAAGTGCTGCTTGCAGAAGGCACTCGGCTTAATCCCTGTCATCTACAGGTAGGGCTGGGAGGGACCCCTATCTGAAAACCTTCCAGGGTTTTAATAGGTTTGTGTCCCTTGGGCTGATGGATTCTGGACTTGCCTTGTCCGTCTTCTGAATGGGGCACAATACCTAGCAGAATGTTCCCAAATGCTTGGCTCTCCTGCCTGCTTTTCATTTCTACTTGCGTCTGTGAACTTTTGATTCCCCCAGATCTACCACCACCACCATCTGCTGCTCATTCCTTTCCACGATCACACCCCAGTTGGTTCCCTTCCATGCTTCCATTCCACTTCTACCTCTTCGTTAAAGCCCTCATCAAAAGCCAACTTCTTCTCTGCATCTTTTGACATCGCCTCTTAGCCTCCAACTGTGGCAAAGCCAGAAGACACAGTTTAATTGGAAGCACCACAGGGCAGAGTCATATCATGCCTTCCCTTATATGATTATTATAGATGGGGAACCTTGGGCTTGGCGAGTGAAGTTGGCCCTTGGGATTCTCTCCAACCACACCCCATCTCCTCAGGCCGCTCCTAACCGACTTGGCTTCACACCCTTCTTGCAGTTTTTTTGCCCTCCTGGAATGTGTCCTTGAACTCCGGTAATGATGCTCACTTGCCTGGATGGTGGACCTGGAAGGGCGTGTAGAAGCCAGCTTACTGTACACAAGTAAATGGACAATTCATTGCTCCACCTACTTTTACTCCCGGCCCCACCCACCAGTGTTCAAAATTAGCCAAGCACCAAGCAAAGATGCCTGGGCGCCAGGATGGCACCTGACATCTCCACCATCTGAAGATCATTGGATCTGGACTGTTTTCACACACTAATACCACCTCCCATAGAAATCTATCAGCTATATTTTATCTGCACAATCAGAATGAATTTCAGGAACCAAATTGCTTTTTCTGTGCAGCCTGAGTAGGAGCAGTCTCCATTAAGAAAAAGAGATCGGAATACGCTACTATAAATGTGGACTCTCCCTGGATCAATTGAAGTTTCTTCTTTAAGGTCTCAAAGCTCTTAACCTAGCTCAAAGTTGTCATCCGAACTAGCCAGATGTTTAACTGAAAATCAACCATAGTCACGCCATCATTTGAAAAATAAGACTTCAGGGCCCTCTTGCACCCAAATGGCAAGTAGACATTCAATTTTGGCGACTGTAACCTTAGTTTTAAGAGCCATTTGGTGCCTAGCTTATATATCTGAGTTTCTGACACTGATATCAACGTATACAAAATTATGCTTGTGGCTGTCAGTATGTGTTTACACATGCACACACACACTGCTTTTGGAGGATGGCACAGTCGCAAGTGTCCTTATTTGTGCTCTCGGCTGACTGGCTTGGGAAGTTTTGGTGCGGTCTCCCCCCCCCCCCCCCGTTCCTCCAGGAAGCTTGTGTTCGAATCCCTTTGTCCTTGCTGAGACCTTCCACTGAAGGATATCGAGTGGGTGGGTAAGCGCTGTGTGGGAACACTCAGTTCTCTTGCGAGCAAGCTGGCTTGTTTAATTTCGTCGCCGAGCAGAAGCCGGCTATCGCAAACAAAGGAGCAAAAAAAGCTGTCGCTTCCTTTGGCCCAACTCTCTCATGGAAACAATGTCAGAAGTGGGCTGCTCTCCCTCTCCCCCCCCCCAAGCTACCCAGGACTTTGTGGCATTTTTTAATAGCGATAAATAAATGCGATAGAAAAGTGAAAAGAGGGGGGAGAGGAAGATTCAAGTTTCCGTGGGTGCCTCTCTTCTCTCCTCTCTCACCCCCCCCTTTAACCTTTTAAGTACTTGTATTCACGTTAGTTCCCACAGGCATTTGCAACGCTAATCCTGCAATATTTACTCTTTGCTTTCTTCACAAGCTGTAGGGAGAATGCCAACTGCGTAGTTTCGCTTACATCTCCTTTTGGCAGTAGAACTGGAGAATGATGTTGCCATTCCGGATTTCCGGAAAAGCGAAGTGGTTGGATACTTTCCAGCAGCTGCTGGGATGAGTAGTTGTTCCTCTCTCTCTCTCTCTCTCTCTCTCTCTCTCTCTCTCTCCCCTGCATTTTGCTAAGGATATATTTTGGATGAAAGTTTGGCATCAGGAGTAAATTCTGGAGAGCAGGGAGAGATGTTGCAACACTGCATTAAAAACATTAATGGGATCTTCTTAGAAGAAGAAGAAAGTCAAACAATTGTAGTATTTTGAGGGTCTCTCCCCCCCTTCCCCAGTCAGTGTTTTCATTTTAACATTTATTTAAAATGCCGCCCAGAATTTATTTACGTTATCCTAAGTTTTATCTCCGCACTGCTTTCTCTACACTTGCCAACCACCGGATCACAGAAAATATAGCCAGATTCCTTTCTGTAGCAATCAAAACTAGGTCACTATTATTAAAGGGGAAATGAATCCAGAGTTAAAAGTTGTCTGTGCTTTTTAACTATTCCTTTTTCTTAAATCCAAATACAGTAATATTTATTGGTTCTCATGTCAATAGAAGAACAACATATAACCACAGTAACTTGTCCAGTGGTACATTCTTTTTAAGTTTCATATGCAGTATACAATGCATTTATTTATGCATTATCAATTTAAGTATCCTCTCCACATAGATTCTGCTTTTTAACTATTTCTGATAGTTTACAGATTTTGTCATACTCTCCCCGTAAAAGACAGTGTGTGTGCACCTGTATACTTTTTGTGTTGTTTTCCCTGTGGTTGTCTTGATTAATCCTACACTGTATTTGACGTTTATGGCCTGTAGACTAAATAAACTGAGCTTGACTTCACTGTACATGAGGATTCCTTGGCTTCTCTAAGGATTAATCTGCTCTTTAATTGGATTTATCTACTGTTTAGGTAGGAACTGGAAGCTACTGACCCCTGGAGCAATTGGGCCCTTAAGGAATACATGTTAGACATAATCGGGGGCTTCATCAGACCCTTTATTGCTGTTCCAGTAAGTCAGTTTTGGGGAACCTTTTGCTTTCCAGGTATTACTGAAATACAACTCCCATCAGCTGCAGCAAACATGGCCAGGAATGATGTGAGTTGTAGTTCAGCAACATCTGGAGGATCCAAGGTTCCCCACATCTGCCATACGTCCTCCCCCCCCCCTTTCTTATTTTTCTGGGGTTTTGAGTTTTGCTGTGTTCACTGGGACCTGTATAATACATGCATACATCGTATCATATATAAGCCTGTTTACATGGTTTGTGCTTTTTTATTTTAAAAAAGTACTTTTATTTATTTTCAAGTTGTGCAATACCTCTGTGACAAAATTTGTAATAAACTAAACATATAACAGGGACATGGGTGGCGCTGTGGGTTAAACCACAGAGCCTAGGACTTGCCGATCTAAAGGTCGGCGGTTCGAATCCCCGCGACAGGGTGAGCTCCCGTTGCTCGGTCCCTGCTCCTGCCAACTTAGCAGTTCGAAAGCACATCAAAGTGCAAGTAGATCAATAGGTACCGCTCCGGCGGGAAGGTAAACAGTGTTTCCGTGCGCTGCTCTGGTTCGCCAGAAGCGGCTTAGTCATGCTGGCCATGTGACCTGCTGGCTCCCTCGGCCAATAAAGCGAGATGAGCGCCGCAACCCCAGAGTCTGTAACGACTGGACCTAATGGTCAGGGGTCCCTTTACCTTTACTAAACATATAACTGTATATTATTGCATTTGTTATTCCAGTACATTGAGAAGAACCTCTTTCTCCCTAAATTTATTAGGTTGGTTAGCTTGTAGTCTCCCTTAGTAGGTTAACTTAACCATATATCAAATCAGTTCATTCAAAGATAGTTGGTGAGGGTTTTTCTTTCCATTCAGGTTTTTTTGTGCTTACTATTTTTGCTGCAGTGATTGAGTTAATTACTACCTCAAGATCACTGTTCATAAAATGTATCTAAGACTCCAATGGAATATAAATCCCTATAATTTGTATTATTCCTATAATGTGTTTCGACTCTCAACTCCCGCAAGCTGGCATGCCCATTGGTAAGGGATGATGGGAGTTGTGGTCCAACAACATCTGGAGGGGGCATGGATGAGTTAGTCCTGCTTTCCATGATTGGGGGAAGAATCCTGTCTGCCCTTCAGGTACTCTGAAAACGTAGTTTCTGATCGTGCATAGGGCTGAACAAAGTCTGGTTTTTAGCATTGTGATATATCACTAGCTAAACGTCACAGTAGATAAATAGGTACCGCTCTGGCGGGAAGGTAAACAGTGTTTCCGTGCACTGCTCTGGTTCGCCAGAAGCGGCTTAGTCATGCTGGCCACGTGACCCGGAAGCTATACGCCAGCTCCCTCGGCCAATAAAGCGAGATGAGCGCCGCAACCCCAGAGTCGGCCACGACTGGACCTAATGGTCAGGGGTCCCTTTACCTTTACCTTAAACATCACAATAAACCTAGGACCCTGTCTCTGCTGGTATGCAGCTGAATTGATTGAGTGGACCTTGTTCTGAAGTTGGCAGCACAGTGGTGACTTACGTCCAGTAGGAAGACTTGTGCTTCACGAGGCGCCTCCAAACTCTTCTTTCCTTCTTTGGCTGTCAGGCCATGTTCTTTGTCCTTTAGAAAATATTGAATCTATGCAAAGTATGCAGGCATGACTGGAAAAGGGAGGGGATCCTCTAGGCCCTGAATCGGTTCCTTCTGTTTTATTCAGAAGCTGCTTCTTGCGTATGTCTTGTGCTGTGTGGAATGCAGGGGAAATCTGTAGAAGCAGCTTAAAAAGGGCAACTTAAATGTCTTGGTATATCTCATTCCTGAGCTCTCTCTACCCCTTTCTCTTGGTCACCCTGTGCCAAGGTTTGGACTGTATGTTCCTCAGAGTAGGAACTTGTGCTCTTCTGCTGTGTATGCTGAAGGTGCTAAATAATAAACTAGCAGCCACAGCTCAGTGATGGAACACCTGCTTTGCATTCATAAGTTCCCAAGTTCAATACCTGGCATCTGCCAGTGCTCTACCCCTGAGCTATGGGCGGTTCCAGAGACAGGCCAGTGTTAGAGTGGGGTGGAGCTTCAGACCCCTTGCCACGGTCCGGTTCATGGGCAATTGAAGTCCCAGCAGGGGACGTCAGGATCGGGGGCAAGATGGCAGGATGGGAGCAGGAACAGGGGTCCAGAAGTCAGGAAGCCAAGAGTCCGAGGGTCAGAGAGCCGGGAGTCAAGAAGCCAAGGGTCTGAGGGTCAGGAAGCAAGGAGTCATGAAGTCAAGGGTTTGAGGATCAAGAAGCAGGGAGAAGCCGAGGTTCAAGGATCAGGAAGCAAGAGGCCAAACGCAGCAAGGCAGGAAGCATGTTGCTGTGGCAAAGAGCTGAAGGGAAATGTTGACCTTATATCCCTTCCCAGTGCTTGCCACCAGGTGCTGTGAGTTACAAATTGGCCTCACCTGTGGGGCCGCGCCTTGCTTCTTCAGAACAAACTTAGGAAGGCCCCAGTCCTGCAAAGTCCTATTGGTCTCAGGACGTGGCTCCTGCACGCACACCTGACACCCCTTTAGAAAATTCTCTCCTAGAAATTAGATGTGATGCAATAGTCATTGCGAAAGCCTTGATCAGCTGCTTGAAAATTTAGCTTCCTCTTGAGGAACAGGGAAGTGATGACTGCGGGGAAGGGACTGCTTGAAGCCCAAGACTCTTAATCTCAGGGTTGTGGGTTCGGGCCCCACATTGCATCGCAGGGGGTTCTACTAGATGACCCTCACGGATCCTTCCAAGTCTGCAGTTCTATGATTTTCTTAAGAAGAGCCTTCTGGAGCAGGCATATGTCTCATCTAAGTCTAGCGTCTTGTTCTCACAGTGGTCAACTAGATGCTGCAATGGGAAGTCCTCAGACAGAACCCAGGCACAAGAGCACTCTCCCAGTGGTCTCCAGCAATTGGAGGCAGAGCATAACCATCATGGCTAGTAGCTGTCAATAGCCCTCTCCTCCATGAATTTGTCTAATCCTCTTTTAAAGCCATCTGGGTTCTTAGCCATCACTGCCTCCTGTGGGAGCGAGTTCCTTAGTTTAAACTATGTGGTGCGTGAAGAAGCCCTTTCTTTTATCCGTCCTGAATCTTCCAACATCCAGCTTCTTTGAATGTCTGCACGTTCTATTGCTTTGAGAGAGGGAGAAGAACTTCATTCTGTCCACTTTCTCCATGCCATGTATAGTTTTATCATATTCCAGTGTTAGAAACTGAGATATGAAAGCTTGGAACTAAATGGCACCTCAAACCTAGGTTATGGGTGCCACAATGGAGCGTCGAGGCACGCTTTTTTATAACAAAAATACAAAGCTGGAAATGAATGAACTGCAGCTAAAATATTACGGTATGTTCATTTTTCTCATGGCCTATTCCTCATTTGAAGGCTGCAAAAAACAAAAAACCAAAGCCATGCTCCCTCCCCACCCCGCGTAATATTCCCCTTCTCCAGTCTTCAGAGAGTGGCTGGAAGTGGGGAGGCAGAAAAAGGTCCTTTTCTTCCAGCAGTGCAGTGGCAATTTTAATCTGAAATCTTCGGCTCAGTACTGTGCCCAGAGCTCAGAAACCGCTTGCATTAATGAAAGTCCCTGTTGCAAAACGCGCCTAGAACAATGTGAGTTTCGAACGCTGATCATGTCCCCTCTTCCTTGCCTTTCCTCTAAACTGAATTTCAGTCTTGATATTGGAGATTGTGCTTGGAGAATGGACCCTGTGCAGAGCAGCCTTCCCAAACATAGTGGTGCCCTATCAGCTGTTTTGTATTGCAGCTAAGCCAATATGGTCAATGGTTGGCTATAATGGAAGTCTAGCGACATTTGGAGGGCAGCAGGTTTGGAAACATTGGTGTGGACCAGTAGTTCCCAAACCTACCCCCCTCCCCATGTGCCAGCTGAAAATTGCTGATGGTCTTGGTGGACTGCTTCATGATTTTTCAGCCTGATTTTTAACTGTGTCTTTATTGCTTATATTGTATCTTATTGTATTATGATTTGCATTCCATAGAATTCGAATTGCAATACAATAAAATGCAATATAAGAAACAAAAGAAGCAATTTAAATATAATTAAAAATCAATATGAATATTTGATGTGGGCATTCTGCGAACCCCCTAAATGGAGCTTGAAGACCGCTGGTGGTCCATGGTGCATGGTTTGGGAATGCTTGGTCTACACCAGGGATGTCCAACAAGTCAATCTTGATTGCCTGGTCGATCCCTGGGAGGTTTTGATAGATTGCTGGCCCCTCCATCCATCCCTGCCCCCTCTCCCTGTCCTCTACGTTGCTAGAGCGGAAGTTGGAGATTTCGCAGCGAGGCTGACTGTCTCATTAGCGATCTCTTGGTGAGTGCCTTTTTTTTTATTTGACCTTAGCCCCTAAATTAAGGAATATTTCCTCCCTTCCATAAAAAAGCTCAACTTAGACCTGAACCCCCCCCCCCCAAGGGGTAGATCACTGCCAGATTTTAATCGTGTGAGTAGATCACAGTCTCTTGGAAGTTGGCTGTCCCTGGTCTACACCAAGCACTATTGAGTTAGATTGACCAATGGCCTGGTTCTGTTTAAGGCAGCTTTTTACATCCCAGCAGTGCTTAACCCTGATGTAGGTTTCCTGGAAAATTTTGAGTTGGAAAACATTCCTACTTAAATCGGCCTAATTTGTATTGGAAAATACGTAGTTTGCATTGGAAAATTTTCTGATGCCCTGCCTAGAGAGTGATCTAATTTACCATGTTTGTTTTACTTGCACTTACTTTTTTTTTAAAAAAAGCTAAAAACCTATGATCATGCCTAATATAGTATTTGCAGTTGGCATCCATTTGTTGTTATTAATGAACTTTACTTAATGGGTCTTTTGAATTGCCTGCTTGTTTGACCTAGCATAGGAGTCAAGAGCCTTTTCAGGCCCGTGGGCACATTTGGATTTTTGAGTGAATACGAACAACACCCACTCTGATCACTTTCCCCCTTTCCTTTCCTTCCCTGAATCTGTCCCTACCCCAAGAGACAGACAGAATTCACACATGCACTTTGCTTTTCCAAGGGATCTGAATAGAAGTCAAATTATCCTGAGCCTTGAAAAGTGCATAGAGTTGACAGAGGAAGTGGGTAAGTGTCACTTTCCCAATTTCCTTCTTCAGTTCTGTGTACTTTTCAAAGGTGAAAAGGGTAACCATCTCATGACCGAGTGAGTAGGTCAGTGGCTTACAGGAGTGCAAGGAGATGAAGCAGCTGCTGTTTCATTCTGAATTTTGTAACTTTATTGTAGTGTTTTATACACTTCTTTGTTGTCCTTATGAAAGGCGGTGCATGTAACTGTTTCATTCAATAAAATTGCAACTCTGGTTGTTGGCCACTGGTGGCGAATTCCCTGTTAAGGAAAAATCCTGGAGCCCACGGCACCCCAAGCAGATCATGGCCAAATCAGTGTTAGAAACTCAGATATATAAGCTAGGCGCCAAATGGGTCCTTAAACCATGGTGACAGTCGCCAAAATGGAATGCCTTGTTGTCATTTTTTGGTAAGACGGCGCTAAAGTCATATTTTTCAGTTGATGGAGTGACTGATTCTCAGTTAAACATCTGGCTAGTTCAGATGACATCCTTGAACTAGGTGAAGAGCTTTGAGACCTTAAAAAAGAAAAGTCACTTGATCCAGGGAGAGTCCACATATATATTGGCCTATTCCAATCTCTTTTTCTTAATGGTGACTTGCTTCTGCTCAGGCTCCACTGAAAAAGCAACCCCCCCCCCGAAATTCATTCCGATTGTGCAGATAAAATATAACTGATAGACTTCTACAGGATGTGGTATTAGTGTGTGAAAACAGTCCAGATCCAATGATCCTCAGATGGTGGAGATGTCGGGCGCCATCCTGATCACAAGTGTTTGATTGCCTGGTGCAGAATGCACCTGGCAGCTGTCTAATTTTGAACACCGGGCCAAATACAAGCAGTTCCTCCAGCTAATTCACCTGTCGTAATAGGTAGCTGTTTTCTTTTTTCATGAGCTTCCTCTCTGCCTCCTTTTATTTTTTGTCTTTCCAATAAAAAAAGGATTTGTTCAAAACACGATGCTTCCAACATGGCATTCTTGAAATTTGAATGCATGCAGTATCAGGATGTACTAGCAAAGCAGTAGTTTTGTTGTTGTTCAGAAATTCTGCTAATCTAACCTATATGGGGAGGATGTGGATTGTTGCTCAACTGGGCCATCTGCTTTCACAGTCAGTCCCTCTGTTAGAGGCGCCTGAACAGTGTGGTGGCTAGCTGGTTGCAAAAGGGGACTTCCCTTCTTTTCCCCCATTTTCTTTTTAAAAAAAGTTTTTCTTCTTTTTGAAGCGAAAGGCTTCTTTTGAACAAGTGTGGGAAAGAAGTTTGGAATTCTGAACCTGAAAGAGCCTCCTGTGTGTTCCCTTCTTCCTGGACACTTTGTTAGCCTTTGTCATTGATTAAATTGTCCTGAATGAATGTTGTAGAGCCTCTCGATAGCACTTTGGAGCGTTTGAAAATGCTTCACATACATCATCTCCGTAATCCCTGCCCCAGCTCCATAAAGTGGAGTTGTAAAGGATTTCTGTGTCTTTCTCCGTGGCCTGGCTGTCAAAGGCCTCACAAGCTGAGTTTGGTGGGGTTGATGCCCATGGGTTGTGGGTGAACATGGGTGAGTTAGAGAAAGATCGATCTAGCTGGTCTTAGGCAAGTAGAGAAATGTGGAGACCCAGAACCTCACTTAAAACAAAACAGTGGAGTGGCCTGTTTTAATTTGTATGTTTAAATCAGGACTGATGGATTATTATTATTATTATTAGCTGGCAGTGTTTTTTAATATTTTTATTAGTTTTTCTTCTTTTATGTTTTTTATTTGCAAATAAAAAAAATTAAGTGCCAAAACAAAAAAGTCTCCGGAAGGTGGAAAAACTGGCAACTTGGAGGAAAACATTTCATGAGTTAAGGATGGGTGAAGTGGTATGTTTAAATATTGCTAATGGGCACTTTGCAGTGCTACAGAGCTTCAAGATTCCAACGGAGCAGTCTTGCAGCAGTTGCTGTTTAGTATTTATATCCGTCAACAATAAGTGCCAAGAACAGCTCCTCTCCCTGCCCCAAAGAAAAAAGAACTGGAGAAGTTAATACATCAATTACTGAACATGACCAATACCCTTTTTTTAACCAAACACTACACATTGCTAACACATATGACATTAGAGAGATAGCATTGCTTCTGTTTCTGACTGCGTTGCTAAACTCTTGTAGGACCTGATGGGGGCTGTTGCTTATTTCCTGCTTGTGGGCTTCCCATAGGCATCTGGTTGGCAGCTCTGCTAAACGAAATACTGGATTAGATGGGCCTTTTGTCTCATCCAGAGAAGCTTTTCTTACATTCTTACAAAGTTATGGAAGCTGAACTATATCTGAAAGTTGACGGGGTAGGCAAAATGTTTTCCCATTCATTTGTTAATTCTTGGCTGCTGTTTTGATACCGTAGACCGTGATGTCACATTGTGATGATTTGAACCTCTCTCTGGAGTGTCTGGTCTTGCACTGCAGGAATCCAGTTCTTCTTGGGAGCGGTTGCCAGTGATCATAATTTAGCCCCTTGGGGATGGCTGAACCTCAGGGCTCAGTCTTGGTGCCTGTCTTGAAGGGGCTTAGTCTGTTTTGGAAAGAAGGGGGTTAGTTAGCTTCTGGGTTTCAGATTATCCTGGAGATAATTGGGAATTGAACTCGGGAACTGCTGGATGCAAAGTGTTCAATATCTAGCCAGCATTCAATATTTGCCAGGCGCCAGGTATATTTTGCACCTGGCTATCAGCCACTTGCAACCAAGTGAAGATGCCCAGACACCAGGATGGTGCCTGACTTCTCCACCATCTGGTGGTCCATGCCTGGTGGGTCCTTGGATCTTGATTTTCCACCCACACATGAGCAACACATCTTGTAGAATTCTGTCATTGATACCTGCACAGTCAGAATGAATTTCAGGAACCGAAATTTCAGGATTTTTCAAGTCGAAAAATACGACTTTCGAGCCATCTGCCCCCAAAATGGCAGCTAGGCATTTTGTAATCCTGGTTTAAGGAGCCATTTGGCGCCTAGCTAATATATCTGAGTTTCTAACTCTGGCCTTACCTCTGAGCCACAGCCAGTTCCAGTTGCTTCTGGGGGCTAGCAAAAAGACATCGCTCCTGCAAGAACCCACTGCAGTCTGTGCTTGGTGCAGAGGAGGGAACCGAGTGTTCCACTTGTGGAATTTCATGCACTCGCCTTCTTGCAATTCCTTCTCGCCTGTGGCTACTTGGCCAGCGCTTAAAGCACCGACCGATCTATTTATTATATATCTCTCTATATAATAGCAAATTATGTCCCTGGGAATGTATGTAATTACTAGGTTGGAATGGCTGTAGTGCAGGGCATTCTACAGCTGATAAATGCAACAGCTGTTTGTTTTTGATTGGGGAGGGAGAGAAAAATAGATAAAATTAGAAATTAAGTACATTCATGATGTTGTTTCTGCATGATTCCAAACCCTGAGGCAGAATGCCATATCAGGGGTGTACCAATAGCCATTAGCCGTGAATACTAAATTGAAGCCAAAGTACCTGTGATTTTCATGCTCGGAGGGCAAGCAGTGAAAGTCTGTGTTGCCTTCAGGACATCCTGATAGGCTTCCTCTGGCTTGACTTCATTGAAGCCAATATGCTGGGCTTCATGGACCCCTTGGGCTGGTCTTGTGTCCTTGTCCTTTCTTGCAGTTTGTCCAAGTGATGATAGCTTAGTACTGTATGTGCCCTCCAAATACAAGTTGTTGGGAAGCAGAAGTGTGAAGAGTGCCGTTGGGACCTGCTTGTGAAGGGCGAGTATAAAATAAAACAACAACAATATTGATGTGAAACTCACTTGTACAATGAGAAAACTGGACCACCAAAAGGAAGATCACAACAGGTTCACAGAAAAACATAGTTTCCTTCCAAAGCAGGATTTGGATCATGCTTGCTTCTCTTATTTCAGGGAATCTGCTTTTAAAAAAAAAAAAAAAAAAAAGCCGTTCGACTGGGTTTCCCCAGACATTTTCAAGCGACCATTTTTTACAGACGAATCCTGGCTGAGTCTGGGAAATTCTGAACGTATGGCAGCCCTAGCTAATCCGAACCTGTGTGGTGTTTTTTGTTATGCAGACATTTGCAACGCATGACATTCATCTGGCTTTACTCTCGACATTTCCCCCTCAGCCCGCCCCCCCATTCCCGTTCTTTGCCCCCAGCCAGTTAAAACGCTACAGACACAAGCAGTCAGCAAATCTAGGCCTTTAAGGACTCCCTCCCCAAATATACTTTCTGAAACAAGTTGTGAATGAGTTGTTAAGACACTGAACAATGGTGATTAAAAATTATGTAAAAAGTAGCATAGAGGGGGGGAGCCTCATGGGGGGGGGAGCAATTAGTTATAGTAAGAATTCTAGGCTTATGGCATGGTCCACAATGACACTCCATTTAGGTCCCAGAGGTGGAACTCCTGTGTGACTGCACCAATGAACACTTAACTAAAGGCAAGCGGCTTGTCTTTTCTCAGATTGTCCCATTTATATGCTTAAACGTTCACTCTCTTGGGTGAGAGGGTGAAGACTAAGCTAGAAGAGTTCGCTAGTGTTCTCTGCATTCTTAACATGCAAATACCTACCTGCAGCCCCGGGTCCTACTCTGCAAACTGACCCTCTGTTCAAGTGTCCTAAGCAAATCTCTCGTACATCCCCGCCTCCTTCCCTCTGACCGCCCCTCCCTCACCTTTTGTATAATAAGGCTTTGACCTTCTCATGAAAATGCATTTAAGTGCTGTTTTCTCCCCCAGGAGTGTTCTTGGTGGCTTACAATGGCCTCCTCTTAAAGTTCAACGTGTGCTTCTCAGGTACCTTGTCCTTTTGCAAAACGCTTGAGCAAACCTGTATCTAAGCACAGTGACCTTTTCGGTTTGAGCCATTCTCCGCTGCCCCCGTTTGCTGCAGAATATTTAATTTTCAAAAGGTTTTCCAGGGCAGTCAGACATATTTCTCTTGTTTCGATTAATCCCCCCCCCCCCCGCCCGGCATGTCTGTGTTCATGCCTTGTCTTTTCTCTCCCCCCCCTCTACTTTTCTCGGCAGTGCCTTAATCTCTGTTTATGTTGGTAACTTGACTCAATTTTTATTTGCTGGCTTGCATTAAAGCGCCGGTGTCTCTTTGTGTATAAATGCAAAAGGCTTTTTAATAAGGCAAGATGAATTGGATTAGGTAGAAAAGAT
Organism: Podarcis bocagei; assembly: GCF_964188305.1. Taxonomy (NCBI): domain Eukaryota; kingdom Metazoa; phylum Chordata; class Lepidosauria; order Squamata; family Lacertidae; genus Podarcis; species Podarcis bocagei. The sequence goes on from NC_138139.1 coordinate 23,283,343, forward strand.
GCCTTCTCCAAAAGCGCACCAGAAAGACGTGCGCCCAGAAAAGGCATTGCGTATTCAGCATGTGGGCAAGGTCTTCGAGGTGGACTTCTCCCCCTCCTCTTTTTCCTTCTATGAATAGAAACTTGCAGTATAGAATGGCAAAGGGGTTGGGGGGGGTGCGTGTATGTTTGGGGTGGGGGGGTTGGCTTGTTCTCTTTAAGTGGGTTTATAATTGGGTAGGAATTTTTGTCAGCTTAGTCATCCTAGTACTGGGTGGATTAAGGTGGGGAGGGGGGGGTTGAAGAAGCCACAAGCCCCAACCGTTAGAGGCCCTTGGATAAGAATGTGTCATCCCTAAGGAATGTGTGTGAACGAAATGCGCTGTTCTCGCGTGAGGCTGCGACTGTTGGTCTGAACAGTGATGCATTCTTCAAGCATGGCTCTGAGTCACATGGAGCAGATAGATTGTTTCGCTAAAATGGAAGTTTCCCCCCTCCCCACCCGTGGGCTCAGCCATCCCTATCAGGGTTTTCAGCGTGGTTTAAACAGACTGGGATTTGGGTGTGGCAAATGGGCTGGAGAGCAAGGCCTCTGTGGGTCAGATCATGGATGTGGAATTCTGAAGACTACAACAACAACAACAGCAAAGTAATCAGTTCCCTATTGAGTCACTTCAGTGGCCTTGTGTATGCTTCCAGGGAGCAAGACAATCCCCTAGCAAGAAAAAGAGCAGGGCAGGATCTGTAGGGGAGAGAAGGGAACTAGGCAGACCGTACAGAACTCCTTCCCCCAAACTTTTGCACTTTTTGTAAACGAACCAGCAAAAAACCCCCACCAAGCATCATCAAAACATTTTAGGTGGCAACACAAAAAATAGTTACAAATGCACATATTTAACAGCCCATGAAGTTGGTCAGCAGATAGTGGATGGCTGAATGTCTAGAGAGATGTTTAAAAGAGGAAAAGTGATGTGATATTCAGTGAAATGAGGAAAAGATGAGAAATATAGACTGCTACATGCTGCACTGTAGCTAGGTGATAGAGCTGCTTCAAGAGTGTGCCTGCCTTAACATGGAATTAGACTATTCGTCCATCTAGCTCAGTATTATTGACATTGATTGGCAGCTGCTGTCCCGGGTTTCAGACAGGGAGTATTTTCCAGATCTACGTGAAGATGCTGGAGACTGAATTTGGGGTCTCCATGCAAATCAGGGGCTCTGCTGATCTATGACCTTCCCTTTTCCTACAGAAGGTTTGAGGTCCAGTCCCTGGCATCTCCAGGTAGGACTGGGAGAGACCTTTGTCTGAAACCCTCAAGAGCTGCTACCAGTCACTGTTGACAGTTCTGAGCTAGAGAGACCAAGGGCCTTGCACCAAGGACCAAGGCAGCTTCGTATATCACAGGGTTCTTAAATCCAGGTGTCAGAACTGGGATCATTGATACACCATAGTGAAGTCAACCGGGGTATCAATTCACTTCCCTTTAGGAATTGGGCTCTGCAAGGACTGGACAGACCTAGGATTTGATTTGTAAGGAAAATATCCTTTCATATGACTAATTTTGTAAGAAAAGAATGTCTAGCCTAGAGGTATGGATTCTTTTAATATTTAAAATTAGATACTTTATTAATAATGTGCCAGAATAATTGAGCCTAGGGAGATGGCAGAGGAAGGGAAAAAATATTAACAGGGGCAGAACAAGGAAAGATTATGGTATGATTTTTATCAAGCTTCATTGGAATGGAATCAAAATGCAGAGGGCAGACTTAGGTCCAAGGAATAGATGGCTGTGTTTTCTATGACTGTGTTGTAGTTTCACATACAAGAAATGTATAAATATAGGTGCAGTTATTTGATACAAAAAAAATGAATATATCAGATGTGTGTGTATGTGTTTTGTGTTAAGAAAAGAATTGGAGGTGCTCTTGGTAGTTCTGTCACCATCAAAAGTGTGGGGAATGGCAGCCCAGCAGAGAGCTATTTCCTGTGGAAGTGTCGTAAGCTCAGTGTTGGAGCCTCTGCCTTCCATGCAAAAGGTTCTTGTTTCAATTAGCATTTGAAATTCGCCATGCACATTTTGCACCCGGCGATCAGCCACTTGCAACCAAGTGGGCACCAGGGTGGCGCATGATGTCTTCACCACCTGGAGGTGCATGCCTAGACCCTTGGTTCTTTGCTTTTACACGCTAGCAACACATCCTGTAGAATTCTATTCATGATATATTATTTGCACAATCAGAACGAATTTCTGGAACCAAAATGTCGTATTGAGAAATACAACTTTAGAGCCGTCTGGCCCCAAAATGGCAACTAGACATTCTGTTTTGGCGACCGTGACCCTGGTTTAAGTAGCCATTTGGTGCCTAGTTTATATACCTGAGTTTCTAACACTGGTTTCAATCCCTAGCACCACCATTTAGGACTGGGACTGTCTCCTGCCTGAAACGCTGGAGAGCCGCTGCCAGTCTTTGCAGACAATACTAAGCTAGATGGGCAATGCTCTAACAGTATGAGGCAGCTTTGACTGTTTCTGTGCCAGCTTTTAAACCGTGGAACTCTCTTCTTACAGAGGTGCCTCTTCATTGTATAGTTCTTTCCATAAGAAGACAAACCTCTTTCCACTGGCCTTTGATAGTTACGGCATTTTGTTCTGTGGGACACACCTCTTTGGTTGAACCTGTACTATTCTGTTTCTGCTGTAATGGTTATGCCTTGCTTGTTTTTATAGTTTGAATTGAAGGCAGCTCTGTTTCGAATCATTTGCAATTGAGGCTGCTTGCTAAGACAACTTCCCCACCCCCTGCAGGGGGGGGGAACCCCTCAAATTTTATGAGTTTCTAGGCAGATTGCTTCATCAAGCCCTGTTAAAGGTGTGTTCCCATTTCCAGTCACTTGATTGGCTCTGGGTGCATGTATTTGAAGGTCTCTGTAACACCCCATCGGCTGATCCCCCTTGAACTTTGACATACATTAAGTAAAGGTAAAGATACCCCTGCCCGTACGGGCCAGTCTTGACAGACTCTAGGGTTGTGCGCCCATCTCACTCAAGAGGCCGGGGGCCAGCGCTGTCCGGAGACACTTCCGGGTCACGTGGCCAGCATGACAAGCTGCATCTGGCGAGCCAGAGCCGCACACGCAAACGCCGTTTACCTTCCCGCTAGTAAGCAGTCCCTATTTATCTACTTGCACCCGGGGGTGCTTTCGAACTGCTAGGTTGGCAGGCGCTGGGACCGAGCAACGGGAGCGCACCCCGCCGCGGGGATTCGAACCGCCGACCTTTCGATTGGCAAGCCCTAGGTGCTGAGGCTTTTACCCACAGCACCACCCGCGTCCCATTGACATACATGACCTGGTAATTGCTAGGTGGGCAGTCCTGCTCTCCTGGCTAAGTTGGCCCATTGGGGAGACTGAGGGCTGCAGCCTGATCCTGTTCTCTGCCCGAGCCATATGTCAAATCCAGTGTCTGATTCTCCTCTGCTTCCTCAAATCCTAAATTTAAAGAGACACATCCCATGTTTTAAGGATTGTTTTTCTAGTCGAGCTTCAAACTCCCAAATCTTCTTCCCGCTTGTTACAGACAAAGAAAAAGAGGAATGCTTTCTTCTGCTGTATATCCAGTTCAGCATCCCATTTGCATTAATGCACATTCTGTTCCTGCATATAAATAATATCACTGCTTGAGAATGACTTTTGAAGTACATGGGCGAAACCAAATATTACCCTTGGCTTTTTTATTATTATCTCACACTGTAGTATGTGCAAGAAATATACGGCGAATCCCGGAGGCTAATGGGGAACCAGTTAGACAGGGACTGAGTGCTCCAGTTAAGCAAGCCAATTTTGAATGCTGCTTATGAAATCTCATAAATCCGCAACATGGATGCAAACTCTAGTAACCCTGGTATACTTAAGCGTGGAGAAGTTGTTTTGCTCTCGGACTTTTGGGATATCTAGTACCATTTGGAGAGGGGGAACAATGTGCTGTAAACAGGCAGGGGTGGGTGCCCACCTTGAGGTTTCTCATAGCGCATCTCTAGGATTACCAGTGGTTTGGCGAGTCTGTTTCCTCACTGCTCTATTTCTTCATAGATTTGTAGAGTTGGAAGGGACCCCGAGGGTCCTCTAGTCCAACCCCCCGCAATGCAGGAATCTCAACTAGAGCATATAACTTGTAGGTTACTTGCCTTGCAGTTGTTTTGTAGCAGTGACATGCAAGAGAACAGTCATCTTATAGAAAAGTGTGTGAGTCATTCAGCCCAGATGGCCCTTGTTCAACACTGTGCATGGAGGAACTTGGATGTATTAAGTCAGTCTGGTTTTTTTTGGGGGGGGGGGTTGTTGCTTACAACTTCGGCCATCCTGAATTGCTTTGTTTATGTCCTGACTGGCTACTCTTGTGTTGTCTTGTGCAGTTATTGTAGATGAAGCTTGCCTATTCTGTACTTCATAGCAGAAACTGGGATTTAGAGAGCTTTGCTTGAGGCCAAACAGGTATCCGATGCTGTTCTTAAGTATTGTATCTGTGTTTCCCAGGGCCCTGTCAAGCTGCTCTGAAAGTCTTCCTTGACTTTGGAAGGGGTCTGCCTTTTTGTCTAGAGCCATCCTCTTAAGGTTTGTGGTCACATTTGTGTATTTGGGTGGGTGTTGAAGACACCACCCACTCTCGTCACTTCTTTCCCCTGGATTAGCAGCTCCCTACCCTGAGTGAGGAATCTGTATTTTGCACCCCATAGGACGCTCTGGCCCATAGGACGCACCTAGTTTTTTTGGGGGGAAATAAAGAAAATTTTTTTTATTTCCCCCCCAGGGGGAAGAACCAGGTCGGGGAACAGCGGGAAGGCGCGCTCTGCCTCCCTGCTGTCCCCCGAGCTTGTGGGGCTGGCTATGGGGAGAAGTGCGCTGATCCTGGGACTGCAGGCAGCTCTGCGCAGCCATCAGGAGCGGGGCGGGACTTTTCGCCCGGCTCCCGGTGGCCGCGCAGAGCTGCGCTGATCCCGGGACTGCAGGCAGCTCTGCGCAGCCATCAGGAGCGGGGCGGGACTTCGCGCCCGGCTCCCGGTGGCCGCGCAGAGCTGCGCTGAGCCGGGGACTGCAGGCATCTCTGCGCGGCCATCCGGAGCTGGGCGGGACTTCGCGCCCCACTCCCGGTGGCCGCGCAGAGTTGCGCTGATCCCGGGACTGCAGGCAGCTCTGCACGGCCATCGGGAGCAGGGCGGGACTTTTCGCCTGGCTCCCGGTGGCCGCGCAGAGCTGCGCTGATCCCGGGACTGCAGGCAGCTCTGCGCAGCCATCAGGAGCGGGGCGGGACTTCGCGCCCGGCTCCCGGTGGCCGCGCAGAGCTGCGCTGAGCCGGGGACTGCAGGCAGCTCTGCGTGGCCATCCGGAGCTGGGCGGGACTTCGTGCCCCGCTCCGGTGGCCGCACAGAGTTGCGCTGATCCCGGGACTGCAGGCAGCTCTGCGCAACCCTCGGAGCCGGTCTCCCAAGGGTTGCACAGAGCTTCCTGAAGCCTGGAGAGCGAGAGGGGTCGGTGCGCACCGACCCCTCTCGCTCTCCAGGCTTCAGCGAAAGCCTGCATTCGCCCCATAGGACGCACACACATTTCCCCTTCATTTTTGGAGGGGAAAAAGTGCGTCCTATAGGGCGAAAAATAGGGTAAATCCAGTACCGTAGAACTAATCTTAATTTAGGGCATCTGGTAGAGCTGAAAGAGGAAGTGGGAAAGTGTTCCTCTTCTAACTTGCTCCTTCAACTCTACATTCTTTTCAAGGGAGAAGAAGGTAACCACCCTCATGACCAAGCAGGCAGTGAGTGGTGGTGAGGCAGGGGTGGTGATCTCAGCAGCTTCGCAGGCATCAGCAGAAGACCTCCAGGGTGCCATTGTTTTCACAGTTGCTATGTTGGTGAGCCCAGGTTTACAGGGTAGATTGCTGTGGAATAAATGGCTTCAAAACTAAACTCATTCCCTGAGCTTGTTGTGCTGTTGCTGTCCTGGATCTGAGAGGTGATTAAAAAAATATGGGGCAGGTTATTGGCTCTACTGAACTTTGGACTGCAGGTGGGAGATTAATTGATTGTGAATGCTGTACCATGTTTTGCAGAATTATTTGTTCCAAATGGAATGTGGATGGGTTCAGACTTGTCCTTTCTACGACGTTCTAGCTTTTCATGGGCAGGGAGTCCATGCAACTCCACACCCTACAGTCTGCTTTGTTTTGCTTTTTCTGCATTCTTTAATTTGACTCCAGAATAGCTATTTATATAGGACAACTCCATACTATTAGATTGAGCCCTGGCTGTGTATTTTTTTTCCTATTTCTTTTCTATTCCATAGTTAGCCTTTTTCTTGAAAGAGGGGCAGTATTCAAAACTAGTCCTACACAGAACAGACCAATTGAAGTTAATGGCCTGACTAACTTAGGGTTTATTAATCTGAATAGCTCTATTCAAATTGAATAGTTGAATACAAAAAACAAATTCTAGAACCTGGGGCCCCAGATGAGACGGGGGATGAAAGGCTGCTCTTTGGGTTATTACCCGACTAGAGCCGCAGTCAGTTCTTTCCTTTGCTCCATTTTAAAAATGAAAAAGTATATTTTGGGAAATGGAAATTGCTACTGTTGGTTTTTAATGTGAAGATTGAGAAATCTAATTGGAAAAAGTCTCGATCTCCATTATTTTACTCATTTATCAGCCCACCTCCACAAAACCGCTCTTGCATTTAGGGTTGCTGAAGTCAAAAACCTCATTTTTTCAAGGTTGCACTTGGACTTTAATGCCCAGATTTCATGAACTAACTACAGTGGTACCTCGGGTTAAGTACTTAATTCATTCCGCAGGTCCGTTCTTAACCTGAAACTGTTCTTAACCTGAAGCACCACTTTAGCTAATGGGGCCTCCTGCTGCCGCCGGAGCCCAATTTCTGTTCTTATCCTGAAACAAAGTTCTTAACCTGAAGCACTATTTCTGGGTTAGTGGAGTGTGTAACCTGAAGCGTATGTAACCTGAAGCGTATGTAACGCGAGGTACCACTGTAATCTGCTTTTGCGGCATTGGAAGTATTACCATGTGGTTTTCATATCATCCAGCAAGTTCAAACGTAAGTACCACGCTCTGGCCATTTCTTTGTAACATCAACAGGAAAACGCTGATTTCTACTTGCCCACTGTTCCTTCATGTAGTGACTTTCTAATTCTGTATTGAGCAAAGCAGAGGAAGACTTTGAATTGCATTACTTGTAATCTTAATGTTATTTGAGGTGGAGAAGCAGCAGCAAAGCCAGGCAGGAGAGAGCATATACAGTGATGGGCATACAGGAGTCTTGCTCCATTTAGATAATATCCTGACTACATTAATCCATATCCTGTTATTTCACATTGCTCAGTCACTACTGCCGGCTCACTAATGTGAACTAATTGCATTTGCTCTAGGAAAGCAGTCACACACACACACACACACACAAATATTTCTGCAGTAGATATTAGCATTATCAGTTTAGTTGCATGAATGGAATTGCAGTGCATGATGTCAAAAGAAAAATATGATAGCACAACCTTCCAGTTTTAAAACAAATAAATAATAATAATTGACATTGTGTATTCTGTGCTTTAGCGGTCCTTGGCACGCACACATTGTAGAATTGTGCTGCTTTAAAATCACAGAACCATAGAAGAGTTGGAAGGAACCATGAGGTTCATCTAGTTTGTTAAGGGTTTTATTAATTCATCCAAAAAAATTGGGAGGGTGAGAAGAGCAAACAACTTACTGAGGCCACTTTTTGGGTCTTTAAATTTACATTTGGTTTTCCCCTTTTGTTGTTTGTTCTAAATGGATGGACTGAAAAAGTAACATCCTTTTGAGAATCTTTCCTTTGGGGAGACTGTATGCTGGCAGTCCTACAATGGGGCAACAAGCCACTGCGGCTGAAAGAAGAAACCTTTTCCCTTGAAAATCAAGTGCCTAGATGCTGTCTGGTCTCTGAACCTGAGAGAAGCAAAGGATAGGTCAAGGTATGGAGCTCATATCCTCCCAGATGATGATGGACCAGAATTCACATCATCCGAGACCATTGGCTGTGCTGCCTGAGTGATGTCTGTCTTAACATCATATCTCCAGCTAAACATCGTGATACACCAATACATCATGATGTCATAAATAAGGATGTTACTATGTCAAGGTGAACTAGGTAATGTCCTGGAAACTGCTGCTACTTAGGTGTCTGAAACTGGTACATTTTTACTTACCTTTAACATATTGTGACTTTTTTATAGTACAGAGCAACAGGGGCAGCCCGCAGGAATCATGAGAGAAGCGATGACCGGCTTCACAGTTTTTCCCATGTTATGATTTTTTCCTCTGTCCAGTTCCTCCATTCCATTCATGTACCATAGACATCGCTGAGCTAGATGGATGAATGTCTGATTCGGTAGAAGGCAGCTTCCTGTCTTCATATAGATGCATTTATTCACGACATTTTTCTCTTGCTACTACAGAGTGTGTCCTATTGATGAGGTCACCCAGTGTTGGTGCCTTGCGGTGCTTCACTGGAATATTTGTCTCTCTTGGTGTCAGCATCTTGCTTACATCAGCTTTGTACATTTGTCAGTTTCTGGATTGATAATAATAATAATAATAATAATAATAATAATAATAATAATAATAATAATAATTATTATTATTATTATTATTATTATTATTATTATTATTATTATTATTATTATTTATTATTTATACCCTGCCCATCTGGTTGGTTTTCCCCAGCCACTCTGGGCGGCTTCCAACAAAAGATTAAAAATACAATAAAATATCAAACAGTGACTAGTGGGGTGCCACAGGGTTCTGTCTTGGGCCCGGTCTTATTCAACATCTTTATCAACGACTTGGATGATGGACTCAAGGGCATCCTGATCAAATTTGCAGATGACACCAAACTGGGAGGGGTGGCTAACACCCCAGAGGACAGGATCACACTTCAAAACGACCTTGACAGATTAGAGAACTGGGCAAAAACAAACAAGATGAATTTTAACAGGGAGAAATGTAAAGTTTTGCATTTGGGCAAAAAAAATGAGAGGCACAAATACAAGATGGGGGACACCTGGCTTGAGAGCAGTACATGTGAAAAGGATCTAGGAGTCTTGGTTGACCACAAACTTGTCATGAGCCAACAGTGTGACGCGGCAGCTAAAAAAGCCAATGCTATTCTGGGCTGCATCAATAGGAGTATAGCATCTAGATCAAGGGAAGTAATAGTGCCACTGTATTCTGCTCTGGTCAGACCTCACCTGGAGTACTGTGTCCAGTTCTGGGCACCACAATTCAAGAAGGACACTGACAAACTGGAACGTGTCCAGAGGAGGGCAACCAAAATGGTCAAAGGCCTGGAAACGATGCCTTATGAGGAACGGCTAAGGGAGCTGGGCATGTTTAGCCTGGAGAAGAGGAGGTTAAGGGGTGATATGATAGCCATGTTCAAATATATAAAAGGATGTCACATAGAGGAGGGAGAAAGGTTGTTTTTTGCTGCTCCAGAGAAGCGGACACGGAGCAATGGATCCAAACTACAAGAAAGAAGATTCCACCTAAACATTAGGAAGAACTTCCTGACAGTAAGAGCTGTTCGACAGTGGAATTTGCTGCCAAGGAGTGTGGTGGAGTCTCCTACTTTGGAGGTCTTTAAGCAGAGGCTTGACAACCATATGTCAGGAGTGCTCTGATGGTGTTTCCTGCTAGGCAGGGGGTTGGACTCGATGGCCCTTGTGGTCTCTTCCAATTCTATGATTCTATGATTAAAAACTTCCCTAAACAGGGCTGCCTTCAGATGCCTTTTAAAAGTCAGATAGTTGTTTGCTGAGCATCTGTTATGAAAGTTCTTTCAACCTGACTGAAAACACATAGCAATTTCTGCAAGAAGACGACTCCATATTTCTGGTGGGGTGTTTTAGAGAAGTCTTAGTGTCCCAGGAATCTTCAATATTGGTTGGCAATCAACGTTTTTTCGTAATTGTTACCTCTTTGTGAACCTTCAGTACAGAAGTGGTAATTTTTGCAGTTTGTGTTATGATACTTTTCACAGTCAAGTCAGTTTATTATGTTTTATTAGCAGACAGCCATTATACACATGAAAGCAATAATAACAACAACAATAAAGATTTACATTTCTACTCCTTAACGTTTAACGGATAGATAATTTCCCATACCCCCTTTAAGTTTTAATAGCACAGATTTGTGGAGCCTTAGCAAGAAATTTAGATATTCTGAAGGATATATACTTCTCTACATTGGACAGCAAAAAACCCCCCAAGTTTTTGCTAGGAATTACTTTCCCTGCTGTAATCTTAACAATGGGTAAATATAGTTATTTCTGTGTTCATTATGAAAAGGGGCATTCAAGGAAAACATGAGTTGCATCTTCTGTTGACACAGCGTTGCAATGACAAATTCTGTCCTCCTTTGTGTTTTGAATTCCTTTGTGCCAGCCCATCCAATCTGTTAGTGGACGGACTTTTTAAAAGTTTAAAAACACATTATTTTGTAGGGCTTTATATAAACAGCATCCTCTCTAAGAATTGAAATGAGTTACTGCATATTGCACTCAGTTTATTTACTGGATTTGAATGTTTTCTGTTTCGTTGAGAGGAAGGGTGGTAAAACACCTGCTTTAGAAAAGGTCACAAGTTCAGTCTTCATCTTTTCCAGGTAGGGCTGGCAGAAACTCCAGATTGCTGCTACCTGTCAGCGTAGAAAATGCTGAGCTAAATGGACTTATGCTGTATCTCAGGATAAAACAACTTAGAGCCATTTCTGCCTATATTACTTAGCTTGATTGCTTTGTCTAAATTACTCACTGAGTGTACATGCATTGTGTGATGGCTGTTCTCTTCCTGGGAGTGGCTGAAGCAAGCTAGACCTCTTAAAGTAGTTTTGCACGGCACATCAAGATCTTTTGAGATTTAAAAACAGTTTTATGAATTCATGATATTATTATTACTGCCCTGACCATATAGCGTGCCTATTAAGTATTTGAGCCTCACTCCTGAGTGCTTGTTAAGAAAGGTATAAATTAGTCTAAGAAATAATGATAGCTTTGCAAGTAGAAAGTATCACCTCCATTGCAGGAAAATCCTTATAATCTAAAAGGACAGGGGACAGATACTGCGTGGGGATCATGTCAAAACTGGGCTCATGCAGAGTGTCGCTTTGAATGTCCCTCTGAGCTAATGTCACTGAAAATTGAAATGCTGAAATTGAAAAGTGGCCTGTGCCTTAAAAAATTACAATATTTTCCATAAAACGCTTTCTGAAACTCGTCTTCCTTGTCTATTCATTTTGAAATATCATTGGCTTAGAATGAAGGAGAACTCCCTGTTTTTCTTCTGCAGTGATGCAACCACTTGTATTGAGTGCTGCCAATTGCCACCTTGCCTCAAGGTATCTGAGCACTCCATGCATAGTATGGATGCAGAACTGTTTTGCTTGTGAAGCTATGTTGTACTCTGGCTTTGCTCAAACATTTTTTCTAGAGAGGGGATTGCAGCTTCTGGACAATCTGCCACTGTGAAGTAAGCCACTCAAAGAAAGCCACTCCTTTCTTTGTCTAGGGGATAGAGAACTGCTGACAAAACTTGAATGCTGGCCAGCCGCCATTTTGAATCAAGATGGCAAACCAAAACATGACTTTGCCCAGTTTGGCCTGACGGTTACAAACAATCTGGGACTTTTTGCGGGCGTCAAGTCATTGTGGGGGCCGTAAGTTCAGCAACGGAGCAAATGTTTTCTCTCAGAAAGTTCTTTCCTTTTGTTGGGCTTCTAGTCCTTTTGTGGAGATTTCCAAACCCCCTTTATCCTTGAGGAATGTGAATGCATCATGTAATCCTTGTGTTGCTTTGGAATCCCAAGTAGGAATTGGAAAAAGCCTTCCAGACCACCAAAAGACTTTTCACCTACATGCCCGCACGTAACTGTGATGAGTCACAGGGCAGCTGAAGAACTCCCTTACTGTGGCTCTGACTCACCTGTGAAAAACTGCAACGCTGTGGGCGAGTAGCTAATTCTCCACCTGCCTGAACTCTAAGTAATGGAGAGTGGCAGTGTGGGCTCTCTTCACCCACCCAGCTTGCCAGATTCCTCCTACCAAAGCTTGGGGCATCGATAGAGCTGGGGGGAAAAATCCCTGAGTCATTATTTAAGCATTGCTCGATCCCTCCATGTGCTGGAGTTGATATAGGCTCCAAATATATAGTTTTATTCTAGAACCCAGGAGATTTTGCCCCACCACAAGATCTGCATATGCAGGTGTGTGGATGGGTGAAATCTTATACACCCTCTCTATCCGGCGATGAAAGTGGCTTACACGTTCCCCCCTGCAGTTCGTAGCATGCCTGTTCTTGTCCACTTCACCAGTGTCTCTTTGCCCCAGCTGCCAGTTTATCCCCAGGGGAACTCTTGTTGAGGATATGGCTAGTGGAATGTTTTGTGTGCAGAAGTTTCCAGGTTCAATCCCTAGCATTTCCAGGTAAGTTAGGAAAGACTTTTGTCTGATACCCAGTCAGTTAGTTTATACCTGGGTGGAATCTACACACAAATAAAAGACGCTCTGAAAATGCTCCCCCCTTTAAATAAAAGCTTTTTTAAAAATACATTGAATTTTCCATAAGGCTTGCCATCGCCATCTAGTGTCACATTTTATATTGCATTTAAAACATGCTTAAAACGTTTTATTTGCAGCTGTATAGCTGAGTCCCTGGTATATCCAGTTACTTGGCCAAAAGCACCCAACACCCAACCATTGAATACCATTTTAGCTCCAGCTAAAGCCCTCTGCTTCTCCAGTTGTTTAAATTTTTGCAGAGGGTCATCTGATTCGGGGGCAGAGATGGTGGAATCTGTGACCCTACAGAGGTTTACAGCTCCCATCAGCCACAGCCAGGATGACCAAAGGCAGTGTAAAAAATTCAGATATATAAGCTAGGCACCAAATAGCTCCTTAAACCAAGGTTGCAGTCGCCAAAATGGAATGCCTTGTTGTCATTTTTTGGTAAGACGGCGCTAAAGTCATATTTTTCAGTTGATGGAGTGGCTGATTCTCAGTTAAAACATCTAGCTAGTTCAGATGACATCCTTGAACTAGGTTAAGAACTTTGAGAACTTAAAGAAGGAAAGTTTCTTGTTCCAGGGGCAGCCCACATATATATTGGCCGATTCTGACCTCTTTTTCTTAGTGGTGACTGCTCCTGCTCAGGCTGCACTGAAAAAGCAATCTGGTTCCTGAAATTCATTCCGATTATGCAGACAAAATATAACTGATAGACGTCTACAGGATGTGGTATTAGTGTGTGAAAACAGTCCAGATCCGATGATCCTCAGATGGTGGAGATGTCTGGCACCATCCTGGTGCCCAGGCATCTTTGCTTGGTCAGAAGTGTTCGATATACTGCATCTAGGTTGGAGGCTATCACAGTTTGTTGGGGGACCAGGTTCCATAGTTTAACTGTGTGCTGCACGAAAAAGCAATCTCTTTTATCTTTCCTGAACTTTCCATCATTCAGCTTCCTTGGATATCCACAGATTCTTGTATTAAGAAGGAGGGAGAAAAGCTTTTCTCTGGCCACTTTCTCCAAGAATATTGAGCCTTCTATTCTACAAAAGTGAACAGAGATTGCAGCAGTGCAGGAGGGAGGGGGACTCTACTTGCAAGTCAGATTTGGCCCCCCAGGCTTCCCTGTTTGGCCACGAGGCTTTTTGGGCTGATGGGCACGGCCAAATGTCATAAAGACATTGCTGGGCTGAAAGGGGCTTTGCAGGCACAGCCTGATTGATACTTTCAGAGCTCCATGTACGGCATTTTGCAAACCCCACCGAGCAGTTTGCAAAGCGACTTGCACTAAACTTTGTACGCACCTGTGGTCCAGTTTCCCAACTTTGTTGTTGTTGTTTAGTCGTTTAGTCGTGTCCGACTCTTCGTGACCCCAGGGACCAGAGCACGCCAGGCACTTTTGCCTTCCACTGCCTCCCGCAGTTTGGTCACACTCATGCTGGTAGCTTCGAGAACACTGTCCAACCATTTCGTCCTCTGTTGTCCCCTTCTCCTTGTGCCCTCCATCTTTCCCAACATCAGGGTCTTTTCCAGGGAGTCTTCTCTTCTCATGAGGTGGCCAAAGTATTGGAGCCGCAGCTTCAGGATCTGTCCTTCCAGTGAGCACTCAGGGCTGATTTCCTTAAGAATGGAGAGGTTTGATCTTCTTGCAGTCCATGGGACTCCCACCCTTAAGGCTGTCAAATATGAAATGGATCTTCTTCCTTGAACCATCAAAGCAAGTTATAGCATTAAGTCATTTTTTAGGGGGCGCAGAAAGGAAATAACCAGTGTAGTCCCATGGATTATGGGACAGGATGCTTCTGATGGGGGCTCGGCTGACTTGAGTACCTGAAATAAAATTGTTTTGGTTATACATGATTCACATCCCCTCTCTTCCAGGATCTAAGCTGTGTGAACTGTGGGTTAATAAGCCAGTGTTCTAGGAAGTTTGGCAGACGGCTATGAAAATACTTCAGAGCACTCTGTTTCCTGATGTGGTGTAGGATGACAGATTTAGAAACCGCTTTTCATTTTTCTCTCTTCCCTTAAAACTAGGAGGGGGGGGGAGTGTGCAGTTTTATAGAGCTGGATCCTCCTAAATACCTTTTATTTCTAAGCCAGAAAACTTCTCTCTTCCTACTCTAGAGGGTTTTTTTATATTAAGAATAATTATAATCTTGAAAAGGCTCTTTACAGGAGACTGTTCTCAGTCCAAGAAATGTTCTAAAGGCTAAGAGCTCAAAGGAGCAATGTTTAATAATGTTTTGAAATATCTGCCCTTGGTTATGTCACTTTTTTGTAAACGGCCTGTGTTTTAAACATTTTTTTAAAAAGAAAAGCCTCTCTTCATGAGAAGCTTTAGCAAGAGCCAACAGTCTAATACAGGCTCAGATCACATCTTAATTCAGAAGTCTTTAATTTGATTGTGTCTTGTGTGCTTTTTTTAACAACATTTTTTTTAAAGAGCCACCATCAACAATTTTGCTTGAGTATCTGCGGCTGGGCTTAGGTACAGGAAATTTAGAAAATTAATATAATGAAGTGTGCGCGCGCATTTTTTAAAGAAGCAAACTTTCTGATAACTCTTGTGTAGCTCCGTGGCAGAACATCTGCTTTCTATGCAGAAGGCCACTTTTTCAATCGCAGACATATCCAGGTGGGGCTGGGAATATTCTCTGTCTGAAATCCTGGAGCGCCAGTCAGCTTAGGGAATTCTACTGGCTCGATGGACCAATGGCCACTTCCTATCATGAGAAGAGCCTACTGGATCAGGCCAGTGGCCCATCCAGTCCAGCATTCTGTTCTTACAGCATCCAACCAGATGTCTCTATGCAAAGCCATCAAGCAGGACCAAAACACTAGAGCCCTCTCCCCTCCTGTGGTTTCCAGCAGCTGGCATTCAGAAGCATTATTGCCTCTGACTATGGAGGGCAGAGCATAGCCATTGTGGCTAGTGGCCATTGAAAGCCTTCCCTGCAAATTTGTCCAATCTTTTAAAGCAATCAAGGTTGGTGGCCATCAATTATTCCTGTGGGAGCGAGTTCCATAGTTCAACTGTGCATCGTGTGAAGAAGTATTTTATTTTGTCTGGGCTGAATATTCCAGCATTCAGCTTCATTGGATGTCCACGAGTTCTAGTATTGTGAAGGCGGTTGCAAAACCTCTCTGTCCACCTTCTTCTCCATTCCATGCACAATTTTACAAATTTCTACCATGTAATCTCTTTGCTCGACTTTTCTCTAGACCAAAAGTTCCCAAGTACTGCAGCCTTTCCTCATAGGGGAAATGCTATAGCATACCCTTCCTTGATCATTTTGCTTGCTCTTTTCTGAACATTTTCAGACTTTTGCAACTTTCAATTTTTTTGAGGTAAAGGGACCAGAACTATATACAATACAGCTTTGGTAAGTTTCAGCTGTTCTTCGCCACTCTCTTCCTCTGCACTCCCCCCCCCAAAAAAAAAAGAATAGAGAAGACTTGTTTGGGGGGCAGAAGATGAGTTGACCAAGTCATAAAAATCCGCAAGTTGAAGGTCTGGAGGGAGAAGCAAGAGGTAGGCCATTTGTGTGAATATAGCTGAGGGGATAGCTCAGTTGGTAGAACATGAGTTTCTTAATCTCAAGGCCATGGGTGAAAGATTCCTGCATTGCCTCATGGTCCCTTCCAACTTGATGAGTCTTATCATTCTAACCAGAGACACCATTTAAATGGCTGCCTGAGTGGCCTCTGCAGGTAGCTTTGTTGCCCCTGAGGCTTCCCCTGGCATTCTGTCTCCTTGGTCATAAGGTAATGAGGACTTTTCTCTGCCTTGAAAAATATATAGAGCAGCTAAAGGAAGTTGGGAGAGTGACTCTTCTTTCCCACTTCCCCTTTCAGCATGCGGACTTTCAAGACACAGATTAGTTCTACAAGCTCTGACATCTACCCAGATCTGTAGAAAAAGCCAAGTGTGGGTGCCTGGTCTCCATGTGGGGGTGTAGGGTGGTCCATCACAGGTTCAAACCAGGCCTCAGTCTCCCCTCTTTAACTTAGAAGAGGAGCATAGGAGGCTATCCTCTGTACATGTGAGAGAACCTGGATCCCTTTCCCCTTAACTGTTTCCTCTGTGAGATCAGGAGAAGGGGATGCTTCCCTGTTACCTGGGCAACAAAAGGGCTCGATAAATATTTTTGCACAGTCCGGTCTCGTGCGACGACATTCTTAAGATAGGGAGTTTCTTTTGGCTCCTCTGTTTTTTCCTGGTTTGAAGTCTTGCCCTCGGTTTACTGGGAGGCTGTTTCATCAACACACAGTGTAATCTCAGAATCGAAAGTTGTCAGCACCTAAAGTCACAGGGCCCTCCGTGCTGCGCATTCCTTTCTGGTACACAGTGGATCTGTGCTGGGGGGTGGGAAAAGGGCACAGGACCTATACAGAGGGGTCTGTTAGCTCAGGATGGAATGTTGGGCTATTTAGAGTTGTTGAAAGACTGGGGATCTTAATAGGTTGGAGAGCACCTGCTAGTCACTTGATAGGGGATCATTACTTGGTCACTTACCTGTCTGATCTTCCCCCTTTTCCTTTTTGGGGGGCTGCCTGCCTCTGGATATCTCTCTCCCTGCCCCATCTCCTTTCTTGCAATGCATTGCTCACTGTTGGGCAGATGGGCAAAATTACAGAAAGCAATATGGTGCTGTTTGTTTTTCATTCATTAGATTTATACCCTATATTTTCTCTGAGGGGAGTGCAACGTGGTCCTCATTTTTATCTTCACAACAACCTTGTGAGGGAGGGTTCGGTTGAGAGGCTGTGATTGGCTGAAGGTCACCCAGTGAGCTTCGTGGCTGAATTGGGGATTTGTACCATTGGCATCCAAAGTCCATCACTTGTAACTGCTACTCTGCAGAGGCTATTAAGACTATTAAGACTCTTAATATGCTTGCTAAATTTGACAGTGATGCCCACCTCCAATGCAGTGGTGCAGAATTCCACCTAACTGGTTGTTTTAACCTCATGCTTTTCTTCTACTTGTAACGTAACTTATTTCTCTCCCCTTCCCCCTCACCCCATTTATGTACAGTCATACCTCGGGGTGAATACGCTTTGGGTTGCGCTCCGCGGCGACCCGGAAGTAACAGTGTTACTTCCGGGTTTCGCCGTGTGCGCATGTGCAGACCGTCAAAATGAAGTCATGCGCAGAAGCGCCGAAACGTGGCATGCGCGGACACGGGTTATGTTTGCTTCGGGATGCGAATGGGGCTCCGGAACGGATCCCGTTCGCATCCTGAGGTACCTCTGTATTTGGGTGGCTGAGTATTATAGTGAAATGATGCTCTTTGTGAGATGATTTTTTTTTTAATGGAGAGGTGTAGGATATCAACCTGCCCACCCCATTTCACTGTGTGTCATTGTTCTGAGTCAGATTTAGGATTTATAGGAGCAGAGCAACAACAGCAACCACTCCCTTCAACAGCAAACATTCCTCTGCATCCACAGTGATTGAAAGCTTAAATTAAGAGGTAGATTCATATAGTAGACCCATGATCTTTGGGTAGGCCTCTGCATTATTTGAAGTAGATCGGCAAGGATTTCCAACTTGGTAGTTGCCCCCACACCGCAGCCTCCAAGATACACTGCTGAAATGAATATTCCTTAGCGAAGCAATAACCAGAAGTTAATTTTTGTGTGAAAAGACTATGCATTCCCTTCAGTTCTGGCACTCAAATTCCTGGTCTCAGAATTATAGCATTTAAATGTATGTCTTTGGTACTTACATCCCAGTTAATGGATCGTTGAGTTCTAGTAAAAAAACACAAAAGTAGATTCAACAAGTCTGAACTCCACCCTCCCCTAATCTAGTCAACCTAATGCAGAGACATGCCAAAATCACCTTCTTGCCAGGCCGATTGGAAAGAGGTCAGGTCAGTGCAGTGAATCGTGCAGAAAGGCGGCAGGCAGCCCTTTCTGTGGGTGGGGACGTTTGGCTCTTGGGAGCTTCTGCTTATTTAATTCTCTTGCTAGAAATAACATCCATCTCGTGGCATTTTTGTGTGATCTTTGGGGCTAAAATGCCATCCCTGTGCTTGTTGATGGTGGAGCGATTATTGGGATCCTTAATTGTCTTGTGCAAGGCTTTTTGCTTGGAGACCATTTTTATTTTAATTTTTTTTAAATACCCTTTTAGTTGAAGAATTCATGTCTGTCCCCCCCCCCAATTTTTTTTTGCAGCCTTTGTTCAAAAGCATGCTCAGAGAGGCGGCTGCGCCTATGCAGTGTTTTGTGTGTGTGCAGACATGTGCTCTGTGTGTGTGCATCCATACACTCTGTGGCACAGCTGCAGCACTGCCGGCAGCCAGACACCCAAACAAAAGAGGCAGCGGTAGCCTGGCTGATAGCAGTAAACAGAAAGGTGATGTGCTCATGGCTTCTGAGCCAAGCTTACTGTAATTTCAGGTCACCCTGCCATTTATCTTAAGTAAACAGGAGCTGCTCTGCAGCAGCATCACATACCTGGGAGGGGTTTAAACTAGCTGCTTTCCCTATAAAGTGTGCAATGATGGCAAGTGGGAGGGGAACCCTCTGGGTCACCTGTTTTGTGTTGTAGGTTAGCTGGGCAACTGTATTCTATCAAGTTAGGTTTTAATTTTAAAGTGAGGGAGGGAGAGAAGGCGTGTTTTCAAGCTTTTGCCTTTTCATGGATCTCTCATGTTTTGGTACCTGCTGGTGTATCTCCTTGTGTGAAGAATCGTAGAATTATAGAATTGGAAGGGACCCTGAGGATCATCTAGTCCAACCCCCTTCAGTGCAGGAATATGCAGCTGTCCCATACGGGGATCGAACCTGCAACCTTGGCATTATCAGCACCATGGTCTAAAGAAAGCAGTGGGCACATTGGAATAGATAGCTTTGGTTGAATAACCTCATTCACAAAAGATCTCCCCCCCCCCCAACAACCCCAGACTCTTGCATGGAAAACCACAGGGGCTTAAAACCTGTGCTCAAATTTTGTGATAAACAAATTGGGACAGGGTGTGGTCGGGTGCTAGGTGTTGAAGGCTGCACTTAAGATTTCCTTCATTAATAATTGGGAGGGGGCAGTTCCTTCCTGTGAAGCGGTGACCTCTTCCCTCTCTCCTTTCCCTGAAACCTTTTCTGAATTCCCACTTGCAGATAACACATTCTTGCCTTCTGTTAATGTGTAACTTCAACTCTTTCTCACCCTGTCCAGGCCTTACTCCCCTTTGCAGCCCCCTCCCCTCATATGCCTTTCCATATAACAAGGCCTCTGCCTCCCACTTGTTGGCTTGTGTTTACTGTCTCATGGAGGCCAAAGGATCCTAGCATTTCAGATACTGAGCAACCTGTTCCCTCTGGCACACGAAGCTGTCGTTTCCCCTCCTCCCCAACCTGAACAGGTAAAGGTAAAGGGACCCCTGACCATTAGGTCCAGTCGTGACCGACTCTGGGGTTGCGGCGCTCATCTCACTTTATTGGCCAAGGGAGCTGGCATACAGCTTCCAGGTCCTTTGGCCAGCATGACGAAGCTGCTTCTGACGAACCAGAGCAGCACATGGAAAAGCCTTCCTGCCGGAGCGGTACCTATTTATCTACTTGCACATTGACGTGCTTTCGAACTGCTAGGTTGGCAGGAGCTGGGACCGAACAACGGGAGCTCACCCCATCGCGGGGATTCGAACCGCCGACCTTCTGATCGGCAAGTCCTAGGCTCTGTGGTTTAACCCACATCGCCACCCGTGTCCCCAACCTGGACAGGTACAGAAGGTCTAAATTGATCTAGGGCAGGGGTTTCGCAAACTTGGGTCTCCAGCTGGTTTGGGGACTACAATTCCCATCATCCCTGACCACTGGTCCTGCTAGCTAGGGATGGTGGGAGTTGTAGTCCAAAAACAGCTGGAGTCCCAAGTTCGGGATACTCAGATTTAGGGTAAGGCATAAAGGAAGTTGCCTTTCACTGAGTTGGACCATTGGTCTTTCTAGCTCAGCATTGCCAACACTGATTGGCAGCTCCTCAAGGTTTTAGGCCAGAGTCTTTTCCCAGCTGTGTGCAGGACAGGAGCTTGCTTTTGCGCTCAGGTCCTGCTTGTGGGTTTCCCGTATGCATCTGTGAACGGGATGCTAGATTAGGTGGCCCATTGGCTTGATCCAGAAAGCTGTTCTTGTGTTTTTCAGCTGAGAGTGGCTTGAGGTCACCCAGGGAGCTTTATGGAACAATGTGGGCTCTGCACCATCACTAATAATACATTCGGCGTAAAGAATCCAGCCTGCACTTTGGTTAGTTTCCAGAGCTCTCGGACTGAGACCCCTGTTGCTGGCTGGGAAACAAAGAGTAGCAAAAGGTCCTCCCTTTTTTGGCACTTTAATTTTTCTCTATCTTAATGAGGTGTTAAGGTTAGTTTACATTTTGATAAATATAATTACTGCTTGCTGTGGCTCTATGCCCAAGTGGGGCTGAAAAACAGACCACATTCAGTGAATATGACATTTATCTAATGGCATGATAATGGCCTTTTATAAGCTTTAACAGGTTTTTCTCTCCCCTCCCCACTGCCCCCCCCCAGTTGTAATAAGTAGTGCTCTTCATTTACTAAGGAAGGCGCTTGCTTTGCGGTTTGTGTACATAACAACAAAACAATTGGAAAGTTCTTCTTCTCTTTCACCATGGAATTCAGTGGGACTTTCCTCCCTGGCAACTGGAGATAGCACTTTGTTTTTAACTCCTTAGAAACTTCTTCAGTGCTGTGCTAAGTTTGGCAGAGTGAGAAAAGAGGGAAACCACCTTCACTCTTGTCAATTCACTGCAAAGGGTTCACTGGTTTGTTTGCATGAAGCTCTCACATGTGAATTTAGAGGTGCACCGAGCCCTATAGCTAGTGTGAGGGGGCGGCCAGCTTGCATTTCCGGCCCTGGAATGTTTTGCACCATGCCTTGGCGGCACATTGATTTTTATGATTTGCATCAAATCTCTAGATTGGGCAGGAGCGGTGGAGTTACAGGATATGGGGGTCTAGTAATGTTTTCTTCAATTTGGACACATGGTGAAAATTTCCATTCTCGTTAAAGAAGATAATCTTTAACGTTCCCATTCCTCTCCTCGCTTGATAGAGGCATGCTTGAAACTGCTTAAGTTCAATACTTGTTAATTTTTCTTCCCTTTGTTTGTACCGAGCTGGGAAATTCCCAAGTGCCTGGCTTGCCAGAATTGGACTCCAGAGTTTTAATTGCTGAATTGGTTGAATTGATTATTTAAAGGACATTTAAATAATGATAATTACAAAATCCCACCTCTTTACAAAATTGCAGATAGCAGATTTGCAAGATAGCAAAAAGAAGCAAAAGTTGGACTTCAATAAAAATGTTTTGCTATTGTCCCATTGTGTGCCTGGCCCCCATCATTTGCTGTGCACACCCCCTCTTCCTACACCTTCATCCTCTCCGCTATCCTGGGCTTCCCTGAGGATGTTGAAGGCTCTCTCCTTCTCCCAAGATCCACAAGGCGACAACAAAGAGGGAGAGGACTGTGGAATGAGGCGGGGGAGGCAAAGTCAGCAGAAATCTGCTTGCATGTTTATTTGTGCCTATTACATATTATGGTTATTGTTTATCTTTATATTTAAATTGTTTTATTTCTTTTCAACCACTCTTAACATGAAGGTATATTTGACGAAAACATGGTTTCGGGGATCAGCAACTGGGCTGCCTGCAGGTCCACGTGTTGCTGCAGGGTCCCCTCCAACTTCTCCGCTGCCTTGCTGACTTTAAGCCTATTCTGTTCTAGCCACTGCAGTGTGGGGTTGATTGTGAGGGGTGTTTTTGGTGCCCACGACAGTTTCCTCCCATTGACCCCAGAAAAGCTGGCATCACCTGCTAGGACTATGAAAGCTGGGCAGTGATCTTGATAAATTTTGCAATCTGAATACAGTCATACCTCGGGTTAAAGTAGCTTCAGGTTGAGCGTTTTCAGGTTGCGTTCCGGGGCAACCCAGAAGTAACGGAAATGGTTACTTCCGGGTTTCGATGCTCACACATGTGCAGATGCTCAAAATGACGTCATGCGCAGAAGCAGCGACACACGCAGACGCGGGTTGCGTTCTGCTCAGGATGTGAACGGGGCTCCGGAACGGATCCCCGAGGTACCACTGTATGCATGGTGCCACTGAACATCCCTCTTCCTCCTTGCAAAAGGGGTACTGCCTTTGTTCATCCCTCTGCTTGCATGAAAATGGTGTTTTGTGTGTGCGTTGGGTGGTCCTTTATTGTCAAGGGGCTATGCTCAAATTTCATGATTGGTTAGGGATCTGGGTAGTGCTCCTTGAGCCAGGAACTTCAATGGCAGCCTTTGACATAGTGACATAGCATTTGCTCTCCTCTTAGCATTTGCTCCTCTGAAGAAGTGAGATGGAAACATCTCCCCTCCCCTGCTATGCGCCCAAGCAATTAACAATCCCTGAACTGTTCCCACATGACACATTACCCCTGTGGAGTTAGAAATGACTAGATGCTTAATTTGCATGTGTAAAACCCACCCTCCTGCCCTTCTGCCTACACCTTTTTCTGTGCATGATGATCAGCTTCTTTTAATTAACTTAAGAAGCTTCTAATTAAATATGGCTTTTATTATAGGGATGCTAATTCTTCTTCTTCTACCCCCCCAACATCCTCTTGCATATGAACAGGGGGGAAGATGTCTCTGCCCAAGTAAGAGATGTATCATAGGAAAATTATTATTTTCAATAATTTTAGAGTAAAAGAATTACAGTTTTAATACATGACTTGGGCTGTCCTGTTGAAATAAACACATCAGTCAGTATATTTGGATATTTTGGTGCCTGTGGTAGGAAGTCCATAACACACACACACACATACACATACAGTGGTGCCTTGCAAGACGAAATTAATTCGTTCCGCAATTCTCTTCGTCTTGCGGTTTTTTCGTCTTGCGATGCACGGTTTCCCATAGGAATGCATTGAAAATCAATTAATGCGTTCCTAGGGAAACCGACTTCAGACCAGGTCCGGGGACAGTCTGTCCCCGGACCTCTTCTGAAGGCTGGGGGGGGGGACGACAAGGGTTTTTCTTCCCACCCCCAGCATTTTAAAAAACCCTGGGACAGCGGAGGACTTCTCCGCTGTGCGGGGCTATCTTAAAATGCTGGCGGGCGGCATTTTAAAATCGCTCCGGACAGCGGAGGACTTCTCCGCTGTCCGGGGCGATTTAAAAGCCCCTGGGAAGGCAGGCAGGGGGGACAAAGACTTTCGCCCAGGTGTCCCCGCCCCCCCTCCCCACTTCGGAAGAGCTTTCCGAAGTGGGGCGGCGGGGCCAGGTGTCCCCGCCCCCCCGCCCCACTTCGGAACAGCTTTCCGAAGTGGGGCGGCGGGGCCAGGTGTTCCCGCCCCCCCCACTTCGGAAGAGCTTTCCGAAGTGGGGCGGCGGGGCCAGGTGTCCCCGCCCCCCCGCCCCACTTCGGAACAGCTTTCCGAAGTGGGGCGGCGGGGCCAGGTGTTCCCGCCCCCCCTCCCCACTTCGGAAGAGCTTTCCGAAGTGGGGCGGCGGGGCCAGGTGTCCCCGCCCCCACTCCCCACTTCGGAACAGCGTTTTAAAATGCTGGGGGTCGGGAGCGAAGCGCTGCCGACCCCCAGCATTTTAAAATCTCCCCGTGTCCCGGGGAGGTTTTAAAATGCTGGGGGTCGGCAGCGCTTCGCTCCCGACCCCCAGCATTTTAAAATCTTCCCAGGACACGGGGAGATTTTAAAATGCTGGGGGTCTGCAGCGCTTCGCTCCCGACCCCCAGCATTTTAAAATCTTCCCAGGACACGGGGAGATTTTAAAATGCTGGGGGTCTGCAGCGCTTCACTCCCGACCCCCAGCATTTTAAATTCTTCCCAATACACGGGGAGATTTTAAAATGCTGGGGGTCGGCAGCGAACGCTTCGCTCCCGCCCGCCAGCATTTTAAGATCGCCCGGGGCAGGCGGGGGGGGGAGCAAAGACTTTTGCCCCCCGCCGGCCTTCAGAAGAGGTCCTCTTCTGAAGGCCGGCTGTGGGCGAAAGTCTTTGCTCCTGACCGCCAGCATTTCCCTATGGGCTTTCGTCTTGCGATGCAAGCCCATAGGGAAATTCGTCTTGCGAAGCGCCTCCAAAACAGAAAACCCTTTCGTCTTGCGGGTTTTCCGTCTTGCGAGGCATTCGTCTTGCGGGGTACCACTGTACTGCTAACTCCACTTGCCAACTCCCCTGCCATTCTCCCCGCCCCCCACATTAACACCCTAGAGTTTATCCTCCCACCCCATGCAACTGCTGAGCTCGCTTTTCTTGGCCAGGCATGCAGAAGGTTCGCAGTTCAGTTGCCAGCATCTCTGGGTAGGGCCAGGAGAGATTGCTGTCTGAAATCAAGGAGAACTGCTGCCAGTCAGTGCTGAGCAAGATGGGGGTCTTACTCAGTATAAGGCATCTTCCTGTGTCCCTATGTCTTCTTCCCAACAATGTCACAGCCAAAGCTCAAGTGTATCATCAGGGGAAGGGACCAATCTCCCTTCTCCAATGGGTGGACAAACACCTTTTTTCCACCTTGACTGTCCGTGTGAAAGGGACCCTGAACACTGAACATCCAAGCTGACTGGCTGAGCAGGGAAGCCATCAACCAAGAGGAGTGGGCTCAAAAGGAACAGATCTCCCAGAGATTGAATCCCCCTTGCATCGTCCTCTTTGCCTCCTCCTCGTAACTTGGGCAAAGTTGAGGCCTTCTGTGCGGCTTCTCTGAACGCAGATACCTTGCTGGCATTTTGAGATGTCACAAAGTAGATTACAATCCCAGGATGTAGTGTGGGAGGACGGCACAGCAGCTAGATTTATTACTGGCCCCAACTGCTTCAGTTTGCCACTATCTGCCAAAAAGCTAGACAATGCTCCCCTTTGAAGAGTTAGTTCATAGGAGTTAGTTTTGCATACTTTTTTCAAAGGGTTGAATTTCCTAACCATAGTGTCTGTTGCTGCAACTAGCAAATGTGTACCACTTGAATTTGTGATGATAATCTGAATGTATTACTTGAGTTTTCTCGAAAATCTTGTTATGCGTGGGCCTAAAAATCACGAGCCACTTGCAGTGTGTCAACGCGCCACCAAAGTCATGAGTATCAGCTGCTTCAAAACTTGAAAGAAGTTGCACCCCTTTCTAAGAAAAATCACCTTCTTCCTTTTCTCCTATACAAGTGCCGTGTTCTACATTGTGAAATAGGGAAATAGCTGAGTGAACGCTTTTGCTGTCAAGGTATGTGGTCATCACTATTTCCTTATTTTACCTAGCTTTATTAGCTTCTGGTCATAGAATCGTAGAGTTGGCAGGGACCATGAGGGCCATCTAGTCCGACCCCCTGCAATGCAGGAATCATTTTGCCTATCACTTGAATCCATGACCCTAAGCAAAGAATGCAACTCCCCCCCCCCCTGCAGCCCGGGGTCAGTAACAGCAACAGCCAAAGGACTGCATTAAACTTCTGCCTTTTCACTTTCTTTATCCTTCTCCCAACCCAGTAAATGTATACCTTACTTTCTTTCCCAGCAGAAAGCTTCCAACCTGGAACTCCACCTTTCTCTTCAGTAGGTTTATTTCAATCCTTACTTAGCCTGTTCCAGACACTGTGACCAGAACAAGTTGTCACTCCTGTTCTATGAACTGCCTGCCATTTCCATAGTAACTGCAAATTGGTTTTAGATGACTTTTCAGGTTGCCAAGAATGCTACCCTTTCTGCCCCCCCCCCAGTTCCCCCTTAATTTGGGGTGGTCTTTGAAACGGGTGGCCTTTTAAGCTGCTGGCAGTTTAGTGACTTTGAGAGAGGGCCGGCCTCTTAAATGGTTTGCCACCTCTTGTGCCTACGTGTGGGGGCTTTAGGAAGGATTAAGGAATGTTGTCAGGAACAGAGATTCCAGAAATTCCTCAACCTTGGCTCCTCTTAATCTCCCAAATTACCTTGCCTTCTGGCTAGCTGGCGAGGAACTGGGAGAGCAATCTGCTAGGGAGGTTGAAAATTAGCAAAGAAGAAGAGGAAGATAGAATTGGGCAGGAGCTAAATTTTCAGAGCCATTGAGCCTGGGAAAAGTAGGAGAATTACCTTCCACTGGGCAGATTAAAAATGAAGTTGTGAGTCAGAAGGTGAATTGAAGTGAATGTACTTGTCTTGGCATACACTGTTGCATTGCTACCATTTAGGCCACGTTCACACCCTATATTTAAAGCGCTATGATACCACTTCAAACAGTCACAGCTTCCACAAAAGGAATTCTTGGAGCTGTAATTGTTTGAGGGGCGCTGAAAGTTGTTATGAGACACCCTGATATAGCTACCATTCCTAGAGTTCCCTGTTAAGAGGGATTGATTGGTAAACCACTGTGGGAACGTTGGCACTGTAAGGGGAACAGGGGTCCCGTAGCAACTCTCAGCACCCATAACAATCTGCAGTTCCCAGAAAACTTTGGGGGAAGGCTTGGCTGTTTAAAGTGGCTTTTTAGTGCTTTCATTGTATGATGTGAATCTGGCCTTAGGCAACGTGGAGTCTGCGCCCATATAGTCACTAGAATCCTACAGGAGTATAGGAAATGTGAAATGCAGCATTGAGTGCAAGGTTTTTAAGTGTTTTAAGTTCTTCTTTTTATATATAAAATGTAATAAAATAAAACTTCTAGCTCTTACGGTTTCGGATGTGGAAAGAGTCAGATCAGTGTCTGGACTGTATAGGAAGACCAACAAAATTGCTGGATTTTCAAATTTTCCTGTGGTCTGGCGTGTACATTTTCAGCCTTCAATATTGGCCCTAATTCGACTTTGTACAAAGTTTTCCAGGTTTCTTTGGGGTGTATCTGCATTCTCTAACCAGCTCTCCTCACAAGACTATTGTTGTTGTTTTGGAGATAATGAAAAGGGAAGAGGATTTAGGATTTAAATTAATTGTGCAGCTTGGTATGTGCTATAGATAGTCATGAAATAGCTCAGTTTGTTCAGGGACAGATTTGCTGTCTGAAAATAGAAAATAATCCGGGAGAGAAGGTGGCCAGCCATGCAAATTTTGTAAATAAGGCAGCCTTGTCTAGGGATTGCAGGTGATCCTGTCATGTAATTAGAAAATTTCTCTCTCCCCCCCCCCCAACAAAACAGAAAACCCAACTTCTTCCTTGATGAGATCAAAGTTAGGTGTTGGAATATGGGACCTGTAGGTAGTTTGTTAACGTGTGTGTGAGTATGATTCAAAGAATTATTTTGGTGTGCTGATTTCAGATGAAGCAAAAGTTTCCTGGCATTTTTCAGTTTTGGCAGCTAGAGGTGAAACAAACAAAAAAAGCAGAATTATGTTGGCATTGAAATCAGTTACTTTTGATTAATTTGCTGCTTGCATAGGCTGGTGTGTGTTCTGAAATTATGAATAGTTTTTGTTTCACTGCCTGTGAGACTCCCACTGCCCATGTCAAAAGGATGGATGGCAGGTGGGAAGGTTGTGTGAGCAGTCTCCAGCCGCTTCTTACTCCAGCAGAACGGCCTTGGGACAGGCTTTGCTTCTCATGGTGTACTTTTGTTCCACTACCACTCCTCTGGCCAAACAGGTTGGCAGGATCATTTAAACGTCATAGAAACCTGCCAAACCTCTACACTAAAAGGGAAAAGTGAAGCGAGTATACGCACCGCAAAAAGAAGTTGCTATGATTTCAAAGCACCTTCAGCTCTTTGAAAGCCCTTCTCTCTTACCATAGTTGGTTTTTTAAACATCTTAAGCAGAGGAAGGGAGAAAAGGAGGGGTAAGGATACTGCTGCTTTGTGTTGCAGTAATTTGTCTAATGCCCCACCCCCACCCCTAGGGAGTCACCAGTGTTTGGGGGCCAGTGGGCACATTTGCAAACTGGAGAAACTGTTTTGGGCCCCAAACACACATAGAAAATATATATTCCATTGCTAGAATAGAATGTTTCTTCCAAACCTAATTTCAGAGGGAGTGGGGGAGATGCTATGACTGCTGGCATGGCTGTTATCCACAAGTGTGATGTAATCAATACCTGCCCTAGACAATAGGCCAGAGATCTCTAGCCATCCTTTGTTCTGGTAACTGTCTAGGTAAAGGGTAAAGGGACCCCTGACTATTAGGTCCAGTTGCAAATGACTCTGGGGTTGCGGCGCTCATCTCACTTTACTGGCCGAGGGAGCCGGCATACAGTTCCGGGTCATGCGGCCAGCATGACTAAGCCGCTTCTGGCAAACCAGAGCAGCGCATGGAAACGCCGTTTACCTTCCCGCTGGAGCGGTACCTATTTATCTACTTGCACTTTGACATGCTTTCAAACTGCTAGGTTGGTAGGAACAGGAACTGAGCAACGGGAGCTCACCCCATCGTGGGGATTCAAACCGCCAACTTTCTGATCAGCAAGCCCTAGGCTCAGTGGTTTAGACCACAGTGCCACCCACGTCCCACTATCTAGGGCACCACAAAACGCCCATTTTACCGAAGAAAAACCTGATCACACTCAGAGGCCCTCAGAACAGGCAATACTCATACACCCACCTAACAGATAAAATAGAGGCAAAAAAGCAGGCAACTCCCTTGACCCCCCCAACTAAGCAACCCTTCAGAAGTGAAAACCCCCACCCCATAATTTTCAAAAAGTTGGGAGTGTAGGGAGCTTTGGCAGGTGTCAATGTGTGTGTATGAGGTTGCCACACACAGCAGTAGACTGTTGGACATAACCTGGCAGAAGCTTCTTTGATTTCTTCCCGTCCTTTTTGCTTTGTCTTTCCCTGCCTGTATATTGTTGCAAAACAAAAAACAAATAAACCCTTCTTTTGCGAAGAGGACTCATCCATCCAAATGCACAATTCACGCAGTCGCCCCTCTAGTATCTGCATCCTATTCTTCCAAAGCAGGCTGGTGTGTGTTTGTGTGTGTGTGTGTGCGCGAGCGTGTGCCTGCAGACGCCCATTAAGGCCTCTTTTCCCTCTGGTCCAGCATTAACATCTGTTGGAGGCTTGGACTGCAAGCTTGTCTGCTATCTCTTAGCCTGGACATAGCCGCATTAAAACTGCATTTAAGGCTCTATAACACGAGCTTAAACAGTCACGGTTTCCCCCAAAGAATCTTGGGAGCTGTCACTTGTTAAGGGTACTGAGAGTTGTTATGAGATGACTTTCTCAAGTGGTCAGTAGGACACCTCCACTACTCCAGTTGCTTGGAGGAAGCAGAAAGATGTCGTCCCTTGTTGACTGGATGTGAGTGAGTCCCCTTCCTTGGGTGCTCAGTTTGTTTCCTGCCTTGCTGGACCTATTTTGCCACCTCTGTTCTGACCTTAGTAAGAAATTTCAACCTCTAAACATGTGGTGTAGTTTTAGGGTGCAGTCCTCTATTCCGCTCACAGATGCAATTCCCAGAGTTCCCTGGAAAAGGGGGGACTGATTGTGAAGCCAGATCAAGGAGCACTTTTCATCTGTTGGAATCAAGATGACAGACTGAACCTTCAAAATTACACTGATTTTTAACCACTGTTTTGAAAACGGCACTGACTTCTTCGTTTCTTGGAATTCCAAAGTAGTGCCGAGTACAGGGCAGCTAGTGATTAATAGATCCCATAGTTTTAGATGGCTCTTAGGATGAATGTTTGCAGCTGGTGAATTATGAAAAGTTAAGGGCTGTTTTCTGATGGGTCTAGTGGTGGAAATTATACTTGAGTGCAATCGAGCATGTGCAGTGTGCTTTTTCCCTTATTTATCACTGATAGCTCTTACATACCTTCTAGGGCAAGAGGTGTGACTCTTTCCTAGGCATTCTCCACAGCACTTCTTCCTTCTACAAACAATGTCTTGATGTGCCACTTGATATAGTCGAACGTGAGATGCCTGAAAGAAGTGCAGAGTACCTTCAGTATTCTAGCTAGACAGTTGTTGTTTTTTCAATTACAACTTAGCAGTCCCTGCCGTAATGTTTTGCAAGCCAGTAGCATCTTCAGCTGAAAATCACCAGGCACAGTGTTGTTTATGAGTATTCCCAGGTTATTATGTGGCTTGTTTCAAGGTCAAACTCACTTTTGGAGAATTGGAAACAGAACATGGTTTTTATTGACTCTGTTTCTTGTGAGCTTCTTCATTCTCTCTCTCTCTGTCTCTCTCTCTCTCTCTGTCTCTGTCTCTGTCTCTGTCTCTCCAAAGTTCTGCCTTGGATAAAATCTGGAGACCCTTAGAAAGTCACATTATTTGCCCTAGATATTGCATACTTATGCCCCCTGCAAGGCAATTGGGCCATATAAAAATGTTGAAGCTACTGAATGTTTCTAAGCACATTTGTGTGAGAGTGTGTGTGTTTACACTGCTATAAACTCGCATTACGCTGTAACACCACATTCAACAAAGACCTTGTCGATGTGCTCTATTAATTTCCATTGTTGCAGAAAAGGGACATTTCCAGAGTTAAGCATTGCAAGTATTTTGTCTGTCTGAAAGTAAACAGCTGCTCAGATTATTTTAATGCACACATTTTAATATCTGCAGCAAGATGTTGATAATTTTTTTTTTTCAACCTCCCCTGCCCCTCCACTGACCCCATGGTCAGCTAGGATTTCTCTTTTCTGTGGATCTTTATATTAATGTGTCCTGCCCTTCAAATAAACATTTTGAGGGCAGCTTACACAATAATCCATGTCAAGCAATCAACTTTATAAAATAACAGAATTAAATTGCTGTTGTGGCATAAAACCCAATTGTCTGATACCACCATCCACCAACACATCCAGCTTGTTGTCTAGGTTGAGGTCTCTGCTGTTCTATGACAGCAGAGATAGTGGTTTAGCACTTCCTTTGCTTAATTTGTATCAGACGTCTGGGGAGAGTGCTTGTTCTCATCATTTTAATGACACACTACCCTAAATACGCCTTTGACCTCACTCAGTGGTTCTATATAGACCTTACAAAGGAAGTGGGGCCAGGTCAAACCCTGCCAAACACCATAGCCTAAATAATTGGTTCTTAACCTTTTTTGGGTCATGGACCCCTTGAGAATATGATTAAAGCTATTGATCCCCTCCCCATACACCCAACATTTTGTATACAGTTTATATTATTGCACTGGAAAATCTCTTTGCACCTGTTTCATGGACCACAGGTTAAGAATCCCTGGTCTAAATAGAGTAGTAGGCCCCAGAACCATCTTCTGAAATTGGCCATCCAGGTAGGATTCCCAACCCAGATAACCCTGTTCACATGTATATTATTGGCATATTAGCCAGATACACCAATGGGATTGCCAGATCAAAACGTCCCCACAGTAGTTGGGTGCTGCATCAGAAATAATGCTCATGTGAATAATCAAGGCGGCCAGAGCATTAAGAGGAAACCCTATGGGACCACATGGGTATTAGTATCAGACAGTAGATTGCTTAACCTTTCTGGAAGAAAACTTAACTGAATGGGCCAAAGTGATCCCAGAAAATTTAGTTTTGGAACACAACAGGCAGAATAATTTAAAATACAGGAGATCTTCCAGCATGGAAGCTCCACAAACACAAACCCACCGTGCCAACAAAATCTGCTTGTATCTGTGCCATCAATCATGGCAGCTGGCATGGTTTGAAAGTAAAGGCTTGTGTGGGTTTGGGGAAAATAATAGTCACACAGGAGACTGAAGCCAAAGGAAGGAGAAGCTCATGACTTTCTAACCATAAATAGCGGGAGTGGGGAACTGCAGGCACTGTGGCAGAATGTGGCCCTCCATGCACCTCCGTGTGGCCCTTGAGACATTATCCAGGCCATGTTTCCTTCCCAATCCACATTCCTCACCAGTCTTGCTCCACAGTCTCCTCATGTGCTTTTTCTTCTGTCTGGAAATGGGTCCAGAATTGTGACAGTGCCTCTTGTTTGACTGGGCTGACACTGTGTGTGTGTGCGCGCGCGCGTGTGCGTGCGTGCGTGTATCCTTTTAAGCAGATAATTAATTTTCCTTTGTTATTCCCGGTATGTGTTACATGCCACTGAAAACAAGGAAACGGTTTTCCATAACAGGTTACAGGGATATTGCGGCTTTTGAAATATGCTTTAGTCATAAATTTGCAATCTGATGTTTGGAGACCTTCTGTCGCCCCAAACAGAACTGTTGCCCTTCTTTGCAATATTCAGAGAAAGATGAACTTCCATGTGGGGGAAGGACCTTTTCTGTGTCTGCAGTTAATGATGGGAGATCATAGTGTGTTTGCCTCCCCCCCCCAAAAAAAAGAGAGAGATCCTGCTTATAGTGGTTTTTGGCTAAGAAGTGTGAAAACTCTCAAAGACCCTTTTGTTTTCCTGCAGAAGAGTGTTTTTTTGCATACTAACAAATGTTTTCATACAAAACAGGGCAGCATTCCTCAGCCTGGCGCTCTCTAGATGCTGTGGGCTACAAACCCCTATCAGCCCTAGTT
Source organism: Podarcis bocagei (assembly GCF_964188305.1). NCBI lineage: Eukaryota > Metazoa > Chordata > Lepidosauria > Squamata > Lacertidae > Podarcis > Podarcis bocagei. The sequence goes on from NC_138139.1 coordinate 23,316,311, forward strand.
GGTAGGGCTGGGCTTGCCGAGGCTGATGGGAGATGTAGCCCAAAACTTATGGAGAGCACCAGGTTGGGGAAGCCCACTGTAAAAAGCATGAAGATATTTAGCGGCTTGTTTTTAATATGTGCAAAAGTGGGTGGTGCTTTATTTAATACATTTTTGTGAAAGGTGCTGGGAATTGAAGCCTATCTTGTGTTTGTCCTGCTTTTACACATAACATAACATAACATCAGGCACGTGGTGTAGGGTTTTACATTAGATGCTCCTCACCCTTCTCTAATTGGTGCTGATAATAAGTCCTTCAGCTGACTGGATAGCTCAGTTGGTTAGAGTGTGGTGCTGATAATGCCATGGTTGCAGGTTCGATCCCTGTCAGGGACAAACTGCACATTCCTGTATTGCAGGGGGTTGGACTGGATGATTCTCAGGGTCCCTGCCATCTCAACAATTCTATAATTCTGTGAGGATGAGGATGGTGATGATGAGGAGGATGATGAGGATGAGGATGATCCTCAGGGTCCCTTCCAACTCTACAGTTCTATGATTCTGATGATGATGATTTTATCTCATCCTTCTTCCAAGGAGCAAGGACAGTGTACATACCCCGCTTGCTCTCAACAACCTTGTGAACCTACTGGTTAGAGTAAGAGAGAGCAACTGGCCCCCAAGATCACCTGGCAAGCTTCACGGCTGAGTGGGGATTTGAACCCTGTCTCCAAGGTCTTGTTCTAACACTCTTAAGTGTTGCACCCCACTGGCTCTCCATCAAGTGAATGGAACAAGAAAGACTGAATTCTGAGATGTAAGTCTGCTGACCAGGATCCGCTACTCAAAAGCTTTGGGGTAGATTCAGGAACTCAGTGGGTGCTCTGTATTTATGTGATTTGAGGATTGCTTCTGTCAAGCCCAGCTTTGGCTGCAGTTTTTTTGAGGATAGTGTGGTGGTTGAACCTGCGCTGTAATTAATTAGAAACCTCAACGATGAAAGCCCTGTTGAAATGAATAGGAGTTGCGTAACATTCCCACCCACATTTCCATGGAGTTTGTGTTGAATTTCTGGAGGTTGTGCATTTGATTTCCATCAGGCAGTCTCTTGGCTTATCTTCAAAATAGGATGAGGACGCTCGTCTTCCAAGTTGGTTTCCTAAAAGCAGTGGTTACAGAACGGAGTAACCTTGTGCTCAGAAGTATTTTCATTAAGTGACAGGTGACAGGTGAGATCCCCACACTGATCTTCAACGGCCATAGCATGAAGCCAGTCCTCAGGTGGTTGGGTGAATAGATCCTTCCACCAGGTAAGTTTATGTTAGCTTACCTGGAATATGTACACTGAAGAGAAGACTGGACTTGTGGTTCTTAGAGCAGGCAGTATAGGGGCTTCAAATTGCTGTGAAATGCAGGCAAATGGTGTACATGTTTTTTCTCTCTTATACTGAATCACAACGTTTTCCACCTAGCTCAGTATTGTCTCTGCATTGTCTGGCCATGGCTCACCAGGGTTTAGATGGGGAGAATTCCCAACCCAACCTGGAGATGCCCGGAATTTAGCCTGGCGCCTTCTGCATGCAAAGCAGGTGATCTACCGCAGAGTTATGGCGCTTCCATGGAGGTACAGCCTAAGGGCACGGTAGTTTCTAGATCGAACCCTAGACAAATAATGCACCACACCCTGGTTTTGCACCTCCAGTTCAGTGCTGCAGATGAGAAAACTCTGGCTTTGTTTTTGTGCTTGTGTATTTCGGAGAAGTGGAAAGTCCCTTTTCATTCTTTAGGGTTTGAGAGTGCTGTTGAGCGGTTAAAACATTTCAAGGTATACCTGAGCCACATTGAGCAAAGTGTGCCCTGAAAAGCAATTTTTGCTCCCCCCCCCCATATTTACTTCTGCCATTTGCCATTTCCCCTTCTAAAACGGTACTCTGGAGGGTGAAATCTGAAAGATTTGTGATTTAAAATTTGAAAGTGGTGTGCTCACCTCTAACGCTTAACTGTATAGACATGATTTTTTTTTTTTAATTATACGTCTCCTAAGCATGCTGTTGGCTTACACTGGGATTTTTTTTTTCTTAAACGCTCTAGAAATGCAGCAATGAAAGACTAACTTTCCTCAGAACAGCCACTGAGTTTACTACCCTGCCCACGATGAGCCATTCATGGTTGCATTCCACATCCCCTGTTCATCAGCTCGTCTATGTTTTATAATTACTGTTTATTTTTAAGAGCCTCTTAAAGCCACCCGGAGAGGAGGTGAATCATAGGGACTCCTGGTCTTTGCAAAAAGAAACCCTTTTTTGTGTGTGAGAAAGTCAGGCTTGGTCCATGAAAACGATTCTCCTCTTTTTGCCCCACACTCTCTTAAGCCAAAGTCTGGCAAATGGTAGCTTTTGCAACTGAGTAAAGAGAGATGCAGTGTGCTTTTCATATGGATGCTGGTCCCTTTTCAGCAGAGACGTTCCTTGAATCTGGGGAGATCTGGATCCGAATCTTGTTTGTGTCGTGGATTCTTAGTGTAGCTTGAGCAGGCTGCTTTGCAGAAACATCTGACATGCATTGGCTAGAAAATTGAGAAAGGAACCCCTTGTTGGCTGCAACTGGATTTTGGAACTCCTTGCTGAGAGAGGTTCTTCCACCAACAAGCAGTAACCTTTTAAATAGTTATAATAAGCTGCCTTCCATTGAGTCAGATGATTGCCCCACCTACCTCAGTATTGTCTGCACTGTCTGGCAGTGGCTCTCTAGGGTTTTCAGACAGCAAATTTCTAGCCCTACCTGGAGATATAGGGGATTGAACTTGGGACCTTCTGCATGCAAAGCAGATGCTCCACCACTGGGCTACAGCCCTTCCCAGGGTCATTAGACCTACTGAACTGAGTTTTATTTTTTTGCTCTGCTGCTCTGTGTTTTAATCTATATTTCTAATTTAATTACATTTTTAACTAGCTGCCATTTCTATCCACTTTAATCTTATTTTAATCATCTTCTTGCTTACTTGTGAGCTAATTGTTCCTTATTATGGGTTTTATTGTCACCTTGACCTTTTTTCAAAAACTGGAATAGCAGGGTATGGATATGGGTGTTGATAAAATGGGAACCATAGTTAAACTTGCGCTACAATTTTATTGAGAAACAAAGGGCACAGGGCTATCTAGTGGGCCTCCTCCTTTCTTCCCTGAGGGACTGGGCAGCTTCCATTGGTGACTACTACTACTTCTTCTTCTTCTTCTTCTTCTTCTTCTTCTTCTTCTTCTTCTTCTCCTCCTCCTCCTCCTCCTCCTCCTCCTCCTCCTCCTCCTCCTCACTCATCTGACAGGGTTGTTCTGGAGTGCAGTGGGTTCTCCCGTCTAAATGTTGTGTGTAGTGTCTTCTCTTTTGACTAAACTGCGTGAGCCAGTGGAAGACAGAAGTGCCTGGCGTGCTCTGGTCACGAAGAGTCGGACACGACTAAACAACAACAGTGTCTTCTTTAGCGCCATCCAATAACAAAAGGAGTTCCTGCCTGGGGCTGATAGGACTGTGTTTTTAAGTGTTGGTCTGGGTGCGGGGAGCATCAGTGATGGGCCTCCTGCTTAGGTGCCATTCACTGCCCTGGGGCCTAGTGGCTAGAGCATCTTCTTTGATACCCACAAGGTACTCGTTGCAGTACTCGTTGACTATGTAGATCAACATTTTAAATATTCCCCACCCAAGTTACCAGCCTGCACACTTCTCCGCTTTCCAAAGGCTGGCAGAGGAGAAACAGAGCTGCATTGCTTTACTGGACGGAGAGGCAGGCCCAGGTGCTCCTACTCGCCTACATGTAATTCCTGGTTGCCTGGTGCTCAAATACAAGCCTGTAGATTTGACTTGATTTAATATTTGTATTACACTTTTTCAACAACAGACGTTGAGCTCAAAGCAGCTCACAATAATCACAGTAGCATTAGGGGAGAAATGTTAAACACTGCAATGTCAAATACAGTAACATACAAATAAAGCAAAGCAACAACAGCAAATTACTCAAAACAATCCAATCCATAGTAATTCAGAATATTGGAAAGAGTGTTGGGGAACTTTAGGCTTGAATGCCATATGTGCCTGCCTTCTACTTTGCTGGGTAGAGCATGGGACTCTTAAACTCAGGGCTGTGGGATTGAGACCCAGGTAGGGCAAAAGATTCCTACATTGCAGGGGGTTGGACTAGATGACTCTTGTGGTACCTTCCAACTATACAGTTTCATGATTCTATGTTTTTCATGCCCTTGGAACCTTCTAGGCCCACACACTTTATCTCCCTGCTTCACCACACTCTTTGGTTGCTTTTGCCTCCTGTAATGTCTCCTTGAACTTGGAAGGAGGATAGAGAAGGGTGTGCATGTCTGTATAGAAACCTAGCCTAGATTGCAGAAGTAAAAGTGACCTTAGTTGCTCTGCCTCTTTTGCTTCTGGCCCTACCATTGTCCTGCGGCCCCCAGAGGGTTGCCCAGGAGGGGATGTGGCCCTCAAGCTGGAAAAGATTCCCTGCTCCTGCTTTAGACAGTAATGAACTTAATGGACCCCTGGCCTAACTTGTGTGCCTGTTAATTACAAAGTCTGCCAAGTTAGAAAAGGACCACTATTTTGTCACTTCTGAACAAGGGAGATGGTAATTGCTTGCTCAGCTGAGGCCTTTAGCTCCTGCCTGCTTAAGTAGGGTTGAATCAACCGACTGTGTTTGCATGACCAAATTTTTAAAGAGCAAAATGCAGCCAGTGATATTTGGAGCGCTGTGTGTGTGTGTGTGTGTGTGTGGTGCCAACCTTTACTGTGTTGCAAAACGATGTCGCTGAATGATGCACCCCTCGTGCCTGTGCAAGAAGAGTGTGTCAGAGGCTGTTCCCTCAAACGCCGCGGTGGCAGTGCTGGGCTTCTTCCGAGGCCTGTGAATAGCTTTAATGCTTTTTTACTCAACGTGTCAGGATGCCATTTCAGCACATCTGTCAAAGCAGGAGCCAGGAGCAGCTGCTGGTGTTTGGAAGCTTACCTTGACGCCTTTCATCGCCTGATTCATCCGAATTTGGTGTTTTGGAAAGGCCTACATGCAGATTTTGTTGAAGTCCTGGAGGTATACATGCCAACTTGACTGAGGCTTGGATCTAAACCCTTTCTCTCCTCTCTTCCCACCTGCATTTTAGAGTCAAGAGAGGACTACGCCATTTGCTATTCATTATGTCAAAACAGACGTGTGGCAGTTTATTGATAGTGGGGGGGGGGTTTAGCCTAAAGGTAGCATGCTAAGTCATACTTGCAGGAACTCATGAGGGAATAGCATGAAGCTCCTTTCTCCAAAGATACTTGACTGTCTTCTGATTTTACAACACTCTGTGTGCTTCCAGAGCCAGCCATTTGGTTGCCCTGTGTCATGTTCTTTTAAAAGGAACATGATACATTGTTTACCAAAACGATTCCTGCCTGGAAGAACAGGTTTTTATTACACCAGCCTTCAGTTTCCAAGCCCCTATGGCTGCAAAGTTCCTCAGCTTTTTTTGTACTTTAAAATCTTCTCAAAATCTCTCGGGGTGGGGAGGTGATATGGCTGCAGGAACTCCTACTGGACTTAGTGGTCGGACTAACTTCTTATTAATTCTCTTCCTGGAGCTGAAAATGCAAATATTTTGAGCCGTAGCAAGATGACTTGAAGAACCTCTCCATGCAGTCTCATTTCAGTATAGGAAACTGTGTGTTTTGTAAAGTCGAGCATATGTGTGGGGAGGCAGAAAAGGGAATGGACTTTATATGTCTATTGTAGCTTCAAATATACAGTGGTACCTCTGGTTACGTACTTCATTAGTTCTGGTGGTCCGTTCTTAACCTGAAACTGTTCTTAACCTGAAGCACCACTTTAGCTAATGGGGCCTTCCGCTGCTGTGCCGCTGCTGCCACACGATTTCTGTTCTCATCATGAAGCAAAGTTCTTAACCAGAGGTACTATTTCTGGGTTAGCACAGTCTGTAACCTGAAGCGTATGTAACCCGAGGTACCACCGTACCGGGTCCTTTGGAACTAGTGATAGCCAGCATGGTATAATGTTTAAGAGCAGGGGTCAGCAATCCTTTTCAGCAGGGGGCCGGTCCACTGTTCCTCAGACCTTGTGGGGGGCCGGAGAATATTTTGAAGAAAAAAGAATGAATTCCTGTGCCTCACAAATAACCCAGAGATGCATTTTAAATAAAAGGACACATACTAAAAAGACACTGATTCCCGGACCGTCTGTGGGACGGATTGAGAAGGCGATTGGGCCGCATCCAGCCCCCGGGCCTTAGTTTGACTACCCATGGTTATGAGTGTTATTTTAGGACCACATTTATATCATATGATGCCACTTTAATAAACAGCCATGTCTTCCTCCCCAAAATTCTGGGAACTGTAGATTGTTAAGGGTGCTAAGAGTTGTTAGGGGATGTCTATTCCCCCTCACAGAACTGCAGTTATCGTATTTTTTGCTCTATAAGACTCACTTTTTCCCTCCTAAAAAGTAAGGGGAAATGTGTGTGTGTCTTATGGAGCGAATAGAGGCTGCACAGCTATCCCAGAAGCCAGAACAGTAAGAGGGATTGCTGTGCAGCGATCCCTCTTGCTGTTCTGGCTTCTGAGATTCAGAATATTTTTTTCCTTGTTTTCCTCCTCCAAAAACTAGGTGCGTCTTATGGTCTGGTGCATCTTATAGAGCGAAAAATATGGTGAATGGATCGTGAAGCCAATCTTGGGAATTGTAGCGACTCTGGTTGTGAGGATGAAATGGGGCAGGGGAGAACCATGTACATCAATCACACCAAGTTTCTTCAAGGAAACACGGCACAGAATTGTAATAATTGAAAATATTACTGTTTCATAACGAAGGCAGACGTTCTAGGCCTGCTGCAGATGTCGCCTTGTTGGACTTAGCATTCTTTCTGGCACATGAGTGCAGGCTGTGGGCGCTCCCGTAGCAAAAGGGCGGAAAGACGGTCTGCACGCGCTCAGGAAAAACGTTTCTGTTCACTAATCTCCATTTCTTCCTGCCATGGAGTGGGTGGGGGTGGGGGAACCCTGCTTTGGATGGTGAGCCTTGTTTATAACATGACTAACAGAGCCTCGGTGGCGTTTGTAATAGCTTATTACGGTTTTGAATCTGGTCAGCTTTTGAAACTGGGGCACGGCAGCTCTTTCTCTTTTCTTTTCCCCAGAGCAGACTGTGTGCGTTGACTCGTCCCAGGGATGACTTCTTTTTCTTCCTTGCTTTCTTTTATAACCTGCATGTGTTTGAGAGAGAAATGGGGCCCCTGGCCTGCTAAAAAAAGGCTGCACCAGGAAAGCGACTGAAAAGGCCGAGGGTGTGAGTTCCGAGGAGCTGAGATCAGGGGTGGTGCAACTGGTGCCTTTCCCCTCTCTCTCCACCCCTTCGATGAGGCCCTGTGCTTGTTCAGGCTGCTCCAGGCCCTGGAAGGCTACGCTCAAGTGAGGCACCTCGAAAGGGGTGGTTGAAGCGAGGGGTGGTCTGTTTTTCCGCCCTTTGTGTACAGGGAAAAGAGGGAGGGCTCTGGAGCACACACTCTATTTAAAGCTACCCATGAAGGCGAGCCCACTTGCTTGAAGATGGCTCCTCCTTTATTCCCCCCCCCACCTCCACCCTCCACAAACCCCCAACTCTTGTTTTCGGAACGGGGATGTTTGCTGTGCCCGTTTTAAGTCAAGCAATCACAGTTTGGTACTAGTGGCTCCATTCATGAGCTGTGTGGCCTTTTGTCTGTGGAGCTGTGGAGCTGTGGAGAGAGAGAGAGAGAGAGACATATTTCGGAGGGTCTCTCTCCCCCCACCTATCTTCTCCCCACCCCTTTTGAAAGGGAAACAAGAAACAGCCTTTTCTCCTAGGCTGCCATGCCTGTTAAAAATCACTTTACATGGCAATAATAACATGCTTAAGAACATAGGGTTGTATCCATCTGCGTTGTTCTCTGGGCCTAAGGTGGTTAAATCAATGCAACAGCAATGGGTCTACTCAAAGTATACAAGCTGTAGGAAGCAGCTTTATATTGAGCGAGACCATCTAGCTTTGCGTTCTCCTGCACTGTGATGCTCCCAAGAGTTTCCGTCAGGAATCTTTCTCAGCCCTATTTGGAGATTGAACCTTGGTCCTTCTGCATGGAAAACAGTTTCGCTACCATGGTGTTGTGGCTGTTCCCCAAGATTCAAGTCCTCATAGCTCTGATATAAATGGGAGCGGAAACTGTGCTATGTGGAGTCAGACTATTGGTGCATCTAGCTCAGTACAGTTTGCACTGACTAGTAGCAGCTCTTTGGGGTTTCAGACAGGAGCTTTCCCCCAACCCTACGTGGAGATGCTGGGTATGCAAACCAGGGACCTTCTGTGTGCAAAGCAGATTTTCTGCCACTGAGCAGCGTTCATTCCCCAGTGGTGTTTCCCGCTTCAGAAGACAAGTAGTCTATCATTGGACTAATGTCCCTGATGCAGTTTCCAGGTGAGTAGCTGTGTTAGTTTCTTATAGCAAAAGCGGCAAAGAGCCCTCAGAAAAAAACAGAATATTGTGGCAGATTAATAACACATTTGTTGTAGGAAGTTTTCGTGGACTACAATCCACGTGGATTTCATCAAGTGCATGTGATGAAGTAGACTTACAGTCCATGCATAATATAAGTGTTAATCTTTAAGGTGTCATAAGGCTCCTTGTTTTTTCCAGAGCTTCAGCTTTGTACAGCTCATGTTGTACTCCAGTAGGGAGCAGAATTATTTGTTTTCCCCTAGCATTGGGCTGCCCCCCCTTTTTTTGCTGCAAAGAAAATAGTGAATATCACATTTTGTGAGCAGCTAAGTATGTGCTCAGTGTTGACTGTCCTTAGTGATTTTGGCTGTGGCTATGCTTTTCTGCATTTTTTTTTTTTAAGAAAAAGGCTTTGCTTGAGAATTTTTAATCTAAACCTAGCAAGGTTAATTGGATTCTTTCTTTGTGTTTTTGTTCCACCTGCCCTCATGGTTTCCTCCATCCCTGGGTCCCCAATTTTCCCCTTGCAAGGTAGGTTAGACTGAGAGATTGTGACTGTCCTGAGGTGAGACCAGTGAGCTTCAAGACTGTGTAGGGATTTGAATATGGGTCTCTCCAGGCTTCTTACAACTCTCATAACTGCTGCATTATACCAGTTCCCAGGGGCTGCAATTTTATCTATCACAAATCAGTGGGGACTTGAATGTGGTTAAGTTTGGGGTTTGTGTATTTACTTAGTGCCACCAGTTTGTAGAGTTGGTCTGTGTGCTTTTCAGTATCCTACTGACTCTGGTTTCCTGGGACCCTTTCTTTTGCCTTAAAGTGCTTGTGGTTTCCTGTGGTCCTGTATCTTAACTGTTAATTAGGGCTGGAACAGTCATAATATTTAAATCCTTTTTTTAGTTTATTACAGTTTATTACAGACGAAACATCAAAACAAACAAACCGATATAAAACAATCAAAACATTGCAAAGATCATGCCGGAAAACCCCCCACGTGTGATCCGTGCAACCTCATTACACACTTTGGAAAGAATATCTAGGATTGATTAAAGCAGCTGACATGCAAAGTGAACAACAATGACCTTTAAACCTTGGAGAGAGTCAGTGGCATGGTATCCCCCTTTGTATTCAGATTCCCCACTTCCTTCTCTATCTGGAGATGTAATTAATAGCTAACCATGGTTTGCGTACACTGGTTTTGCTCTCAGCTTCTGCTACTTGCTTATAGAAACTGATATCTGCCCTGATGCCTGAATTGTGGTTCTCACAAACCCTAGGTAGCTTTCAAACCAGGGTTTTTCATTTGGCTTGGATGCGCAATATAGCTGCTTGTCATATTGAGGCGTCACTACATACTGGTTGCCATGGAATGAGGAAGCAAATGGAAGTGCAGGAGAAGGGAGGGTGTGCAGCCGTATAGACAGTTGATGGCTAAACCGAGGTTTGGCCATGACAAAATACAAAGTTTAACCATGGGTGATAACTCTGGTTGGTACATTTTCAGCTCTGAGTCACAGCTGATTCTTAAGTTGGGAAGGAAGCCCATAGCAAAGCTCTCATAACGGATCAGATTGTCCACCCCCAATTGTTTAGTGAGGAACCAAACTCCTTGCATGTTTTTTATAAAGTTATGGGCAGATTGCATTTTACAGGTCCATTTCTTGGGTGCTTTTCCCTCCCCCAAAGAACATAAACTAATTACCATATTTTTGCTCTATAAGACGCACTCCCCCCCCCCCCAAAAAAAAAAAATTAAGGGGAAATGTGTGCGCGTCTTATGGAACAAATGCAGGCTCCTTGGCTTCAGCGATAGCAACGCGAGGCCTCCGAAGCGCAGTGGGAGCAGGGATAGCCGCCTGAAGCCTCCGGAGAGCGAGAGGGCTCTCCTGGCTTTGCTCCACTGGAGAGGTGCTGCACAGCTTTCCCTCTCTGCGCAGCGCCCCTTCAGCGAAGCGGGAGGAGAAATGGAAAGGGCTCCGTTTCTCCTCCCGCTTTGCTGAAGGGGCGCTGAGCAGAGAGGGGGAGATTTTTTTTTTCTTGTTCTCCCCCTCTAAAACAAAGTGCGTCCTATGGTCAGTTGCGTCCTATAGAGCGAAAAATACAGTAGAAATGGTTTGCCTAAATCATACTGAAATTGCATGAAGAAAAGTGCGTATTTTTGGCAATGTGGGGTTAGTTTTCAGTGTAGCATTTCATGGAGATGAAACCTACAGAGGAACACAGACCCAGATATGAAATTTGTCAACCACCTGGGCGGCACGGCTGCTAGTGGAAATTTCCCCAACAAACATGTTGATTTATTTGAAAAAAAAATATCCATGTCTCCGTTGAGTCTGGTTCATTGATAAGCTGCTGAATTTAGAAGCTTGGGTTTTCCATATTGAAGCGTTCCTTGGTGTGTTTATTACACAGCCCTTGTATTTATAAAAGTAGCTTCAAGATTTGGGGGCAGAAGAAGAAGACAGAATCAACTTAGCTAACCCAGACAAACCCCGCTTTTCATTTTGGTATTCATATCCGCCAATCATGTAAGAATTTCTGGTTAACAGTTTTAAAATGTCCACGTATCTCATCACTCAGGGAGTCTAAATTGCTTTCTGTCTGCTTGATAAATGGTCCAGCCTTCCTTCTGCCTTAGTATTTTTTTCCAAATATACTTGAGGAATATAGTTTGGCACTTGGCATATCTTCTGGTGACAAGCAAATGTGGAGATTTTCTCATCAGGCTGCAAATCATTACTCTTGCTTCTTGCTAATGAAATGTAGGCACATCTACTAGCTTTTCGGGGGTTTCCAGAGGAAAAATAACCTTCCTTTTTGCATATGCCAAACAACATGGCTTGTTATGAGCTTGTTCTTTGATGTGAATTAAAAAACAAAACAGCCAGCCTACTCACGTTAAGCTAGCAGAGATGCCCCATATCAGCTTGGCTGTCTTGCTTATCTGCTATCATGTATGTTATATTTTGTTTTCCAGTGCTGTAATAGGAGCCAATCTGTCAGAACAGGGGGGGGGGGGTATGAAATTAAACCAAAATTTTAAAAAAATGGCCTAAAATGGAGGATGACAGCAATGTTTCTTTTGCTGAGTTCTGGGTGGTGATTATTTCTCACCACACTTTCTACCAGGTGAGTGGCTATTTACAGGGGGTTCTTCACCCAGTTGTGCACCAAGGTTGGTAATGTTCGTGCCGTTGAATCAGACTTGGTTAATGCAGCTTTGTGCCTGGTTGTCTGTGGCAAGGGTAAAAGGGCAATGCACATGACCAGGAGTGGCATCCATGCCAAGATGGATTCCAGATGGAGGTAGTCATTAATTAATTTCCACATGTTGTCTAGCAAAGAGAAAGTGCCTTGGCTGTCTGTTCATCTCTGAACTACATGGAAAAACACAAATGCTAAGTACATAAACCCAACATTCCTCCATATATGTTATTATGGGGGCCAGTTGTCTAGAGCAGGGGTCAGCAAATGTTTTCAGCAGGGGGCCGGTCCACTGTCCCTCAGACCTTGTGGGGGGCCAGACTATACTTTTTTGGGGGGGGTGTGAATTCCTATGCCCCACAAATAACCCAGAGATGCATTTTAAATAAAAGGACACATTCTACACATGTAAAAGCAGGCTGATTCCTGGACTGTCCACGGGCTGGATTTAGAAGGCGATTGGGCCAGATATGGCCCCCAGGCCTTAGTTTGCCTACCCATGGTCTAAAATGTGGAATGCCTCCCTGTTGCTCTGCGCTTTTGTTTATGGTTTTCCCCCCCACCCCAATCTCCCTTTTCCTCTCCTTTGTCATCTTAACAACAGGCTGTTGATTTTTGGGAAGGAATTTAGCATGCAAAAGTCTCACATTTGATCCCCAGCATATCTGGTAGGGCTTGGAGAAGAACCACTGTTTCTGAAACCCTGGAGAGCCAGTCCCATTCAGTGTAGACAGTACTGTGCTCGATAGGCCAGTGGTCTGACTCAATAGAAACAAATTTCCTATGCACTTGGGTTCTTCCACTTTTTATTGCTTTACTGATGGCATATTTGTTTTCCAGAAGTGTTGTGCAGGCTAACAGGAGAGAGAAAAGCATTTAAATTTTATTAAAATGTGCTGGCCCTACAAGTCTCCCCCAGTTCAAACTATGAGGTACCACTGTACAGTGGTACCTCGGGTTACATACGCTTCAGGTTACATACGCTTCAGGTCACACACTCCGCTAATCCAGAAATAGTACCTCGGGTTAAGAACTTTGCTTCAGGATGAGAACAGAAATTGTGCTCCGGTGGCGCAGCAGCAGGAGGCCCCATTAGCTAAAGTGGTGCTTCAGGTTAAGAACAGTTTCAAGTTAAGAACAGACCTCTGGAATGAATTAAGTACTTAACCCGAGGTACCACTATATTGCCTTACTCTTAACCAAATTCCTCCTCTGCAAGCCAGATTTAAGATGTTTCGGTATAGGTATACTTCTTAATCTTGTCCTTGCTGCTTTCGCTCAGTTACACACAATGATGCCTTGGCAATTGTTGTTGAAAAGCTTTTTCGTATAAGTCAATATAGGAGGCCCTGTGTTGTAAAATCCAGCCCTCCAGAATTCCTCTTGGATGACATACAAGCACCTCAGATTGCAGAGCCTCACGTGGTGCCCCTCCTTCAAATTAAGCCTCTGCAGCTCTCGGCTTTCCTGAAACATCCAAGTTGAGTTACAAATTGCGCAGCTCTTTGACTTGGGGCTGGGGGGTGTGTGTGCGCGCATGCATTCTATACTGAGTGGTTTGCGGAAGATTTAGAAGTTTTTCCTATTTGCCTTGATTCCAGCCATTTATGAATGAGGCACCAGTGGCAGGGGGAAGACAACCTCTGATACAATAACAGCCTGGCACTCTCGTTTCATTTAGTGGCTTGTGAATGCAGGGAAGTCAACCTCTGTTTTTATCCATTTTACTTTTTGAGTGGTTTCCTAACACTGCAGTTAAACCAGAGTTGTTTTCTGTGTGTCCCAGATCCCCCCCCCTTCCTGAACAACTGTGTGTGTATGTATGTGTTTTATAGCTGAGGAACACATCAACCCAGCTCTAATTTCTGCATTCTTCCTCCAAAGACTCCCCTCCCCCTGGTTAAAAAACAAAAGTTAATAAAAGCATCGGTTCCTTTTCCATACTGTTTCCAAGTAGTTGTGAATTCATGCACCCAGCAGTTGTATACCATGATTCTGTGATGATATGGTACAGAATACACCTGCATGATTTTTTTTTAGTCTGTTTTTGTTCTGCAGAGGGATTTTTAAAAGTGTGTAAGCAATGCCTAGAATTAAATTAAGCAAATGATATCAGTTCACCCAGTTTGTGTAGGTGGTTGGACCCTTTAGTTGGAGTTTTTATTTTATTTTTAAAAAAGGAATAAAGTTGCCTTAGCATGGAACACAACACTGACCAAAGGCCTGCCCCCCCCAAGCGCCCCATAGAAGTTGAGGGATTTTGCACCCAGGAATTCCCTGGGACTCACACAGGCTACAGTCCCCTCTTCCCCAGTGCGCCCTCCTCTTGTTGTTGGCTACATTTGGTAGCCGGTTGTTTGTGGCTCGCCAGACCCCCTCCTGTTGCTCACAACTGAATTGACGCTTCCCCGACAATGGCACCCTCGCTTCCTATTCAGCGGGGGAATGAAGAGACTAGCCATTGTTCCTGGGCATAATTGAGCCTCTATCGAAGCAAAAAAACAAACAAACCCCCAAACAAAACAAAAAACAAAAGAGATGGACAACCCAGTTTAAAGCTTCTTGTTTGAGCCTTCCAGCAGTGGTGACTGCATAGGGCGAGAAACCTAATTACTAACAATGAACTCTTTGAAGCTCGTGCTTATCCCCTTTATAGATAAGGACCTGCATGGCAACCGCAGTGAGAGAGAGATGGAGAGCGGGAACGTGCACATGAATCCTAGTGGAAATAGTTCCATTTCCCTTTCATTCCCCTGCAAGAATATTTGGTTGCCACAGCCTTTTTTAGGGAACAGGGATATATCCCTATCCAGGCATTCAGTACCCTTGCATATCAAATACCTGCATACGGTTAAAACTATTATTCTCTTCCCTCCCCTCAAAAAAAGCACGAGGTCTTAGCTCTTTGTTTCTCTGTAGTTGTGGGGTGAATGTATGAATCCTGAGAAACCCCAGAATTTTTTTAATGTTGGGAAGCTAGTACTTAAGCTCTGGTTCTTCCAGAAACCCCTTATGTGGCTTTGGGTAGACCATCCTCATCCCTGTTCCCCCTGCATGTAAAGAAGTAATAGTGTCAACATAGCCAGACCTTTGGTCCATTGAGCTCTGTATTGTCAACACTGACTAGCCCAGGATATCAGGCAGATGAAGAAGGATACATCAAGTGAATTCCTCAGGCCTTATGCCACCCACCCTGCCCTTGGTTCAAGTGAGGCTCTCTGAGAAGCTGGTTACAGCAGCTCAACCTCTGTCGAAAAGTACAACAAAGTTATCAAATGCCGGTCAGAGTCAAGCGATAACGTTAAGCGTAGGCAAGCTGGGTTAACTGCTGGAAAAAGCTTTGTAGTAAAACAAAACAGTGTTGCCAGCAGCAAAGGGGGCAAGATAATCAGATAAACGCTTCACACTTAAAATACAGAAATCAGCCAGGATGAAAGCCAGAAGGGCAAATTAACTGAAGCTTCCCATCAGACTTTAAGGAATAGCAAGGCAGGTAAGGAAGCACCTGTCTGTTCCCCATGCTTTTCAACATTTACATGAAACCACACGTAGAGGTCATCAGGTTCAAGGTGTGCCAGGTTCCATCCTAGGTGTTTCCTGGTAGGTAGTGCTGAAAAAACAACAACCATACTCTGGTTTCTCTTCAGATCGTATAAATGGAAAAAAAAAACCCCTGTCCAAAACCCTGCCAGCCAGTGTGGACAATACTGAGCTAGATGGACCAATGGGTTGACTGCATAAGGTAGCTCCCTATGTTTCTATGGTTTGTATCCAGCCACTTGCTTGGTGCAGCACTAAAATAGACTAGACTAGATCAGGGAGGTCCAACGCACAGCCCGAGGGCAACATTTGAAAACACACACACACACACACACGCTCCTATCTGTGGTTCAAACACAGAGTTGATCAGCTCCTCATAGGCACAGCTGATGATCCCTAACTTGGAGCTCCTGGTGTTGCAGAAACGTCCGTCCAGTGTTAGCGTGCTAATAGAGAGGACTCTTGGTTTAAAGCCAACTAGCACTAGACTGTTCTGAAGTCATTCTCAGACACCTGTGATGACTTCACAGGCCACTTGTTTGCACCTGTTTTTTGGTGGGGGTGTGTGTGATCTAGAATAGGGTGTTCCAACCTCACTGCAGGATGTGACAAGATAGCATTAGGGGCAGGAGAGGAGAGGAGATGGTGAAAAAGTTATGCAGCAGTTTCCTCCCCACTCTTCTGCCCCCAAATCAGAATCCTGGAATTGTAGAGTTCGAATGAACCCTGAGGGGCATCTTAGTCCAACCTCCTGCAATGTGGGGATCTCATGTAGATCATACATGACAGATGACCATCCGGCCTCTGCTTGAGCTGATGAAAGTGATTTCTGGATGTTCAAACATGGGCATTTGGATCATGGCAAGGAATTATTTATTTTTATGTTTAGAGCAAATTTGATGCCACTGCTCAGGATCACAGTTCATTCCAAAGCAGCTTGCCTGCAACTTGCAGTAAAAAGTCAGAGAAATACAACACATTTATTAACTGTTAGTGATGAGTGCCTGGTGATGCCTGGGAATTTGTACAAACAAAATGTATTCTTTTAAATGAAAAAAAAATTCCTTCCAGTAGCACCTTAAAGACCAACTAAGTTAGTTCTTGGTATGAGCTTTCGTGTGCATGCACACTTCTTCAGATACCACACTTCTTCAGATACTTGGTATCTGAAGAAGTGTGCATGCACACGAAAGCTCATACCAAGAACTAACTTAGTTGGTCTTTAAGGTGCTACTGGAAGGAATTTTTTTTTATTTTGACTATGGCAGACCAACACGGCTACCTATCTACTTCTTTTAAATGGATAGTGTAATTTGTGAGTTTGGACCCGCCATGGCAGAAATTGGGTGAAGTCATGCCAGAGTCACATTTTGGTCTGTCATTATCAGTAAAAATGACACCTGGCATCCAAATGTTGCTTAACATTGCTGCCTCCACTTAAGCAACCCTCATGTTGAGTTTGGCGATGATATCTTAAAAGGCAGACAAACTTATAGACAGCGGATAGACAAACTGCTTTCCAAAACATATAGTGAAGGATCATCATCATCATGTGCACGAGCATAAATGCTCATGGGTTCTGAAGTGGCCGTGAATGACCAGGAGCAAGACATGGGGTGTGATAGCAAATACCTTGATGAAGGTCCAGTGTGTGGCAACTACAAGTAGTAATATTTCTTTCCACTGGCCATAGAGTAACTCGGGGGTTCCCAAATTGTGGATTGCAGACCACCAGTTGTTAGAACCATAGAATGGTAGAATTGGCAGGGGCCCCAAGGGTCATCTTTTCAGATCCTCTGCAAGACAGTAATCTCTTTGCCCAATGTAGGGCTCGAACCCACAACCCTGAGAGTAAGAGCCACATGCTCTACTGACTGAGCCGTCCCAGCGGGTACTGTTCACCAGCTTCATTCAGGTGGTCTTTGGTCTGCTGGTGAAAAATGGTGGGAGCAGCAGCCATGCATGATGGCTTCTCTTAGAACCTGGCAGTCTACCCATAAGGTGAGCAGGAAAGGCCAGAAGTAACAGAGTTGAACATAATCTGAGGAGCCATCCCTGCTATAGGGGGTGTACATGTGGTAGCAAAACAGGGTCTGTCTGCTTTTAATTGATTGGCCTGTTTTCAGCATGAGAAAAGTGCAGGCAAGCATCTCTGCTGTCTTCCACCTTGCAGTAACTAGTGGCCTTTAAACTTTTTGTCACTAACAGAATTAAACACACACATATACACAAAGACACACATGCTAATATAATCCTGGTTCTTCATGACTGGCAGGCTAGAAAGGCATTTTGTAAGGGGAGGAGAAGGGGTTAAACCTGCCTCCCAGCCGGATGCAATAAATATGCTGTTTGCATAGGAACCCAAAAGGCTCCCAAAGCAAAGACTGTAAATGGCTGCTCTTCAGATGGCCCTGCCGGTCAGGGGGACCTGGTAAAGGGAGTAACTGTGCATGGGGCTTCCTGCTCTGCAGCTGTTTTAGTTTCCAAGTGGATGCACGTTCTAGGAAATAATAATAAAAATGGAGGGGAGGAGGAGAATGTCTTGAAGTGGCAGTGCTTGGACAAAGGTGGCCAAGAGGTTATGATGGTGAAAAACAACCAGTGGAGGTGAAGAATAGATGGGCTGTTTTGTGTGGCAGGAACTGGAATTTAAGAGAACTAGCTTTAAAGTTGTGGAAGTGACCATCTATGCCTGTGTTCAGGGTGGTAATTGGAGTCCGCTATAAACTGTCAAATGTTTTATGAGCTGTTTCCGTCTCTTTTCCTTTAACATGCTTTTTTTTTTTTTAAAGGCCCCCACTCCCTAGTTTTTGTGAAGAAAATGTAGAGTTCTTTGCGGGAATGTGACAGTGTTTCTATGTAGTGCATACTCTTGTCACTCTTTTTTGGCTGCAAATAAATTTACATTGTGCTGTTTAGTGTTCAAGAACATAAAGCGAGCCCTGCTGGATCAGGCCAAGGGACCATGTAGTTCAGCATTTTATTCTCACAGTGGCCAACCAGATGCCAATGGGAAGCCCACCAGCGGAACGTGAGCACAACTGCATTTTCCCGACTTGTGGTTCCCAGCAACTGATACTAATAGATGGGGGAATGGCTTGGGAGAGCTTCTGGATTAGCGTAGGTAAACACGGGAGGAAAGTCTAATTGGAACAGCCATGTAAAGTAGCATAGAGAATTGCGAAGTTTAGGGAAAATATTTGTCTTGGAGGCTTAGGAGATGTTGGGGAGAAAGCAACAGAAGAGCAACTGCAGATAAGAATCTGAACATTCACATTGCTTATCTAAAGCTTTTAAGTCCAGAAATTGGATTGTGGAAAAAGGGAAAGAGTGACAGTTCTCAGAGCAAGACTACACAGTAACTGCGATTTAACAGATGTGCTTTGACGACTACTGGTTGCTTAGAGGTGAACAAGGATGATGTTTGTTTGTTTTCCCTATACCCCACCATTTAATCTAGTTATTAGGGCAGCTTGCAGCAAAATACAAAACACAGTAAAATAACTAATATAAAGAAAAGGCAGAAAGTCAGCTATAACTTAAAAAATCATGTGAAATGGAATAAAACAGTTGTGAAGCCGCAGGGGGGGGGGGGAGAATGCACTTGCATCGCTGGCGTTAAATACCCTGCAGGAGAGTCTCTTTTCCTCATTTAAATTTATCTGCAACAGGGATGGGGAAGGAACATGTGACTCTTGCCAGACTCCAGCTCCCATCATCAATAGGAGCATAGCATCTAGATCAAGGGAAGTAATAGTGCCACTGTATTCTGCTCTGGTCAGACCTCACCTGGAGTACTGTGTCCAGTTCTGGGCACCACAATTCAAGAAGGACACTGACAAACTGGAACGTGTCCAGAGGAGGGCAACCAAAATGGTCAAAGGCCTGGAAACGATGCCTTATGAGGAACGGCTAAGGGAGCTGGGCATGTTTAGCCTGGAGAAGAGGAGGTTAAGGGGTGATATGATAGCCATGTTCAAATATATAAAAGGATGTCACATAGAGGAGGGAGAAAGGTTGTTTTCTGCTGCTCCAGAGAAGCGGACACGGAGCAATGGATCCAAAGTACAAGAAAGAAGATTCCACCTAAACATTAGGAAGAACTTCCTGACAGTAAGAGCTGTTCGACAGTGGAATTTGCTGCCAAGGAGTGTGGTGGAGTCTCCTTTTTTGGAGGTCTTTAAGCAGAGGCTTGACAACCATATGTCAGGAGTGCTCTGATGGTGTTTCCTGCTTGGCAGGGGGTTGGACTCGATGGCCCTTGTGGTCTCTTCCAACTCTATGATTCTATGATTCTATGATTCTATGATCCCTGGCTGTTGGCCATGCTGACTAGGGCAGATGGGGCTGAAGGGTCCTGAGATGAAGGGGCTCCAAAGCCCTTTCCCTTTGGGCAGGCATCTGTTTCGGGGGCCTAATCTGGCTTGCCGGTCGGTTTAATCCGTCCCCTGTTATAAACAACTTCAACCCTAAAAAAACCCCTTAACTAAAAAAGGCCACAACAACTTTGGTTGGCCCTCACGGCCCTTCACTTCATCAAATCTGGCCCTCTTTGAGAAAAGTTTGGACACCACTGCCCTTGGGGAAGGAACATGGCTCAGTGGTAGAGCACCTGCTCTGCATGCAGAATGTCTCCAAGAAGGGCTGGAAGAGCCTTCCTGTCTGGAATTCTGGAGAGCCACCGCCAGCCTGCATAGACAATGGACTGGCAGATCTAACTTACTGAGATTCCTGAGTTCAGCAACATCCGGAGGGGCACAGATTGTCTCCATCCCTGATCTGGTAGGCAGGACTTCCTTCCCTTCACCTTCTTCTGATTCACAAGCATAGACCTTGTTGGTGCTTGAGTGCTTTGCTCCCCCCCCCCCCCGTTTTCCTGACAGCTTAGTCTTGTGGAGGCTGTTGCTTTAGTGCAGAAAGCAATGAATTTATCAGATGGCCAAGCCGGGCTGCGAGCAGCGGCAGTAGGAGGGAAGGGTGCTGTGCGGTTACAGTATCAGCTACGCAATAATAATGATAATAATAGCAAAGTGATCCTGGGCTTGTTTTCCAAGGGGAAAAGTCCTATTTTTGCCAAACTTTTTTTTTTTTAAAGCAAAGCCAACTATATGAGGACTTCTTTTTAAAGTGATCTTTTAAAAGAGAAAAGAGTTCTTGTGCAAACCTTTCACTTTTGCTTGTTTCCAAGAAGGAGGGGGGTGGAAGTTACAGCTGGAGATGGGGAGTGGGAGTAGACTCTTGAAGGGGCATTGGAGGGGGGAAATTTCAGTCGTAAGGTCCCAAGTTCTGAAAGCAACCCTTTGTGTGTCCCCCTCCCTCTTCTCTCTGCACCCCCCTCCCTGCTTTGCCCATGGCAAAACATTGCACAATCAAGCTATTGTTTGTTTGGGGAAAGCTACAACATCCTATTGCAATTATTTATGGAATAAAATATTTGATGTTTTTCTAGGGGGTGGGAGGGGGTAGGAAAGCTTGGTTTCCCTTTTATCCTTTTAAAAAAACCCCAACCAACCACTTATTAACTCCTTTTATGGGTTCCTCAAGGAACTTCCATACCCTTTGTAAGCTCAGTTAAATGTAGGTACCTCTTTGGTATAGGGCAGCCTTGCAAACAATTCTGTTCAGGGGACTAGTCTTACACTTGCTGCAGCCAGACTGTCAACCCACACAGGGGTTAGCTCAGTGGTAAAGCATCTGCTTTGCATGCAGAAAGGTCCCAAGTTCAATCCCCGGCATGCCTAGGTAGGGCTGAGAGAGATCCCTCTGCCTAAAACCCTGGAGAGCTGCTGCCAGTCAGGGTGGACTAAGCTAGCTGGATCATTGGCCTGGTTTACTGCATAAGACACCTTCCTTTGTGGTAGACAAAGGTATGTGGTAGATAAATATATGCAGCAGTGGCATGGAAAGACTGGGGGGAACCTAGCATTTCCTTGCCCGCCCGGTTGTTTTTCTACAGCCTTGTTATATTTGCTTCTTAATGGCTGGAAGTACCTTGCACTGAGCAGTGACTTCCTGTTTTAAGGACCCCTAGTCCAGTATTTCATACAGTCTTTTGGAACTTTTGCGATTGGGGCCAAGTGTCTTGACTTCACAGTCGCTCTGTACAAGTGCAAAACTTCATACAGCACAAAAAGTTCAGCATCCTGAGATTTTAGAAGGAAAAGAGAAGTGCCTAGTCCCTAAGGTTAAATGCACAGGTTTGAAAACATAGCATCAGGAGTTGGGCAAGGAGGGATAGTGAACAGGATTTCCCAGTGCTTTGCAGTGTCATTTTCTGGGAATTGCAAGTCCGGGAGAGTATTGCTGAAGCGCCCAGGTCCTCCTTGCAGGCTACCCAGAGAGCATCTTTTTGGTCACTGTGAAAACAGGATGCTGGACTAGATGGGACATTGGCCTGATCCAGCAGGAACTCGTTTCTGTTTTTTGACACTTCTCAGAATGATAACAGGAAAAAATATATACACAAACGGGTAAATACATGCAAGTTGTCCCCTCTTCTAAAATGCAGGATATCCACAGCACTTGCAGCGATTGCTCAAATGCATTGCTTATTGGACAACATTTCAAAGAGTCAAAAGAAGCTAGTTGGCAACATGACTGACCTCTCCTTCATGCTGGTGTGGACATTTTCAAATTCCAGTAGTGGAAGGATCTTGCGAAAGATAGAAACGAAGGCAGATCCCAACCAGGAGAAAGTGCCAAAGGAAAGGATTAGCAGTGAAAACATTCAGCGCTTGATTTCTGTTCCAATTCTCTCTCTCTCCTCCCCCCCCCTTGCCCCCAGCCCTTTGACTTAACTGTAGATTCCAGAAAGCATATTCTGTGTGCTGGCAACAGGTTAATGTGAAATAGGCTTACAGTAGGAACGTCATCGTGATTGATCTCTCCCCTTAAAGAAGATGGTTCACTTGCTTCTATGTTAGAAACATCTTTCCACTACGGCTGTGTCAGATCTTACTCCTTTTAAATGTATGTGTTGTGTCTGATTCCCAGTCAAACAAGCCTCTTAGGATATTTTCTGTTTGGCAAATGAGTCTGGAAACTTGTCCAACATAGTTGTCATCCCTAATCCATCTAAGTGATCCTGGGCAGGAGAACAGCCATAGGTCTCCAGGCTCTTGTTCAACTTTCCCAGCCATCTATGAGTTTCTTCAGCATAATGGAAAATTGTTCATTACCTTCACCTACCCCTTTTTTAGATCAACTTTGCTAATAATAATAATCTACAACAATGGTTCCCAAACTCCCCGCCTCCCGACCAGTGTTAGAAACTGGGATAGAAAAGCTAGGAGCCAAATGGCTTCTGGGACCTGGGTTGTAGGCGCCAAAACAGAATGTCTAGTCGCCAAAATGACGGTTCCATTGTATATGTCATAAAAGAATGTCAAATCTCATAAAAAGTGACATATTGCCATTTCTGATGTCAGATTTCAGTCAGTGATCACCTGTTTGTCCTACATGGAAAACAAAAACGGCATCACTGGGAGTTTATTGCTACTTACTGTATTGGAAGATGACCTGGCAACCATTGCAGCCATTTTGCATTTATTTATTTGTTTGTTTATTGCATTTAGACCCCACTTTTTTCTCCAAGGAGCTCAAGGTTGCCTACATGGATCTCTCCCCACCTTCCCCCCGATACATAATCCCAACAATAACACTGTGAGTTGCGATGTTCTAATCTGACACTCTTACCATGACACACCACACTGGCATAAGGTGAGTGTAGCCTCATGGTATTGGGTATGTGTGACTTAAGCTTGTTTGTCTTCTTCCAGTCTTGTATGGATTTCTGCTTCTACCCTCCAAATGTCCAATTTTGTACTCCGCAGTTCTCTTCCCCACCCCCATTTTTTCCATTTTTGCAGGACCAACAATGCCGGGGGGGGGGGGAATGAGTTCAAGACACAGAGTGGTTGGTTTGGGGTTTTTTTGGGGGGGGGGAGTAGTTATGGTGTGCTCTCAGCCCCCTCAGCTTCATCTCTCTCCCTCCCTCCCTCCCTCCCTCCCTCCCTCCCTCCCTCTCTCTGAAAATACAAGTGCCTTAAAGAGAGGCAAAAAATCCTATAGGCAAACATTATTGGCATGTGACTTAAAGGCACTGGTTAAAGGAGTAACAACAGCATCTGGCAGTATTAGACCAACAAGGGAAAGTATTTTAAAGTGAAAAAGTAAAAACTGTAGGATCATATGTTAAATCTATTTTCAGCTTCCCCGGCAAAAACACAGCTATTCTTGGTGATTTGGCATGATGCATGCGGTGGAAGAATGTGCACCTCCTTTGGGCACTGTTAGTCTTGTGTGTAGATTCCTGCAAAGAGAATGTGTGCAAAACACACACTTCACAGTCGCACACAAAACAAATTTTGCTAAGGGGATCACTGTTGTAGGAGTGCTTACAGTGTCTGGTTCCACACTCCTGCCCCATAATCCGTTCTGCCCTGGGCTTTGCAGATCTGCATGTTTACCTTCTTGGGTTATATTACATTATTATTATTATTATTATTATTATTATTATTATTATTATTATTATTATTGAACTTTTGGGGGAAATGAAACATTTCAGCTGCCTTGACTTTGCTCCTGCGGATAAAGATTCCAGTCTAGTGGGTAAGGGAAGCCCCCCAGCACATGTTGTTGAGAAATCATGGCCTCTGAGCGGCCTGGGCTGATCTGTGTGAGGTCTTAGAGAGCTGCGGGACAAGGAGGAGGGGATCTCAAGTGCAACTGGGAGAAAAGGCTTAATAGTAAAGTGATGTCATGGCTAACCAATCCGGAAAGCCCGTGTTAACTTCCCTGCTGAGACGTGATTCACAGGCGCTCAAAAGAGAGGCTAAGTTGTCTTGCCTTTTGCCCACTAAGTTTGCTGCTGGGAATCGGATATTTTGATGTTGCTGCTAGGATATTTTGAAGCTGTTCAGACTTTTTTTTTTAAGGGCCAGTCAGTTATTTTGTGGCTTCCAGAAAGTGTGTAACAACAGAAGAGACAGGTTACCAGTGTGGTATGAGGTAGAATTTTGTTACTACAAGATAATTACAGAATGTGTATGAATGCACACACATTCATCTTAGAATAGCCTCGGTCAACCGGGTGCCCTCCACCTGCTTTGGGCTAAAGCTCTTGTCAGCAGGGAATGTTGGGAGTTGTAGTCCGAAATTTCGGGAGGGCACCCAGTCAGCAAAGGCTGTATTAGAACATAGACTGTTTGCATAATGGCTTGTCACAAATACCGTATTTTTTGCACCATAACACTCACTTTTTTCCTCCTAAAAAGTAAGGGGAAATGTCTGTGCGTGTTATGGAGGGAATGCCTACGGGTGGCATGCCTGCGGATTTTCCTCCTCTAAAAACTACGTGCGTGTCATAGAGCAAAAAATACGGTAACTTGCAACGTTTTGCTTTAATATTTTATGACAATATATTTTAAATAGTAAACTGCTGTGGGTGTCTTGGCGAGAAGGAAGTACAGAAGCAAAATAAAACGGAACAAAATACTTCATAGATATTTTTAAAAAATAAGTGTACAGCCTATTTTCATTAAGCATGTGTTAATGCTACACTTTGTGCTTTTAAATAGGCTTATCAGTCCTCCCCATCCCCACGATAGACCTGTGCATATTTACTCCAGTTGTGTTACAACACGATAATGTCGTAGTCGATGGAGATCTTGCCAAAATGCAGCCTGCTTTTCCACTGTTCTCTTTAAATAGGAACCTGCCTTTTACTGAGTCAGACTGTCCTACCCATCTAGCTCAGGACTCTTGCATTGTCTGGCAGCTGTTCTCCAGGATTTCAGACAGTGGTCTTTCCCTGCCCCACTTGGAGATGCCAGGGATTGAACCTGGCAACTTCTGGTATGCAAAGTGGATGCTTTACCACTGAGCCCTTCCCCCAGTTCCCTGCTCCTGATACAGGTCAGTCCCATTTTGTCCTTGCAACAACCCTGTGAGGTAGCTTAGGCAAATGGCCTAAGGGAATCCCCGTGAGCTTCATGACTCAATAGTCACTTGATCCCTGGTCTTCAGGGCCCTACTCTGGCACTGTAACCACTTTACAACACCATTTCAAGCTGAATCGTTGTATCCATTACTTTGGCTGAGTGGACTGTCGGTTTGAAACCCCTTGCATTCTCTCTATATTGGTGTTTGTGAGTGTTTGTCTGCAGGTTCTGCTTGGGATACATGTCTTGTGCACCTGGATTTTGTTCTTTGAACTTTTCTAGTACAGTGGTACCTCGGGTTACATATGCTTCAGGTTACAGACTCCGCTAACCCAGAAATAGTGCTTCAGGTTAAGAACTTTGCTTCAGGATAAGAACAGAAATCGGGCTCCGGCGGCGCGGCGGCAGCAGGAGGCCCCATTAGCTAAAGTGGTGCTTCAGGTTAAGAACAGTTTCAGGTTAAGTATGGACCTCCAGAACGAATTAAGTACTTAACCTGAGGTACCACTGTAATCTTTAGGGTGGGGGTGGACAAAGAAGGAAAGGAAGTACCATTCATCAACCCAAAAACTGTATGTTCTGTGGCTAAATCAAAGACCTCAGCTTTAATGTCCTCAACAGACACCTGCGCAAAACTTTGATCCCCTTGTTAGAATACACAAAAAAATGTTGCTAGATAAAGTTTAAAAGTTCATCCTGACTCCAAAGAGATTGTTGTCCTCATTGCTCCTCTGAACATCCTGTGACTTCCTAATGCAGCTCTTTTTTAATATGTAATAGTTCTGACCTTCAAGGAACACAGCGGTATTGACATTTACTCTTATAACTTCTTAAACTATTCCTTAAACTATTTCCCACATGACCATGGGAATTATGCAAGAGCTCTTACGTACTGCAAGGTCTCCTGACTTGGAAAGTGGAGGTGTACAGTGCATCTCTTTGTGCTCTGTGCATATACAAATGGTGTGTGTGTGTGCACACCCAGTGGGAACTGGCCGATATCAGTGGGCAGATTTTCTTGGTGCTCTTAAGTGCAGTGTTTTTCATTCCCCCGATAAAAGCAAGCCATCCCCTTAAGACATGGAACATCGGAAGCTGCCTGTCCTAGCTCCCACTCAGTGAAGAACTCAGACTCAGGTTGCAGCTTCCGCCAAAATATTTAATGCTTCAACTAGCTCCATATTGTCTACACTGACTGGAAGCAGCTCTTCGGGATTTTAGGCAGGGATCTTTCTTTCTTTCTTTCTTTCTTTCTTTCTTTCTCTCTCTCTCTCTCTCTCTCTCTCTCTCTCTCTCTCTCTCTCTCTCTCTTTCTCTCTTTCTCTCTTTCTCTCTTTCTCTCTCCATTCTACCTGGAGATGCCGGAGATTGAACCTGGTGCAAAGCAAATTGATGAGGGGTTTAATGAGATAATCAACTTTCAATTTTAAAACAGACCCTTAAGGTTTGTTATTCCAGGCAGTATCTTTGCGTTCCACATCTGCCCTTACAAGTGGGATTATTGTCAGTTCTGTAACCATTAACTATTAGGCCGTCATAGTTTCTTGGCGTAACTTTGACATGCTCACTGGTTGACCTTGAGCAAGTCCTTCAGATCCACAAGGTGCCTTGGAAGCTGGCTAGCTGCACATTTACTCCCCCCCCCTTAAAGTCCCCAGATTTTTAAAGTTGCAACAGGACTGTTCACATCGGATTGTCAAAGGTTTGAAGAGAGGGAGCAGGGAGGTTAGTTGTAGCAAGGGTATGTGGAACTCTCTTCATTCTGAGGGCCACATTCCATTCTGGGCAACCTTCTGAGGGCCAGAGGCAAAAGTGGGCAGTGCTACTAATGTAAATTTTGAATATGTTGTAATACAATTGGCTAGTTTCTACCTGCCCTTTCTGTGCTCCCATCAAGGCAAGCATGAGAAATCGCCAGAGTTCAAGGACACATTCTAGCTAGGCAAAAGCATTTGGCGTATATAGCAGGGAGGTGAGAGATGTGGTCAAGGGCCAAGTAGAGAGATCCGGAGGGCCTCATTCAGCCCCTAGGCATAGGGGTCCCCAGCACTGAACTTCAGGAATAACACGCTCCCCATTGCCACATTTTCCTCTTACTTACCTGTGAGCATATCCTTAGAATTGGGCTTCCACTATCTATTCAAATCACACCTGTTCAGGTATTGCTAAGGACCACTTTGCTCTTTCCTCTCTGATTATAAAGGCATCACAATCAGAGAGGTGCTGGCCAGGGTTGGCCCAATGTGGCTGTGGCATGGGGTCCGCGAAGAGAAGATGCAGTGCCTCAAGGTAGAAAAACATTTTCCAAAAAGGGCACGGTTTCAAAGGCTGAGGTTCTGCAGAAGGAACTTGGTGCCAAAAACGTAACCTGTTTTCCATAAACATGGTGGACAGTTGCAGCCAAAACAAACAACGAAGGTCCTTAAATGAACCTGAGTGAAAAATGGGTTGCTGTAGCGGATGGATAATGCTAGTTAAATGTGCTCTCTTTTTTATAATGCTAGTTAAATATGCTGTTTGTTTAAGGTGGGGGCGGGGGGGGAGAGAAAAACAACCTGGATAACTTACAGTCTCTTTAAGCTATACAAGTTGGGTGGTGCTTTAAGAGTTAAGGAGCTGTACAAAGAGGCACAGACTCTGGAATGCATCATAGCTGATGTATTGGTACTCTTTCTTTATGTCCAGGGTGGCAAACTTTTTTTCTGGGAGCCATATGCTTGTAATGCGTGAAGCCATAACACCAGTGGGTGGAGCCAGTGGTGCCACTCTTACCTTTGGTCAGTAGGCTATATTTCAGTCAGAGGTTTTTACATAGATTCGCACACATCTCCCCATCCTTCTTCAGGCAAGTAGGAGGCATTATCACAGTTCAGTGAGACATTCTGGTGAGGCAGAAGAACTTGAAGAGAGTTCAAAGCAGGGCTGCTGGGGGCGGGGCCTAGGGAGTTGTGGGTGTGGCCTGGGATAAGCCTCAGGGGCCAGCTTGAGAGGCCTGGAGGCCGAATCCAGTCCCCGGGACCGAGGTTCCTCACCACTGTCCTATATGATTAGACCACTTCCTTGCTGGAAGGAAGGAGCCAAAATTAACTTGATAATCTGAACGTTTGGGTTCGGTGTGTCTTAAGAATGACAGAGTCAGTATGTGCAAGGTCTGTTGGATCTGGCCACACGCGCGTAAAGGCCAGTGTCGCTTCTTCCAGAACAGTCACCTTTCCTCAGGTTGGCTACACAGTGCAATGCATCCATCCTCCTTCCTAAAAGCTACTTTACCAATATGTTTTCATTATGCGAGCACCATGCATAAGCGAACAGACATAATAAGAGCTTCTGGATCAGGCCAATGGCCCATCTAGACCAGCATCCTGTTCTCACAGTGACAAAGCAGATGCCTGTGGGAACCCCACAAGCAGGACCTGATTACAAGAGTACTCTCCCTTCCTGTGGTTTCCAGCAACTGGTATTCAGACGCATTACTAACTCCAACCATGGGGGCAGAACGTGGGCATTATGGCTAGTATCCTCTTTAAAAGCTATCCAAGTTGGTGACCATCATTGCCTCCTGTGGGAGGGAGTTCCATAGTTCCATATTGCTGTGTAAAGAAGGGCTTTCTTTAGTCTTGAATTGTCCAACGTTGAGCTTTGTTGGGTGTCCCTGAGTTCTACTGTTATGAGAGCGGGAGAAATCGTATCTCTGTCCACAGAGATGCATTTAACATCAGGGAAAAGAGCAGACACACAAGAATGTCTTTTTTTACTTTATTTTTTAAAAGCAAGCTTAATGTACTTTTTGTTTTTTTGTTTTTACTTTAAATAATGGTGTTCATCCACAAATCAAGACTGTATGCCTGGTTTGGACCCACAGATGCTAGGAAAAGTGATTTTAAGTGTGTGTGAAGAAACAAACACCACACTTAAGCTTTTTTATGAGCTGTTGCCGATATTGGGCTCCTACATGATGGCTTCATCTCATAAATGCTTCATCAAGGAAATAGAAATGGTTGGCTTCCTTGAAATTTACCACGGCTTTTGGGATTCCTACAGATGTGCTCTGTTTATCTAACTTTCCTGTGAAGCATCTCTTTGGCAGCCCAAAGAGAGAACCTCTCTTCCGTCGCGCAAATCTGGGAAACTTTGCAAAGCTTCACCACCTTTGGCTTGAGTGTCCATTTGACATAAAGAAAACAAATCCAAACACTGTAAGCGTGTAGTAAAAGAAAATTCAGGGAAAGAGAGGAGATGACAACTTTATTTTCAAAAGGCACCAGGGTGTCAGTCGAGCTGGTGGTCTGGTTCTTTCAAAAACGCTGACCTTGTGCTCCTTCTTTCCTTAGGGATGGTGACTGTCTCTTCGTATCTTGATGCCTCTTGACTCTTAAAATTGCAGATTATTCCCCCTCTTTTTTTGAAAAGCATTTAACCTTTTGTCATAATTACTCAAACCACTTTTCCTGAAATTACGTAACTGGCAATTTCTGTGCTTTGTTTGTGAACTCTCATGCAGACTCTGATTCAGAGATGACAAATTGAGAGCAATTTTCAGGGGCTTGAGTTTTGCTGCTTAGGAAAACATACGGAGAGACTTGGGAATCTGAACTGAGCCTTAGTTCTGCCCTTTGCCTTTGCAGGGTGGTGATTGTGGAATTGCACAGGCACCTTTAAAGACATATTACCTGCCGCTTGTACCATTGTTTGGAAAAGCGTAGCAAGATGGCAGCCACTTAGTACCTTTCCCTCGAGTGCTACGCTTGCCTTGAATGGTGCAGCAAAAAGCTGGCATTGAATTGACGTTAATGAATCCTGTGTGATCTAGCAAGCAGAGGCATATTCCTTTTTAAACAGATATAGTAATGAATGTTTTGGTGGCAGTGTGCGTGCGTGTGCGATCGCACTGCTTGTAAACAAACAATTCCTTTTGCTTTGAAGTGATCTCTGTGCATAGATATGTGTTGCCCCTTAGTTATTCTGTTTTTGCTTCTTTAAATGTGGGTGGGTGTTGTGCCCTAGTTAGTGTTCCTTGCTTGGGTTATATCGCAGAATGAGCAACATGTGTGTGTGTGTGTGTGTGTGTGTGAACAATTTCAGTACATGCATAAAATCGGCTTTTGGGTTATTCTCCTTTGGCCTACACATCTGCAGTTTTGCAGGGTAGGTGAGACTTCTTAAATAGGAAGAACCCCAGTGTAGAGGCTAAAATGACTTCTGGAGGGAAATGCCTGACATGCCAGCATGCATACCTTTGTGGTGATATCTTCCTTGGCAGTGGGGAGGAGGAGGCTGTGAGGGCTGAGAGTAGCCTTTTGGAAAAACCTTAAGCTCAAGTCCTCCCAGAGGAAGCTCAAACTCTATGGTTGGTGGAGGGAGGGGGAAGCTTAAGTGAAAGCATTTTGTTTCCGCTTGAAATGCAAGAAACAGGGGTTGTGGGGGGGCACTTTTACTGTTTTTAATTTTGCTTTGGGTGGAAGGAAGGGAAACAGAAGATCATTGTTTTCGTGGTTGCCAAGCCCTTAGACAACAATTGAGCCTATTGTTGTTGGTCTGCGATTCCAATTGCTAGAAAGTAACTCGATAGTGAAATATGCACACCAGATTTCAACGAAAACAGTCTTTCTTTACCTGCAAAATGATCTGTATTAGCAAGAGAAGAGTGGTCGCTTGGAGGGGAGTGGGCAGGTGAGCCATAACCCCCAGATTGCTAGCTTTCATTTTAAAAAGAATTTGTAGAACCTGAGGATCAAACTGCACTGTGAGTTTAAATCAGCACCATACCACTTATAGAGCTACACTTTACAGAGTGGTTTAACAGTCTGTCTTCCCAGGGAATTGTAGTTCTGTGAAGGGAATAAGGGTCTCCTAACAACTCTCTGCATCCTCAGCTAACTACAGTTCCCAGGATTGGGTGTGTTTTTTGGGGGGGGAGCCATGACTGTTTAAAGTGGTATGACACTGCTTTTAACAGTATAGTAGAGATGAGGCCTGAGATATGAAGCAAAATGTACATTCTATATTCTTGACATACATACACACGCTCTGTCTGTGTGTGTGTGTGTGTGTGTGTGTGAGAGAGAGAGAGAGAGAGAGAGAGAGAGAGAGAGAGAGAGAGAGAGAAAGCCTGATCTTCCCTTTCAGTGTTTTACTTTGTCTCTCTTCCCACTGCCCCCCCTACAAAAAATAAATAAATCTTGTGGTTGCCCATGAGTGTGGTATGTAATCACATAAATGGAAAGGTCAATCCTTGCACACATTTTTGAACAGCATGAACTTCTCGGAAGAAAGGTAGAGTAGAAGTACAGGTGAAAAATCAAGTACAGTACTAAAAGCTCTTAGTAGACATTGTTTCAGCCCTATAATTGAGGCAAGTGTTGCTCTCATATCACAGGTTCAGGGCCTAAGACAGAGAGGGTAGTACCACTCCTGGTTCTAAGAGTAGACCCATTGGATTTAATGGGTGCAACTGGATAAAGCCTAAAGGCCACCTGGCTGCTGCAAGATTTGAACTGGAAAGATCATGGCTCTCACTTGTAGCCACTACATTGCACTGGCCCTCTGTGCATGCTCCACTAATTGGTACCTAGAATGGTGCCTTTCTCAAGATGTGTGCATGGGATAG
This sequence comes from Podarcis bocagei, assembly GCF_964188305.1. Lineage (NCBI taxonomy): Eukaryota > Metazoa > Chordata > Lepidosauria > Squamata > Lacertidae > Podarcis > Podarcis bocagei. Next base: position 23,348,092 of record NC_138139.1, read on the forward strand.
ATAGAACTACTGCAAATAATTCCACAAAAGTTGCATGCCCAGATTTTTATTTTATTTTGCCTGGGCAAACAAACCTTTTTTTGTGTGGTGGGGGTCATAATCCCATACTTGGCTTCCTGGATTTGATGATTGCTTACAACAGGTGAGCAGGTGAGTGGCGGTTTATAAGCTTGAGAGAGAAGCTTGCAGTTTCCCAAGGAACTGTTTGTCCTCCCACGCTGCCAAGATGTTTCCAGGTGCTGCTGTAGAGGCCATTCAGGCTTAATGCAAAAAAGTTGGCCTGTCTTTTTATGGAGGGGGCATATGGTTAAGCCTTCAAAAGTTTGCTCATCCGTAAATTGGTATCCATATGATTTAAAAGCAAATAAACTCATGTTCAATTAGTGGTTCGCCTAGAAAAATTACAATTCTGCTAAGTGCTGCACTGTCAGCAGCATTGTGTCTTCATTGGGGTGGGGCAGAAGAGGTCTATTGCTTATAACGCCAGCATCCCTTTAGAAATTCCCATGAACTTTATGCCAAGTGGCCCATTTTTCTTTGCCACAGATGGCTCTGTTTGTTTTCTGGTTAAACATTAATTTAACAAAATCAATTTAGGACTCTGCGTTAAGTGGAGATCAGGTAATTCTCCCTTTTATCTGCTGTAAATAAGAAAACATTTCTCAAGTGTGAACAAGCAAGCAATCCCTGGCAGAGGATTTCATTCGCAAACAAATGTCTCCTGGTTGATCTACCTTTTGCCTGTTATGATATCGTCTCTGTTAATCATTCATCTATAGTAATGTATACAGGCATATGAGGACAGACAACTGTGTTTGCTGCCATTGCTGATTTTTAACATGAAGAGCTGGGGTGGTGGGGTGGTGTATTGGTTAGAGCATTGGACTAGGACTTGGGAGCCCAAGGTTCAAATCCCTGCTCAGCCATGAAGCATCCTGGGTGACCTTTGGCCAGCCACTCTCCCTCCCAGCCTAATTTACCTCACAAGGTTGTTGTGAGGATTAAATGAGGTGGAAGAGAACCATGTACACCATCTTGAACTCCTTGGAGAAAAAAAATGATATATAAATGCAATGAGTTAACATAAAATAGCCACAATGGTTGCCAGTTCATTTCCGAGCTGAATTCAAGGTGCTCATGTTTATGTTTAAAGCCCTAGACCACTTAGGCCCAAAATATCTGAAAGACCACCTCCTTCCCTACAGATGGGCTCAGGTTTTAAGATTAACATAGGGGCCCCTATTTGTAGTTCTACTTCCCTCAGAAACTCCGAGGGTTGGCCAAGGAGGGCATTCTCTGTGGCAGCCTCTAAGTTGTGGAGCTTCTTCCTCACAGAGGTATATCTGTTACCCTCACTATGCATTTCTATGTGTCTGCTGAAAACGCACCTCTTGTAATTTTTTAAAACAGCTTTTCATGTATTTTATATTGTTGTGACCTTAGGATGAAGGGCTGATAATAGATGAAATTAGATGATGATGATAATCCTTATACCGCTGAAAACCTCATTACCGAACCAAATACCTCTCCTAACATGACCATACAAGTGTCATTTGGGGCCCTTCGTGGTTTACCCCTCCTTTTCCAGAGGCGCCCCCCAAGCTAACATATACAAAATGCAATAACCAAAACATTGCAATTTAAAGATTTAATAAAATCAATTGAAGCGCAGTAAATCATCTGAGGCCCTTATTTGTGTGCCCCGCCCTCCAAGAGGCAGTCAGAGAGTGGGAACAAGGGGAAAAGCCTTCTTTAGATTGGAAGTGGAATGCTCTCTCCATTGAAGTCCGCCTTAGGCCAAAACTGATTTCTTTCCAGCACCAGGTGAAAGGCTCATCACCCGGCATTAGATTGGATTTGAAAAGTTTTTGTTAAAGCCATCTAAAGCATGGACTCCCATGCGTTAGGCGACCCACTAATTAATTAATTGAATAAATAATATATTGTCTATTGCACTTCTGTCATGATCTGTGGCCAGTGCAAAAATAAAACTGAAAATGTATGTTGGCAGCAGGGGAATGGGGTGTAATGTTGTCTTAATGCAAGGTGGAAGGGTGTAAAGGAAATGGCTTAATTGTGTGACTTTTTGCATATGAAGGAAGAAATTAAGAATTCACGAGGAGTTCAGAATGCGTTGGGTCAATGAGATTCATTGGAAATTTTTTTGTTAAGACCTTAAAAAGGAACACGAGTAGGCTGTTGGCTTTTCAGTAGTTATTTTTATAACCCCATGAAGGGGATTGTGAAATTCACATGGCCAGCAGAATTTAAGGCAGTGTTTTTCTAACTGTTCTGGGGAAATTGGAAGTTCCTTAGAAGCTCATCTGGGAATCCTCAGTGAGAAGGTCAGTCTGGTGAGCAAGTTTCCTTGACAGATGGTTTGCCCCGTGTTACCAACAACACACAGCTGTGAGGAAGTGTTTGTCTGCAGTGTGTGGAAGAGGCCCAGCAGGCCAGTGCGAGCTGCAGGCCTCCTAAGACACTCTCCAGAAACCTTTGCATCATTACAGGAAGGCATTCACATGTGCATGAATGCATGAGGAGGGAGTAGGAGCTTCCTCCCTGCACACTGATGCACTTGCTGGCTGTGTGTTAGTGCACCTGCTTTGTGTGCTGAAGGTTGCAGGTTCAATTCCCGGCATCACCAAGTAGGACCGGGGAAATGAATTTTTGTGTAATGGGACTGTGGGAGCTCTGTTCTGGTACTGAAAACCAATTCCTGGGCTAAGAGCATGTACTCAGAAGTATCTTGCCTCTTACCTCTTAAAGAGTATATTTGCACCTGACTCCCGTGTGTGGATCTGGGGTTTGGGGGTGTTGAGTGAACATTAAACAGAGCCTGGAAACCTGAAGTAGAAATAGGAGCATCAAACTGGTAAAGCATCTAGAAACCAGGTTTTGCCCGTGTGTTTAGAACAGTGGTTTTCAACCACTGTGCTGTGGCACCCTGGGGTGCCTTGAATGATGGTCAGGGGTGCTGCGGGCAACACTGGCCACTGTCCCTCTTTCTTTCTTTCTTTCTTTCTTTCTTTCTTTCTTTCTTTCTTTCTTTCTTTCTTTCTCAGGAGAGCCAGTGTGGTGTAGTGGTTAAGAACAGTGGACTCATAATCTGGTGACCAGGAGTGGCAGCTGTGGCTAGTCCAGCACCTGCTTTGCATACAGAGGACCCTTGGTTCAGTCCAGGTAGGGCTGGATGAAACCTCTCTCTGAATTCCCGGAGACCTGCTGCCAGCGTAGGCAAGACTGAGCTGACTCTGTCCAAGGCAGCAAATGAATCTTTCATTCAGAATCATCAAGTTCAGCGACAGCAGTGAACTCGAGGAGGTGTTTACATCTTACTTGGTTTTTACTTGCTTGGGACAGAGTTTACCAGCCGCTCTAGGTTGTCGTAGATTCCTATTTTGGATGTATAACGACAGTGAAAAGGCTCTCAAGTGGATTGTGGTTTCTTGCTCAGAGCAGTATGATAAAGGCATGTGGCCATTGTGCAGCAGCCAGACAATTCCCTTTCCAAGATTAGTAAGTGGGGAGTGTCAAGTGTGATTTCATAAGCATTTCCAGATAATGGTGGCAGGAGCATGCTTGGTTCACATGAATTTCCATTGAATTTGCGTAGTTAACCCTACTTCACAAGAAAGCCAAATGTCTTTTTTTTAAAAGTGATTTATATAATAATTTTCCTTTGCCTGATGTTTTGCACAAGTACATTTCCGGTGTGAGCAGAGATTTCTTTAACCCCCTTGTCCAGGGTAAAATGTTTGATGAACTTACAATTTGTCTTTCCTGTTGCTTGGAGACGCTTGAGAACTGTAGAACGGGATTGGGAAATTTTGGGCCTGTGGCCCCCCAGGTCTCACTATCTGGCCCTTGGGACTCTTCCTTGGACATCCTAGCCTAGCTCTGTGCCATCCTTGTGTACTGGAATGTGATGATGCTTCTTACTTGCCTAGATGGTAAGATACCTGTGTTAGATGGGGTGGGGAATGGTTGTGTAAAATCCTCTTGGTTGGTTGGAATGTAGCCCTTGCCATAGAAAGGGTCGTACTCACTGTTCTTCCCACTTTTGATAGGCAGGAAGCACGTTTTGAGATGGCAGCAACAAGAGTGGAAGGCACGAGGGATGGGGAAGAGCTTTGCCTACAATTCTGGGCTGCTGCTTCTAGCCAAAGAACGTAATACTAGACTAGCTTAGGGGTTGCAAACTTATCTCCCCCACGATCCCTGTGGGCATGTGGGTTGGCATGGTCAACCAAACTGAGCAGGATTTAATGCTTCCTCCCTCATCAGCTTAAATAAATAAAATTAAATTTGTACTCCTATTAAGGCTTCATGCATTCGTGCTGCAGCTACTGAAAATTTGAGATAACCCAGTGGCTAATATTACCAAAACCTTTCTCCCTGGTTTGCTAATGTGACCATTTTTGAATTACACATATTATTTGGAATGATGTTTCAGATTGCCTCGATAGATAAGCAGCATTAAAAACAAGACAGTCAGTTTCACCTCTGTTTGTAGGCTTCCTAGAAATTCTCTGGTATTTGAATGTTCAGCCCTATGGTTAACAATAAACTTTTGTCTTTTGGGGAGACAGAACATGATGTCCTATGTTTTAGTTTTGCGTTTTATGAAAAACAACTCGTAAGAAACAGTGCCTTCGGAATACAAACAAACTTGTTCGACTTAATTTGTCAAATGTAGGTGGGGATCTTGTGTGTTTGTGTGTGTGTGTGTGTACGTGTGTGTGTGTACCTGCATACGTATATCAGGAAGGGGAACAAAAACCCTTTGTTCTTCCCTCCCAAGTCTCAAAGATGAGCTTTGTATATAAGTTGGGTGCCTCTTGCTAATCTTTCCATTGTTTTAGAGTTGGCTTTATCATTCTGATCAAGGTGTGTGCTGAATGCACTGGGTGCTACAGTGACATGCCTCTTGTTTACACAGCCCTCTTTACCTTGTTGCTCCTTTTATCCTGTATGTAGACTCCTGGTCTCTACTGAACTGATAAGAATGCAAGAAGAGCCCTGCTGAATTGGGTAGCGTAAGGCTCATCTAGTCCAGCATTCTGTTCTCACAGTGGCCAACCAGGTGCCCCCAAAGGAAGCCCACTAGAAGGACCTTTACTGACCAGCACTTTCCCCACTTGCAGTTCGCAGCAACTGGCATTCACAGAGAATACTGCTCCCAACAGTGGAGGGAGAACATAGTAGCCATTGACAGCAGCCTCCATGACTTTTGGCTAAACCCCATTTGAAGCCACCTAGGTTGGCAGCTGTTACTTGATCTTGTGGGAGCGGATCCCATAGTTTCACTAGGCACTGTGCGAAGTAGTGCACCTTGGGGTGGCCCAGTAATACGGGTTGCCAGAAGATTCAGGACAGCCAAAATGAAATACGTCGCTTCCTACAGTAAGAACATAGATCGAGCTCTGCTGGATCAGACTAAAGGCCAATCTAGCCCAGCATCCTGGACAACCAGAGCAGGACACCAGCACAGCAACATTTCCTTGTGATTCCCAGCAACTGGTATTCAGAAGCATGCTGCCACCAGCAGCAGAGATAGAACATAGCCGCAGTGGTTAGTAGCCGCCGTGTAGCAGCCTTACACTCCATGAATTTGCCCAATGCTCTTTTATAGCGGTCCAGGTTGGTGACCTTCACTACATCTTGTAAGAGCAAACCCCATCATTTAACTATGTGCTGTGAATTTTCATCTGTCCTGTCCTGGTTAGAAAGCCAATTTATTTAGTTAGGGGGGAAAGTTCTCCAGGCCGTGCCTAACTGCAAAGTTGTACCTGAAACGTAGCTAAAGTCCCCAAACCAATTAAAAACCAATATGCACACAAACTTTATCATTAAGAAACAAAGATAGAATCGGTAAAGCTTTGAGAACTTGCCTGTGTCTTGTGTTGGAGGCAGGAAACTACTTGATGGCATAAATGATGTCTGTATGTGGTATCTGGGGTTTAGGTGGAAAGTCAAACTGTGGGCCAGATTGAGCCTATTTTTCGCCTTCCAATCTATCACTCTGAACAGCTGTTCCGTTTCGCACACAGTTGTGAGGTTTCTTTTTTCGGGGGGGGCAGGAGAACAGCAGCTGCCCCGTGGCACTTCATCTGGGTAGCAAAACTGCAGGTGCCTTTCCCACCCAGTTTCTCCTGCCACCTGCTCCTGCATCGCTGGGATGGCAGCACCCACAGATCATATTTGTTTCCCACCCCCCTCCAGGCATTTCAGGCCTGCAGAAAGTCCCAGGTTCACTCTCCAGAGTCTCTAGGAAAGACTTGGAAAAATTGGACCCTGGGTCTTTCTGTATGCAAAGCAGATACTCTGCCACTCAGCTGTGACTCTTGCCCAGACAATTCCTGCTGCCAGTGCGCTGCTTGGCGGTGGAGCATCACATTTCAGATCGACAAAATGTAAATATCGAAGTGCGGCAAAGAACCCACATTTAAAACGCCCGTGCAGCATTTAAAATGCATTTATTGTGCCGATTTGCTTATATGGAGTGCAGAAATGTAACTTGCTTGGGTGCAGGATTATTGTGACGTTCAATCCTTTAAGCATATGTTACAGATATCCAAAATGCCACCATGGAAAGGGTGCAGGACACTTTTAAGAAGATCAGTCCAATGGAGGAGCCAATACTCAGCTGTAGGGCATCTGCCTTGCATGCAGAAGGCCCCAGGCTCCATCCCTGGGGTCTCCAGGTAGGGTTGGGAAAAGCCTTTCTGCCTGAAATCCTGGACAGCTGCTGCCGTTCAGTGTGGACAGTACTGAGCTGGATGCACCAGGGGTTTGACTCCGCGTAAGAGCAACTTCCTGTGTTGTTCCTATATAAACAGTTAAAGGCATTAAATGAATAAAATATTTCTTGGTGGAGGACATAGTAAACCTGCTTGATTTGGAGTAGAGGATGCGGCTTTGAAAGGGCTCTTAGAAGGCTCTTTGCTGTGTGAAACGGCATATCCCACCCTCATCCTCCATCTGGCTACGTGTGACTTTGACTCCACCTCGGAATGGCTCTTTCGTGTCCTCTTTTGTCTTAGAGCACGCCACTGGGTGGGAGAGATTAAAGGGTGGAGCACGGCATCTTTTGTGCTTACCTCTGCTCCCAGCCAGCGGAAGAGAGAGGGAGGGGGGTTGTTTACTACTTTCTACTCTGAATGACATGCCAATCATCTGGATCCGCCCTCCGTGCCATCCAATTGGTTCCTTCGGAAATTCCACCTTTTATGGCTGGGCTCTACAAAGCTGGCTGACTTGTCGGGATTTTTCTTTTTTCTTTTTTTTGGGGGGGGGCAAATGATCCAACTGGGCATCGCGCAGAGCAATGCTGCTGCAATAGAACCGAGGAGACTCTTGCTTCTAGCTGGGATGTAGTAAAATAATTGCTTCCTGTAAACAGGAGAGTGTCTGTGCATGCAACAGAGTGGGGGGGGGGTGATATTCCAGGGAAGGAATATGCAATCCTGGCTTTAAATTGGTAGAGGCAACCCCTGCCTTGCGTTTTTGTATTTTTTAAGAGGGAAATACCATGAAGCAATTTCCAGAGCGCAGTCCTCCTTTATATCTCTCCTAATTTTATCGTGCTCATTTCTAAATGCAGGGTTTTCTTACTGATATGTGAGCTGCTACGGTAGGAGAAACGGCATGCTGAACTCAAAGGTGGTTTGTTTCGGCTGGGGGAGGAAAGGCTTTTGTCCCACTTCCTTTGCATCTTCCTATCTGTTCATCTCCCACTTTTATGCTCTTGAGAAAAGGCTTAGACGCCTCGTCTGTTTATTAATAATGGCACTGAAAGGAGCATGGCGGCGGAACACACGCATGGAACCATTTTGGGATGCAGACAGCCAGGGGGAAACAAAGCACTGGGCGACTCACATTCACTCCACCCCCACCCACCCCAATCTAGTATTAGGTTTCCCTGCCTTCCACAACAGTTTCGAATTAGCGGTTGGGTGTAGGAAAAGTAGGGTTGTATTGTGTGAAGATCAATGTTGTGGTGTGAGTGGGGGGTGGGGGGCAGGAGGGGGGGAAGCTTTTTGCTATGACCTGAATTAGGTTTCCTATTTCCACACAGCACAATGTGCCTGTATTCAGTATGACAGAGGAGTAGTGGACATGAATTATTTGTGACAGGGTTGCTTGGAACACGTGGAGTGGAGTCCTCCTGCAGAATGCAATTGCTTCAATATTAACATGGATGGCTTGGGTAGTGAATGCGCACGCACACGCGCGCACACGTCCCCTTTTCCTGGCCAGAAGTGTGTTGGAAAGGTGGTGCTTCAGGTTAGGTGCTTGAAGCATTTTGCTTTTGCTTTATCTTGTCAACCAGAATTGTTGCTTTTTCATCTCTCAGAGTATTAAATGTGGGAGTCATGCTAAGAGAATCTCTAGAAACTCTTTGCACGGGAATTTGCCCTTTTTATTATTATAATAGAAGCCGGCAGTTTTGATTCAGTCTGTTGTGAGAGATCAATGAAACATCAACAGAAAGGGTTCCATGAGGTTTCATTTTACAAATTCCCCTTATTGTACAACGTTAGTCTTAAACAGCACAGTACTTGCATCACAAAGGGCACATGCAGCCCCATTGGTCCAATAGAACAGAATCCATAGGTCACAGTTTGGCAATATCTTGATTTGAACCAGCTCAAAATGTCACAAAATAATGAGAAAACTTCCGGATTGTTCAGAATTCTTCATCGGAGTGGGGGGAAGCAGGAGAGACAAAAGGTGGGGAGTGGTGCATCCAACATGATGACAGCAGGAGGTTATGGTTTTGAGGCACCACCTCGGGGGTGGGGAATAGAAAAGGGAAATTTTCCTATGCAAAAAAGGGTAATTTGCATTGGGGGCTGTTCAGTTTGCTTCAGAAAAACTTAGGGTGCCCCCAAGAGTGATCTGATTGCATCATGTTTGCTTTACTTACGTTTAGTAAACACAGTAGAAAACATTGAAACTGCCCAGCTCACCTGATACTGTATTTGCAATTGGTGCCACACCCCATAGTCACCATTGACTGAACTTAATTGTCCAGGCGTCCTTTACCTTTTTTACCTATTTGTAATTGGCACCCATTCCTTCTAACTAACATATTTATAACTGGAAATCTGTTCATTTTGGAAGATTTTCTGCTTCGCTTGACTCGGTTTGGGACATCCCAAGTTCATGGTCCATCCTTGCCCTGAAACTAGTTTGGCTATATGCAAACCGCAAAATCTTAGCCTCAGTTCCTTGTCTCTTGCAAGGTGGTTGTGAGCATTATTCAGTATCTGTGGTTTTGTCCTCCAATGCGTGTTTATCACATCAGTCAGTTCCCCACCCCGCTTGTGTACAGCATCAACACACTGAACTTTTACAGTAGTCTGCAAAGAATATGTTAAAGTGTCCTAAAGCATGTCTGAATGGTGTCTGATTTTTCCAAATTGAAGTGCAGGACAGAACAGGCTGCATGTTAGTAGTTTGCACTGTTTCTCTGGAACGCTGTCATTCTGTCGGAATTGAACTGAGCAGGTTTGGTCCTGATTCATGTGGTCAAATTTCTGGATGCAAAGTAGTAAGTGGCACAACTGATGGTGTATTAAATAAGAAGGGAAATGGTTAGTACTGGTTGATCTAGTGCACATAAATAATGTTAATAGTTTAAAGAACGCTGTCTCCTTTTTTAAGTTTAATGCCTAGATGTAGTAGTATGTAGTATGGAAAATTTGTGAGTATTACTAGGATGGAAATTTAGTCCACTACTTGGTAGATCTTGCTTTGAAAATCACTACAGCCTCCCCAGGAGTAGAGTGAGGCATTGCCACGGATTTCTTGTGTATGTTCGTAAAAACATGACGTTTGAGTGGAGGGGACAGATAAAAGGAGATACTTTGTTCCTAGGCTTCAGCATGAGAAATCTTGGTTCAGTACCTAAGTCTCAGGTGTGAATGTTGCCCACCCAGTTCTGCAAAACATGATTTGGTTGAATAGATTTGGCAGTGGCAAACTTGGGTTTGCCCGGTATAATATTTGAAATGACCAGACAGATTTGTGTGTGAGTGTGTGCTTTTGCGTGGATATATATATAAGGGATTGTAAAAGACATGATCAGTCATTCGTACATTAATCGTGCAGGATTACCCAACCCGTTAGAGCCTGGGCTGTAAGTGTTTTTCAGCAAGCCACTCTTCTTGGTCTTTTCCCCATACGAAATGTAGGGATGTTGCTGGTCTGGCCTACCTTACAGGTCCATTGCAGGCGTTACTGAGAATCTGCAGCTCTCTGAGTGCAGTGATAATAATAAATAATAATGCTCTGTAATAATAAATAGGTTGAATTAATTTGCTTGGCTGAGCACATTGCCAAGATATAAAAATCACAAGACAATTAAAATAAAATGCAAAGCCGCTTTACCCCCCCCAGCTTTTCAAAAGCCCTTGCTTATCTTCATTTAAGTTCTAGCTTCTCTTTCCTCTTTCCCTTCCCTCCCCACCCCACCCCACCCTACCCTCGCAGGGTTTGGCTTTGACCAGACGTAGGGATGTGCGTGGCAAAAGCAAGCTAATGGAACTTTTTGTTCCGTCTAGACGTTTTAGGAGCAATGTTGACAATAAACGAGGCAAAGAAAATCCGGCAGATTAAGTAAGAAGGCAAGTCTGATAACCACATGCAGCAATAGGAGGTGTGGGAGAGAGACTGTAGTATTTCTCTGTGTTCCAGGCTGCTTTAATGGGCCTGCCTCTGTCTTCTGTTCCCTGTCATTGACGATTTTTATGAATATGAAACAAATGTTGGCTGGAAAACAACCTTTCTGGAATCTGTAGTACAATATGTGTTGAATGGATTATGGAGGCATCTTTTAAAAAATCCAGAAGGATTTCCTTTCTATACACGATTTATCTCTGAGTGGCTGGGATTCTTTGGTGTTTGGTTTTTTAAATAAAAAAAAGTGATGAAAGAACATAGAGACTGAAAACCCTGCATTTAATTTGGCATTTAATTATTTTTACTCATCCCAGTAAGGCTTCCAGGGCACACCAATTGAAGAAAAGCAGGCCATCACTTCAAATGAATAGTTAGAAATTGTTTGTGTTTTCTCTATAGCATTGAAGAGATGGAAGGTACATCTCAAGAATAATTTTATATGATGACAAAATAATAATGCTGCTACCTTTACCTATAGCTTTCAGATGTTCAAGCGTTCCACATTCTTTATCTAGTTATTCAGGGGTAGACACTGGCCATGTGCACACATTTTTTTCTAGAATCAATTGGCATGAAGTACTTGGTTATATATAAAATTTCTATGCTGCCCTTCATCCGAAGATTACATGGCAGTTTAGAGTTTGTAGTGTACACACAATGTAGATCTACTACGTATATTTTGCCCCTGAAAAACACATCTTGAGAAACTAGTTTGATTCCAAAAATGAAAGCACGTTGCAGATTAATTCTGCGTTGACCTGCAGTGTATCCAGTTGAAAACAATTGTAGCGGTTCCAGCAATAGTTTGTGTGTGTCTCCGTACCTTCCCAATGGCGTTGTGGGTGGGTGTATATCAGTATTGCAGTCGCCACATCCTTCTTCATTTATCTGGAGGAAAAGTTGTGGATCACCAAATCAAGGGGAGGATTTGCAAATGTATGTCAACTGGCCAACTCCACCCTTGTAGATGGCAATGTGTTCATGCAGAGTAGAGATTTGAACTGGTTACTTATCACCTACTGTGCTATGCTAGTTCTCACATCTATAATGGAAATCTGTTTAATATTAAAGCATATTCTCTCCCCCCTCCCCACATAACCCATCAGCCATAGTAAACTTGGCTGGTGGTCAGGGATGATGGGAGTTGTAGTCCAACAACATTTGGATGCCATCATGTTGACCACCTCTTCCTCATGGCAGAAGTTGTTCTCTCCCACCTCATGAGTCCTCCTGTCATAATCAGCAATAGGCAAAATTACTTCCTTTCTCCTTTTGCTACCCTGCTACATGCAAACAGATTAAAGAACATTCCTTGACCCAGTTACTGTTGTATTTTTGAAAATAGGCACAGTGCATGCCAGTTGATGGATTTATGCAGTGGATTTGTATGTGAGTCTTGTGTGATAATGCACGGAAACAGCTATGGTATATCCTACTAACACATTTTTTGAAAACGCTTTTCTAAAAGATAATGCAACCTTTAAATATAGTGCAAATATATTTATGCATCTTCTTTCTTTCTTTCTTTCTTTCTTTCTTTCTTTCTCTCTCTCTCTCTCTCTCTCTCTCTCTCTCTCTCTCTCTCTCTCTCTCTCTCTGGATAGACATGATGCACGTTTGTGGGAGAGTTGAGCTGTGCGTGAAAAGCTTCCAATTCTCTGAATTTCATTGTCCTTGGATTGCAGTGGAAGTTCCCTGCAATGCATCCTGGTTGATGTGTTGAGACAGCATCACTGCCCCGAGATTTCCTACCCGCCTCCTTATAAGCAGGTCATTGCTGTTTGTGTTGGCAAAGCTGTAAAGCCTTGTGTAAGGCAGGAGGAGGCAGGAGGAGGAGGTGTTGGCAGCGTATCATGTGACTCTGCTCCAGACTCATAAACAACCATGTCATGTGGCCTGTCCAGGGCTTCAGCGTAAAAGAATATGAAGGGACCTGCGTCTTTTATCTCTTCCCTTTCGGCCATTAGGATGATGCTTATATGTACATATTACGAGACTGATTGATTAGTAGATTAACCAGGTCTCTTCTCCCAACTTCTCCCAATTAGTTATATGGCTGTTTCTTTCCCTGGTGTGTTTTGTTGTGAAGACTTGCATGCTAGTGTTTTTTTGGTCTTTAAATGCAGGTTTTAAATCACCAGCCCCAGTTTGTGCCTCTCTCCCCCACCCCCTTTTGGTAAGTTGTCTGTCTAGATTCTAGAATATTGGGGAAGAAGGCATTCTTCATATTTCAAGGGTTTCTGGTTTTGTTTTCAATAATGCAAGTCACAGTACCACTTGTAACACTACCTGTATGTTGTTATGTACAATCGGGGCAAACGTATTTGCATAAGCACAGTTAATGATGCAAATGAAGAAAATTCAGTTTGGCTTGAAACAGTTTGTTATAGTTGAGTTTCTAAACAAAAGCAGATGCCCCATCAGCGAGCTACAGCCTTCCACGAATATTGAGAGAGGGCAAAGAGGTATGGATGGATTTCACCAACCAAGTGTGCCTACAGATCCCATGTCCACCAGCCCCCAGTCAGCATGGCCCAATGCCAAAGATAATGGTTCAGCAAATTCTGGAAAGCCAAAGGTTCACAACTCCTGCATTAGACTGTTTTGGATCAGTGGGATGCCATTTAGAGCATTAAGTTTAAAGTTTCATTATTTTTGAACATTTACAGTTTGAAAAGCTTTTGGCAGGAGGGTTTTTTTTTTAAGTTCAACCCTCTTAACTCATCTATAAAAATGCTTTGCTTGAATTTGGTGGCTTGTGTCCAGCTAAATGTTTTTTGAAGTGGACCTATTAAAATTAACCAACCCACATTAAGTCACATTTATACTGTAACTACATTTTAAACAGTCAGAACTATCTCCCCCACCCCCCGATAATTCTGGGAGTAGTAGTTTGTTAAAGGTGCTGAAAATTATGGGGAGGCCCCTATTCCCTTCAGAGGCTACAATTTCCAGAGTGGTTTAACAGGCAATCCTCCTTCCCGGGAAATTCTAGGAATTGTAGCTTGGGAAGGGAACAGGAGTTTCCTAGCAACTACCTTATCAAACTACAGTTCCCATAATTCTGTGGGAGATGCCATGGTTGTTTAAAGCGGTATCACAGTGCTTTAAATGTATGGTGTGAATGTGGCCTTAGTCATCCATGAATTGCAGTAGGTCTCCTGTGGAGTATGACTAACATTTGATGCAACCCTATATCTCAGCCTACGTCCCCATCACTAATCATTACATTATACCCTGGCATATGTTTTTTGTGGGGTTTTTTAAACCCAGCAAGGGAACAGTCCATGTTTTTACATCTAATGAATTACCTCTTTTGGAGCCTCCAGCACAGTCTCGCTTGCATAAGGGGTGCTGCTGCTGCTTGATTGCTACCCAGCCCTCACACATGGGTATCTGCAATACTCATCTCTACTTGGGAACAGTTGCCTTAATCCAGGGATGAAAGAGAGGGTGGGATGGCTGTTTTTCAGCTCCTTCTTTTATAATGGGAGCTGAATTTACAAGCAAAATAGGACTGGTATGACTCTATTGCTAATTATCCCCGTAATGACTTCAGCCTATGGCTCTTTTTGTTTTGTTTCAGGGGTTCCTAATTGTTTGCAAAACATGTTCTGAGGTTGGCATCGCTTGCCAGAACTTGCTCTGGAAGCTTTCCTTTCTTTTCAAAACTCGCAGATGAGTTCACTTGAACTTGGGGTTTTTTGGGGAGGGGGTGTGGCTTGGTACAGAGCTGCATATATCTGGGGCCGCCTGCGTTTTGAAAAAGGAAGCATTCTAGGATTTGGGCAAGGGGACCAAGTGTGGACTTGGACACCATGGCAGCTTAATTGCAAATGAGGTGGTAAAACTGTTTCAGGAATGCACTGCTTGAGACTATAGGTGGAGGAATTTCACATTATTATTTTTTAAAAAAGAAAAACAACACTTCCTTGCGTGAGAAGGAGGTACCGTTTATTGGTGACTAGAGCAGTTGTTTTGCATGCAGAACGTTCCAACCTCTTCAGTTAAAAAGCTTTCATGAAGCACGTAATGGGAAACGTCTGCCTCTCCTGCTCCCTCATTGCCTGAGACCCTGGAAAGCTGCTGCCAGTCAGTGTTGGCCTAGATCAGGAATGGGGAGGTGCCCTGGCCCGTCCCCTCACTGGCCCTGCTCCCTGCTCTACAGGAGTGCTTTTGCGTGACTGGAAAATGCCCTTGAACCCTGATTCTGTCATCCCAACCTGTGGTCTTCCAGATGTTGCTGATCTACAGCTCCCATCAACGCCAGCAAACATGGCCAATGGCCTGTTAATGGTATTGTCATTTAGCAACATCTGGATGGCCAACAGGTTGCCCACACTTGCCCTTTGCTTGCCTAGGAGGGATGCCTGTGTGGTTGGACAGTAAGAGCTGTTCGACAGTGGAATTTGCTGCCAAGGAGTGTGGTGGAGTCTCCTTCTTTGGAGGTCTTTAAGCAGAGGCTTGACAATCATATGTCAGGAGTGTTCTGATGGTGTTTCCTGCTTGTCAGGGGGTTGGACACGATGGCCCTTGTGGTCTCTTCCAACTCTATGATTCTATGAATATAGTCCTCTGTAGAAGTCATTTGCGTTGTTCCACACTCTGCTACCCGTGGCCCTAGTCTCTGAGCCCCATGCAGCATGGAAGGCTGAGTTAGAAGCTGGGGGTGTTTGGAGTTGTATTCCAAAACACATCAAGGTTATCAGATTGGGGGAAGGCTGAATTAGAAGCTCCTGGTGGCCAAATGCATCTTCTTGGTTGCATTTCTCACCTATTCAATAATGTTGTATTGAATATAGTTGGGCAATATGTTTTAGTACTTCTATCAGTATTATATGTTGATAAGCAGTAGCAGGGATTGAAAACTTTTGGCCCCGCCAGAAGTTGATGAACTACAACTCCCACCAGCCCTGGTCAGCATGGCCAATCATTATGAGAGTTGTAGTTCACATCAAAAAAATTAAAGCGCTATGGTACCACTTTAAACGGTAATGGCTTTCCCCCAAAGAATTCTGGGAGCTGTAGTTTAAGAGTACTATAACTCGGTGAAGGGGAGTAAGGATCTCCCAATAGTTCTCAACAGCCTTAACAAACTACAGTTCCAGAATTCTTTGGGGGGAATCCATAACTATTTAAAGCGACTTTATAGTACTTCAGATGTATAGTGAATGTGGCCCTGGAGGGCTAGAGATTCCCTCATGACTTACAGCTTGACACAGTACAGAAGATTTAAAAACGTCTCCTACCCCAAACTGTACACTTTCAGCCCAAACCATTTTAAATTAACAGAACTATAGAGAGAAACAAAAAGTAGAAAAGGAATTATCTTTCAGACATTTTGATGTGGAGCTGTATATGAGGCATGTAATTTACACATAAATGGTCTCTGGTACCAGGTCTGAGATGTACTGCCAAAACCCACTTTGTGTGTTTGAGTTTGGAGACAGCCCCGGGTTTGTTTCTCCCTGGGACACAAACCTGCCTTGTTAGGAAATCAGCAAAGTTTGGGAGCCCACAATACCTCGCATAGCTCTGCACACAGCAACAAAGTGTAAAAATGGGGCCCTCGGCACAAACAAGCAGTGGAGCGATAAATATAGAATACCGTCTCAATTCCACTTTCATTAGTCATGGCCGGACAGTTGAGAGTTTAATAAACTTATAAGGAATATTGAAACAGCTTTGCATTTAAAGCCACTCATCAAGTTTTTATAGTTGGTGGGGGTTTTTAATTCATATGAGGATCTCCTTCCTTTTTTTAGAACATCGCCACGAGAAACATGGATTGACGGAGATTATAAAATATTGATAAAATATATGTTCTGTACAAGAGCGTGCTTTCTTTGCTTTCTCTCACACACATACACACACTGTCCTTTTCCCTTCCCAATCTCTTCTGGTAAACACCAAATGATATGTCAGTCTCAAAGCAATGTTAAACGTTCCACCTGGTGGAATAATTTTTCTGTCGCACATTTCAAGTTGTTAACCTCGGCCTTAGAGGCCTTCAGTCTCCTTAGCTCAGTCCCATAAGGAAAGGTCCCAGTATCTTTTCCTTAGTCAGGGAGAAGTCTGCTCATAGCTAGGGGTCTGCTTTTGAGAATCATTTGCCACGTGGCCTGCTGCTTAAATGTTTTGGGTGGGTGAAAGCCTAGCTGTAGGCTCTAGCCATGTGGCTGACTGAGAGTTAACATAGCTTGGGTGTGGCGAACCTTTGGCCCTCTAGATGTTGCTGGACTACAACTCTCATCAGTCCCAGCAAGTATGGCCAATGGCAAGGGATGATGGGAATTGTTATTTCACTTAAGCTCACTTCCCACAAGACATCCGGAAGCAATTTACAATACAAAGACCTATATAAAACAGCTGAAAATATAAAAAACAACTTTCAAATATTCAGAATACAGAAACATTTGGAATGTCACCTCCTACCTCATCCAAGGATCTGTCACTTGCCCCAACAAAAGTTGAATTTTGGTAACTTGTTTTTTTAAAAAAACACCCCAATAATACTGTATTTAGCAATATATGCAAGACTGTGACTTACTTGATCAGTATGAGATTTCTTAACTCTGTAAGGAATTTGCCAGTGCAGTTATCTATAGTAACTTTATTATTCCCTCCCCCCAAAAAATATTTGAAGTGTTGCTTTAGGTTAGGTTCTTAACTTGATTATTTTAAGCTTTATAAAATAAAGCCTTGTGACATTCTGAAATACTTTGTCTCCAGGAACTTTGGGTTCCATTTAATGATAGTGTTATATTTTTGAATTACGGTAATGTTACTGATGCAATGCTCCTCCAGGCTAGTGAACTGCTTGCTGATGTCCAGTTCTAAGACGTTCGGTACTTCATTGTTCTTTTTTTCAGATTTCATTTTAATATTAATATTTTTATTGTTCTTGTTAAATCCTCAGTAGGTTGGTATTTCAACCAGTCACCCCAATCAACCAATTGAAAGCAAGGCAATTAATTGGCAAGTTTTGTAAAGCTTAATTCGATTAGGGTCTGTATGTATTAGTACAAGTCTCAAATGTAACTCCCCCAACCAGATGTTGTTAATTCTGGAAATGTAAGTGGTAGCAGGAGGGAGGAACTGCTATGTGGGAAGATCCTCAGAATATCTTGGAAGCCTCTGTTGGATAAGAGTGGCTCTGGTAGGATGTAAACAGGGAACATATGGTGGTTCCTGAAATGAATTTGGGTCAAATGTAATTCTTGGATGGTAGACAGCATGCCCTGAGTTTGCTGTTGGGACTCTCTCGGGTTCAGCAGAATCTTTCTATGCTCTTTGCAAGTGCAAGCAGTTGTGTGCAAACTCTGGAGTTTAAAGCAAGAGCAGATAATTGCTTGCAGTTCTTAGCACCCATGACAGTGAGA
The DNA here is from genome assembly GCF_964188305.1 of Podarcis bocagei. Classification (NCBI taxonomy): domain Eukaryota; kingdom Metazoa; phylum Chordata; class Lepidosauria; order Squamata; family Lacertidae; genus Podarcis; species Podarcis bocagei. The sequence continues at coordinate 23,366,163 of NC_138139.1, forward strand.
ATAAAAAGCTATAAATAAGGACCTAGCAGGCGATTACTCCTTCCCCACCCTGTTCTCCCCTGACCACCACCTTCTTCAAGAAATCTTCTAATTGTGGTTTACCGTAATTATCAGGAAGCAAAAGGAAGCCATTCAGTGTTCTCATGTTTGGTGTTATGACACTTTCCTCCTGTGAGTTCCTCCTCACAGAAATGTCATGTCTTTTATCCCACCCACCCCCTCTCTTTCTTTATTAAGCTGTTCCGGTGAAGAAGAGGATTTACCCAGTGAGGCAGGAGGACGACGGGGAGTATGCAAAGTTAGGCCACAATTCAGAGCATTCATTTAAAGCCCTATAGTACCACTTCAAACCATCATGGCATCCCCAAAAGAATTTTGGGAAATGTAGTCTGTTAAGAGTACTGAGATTTAGTAGGAGACACCATTTCCCCCACAGAACTACGCTTCCCACAATTCCCTGTGAAGAGGGATTGATTGTTAAACCACTCTGGGAAATGTAGTTCTCAGGGTGGTATGATAGTAACTTTGTATGTTTGATGTGTGACTGTTGTTTAGAACTAGAGGAGGATCTTGGAAAACTCCTCAAGAAAGCAATGGCTATTGCTTTGCTCCACGTTGGGACATGCTGCTACTTGCAACTGAATGAATATGTATAATTTCACAAGCTCGATTTGCATTTCATCTAGGTCCATGAATCATCAGAAATGGGTGTGGGCATGTGAGGGAGGGAAAGGAAGAGAGAGATGTCCCACTTTTCTTCCTACCCCTTCACTCTACACCCCCACCCTGCATTCCTCTTTCTCTTAGCAAGCCAATGTAGGACAGAGTCATTGGGCTTGGTCCACAGAGACACTGGTTCAAAATCGGGCTAAGCCACAAATCAATAGCCATAGGGCAGAATTGTTTTATGGCATGCAGTCCAACCCTGTGTGCATTACCCCAAAATGCCTGCCATTTCCCCACTTGCTGTTCTGTCTTGCAGGGTGGTTATACACATTCCTAAGGTCGTGTACATCAAGCAATTAAGACAGGTTGCCAACCTTTTTGAGCTAATAGGAACATTTGGAATTTCCTCCTCCATCCCTACATTGGGAATATTGAGACGGTGCTGTGGATGCCAGTCAAAATGGCTGTCCCGGGGGGGGGGGCATAGCATAGCACAAAATGGCTGCCCTGAAGACGTAGCATAATCAATACCACATCTAAAAGAGCAGAAAAAGTAACAAGGCCACAAATGGTGTGGGAATTCCTGCCCCTCAGTCAGCTATCCCATGAATGGTGGGATGGGGAGGCTTTTTCCATCTGTCCTTTGTTCAGAAGAGGGTAGGCATCCAATCCTGGCATCCAGTTAAATGTGGACATATTTAAGGGTTGTGTGTGTTCAGTGTAGGAGAGGCCCATTCAGTACAAACAGGAACTGTGTAGGAAGAGCAGATAGCCTCTCATATATTGTGGATTTTTGAAGGGATATTTAACACACCTTCGACTGGGCACTATAGGTGGTACTATTGGGCATCCTGGCACCCATAGGTGCCATGTTGATAACCTCTGACTTAAGACATTTAAAATGCACTGAATGAATACAATAATATGTTCTGAAGGGCAATTTCTGTAGGATGATGTCAAGCAGGTAGTTAGAAAACACATTTTAAAAGCCTCTTCCAAGATTTAATATGAGTTACTATTTCCAAATTCCCCTGTTTGTGAGCAAAATCAGGCATGTTCATATACACAGCTCATATACAAATGCTAGTCACCTTCTGAATTCCCTTCTTGAGACAAAAGTTTTGCTGAATTACTCAATTGGATGGGGATTTGTTTTAATTTGGGGGTTTGTGGGAAGGATAGGGCTTGGCGAGAGCAAAGGGAAGACTTGACTATCATTTTACAAGAAAGGGAAGAATATTTCTTTTAAAAACTAAAAAGAAAAAAGAAAAAAAACCACCACACTTGGCAACTCTGTGTCTGCCCGCGTGCGACTGGCGCCCTGCCAATCTTGGCGGAGGCTGTGGCCTTCGCTTGCCAGGCGTCTTACGCTGCTGGCTACGTTTCTTCATTCCCTCCAACTGACTGTTTATTCACCTGATTGTTCCGTTTCAGCCTTGGTGAAGTCATGGCGACCTTTTGAGGCATTCCAGAAAACTTGGTGTATTTGCTCTGTTATGCTTCAACAAATAATTTACGGAGAGGTCTTCCCACGACACAGTCTTATGTACAAAAGGCAGTAGTATGGTCCCCCTAATACTGAAACTGCCCCCTTTTTTCTTTTAATGAATTTCCTTTTTTTAGGAATGTGAGAAATTGCTTCATTTGTATGTTTGCCCTTCTCTCTCTCCTCAGAGTCTCAAGGCAGAGAGGACTCTCTTTATAAACAAAGCAAAACTATATACAACAATAAAAGAGGAACAGCATCCCATTTATTTATTTATTTATTTATTTATTTATTTATTTATAATGCATTTATAGCCAAATATTGCTCAAGGCGCTGTACATGGACCTCTCTCTCCCCTCCCCCTCCATTTAATCTCCACAACAATCCTCTCAGGTAGGTTAGATGGAGAGGCCGTGACTAACCTTAGGTCACCCAGAGAGCTACATGGCCAGGTGAACCTTGGTCTCTTACATCCTAGTCCAAAAATGAACCAGTACACTAAGTTAATCTCACATATATTTCAAAATAACTTTTTTTTTCTTTTGCATTTTCCATCCCTAGCTATGCTTTCTCTGAACTATTTTTTTTTATAACACGAGTAGCCTACTCCAACATCTGAAGTATTAAATTGTCTTTTTTACACAAGCTGTTAACTGACTCTGCTTGATAATTATCACCACTGGCAATTCATCAAGCTCCGTTCCCTGATTTTTCTGCTCTGTCGGTTTGCACGTACTTTCCCATGCTTTACCGTATAATAGCCTTGTGATGTTCCAAAGTTGCAGAGTCTGGATCTTATTCCTATTAGGGGGACTTTCAAATCACCTGTTACTTGAGACTTCTAACTAGAGACAGAATGGCTTCACAATAAAATAAATATTCCAAGGCACACGTTAAAAAGCATATTTTCGAAGAGAGTGTGAAGACGAAGACTGGCGGTCTAAAGTTAACACAAATGGGCTTCAGTTCCGCTGAAGAGCTGTGTGCAGACGGTCCCAGGTTCATTCCCTGGGAGGTGCTGGAAATGTTCACTCTCTGAAATGCTGGGGAAAGTTGCAGGAGATTGCTCATGTCCTGCTTGTAGTCTTTCCACAAAGATCTGGTTCGCCATTGTGGAAAGCAGGATGCTGTGCTAGATGGGGCTTTTGGTCTGATCTAGTAAGGACTCTCTCATGTACTTAAAATGATAAAAGGACAAAAATCGAGGCCGGGAAACCAGAGGGGCTCGATATAAACGCAGCTTGTGTTAGAAACAGCCTGTTCTGGTTGTATTGTAGCTTTTTATGCTTTCTGAAACAAGAGCGATGCAGGAGAACCTTGTGTAACTGTGCTGTTCAGCTCATTGATGCCAGATTAGTTTGGTGTAGATGGTGTGGATGACCCATGCAGTGTTGTAGCTTTTTGTTTTTATTTGCAAATCACCCTAAATAAGTGTGCATCAAGGTACATAATATTTTAGGTACCACAAGCTGAGCTCTAAAGGCATGGTATACATGCATGTGTCTGCGGCTTTGCTTGATATCCTTGTGTAAACGGGAAATCTTGTTACCATACTAAATCTTACGTTTTGGCACTCGTGGGGAGCAGCAATCCATCTGCTTGCAAGACGCGCTGTCTGGAGCTGCTAATGAAATCCCTTAATAGCCTTGGAGACTTCTAATATTTACGTACACTGAGCTGAGGCGCAGCCCACTGCAGGCTAGCAAATCTGGCATCCAAGCAGAGAGCCTTTATGATGTCAGGTTAACACCGGTTGACTTATTTAAACTACTCGTTCAAAGTAATACTTCGAATGGTCATTTACTATCTTTAGCTGAAGACAAAAATAAGAAAACTCGCAGCCACCTGTGGCTAAGGCTGCTGTGATGTCATGCAGTGTTCGCTAACAACTCTGAACTGCTTGAGCGGGGAAATGTCAGCAAAGGAATGTTGATAGGCTGTGTAACTTCTGCGAGGCAAGTGAAAGGGTAGGAACTGTAGCGCAGCGTTCAGACTCCTGCTTTGCAAGCCAAAGGTTCCTAGGTTCTTTCCTCGACAAGTCTAGCCAAAAGGACATGGGGACACAGGGAGCTGCCTTAACACCACATCAGACTGTTGGTCCATCTACCTCAGCCCTGTCCATGTGGGCTGGTAGAGGGTCACTAGGGTTTCAGAGAGAGGACTGGGGCCTTCTGCATGCAAAGCAGATGCTCTGTCATTGAACTATAAAACATTTGTGATTGTAACTTTGTTTTAAAACTCTTTTAAAGTATTTGCTGTTGTACGCATGTCTTGTAATACTTTTTTAAAAAAATTGTCTAGCCATTTTTCCTGCTTGGCAGGGGGTTGGACTCGATGGCCCTTGTGGTCTCTTCCAACTCTATGATTCTATGATTCTATGATTCATTCTGTCTCTAGCAGTAGAAGAATGGACTATGAATCAATCAATAAATACGTCTGATAATGCAGAATTTAAACTGATAATTTGGGGGTTGTGCTTCGCCAGTGGTGCCCTTTGCCGCCTAAGGGCTGCATTTCCTTCTGGGCAGCCTTCCACGGGCCATGTACCAGTGGTGGGCAGGGCCAAAGGTTATAGTCATAGGTGTAATTTCTTTTACCTTTGTACAGTAGACTAGCTTCTGCACTCACACGCTGCTCTCTAGCCCTCATCCAGATAAGCAAGAGGCATTATCAGAATTCAAGCCAGGCAAAAATTACTCTAGGTGTGAAACTTGTCTCATGGGGGGGGGGTGGACTGGGGAAAGCTGGGGGGGACAGTTAGAGAGCCCCAGAGGACCGCATTCAGCTCCTGGGCCTGAGATTCCCCACCCTGTGCTGTGCCATTGTTTGGGTTGCGTTTATGCCTTATAATGTGCCCCTTATTTATGCTGCTTTGCTCTTTTTCCTCCTTACAGTGTGTCCCAGCTCATGTGGCAAACATGCTTGTACTGACCAAAATGAATGTTGCCACCCGGAATGCTTGGGAAGCTGTACGGCCCCAAACAACAACTCGGCATGTGTGGCTTGTCGCAACTACTACCACGATGGGACCTGCGTTGCCACCTGCCCGCTCAACACGTACAAGTTTGAGGGCTGGCGCTGCATCACAAAGGAGGCCTGCTCCAAAGTGGCCTTGGAACACTTCGAATATGATAGCTTTGTGATTCATGACGATGCGTGTGTGTCCGACTGTCCTCCTGGATTTGTGCGCAATGATACTCAAAGGTAACACACACAGACATTGCAAGTTGCTGTACTCTTTGGGAAACAGAGTTGGAGAAAGGCTATTCCGATATGGAGGATATTGCAGTAGAGCATCTGTCCCATTTTCTAATATTTCATTAACAATGCAGTACCTCTTTTATTATGGAAGTGTGGCTTTTTGACCAATGTACCAACTATGGGACGTGGGTGGCGCTGTGGGTTAAACCACAGAGCCTAGGACTAGAGGTGCCATTTGCTAAGGGTGCTGAGAATTGTTAGGATCAGAAGGTCACCGCGACGGGGTGCGCTCCCGTTGCTCGGTCCCTGCTCCTGCCAACCTAGCAGTTCGAAAGCATGTCAAAGTGCAAGTAGATAAATAGGTACCTCTCCGGCGGGAAGGTAAACGGTGTTTCCATGCAGTGCTCTGGTTCGCCAGAAGCGGTTTAGTCATGCTGGCCACATGACCCGGAAGCTGTACACCGGCTCCCTCGGCCAGTAAAGCGAGATGAGCGCCGCAACCCCAGAGTCGTTCGCGACTGGACCTAATGGTCAGGAGTCCCTTTACCTTTACCAACTATTTATGTGCGGACCAGGGGTGGCCCATCCCGTTTAGCTGCCTGAGGCGAAACAGAAAGGTGCCACCCTGTGCTTGCACTGCACACCCACACCCCTTGCCACCCCTCTCGAAGCCTCGCTTACTGGGGTTGCGTGGCTACTGCTTCTGGGTTCTGACGAGGTCACATGATAGATTTTTGTCACAGACCTCTGGAGGTCTCTGTGATTTTGCAGGATTCTTGCGAGATCTCTCTGGGAGCCACTGCAGCCACTTGTGCAGTGGAGGTGGGCCTGGAGACACCACTTGAATTCTGCCACCTGAGATGGCTGTGTCATTGATGGGCAGTGTGTGCACAGAAACCAAACTTTTTTATTGCAGGAACATAACAGGGTTGGAGTAAGATGAGGGTCTTTTGTTGTTTCCCTGGGAAAGAGGGTTTGACTGTTAAACCACCTTAACGAACTTCAGCTCTCTGAGGAGGAGAAGGGGAGGGGACTCCTAACAACTATCAGCACCCTTAAAAACACTACAACTCCCAGGGTTCTTTGGAGGAATCTATGACTGTTAAAAGCAATATAGTAGTGCTTTAAGTGTGTTGTGCCCATGAGGCAAGTTGAACAATCCATGGACAGGTATTCTTCCACTGCAGATCAACTTATTGTGTGCAGACTACTTCCTCTGCATTGCAGTCAATGAGTAATGAAAATCTGTGTGAACTTGCCCCTAAATCCCTTTAGCATTGTAGCATGTGTTTCGTTTTTAAACCTTTGGCCAAAGAGCTTGGGTGACAGATTCCGGAGGGATGACCATGTTAGTCTGTTGCAGCAAAAAGAGACAAACTTAATGGGTCAGAAGTGGGCCCAGAATCTTACTTTGTTGGGTGCAAGACAAATAAAACTTTGGCATTCTCCTGAGAGGATGGTTATATAAATAAAGACCACCCTTCCTCTTGAACTTTTTTTTAAAAAAGAAGTTCTGTGGAGTGTTTGCCTTTATTTGTTCAGCAATTTCATTTCCTGTTGACATCTGACTTCTCATGTTTTTTTAATGTTAATTTATCCAAACAAACCTTCCTCTGTCCCCCCAAAGAGTTCCTAGTTTATATACAGGTGCAAAGTACTGATCTTTGCCCCTAATTTAGAAACCCAGTGTTTACTGGGAAAAGCTTTTTCCTTGCTGCCTCTGACTACTTGAGTTTTCAGGTGATTAAAAACACTCATAAAAAGCATAAGCCTCTTTATCTGAGCCTCTGTGTGGTAATGGAGAAGATGGGAAGTGGTGAATTGAAAGGCAATGAAATTTGTAGTGACCCCTCCTGCCTTCACCACTTGCCTTCCCATGATTAGCACTAATAGCTGCAAGGGAAGGGGTGGTAATTATTGGCGTGTTTACTTTTAATGGTTTCTGGCATGTACCAACAGGGCCATGTACTGAGAGTGCATGAAATAAGTGTGAGGATCAATCAATCATTGGGTTGTTTTTGTTTTTGATTGTGTATTCTGTGTTTCTATGTTATAACCTGCAGGTATAGGGCGGTATACAAATTTAATAAATAAATAAATTGGTATGCTGCTTTTCGAAAGTTCAAACCATGCTCAAGGTGGCTTACAACATATAAAACATTACATACAGTGGTGCCTCGCAAGACGAAAAGAATCCGTTCCATGATTCTCTTCGTCTAGCGGTTTTTTCGTCTTGCGAAGCAAGCCCATTGACGGATTAGAGGATTAGCACTATTAGCTGCTTTTAGCGGCTTCTAGCGGCTTATCAGCTTATCGGATCAGCTGATAAGCGGCTTAGCGGCTTAGAAAAAGGGGGGGAGGAAAAACCCCCGCAGGAACTCGCAAGACATTTTCGTCTTGCGAAGCAAGCCCATAGGAGATTCGTTTTGCGAAGCACCTCCAAAACGGAAAACTCTTTCGTCTAGCGAGTTTTCCGTCTTGCGAGGCATTCGTCTTGCTGGGCACCACTGTAATTCCAAATGTAGCAATAGTAGTCAGAAACAATAAACAAAACTTCAAGTACACAACCAGATTGGACAATTTCCACATAAACCATAAGATCTGAAATAAAAGTTACAAAAAATTAACAGCAACAACACACCCACCACCCTGCAGCGCTGCCTCCTAAACAATGCCTCAGCCCAAGATTCTGTTCAGCAGCCTCAGCTTTTGTAGCTGGAGTCAGTCAGGGCCCCACCCTTCCAGACCAGGTGGGGAAAGGCCTGCAAGGCAGGGAGCAGTTCTTCCAGGACTTACAGGCAGTGACTGGAAAAGTGCATCTTATAGCCATGATAGCTATATTACCTTCATGACTAAAAACTGGCGGCTTACAAGAAGGTGACCCTCTATAAAGAGGAGAAAGATTGAAAGTTTTCAAATATGTGGACTTCTTGCCATATATTTGAATGTTCCACCACTTCCTCCTCCCCTTCCTCTCTCCTCCCTCATTAAATGTGCACACAGAACATAATTGTTTTGATTTATTATGGTTTATCTTGTGTTGTTTGACTATTGTTTTGTTTTTCCTTCTTGGGGAAGTTCAATTAAAAAAACCTATTGATTGAAAAATGGCAGGTTTTTTGCTGATTATTTGTTGCCCTTCTCTCCTGACAGCATGTTCTGCAGCCCTTGCGAAGGACCCTGCCCCAAGGTGTGCTCCTTTGAAAAGACGATAACCATTGACTCTGTCACGTCAGCAGAGTTGTTACAAGGATGCACAGAAATCAAAGGGAGCCTAGTTATCAACATCCGCCGTGGAAGTAAGAAACAGTTTCTGTTCACTTGCTTGCTTGCACATGTTTATTTGTGTGTTCGTGTTTAATCACCATCACTCCTATTTTTCTAGAAAATATAGGTGCAGGAACTCACCACGACCTTCTCCCTTGCTCTCTTAGAATGGCAGTGGCACCTACCTGAGAGGTGCCGGAACTGAGCTTCTGTGAGCTCTGGCTGAAAAAACACTACAATTGTTTGAGAAACGTCTCCATTTTGGATACCTTACAAATAATGCAAGCTTCTTAAAAAAAAAAAAGTTTCCCCTTTTTAATGGTTTGTTTTTATTTTGTCTTGTTTATAAAAAGCACCAAGCTATGCAGGAGGATGGTAAAGTGGTCCTTTAAAAGAAATGGAATAATGCTTGCTTGGTAGAATGCAGGCCATTTGGGAGAGCTACTTGCTAAAGCAGGTATAGGGAGGGAGGAAGGAGAGGAAGCATCCTCTGCCTTCAAACAGTCGGCAGACCGCAGGCAAGTTGAGTCTCCTGCCCTCTCCATTGGCATGGACTTCCTCCTTTCATCTCTGCGTTACAACACCTCCTGCCTCACCAGCAGAGTTTCTCTAATAATTACAGGGACTTCCCGCCTTCCTCCATTGCATCAGTAAGGAAAATGAGAAGATTCCACTTGCCTGGAGCGCCTTAGCCAAATGGCCAGGGAGAATATTTAGCATTTCCATTTGGATTGTTATTGGGAGCCCGAAATCTGCAAGATTGCTTATGGGCAACTTTTCAGCTTGTAACAAAGTTTCTAGCTCTCATGAGCGGTAGAATGTTTTGGTAATCTCATGAATCGTATTGTATTTTAACTTTTAATGTATTGCTTATATATTCAAAGCTGGCTTACTTTCGTTTATTTTTAAAATTGTCTAGGCCAGTGCAGTAAATTTGATGATGATGATAAACTACATTGTGCTTACCTTTCCTGGTCCACCTCTCAGTTTATTTGGCTTCCCACCATGAATATAAGTATTTGGAAGTTTGATTGCTGGAACAGAATAAAATGTGTATGGGAAGCTTACACACACACACACACACACACACACACACACACACACACGTACGCCAATAGGCTAAATCCACATACTTCTTACAGTTGAATTTTGTATTAGTTTGATCAGGGTAGAATGGCCTTCACCAAACTACTCTATAGGTGCCTACAAATCCCATACATCCCAGCCACCATTAGAACTCAGTGGTTTCGGACAATGGAAATTTTAGTCCAAAACATCCAGAGGGCACCAGATTGGGGAAGGCTGGAATAGAATATACTGTACAGAGTGTGGAGAGGAGCTCTTTTGTTCCACAATTGTTCAGACAATTACTGCCTCTTCTTAGATAAGGGAAATGAATTCACAGTATGACCTTGAAGGAGGGGATACTGAGAAAGGGCCACATTCACAACCATATATTTAAAGCACCATGATACCACTTTAAACAGCTGTATCTTCCTCCAAAGGATTCTGGGAGCTGTAGTTTGTTAAGGGTTTTATAATAGTTTAGGCTGGCCATATTTCAAAAAGTAAAATTCCTGACACCCCCTTTCTTTTGAAAGAAAGAAAGGACACATTTTCCAACTTCAACTCTTTCTTTCTTTCTTTCTTTCTTTCTTTCTTTCTTTCTTTCTTTCTTTCTTTCTTTCTTTCTTTCTTTCTTTCTCTCTCTCTCTCTCCTTCCTTCCTTCCTTCCTTCCTTCCTTCCTTCCTTCCTTCCTTCCTTCCTTCCTTTTCCCTACAGGGGAAAGTGGGCAGTGGCACAGCCTCCTCCCCAAAAAAACCCAACCCCCCCCCAGTGTCTTCAAGGGCTGCTTCTTCCTCCTCTTCCTCCTCCTTCTTCTTCCACCAGGAAGAAAAGAAATGGAGATTCCCTTTTGAGTTCCTGCCCCCGCCCCCCGCTTTGGGATGTGGGACTGAGCAAGTAGCTCCCGAGCAAGTAGCCACAGGCGCCCTGTTCCCTTTTAGCCGGGCTCCTCGCCTCCTGCTCTGCATCCTGGAAAGGGGAGTGATTGTCCCCCTCGAGGCAGCAGCTGCTGCAGCTTTGAGAAGGTAATGCAGCGGCTCATGAGAGAGGAGGAAGGCAGGGACAGGATAACTGAGTTGTCTTTATTTTCCTCTCTGGACGGCTGGTGGGTGCTCAGGGCTGCTCTTGCCCTCTTTCCACCGTCTTCCATGCTCCTCTCCCCCTCAGTTAGGGCTGTTGCACGTGGGAAGGCATGGGGCGCAAGCGCGCTTTGGGTCTCCCACGTAATGGGAGATATTCTTTCCATTGCTCAGTGGGGAGGGGGACCAGAAATAAACCCCACGTTGCCATATGTACGGGAAATTCCGGACATCTCTTAAAATTCAACCCCCCCCCCCCAGGACATCATTTTAGGCATCAAATTTCATGGCATGTCTGGAATTTTCTGGACGTATGGCAAGCCTAGAACCGATTCTCATCCCAGAGCTGCAATTCCCAGAGCTCTCTGTGAAAATTGGATAGATTGCTAAACCACACTGGGAATTGCATAACTGGGAGGGGAATAAGAATCTCCTACCAACTCTCAGCACCCTTAACAAACTATAGCTCCCAGAATTCTTTGGGGGGGGGAAGCCATGACTGTTTAAAAGCGGTATCATAGTACTTTGAATGTCGGGTTTAAATGTGGCTTATGTCTTCAAATCAAATATGGGAACAAAGAGCTGCTGCTGTTTAGAAGCTTGTGGTGTTTCTCCCCCCCTTGTTTCTTTTTTAGTTTTTTTTGTAAAGTAAGGGTGCATTTTAATGTTGGCACCTCCTTTCGTAGAGACGTTGGGTGGCACGTCTGTGGATTAAGGTATTTGCCCACTGGCAAAGTTTTTCCTGCAGTGTACATGATGCCCTCTTTAAATACTGGCGCCGAAGCTTCCATTCCTGCCCTCCCTGGTGCCATGAGCTGGCCTCACCAAGTACATGTCTTAACAGAATACAAGTGCTTAGTTAACGATTCGTCGGGGTAGTGAATCATACTCTGGGAAGATTCCAACCAATGCTAAACTTTAAAAAGTGTTACTCTTCTTCTCTTTCTTGAAATGTGTGCTTTGTCTTTATTATAAACAAGCAAGGAAGAATCCAGAGAGGAACACTATAATTTTGTCTGTTGCATTGAGCCACATTTCTGCTAGATATTTAAAGGCACCACGATACCACTATAAAGTGGTGGATTCTCTCAAAGAATGATGGGAGCTGCAGTTTGTTAAAGCTGCTGAGAATTGTTAGAAGACTGCAGCTTTCCTCACAGAACTACACTTCCCAGAGTTCCCTGAGAAGAACGATTGGTTGTTAAACCACTCTGGGAACTGTAGTTCTGGGAGGGGAATAAAGGTAAAGGGGCCCCTTACCATTAGGTCCAGTCGTGACCGACTCTGGGGTTGCGGCGCTCATCTCGCTTTATTGGCCGAGGGAGCCGGCGTACAGCTTCCGGGTCATGTGGCCAGCATGACTAAGCCACTTTTGGTGAACCAGAGCAGCGCACGGAAACGCCGTTTACCTTCCCGCCGGAGCGGTACCTATTGATCTACTTGCACTTTGACGTGCTTTCGAACTGCTTGGTTGGCAGGAGCAGGGACCGAGGAACGGGAGCTCACCCCGTCGCGGTTCTGATCCTAACAATTCTCAGCACCCTTAGCAAATGGCAATTCCCATAATTCTTTGGGGGAGCCATGACTGATTTTAAATATATGGTTTGGATGTAGCCTGAGTTCAGCAAGGAACTGTTTTGTGGCTAGTGGAGACAGTTCACTGAGGGTGCCTAGGGTATTGTCCCACTAAACTCACTGTGCTCTCAGTCCAACTCTACAATTCTATGATACTGTGGCCTGCCTGTCTTTTTAATTGCCACTACCAGTTCAAGGGTTGACCTTAGTCTCAGGGTTGCCCTTGTAGAACTCAGTAGGGAGGGGTGTGGGGAGAAAACAAGAATTGGTTGATGCTGACCATCATTGGTTCTGGCTCCACCTACTGCTTGGCTCTCTGCCTCCTGCTCTACTAGCCCCAATGGGATCCAGCCTCCACTGATTACAACTTTGCTTCCCTCTGATAGCATTTTCACACCTTTCGAAACAGAACTTTAATTCTGCCTCATGTTGACTGTTAAGTTAGCTCATCGTTTGTCTTAACTGGATCTGCAAGAACAAAATGTCCAAGATAAGAGAGGCAGTTAAAAGCTATAATTTTGGGGGGGAGGGGGGTGACATTCCTTTTGGCCTGAGTCATGATACAGCCCCAGAAATACAATAATTCTTTCCCTCTATTTATTTCCCTAAAGCAAAACTTGTGGGAAACCTAAACCTTGCGCTCAAGGAAGTGATAAGCAGCTTTCTTAAAATGTGCTGTAGAGAATCTGTACTCCATTCAGTCTCCTGTTATAAACATGGACCTACTATGCTCCTTATCCTAATGGTACAGGAATAAGGAGGGCTAGTCTGGATGTCAGCTTTGAGTCCAGGCCTATGGTTTTATGCCTGTATGATGGAATTCTGAAGAAAGAGAGGCTACTAAAGCGGTCCAACCAGTCTCTTCGTTAAATTAATAGCTGTAGGATATCTCTTTGCACAGAAACTACTGTGCTGGAGATGTATCCAGAAGGCAGGCCTTGCCCTGCCTCTTGCCCTGGCTGGAGGTGGTATCCCTGTATGTGTAGGAGAAAAATAAACCTGGGCTAGTCTGATGTGGGCCTGGAGGTGGGCAGACACAGCATCCACAGCTATGGCTTTCAGGGGCCTAAAAACCTAATGAGGAAACAAATGCTACAGTCATACCTTGGGTTGAAGTAGCTTCACGTTGAGTATTTTCAGGTTGCGCTCCGCAGTGACCCGGAAGTAACAGAACACATTACTTCCGGGTTTCGCCGCATGCATAGACGCACATGACATCACGCGCATGCGCGGAAGTGGCGAATCGCAACCCGCAAATGCGGGTTGCGTTCGCTTCAGGATGTGAATGTATTGGTGCATTAATGACCTGAATTGTCTTTCGTTCTGCTTGTATGTACTGTATGTGTAAATAAAACCATATCTCACAAAGAGAGCACAGTCTCCAGTGAACTTTATCCCAAGGAAACAAAACCTGGAGTATGCTCTGGCACCCCTGAAATCTCTCGTTTCTCAGAGATTTTTGGGGTGTGTGTGTGAGGGTGACACTAATTTATTTGGAAATCCAAACACTCCTTTGGAGAGTTATCTAGTTGAAGCTTTCTTAGCACAGGGAGTCTGTTGGGGCTTTATCAGAAGGGTTGAGACAGTGGAAATCCTACTATTCCAAATTACCCAATGAAGCTAAGTTGTTCTGGCAGTCCTGGACCTACTTCCAAAGGAAGTATTACTTCTCACCATGCGTAACTAACTTAAAAGAGTCCACCACTACAGAATGGGATGATGGTCATAAGCTTAGAGGCCATTAAACACAGATTAGACAAATTAATGAAGACCATGAGAGCCAACCTCCAAGAGTAGCAAACCTCTGGATAACTAAAGTTTCTGAACAAATCAGTTATGGGCATTGACCACTATGTCCTGTGTTTGAGAAGAGCCTTACTGGCTCAAGCCAGTGGTCCATCTAGTCCAGCATCCTGTTCTCACAGTGGCCAACCAGATGCCTATGAGAAGCCCACAAGCAGGACCTGAGTGCAACAGCAATTCTCCACACTTGCTGTTCCCAACAACTGGTATTCAGAGGCATGCAGCGCCTGACAGTGGAAGTAGAACAATAGCCATTGTGGCTATTGGCTGTTGAGAGTTGTGTCCTCCCTTAATTTGTCTAATCCTAAATTGAGTTTACGGACCTTGCATTTTAGAGAAGACCCTGCATAGCTTGAGGTTCCGGGGCCAGAGCTTCTCAGCGGGATGTTTTCTGTTAGCATTAGTATGGTAAAATTTACGTCTGTCCTGGAGCCTAACAGGAGCTGTGGCTCCCTGTATGTTTAAATTTACAACTGCATCAGAAACTCTTGCCAAAGCAATGGCTGTTGAAAGCTCAGAATCTGACGCTGGCACTAGCAGGGTGCATTCATAATGAAGGGAAGGCCATCCGTACTGGCCAGAAACTGACGGTGTAAAATTGTAGCGGTATCTTGTTTTGCGTTCCATTTGCCTTGTGTTCGTAGGTAAATCATAAAGGTTGGACTGCTGAACAAGGAGTCTGTATTTAATCAGAGAAGGCAGTCAGTAGTATTCTGATTGGGACAATGAGCAAAAGGAAGCTTCTGAAACTAGCAGTTTTTCTTCAATTCTTCTTTCAGGCAACATTGCCTCGGAACTGGAGAACTTGATGGGCTTGATAGAAACAGTGACTGGCTATGTGAAGATCCGGCATTCCCATGCACTGGTTTCCCTCTCATTTTTGAAGAATCTGCGCTATATCAATGGAGAGGATCAGCTGGAAGGGTGAGCATTTAATTGTCATGTAATGATGTTCTTGTTTCTGCTATTTCTTCTGAAAACAGTGCTATTGGAGATACATTATTTGGCATATATATGTGGTGCTCTCAGTCATGTGCTTGTTGAGGAGGCAAATTTTTCTGTTGGAATGGAAAGAGTACCAGCCACGCAGCAACTAGTTAGTGGTGGCACCATCAATATTATTAAGCCCCCTACTCCAGCTTCTCACCTGGCTTTCCCAAATACAGTGATGCCCTGCAAGACGAATGCCTCGCAAGACGAAAGACCCGCTAGACGAAAGGGTTTTCCGTTTTTCGATGCGCTTCACAAGACGAATTTCCCTATGGGCTTGCTTCGCAAAACGAAAAAGTCTTGCGAGTCTTGCGATTTTTTTCGCTCCCCCCCTTTTCTAAGCCGCTAATAGCCTTTTAGCCGCTAAGCCTTTAATAGCCGCTAAACCGCTAATAGCGCTAAGCCGCTAATAGGGTTGCTTCGCAAGACGAAAAAACCGCTAGACGAAGAGACTCGCGGAACGGATTATTTTCGTCTTGCGAGGCACCACTGTACATCTATTCAGCCACAAGGCCTAGAAACTTGCTTTAAAAGACCTACACTGAGGTTTCTGTACCACTGCAGCATCCTGTATTATTTACACTGTCTTAAATAATGGCCATGCATGTGAGGCAGAGGTCTTTTGAGATATTTTACTCACTAATTCATGTCTTCTGACACCACTCCTTGTGGTCTCAAACCACAGGGCGATTTCCACCTTTGCACCATATGCATGCAACAAAATTTATCAGTAGTGGAGGGGAGACAGCATGTCAGAATCTTGCAGGTTGTGGTTGTTTTTGTGGCAGTGGAGTTTGTCTGGGAAATTGCTGTGTATGTTCTCTTTCTCTCTGCTCTCCCTCCCCCCATTCCTTTTGGATTTAAGCTGTGACAGCAGTTAATAAACACAGATTTGGGAAAAACAGTTTGTGAACAAGGTGGTAGCAAGGTCATGGGAAAGGCACCGTATGTGTCTGATTTCTGATTTATCAGGTCTGAAAGGATTATGTTACAGCATGAGGGTTTCTTCACAAGCCTCCCTTTTTTCTCAGGCTGTGCTTTGGTGAGCTTTAAATTCTTAAAATTCCACTATGTGATAGAATAAGCTCGATTCTACACTCGAAAAATCCCACTGTCTCCCTTCCCCGTGAAGATTGCCCTGACGGTGCACTTTGAAAGCAGCAACCAAGTGTTTTTCCTTCTTTCTGCTCCTGGCAAATCCTGGGTTCTGCTCTTCTGCCTTGAATAAGGAAAGTGCCTCGTACCAAGGGAGACCATTAGCCCATTTAGCATAGTACTGTCTGCACTGGCTGGCAGCAGCTCTTCAGGGTTTCAGACAGGGGACATTCCCACCCCTACCTGGAGATGTCGGAGGACATTTTTCATGTCAGGCTGATTCTCTGCCGCTGAGCTAAGGCCATTCTCTTAAGACATGGGAGCATTAAAAAAATGCCTTATACTGAGTCAGACCAGTGGTCCATCCAGCCCAGTGTCTTCTACACTGACTGGCAGCAGCTCTCCAGGGTTTCCAGCTGGGGACATTCCCAGCTCTCTCTGAAGATGTCTACGGCTGAATGCAGCCATACATAAGAAGAACCCGCTTGATGGCCCGTCTGTTCCAGTATCCTGTTCTCACAGAGGCCAACCAGATGCCTGTGGGAAATCTTCAAGCGGGATCCAAACACAAGAACTCACAACTCCTGCATTTTTCGGCAACTTGTATTCAGAAGCATTTCTGCCCCTGACTGTAGAGGCAAAGCACAGCCATCAGGGCCGATGGCCATTGATAGCCTTCTCCTCCATTAATTTGTCATATCCTCTTTAAAAGCCACTATGGGAGTTCTCTAGGCCCTCCAGGTTTCTCTGCCTGACCCTCAGGACCAGCATTCAAAATTCACCAGGTGCATTTTGCACTTTGCTTTTGGCTACTTGCGACCAAGTGAAGAAAGATGCCAGGATGGCGTCTGACAACTCCACCATCTGGAGATGCATGCCTGGAGATCCTGGGATCTTGACTGTTTTCATACACGTAACGACACCTCCTGTAAAATTCTGTCTATGATATTTCATCTGCACAATCCTAACCCAATTCCAGGAACCAAAAAGTCATTGAAAAATATGACTTCTGAGCCACCTGGCCCCCGAATGGCAACTAGGCATTCTGTTTTGGCATTCTGTAACCCTGGTTTAAGGAGCCATTTGGTACGTAGCTTATGTATCTGAGTTTCGGTTCGCGTCTCTGCTCCTCCACATGCAGCTGCTGGGTGACCTTGGGCCAGTCCCACTTCTCTGAAGTCTCTCAGCCCCACTCACCTCAGAGTGTTTGTTGTGGGGGAGGAAGGGAAAGGAGAATGTTAGCCGTTTTGAGATTCCTTAGGGTAGTGATAAAGCGGGATATCAAACCCAAACTACTACTCTTCTTCTTCATTCACACTCTCCTTGAATGCTGGAATGTGACTGGAATGTGCCCTTGAAGTCTCATAACGCCTCACACTTCCATGGATGGAGGATAGAAACTGGCCTACTGGTGGAAAGTAGCATTTATATTCATTGCTATGCCCTCTTTAGCCTCTGGCCCTACCTAACCCTGACATGTGGTCCCCAGGAGGTTGCCCAGAAGATAATATAGTCCTCAAATTGGAAAAAGGTTTGTTGACCTTTGATTTAACGGTGCAGCCCTCTGCCACCCATTCTTACCAGTGTGGAAACAAGTAACCTGCAAGCAGTACTGTCTACCAACGAAACACATATCCATGCCCACATGTTTCTCTGGGTACTCTGTCGCATATAGTTTCTGAAGACGTGTTTGTTTCTATTCCTTGCAATAAAGGTGTTGTTGCAGAAGTGTCTGGGCATGGTACTATGGCCATGTTTTTTAGAAATGTGAAAGATAAATCTTGTAAACAAATCCTTCGAAGTTTCCAGTCCACAAGGGGGTTATTCATTCACATACCTGTATTCCTAAATCAGTTGTTTGCAGGCAAAAAGAAAGGGAGGGGAAACCAGCTTTTATCCTTTTATTTCCTGAAGGCAATGCTTCACTTTCCAGGGACAATTAGACAAGTGCCTCTGTTTACAAGGCTACAGCAAGAATCTTAGTTTGACTTTTGGGCCATTGCTGCGCCTTTAGATTCTGGATGCTTCAGGAGAAGCAAGCAAAAGCACATCCTTTGGGTGCAGAAGGTTCCAGTTCAGTCCCTGGCAACTCCGAGTAGGACTGGGAAAACCTCAGTGTCTGACACCCAAGAGAGCTGCTGCAAGCTGACATTGACAATGCTAGGCTATATGGACCAGTGGTCTGATTCTGTGTAAAGAAGTTTCCTATGTTTCTGGAGCCCCAATGGTAATTAGTGCACTATTCCCTAGTGGCATTGGATGCCTGCAATGCACAGCACTCTCCAAAGTGCCTCTTAATCTGCTGTTGCAGCTTCTCTAGGGTGGGGGAAGTCACTCTCTCCAAGCATCAGTGATTCTTGTGGGGGTTCTCTCTAGCAGAGCAAAGAGTGCCCCCCCCACTTGTGTGGATTGTCAGCCTTGTAAGCTCCCTACTGTAATGTTCATTTGTTTTATTTGCAGGGAGGCAACAAGCAGAACAGAAAATGTGTACAGTTGTTGGCAAAGACTGGTTTTGCTTTCAAAACATTCCTGTCCTCTCCCTCCCTTATTTTTTTTATAGGAATTACTCATTTTATGTTCTGGACAACCAAAACCTGCAACAGCTATGGGACTGGAGCCATCACAACCTGACCATAAAGGAAGGCAAGATGTACTTTGCTTTTAATCCCAGACTCTGTGTTTCGGAGATCCAGGATATGGAGAGAGTTACTGGAACCAAAGACCGGCAGAGTAAAGGCGACATAAATCCAAGGAACAACGGAGAGAGAGCGTCCTGTACGTAAAGGAAGTATAAGATAATGATGATTCTCTTACTTTTGTTACAGTTGCAATTAATGAAAGTTGTTAGTTCTTGTGCAAATACTCTCCAAGTGCCTTGCAATATATTTAAAAACAGAAGTAAAAAAAATTGCATTATACTAGAAACACATTTACACAAAAACACATGCAATTCATTAAAAGTACACAAAGCAATCCCATAGTATCAGAAAGCTTCAATAGCACACCAGCACCAGACAACATCATTGTACTGCATCAAAAACATGGGAAGGGGAAAAAAAGTTAAGTTTTTACCTGGTGCCAGAAAACCAGGCATCTCGCTGAGGAGTGTGTTCCACAAAAAGGCAACCACATCTAGCTCAGGATTGTCTACATTAAATGGCAGTGTCTCTTTCAGACAGGAGAATTGTGCAGCCCTAACTAGAGGTGTTGGGTCCTTCTGCATTCACTGACACTGAATTGCTGGCCCTTTCCTGGTTTCTAGTCCTCATTTAAAGATAGGCCTGCTTTTTTGTTGAGTGGGCAGTGGGCTCATGAGCCCTAGACGAATAACAGGTGCCTGGACTGCTGCTGCTACCACTGCCACCAAATCTCATGCCAGCCTTTGTTTGTTTCTTAAAACACACACAAACACACAAAAGAGCTTTCTGACTTGCTCGCCTTCCATGCAGAGAGAGAGAGAGAGAGAGAGAGAGAGAGAGAGAGAGAGAGAGACACTCCTCAAACAAGCTAATTGGGCTTTGAAATGCTGGCAGTTTTTTGAGCCAGAATACAAAAGGGATGAAGCACTGGTAGTTCTCTTAAGATTTGCAAGCTTCTTTTTAGAAACAACAGAAGCAAAGCAAGCAAGAACCTGCTTCCCTGTTTGACATTCTGCATGCTGGATTCTCTATGCAAGAATTAAGGGTCTTTTAAAAAACAACAACATACACAAGCACACACATCCCTTTTTGTTTTGAATTGGATGGCTTTGGAAGATGAGGAAAAACGTCGCCTGTTCACTTGAAGCTTGGCGCTATAGACAAACCCAGCCATCCCCAGTGCCAGGTAGGACTGGTCTGGAGAGTGGGGTGTCCCCTCCCCTGCCTGATGAGTCTGAAGACTTGAGAATCCAGCCTGTCTCAGCTGGAGGGAGGTGCTATCCTGGGAGTTCAGAACTTCCTTCCATGAACAGAAGTTCATGGTAAACAAGCTTCCGATTTAACTTGGCAGGGACTGGCTGAATCTCTTCTGTATGAAACATATTAAGAATAGGTCTGGGTGGTAAATTGATATCTTGTCCAAAACTGGTTTGAAGACCATATCATGATAACGGTTTTAGCATTTTTGACCTGGAAGTATTGCAAATCATGGTGTATGTGTGCACACGCACTATGCAAAAATCATGATGCAGGGAAAATGTGAAGCCAGCCAATGCTACTACATAGCTCCACCCTCATTTCAGACATTGTGGTATATCAGTATATTGTGGTATTTAGCTGGTGACGCGGGTGGCACTGTGGTCTAAACCACAGAGCCTAGGACTTGCCGATCAGAAGGTCGGCAGTTCGAATCCCTGTGACGGGGTGAGCTCCTGTTGCTCGGTCCCTGCTCCTGCCCACCTAGCAGTTTGAAAGCACGTCAAAGTGCAAGTAGATCAATAGGTACCGCTCCGGCGGGAAGGTAAACTGCGTTTCTGTGCGCTGCTCTGGTTCGCCAGAAGCGGCTTAGTCATGCTGGCCACATGACCCGGAAGCTGTACGCCAGCTCCCTCAGCCAATAAAGCAAGATGAGCACTGCAACCCCAGAGTTGTCCGCGACTGGACCTAACTGTCAGGGGTCCCTTTACCTTTGCTATGTCATGATGCTGAAAACCAGATATCATCTATCCCTAGTTGGGAAGCTCTTGGTGTTGAAGGACTTTGAAGCTGGGAAGGAGAACCCATTTCAACTCAAGGGCCATATTACCTTCTTGGCAACCTTCTGGGGGCCACATGTCAGTGGTGGGTGAGGCTGGAAGCAACAATAGGCAGGTTAGAAAATGTGAAATTACCCCTTGTACAGACAGCTAGTTTTGTCACACACCTCACACTGTCCTTCATCTAGGCAAGCAAGAAGCATCAAGGACACATTCCAGCCAGGCAAAAACGCTCAACGCAAAGCAGGGCTGGTATCGCCTGAATGGAATCTTGAGGACCTGACAAAGAAGCATTCAGGCCTGCATTTAGTTACCAAGCCTGAGGTTCCTCATCCCTACCTGTATAAGGCTGATTTACACATTCACATTCCTATAAAGGGGGGGGTGCATTTCTGCTTACAGGAATGTTTTACCTGTCACACCTTAAGTGCCAGACAGCCCCCACCCCAGGCCTCTCACTGCAGGAGAAGACAAAGGCCATAACCCCTTTAATCTCCAGCCAGTTTTATCAGTGGAAAACTCTTCGGAAAGTAAGGTGATCCATGATATTCCTGAGTGTAAGTAGACCGTAAGTGCTGCTCTGCCAATTTGTAGTCTGCACTACTAAAAAGTAAAAGCAGAACAATGATAGAATTAGAAATGAAGTTGGAACGTAACAAAAACCCTTGTGTGTGTTAACACTTACATATTTGTGACACTTCAGCTCACTTGCTGTCCTGCGTTTTTCAGGTGAAAGCCACATTCTGAAATTCATTTCCAACACAACCAGGAAGAATCGGATCATGCTAACCTGGGAACAGTATCGCCCCAAAGACTACAGAGACCTGATTAGCTTCACCGTTTATTACAAAGAGGCGTGAGTATGCACATCTCCGGATGATACCACTAATGTGTGTGTTTTGCGTATGTGGGGTGGAGGGAGGAAAGGCTAGCAAATTGTATGAAGGATGCTGCTGATTGAGTAAAAAGAGGGCCTGGATCTCCATGTAGCTCCTACTAAAGACCACCAAGTTGAGGACAAAGAGCAAATGCTGTTAAACTATAGCAAGGGTTAGATAGCATTTTAATTGGGTCCTTTTGCCAAAGAGCTTTATCCCAGGTAGGCTGAGTGAGGTGTGCATGTGTATGAGAGACTGGTGTAAGGTAATCCACTGAGCACTATGGTTCTGTGGAGACTTGAAATGAAGTCTCACCAGTTGAGGTTTTCCACGGGTATATATACAACTGTTTAAAGTTGTGTGGTGATTGTTCATATTATGTACCTGTCAGGGAACTGCCATCGGAGCATCAGGTGGTGGAGGGGCTCAGGGAGGAAGAAAGAGACTCAACAGCTGAAGCAGGCACCAGCAGGGGGAGGAGTGATTCTCTGAGGGAATGTGAGCAGGAGGGAGGGCTCAGGGACGCTTCCAGCGAAAACAGTGGGGAGGTATCTGAGTCTCACATAGGGAGACCTACACCTCGCCGGAAACTGTCACGCCGTGAGTCCAGGAGACGCGTTTCCGTTAAGGAGCTCCTTTGCTGGAAACGCTTCCGCAGACAGCCACTGTCGGACTCTACTAGTGACTAGAGCAGACATGTCTGAGGAGCTCCGTCACACACTGAGGTTTGTGGGGTCGCACAAACTCTGAGGGAGCACGATTTTACGCACAAGCAGCTAATCAATCCCTAACAGCAGTCCGACAGTCTTTGTACGCTGCCTGTGCAAGAGAAAGCATCATGAGCGAACCAACCGGAACCGGAGGAGCTGGGGTTGGGGCTGGTCCAAGCTTGGAAGATAGATACCGAGCGTTGGAGGTCCAACTGGCGCTGCAGACGGCGAGGCTGGAGGAGAGAAGGGCTCAGGATGCAGACAAGAAGGGGAGAGCCACTCAGTTCCCCAGAAAGGTACCAGGATTGGTGCAGAAGTTTGGGGGGGACCCCAAGGATTACCATGCCTTTAGGACAGAGATGCAATATGCACTTAATGTGCAGTTTGATGAATTCCCTGATGAGGAATCACGAGTTGCTTTCGTGATTGGGCATCTTGAGAGGGGGGCGAGAGACTGGGTTCGACCCCTGATGGCAACGCACAATGACGTACTAAAGGACACGATGAAGTTCTTTCGTGCAATGGATATCATGTTTTCCAGCGATATTGAGGAAGGGGTGGTGCGCAGACAGCTAATGGCTTGCAAGCAGGGAAGCCGATCTGTCCGTGAGTACTGGACTGAGTTTACCATGCTGGTTCACAGACTGGGTTGGGATTTATCGGCGGCACCCATTCAGATGCTATTTGAAGAAGGTCTTTCGTCGGCTGTGAAAGACGAGCTGTCACGGAGCCCCAGGGCGGGGTCTATGGATCAGCTGACCAAATCTGCGCTGACCATAGGAGCGCGTCAGGAGGCAAGAGCCTTGGAGAGGCGGGAAGGGAGAGGGGAACGTTGGAAGGAGTTCCGCATTCCAGACATTCCTGAGCCAGCTTTCCCGCCGGCAGAGCCGATGGAAATCGGGACAGCGCGCGCGCGCGCATTTTCAAAACCCAGCGAGGGGGCTAAGAAGGAGGGAAAGGGCGCCCGGAAATGCTATCTCTGCCAACAGCCAGGCCACTTTGCCAGAGTCTGCCCCCAGAGGAAGGAATGGCAAGGGATGGTGGGAGCTGTTGAGGGGGAAGAGCAGGGGGAGACGGAGCAGGTAAAAGCCAACGCCTGGTTGCCACAATCGGGGCACTGCAGCCAGGCCAAAGAGCAGTGAAAGTGCCCGTGCCAGAAGCTCCTCGACCTGCTCTAGTGATTGAAGTGTTGCTAGAGCTGCAAAATGGACACCCCCTAAAAATAAAGGCGCTATTGGACTCAGGCAGCTCCTGCAATTTTATGAGCAAGGAGTTTGCTGCTGAACACCAGATACAGACTATCCCTTTAAGCAACCCCCTGCAGGTGACCACGATCGATGGCAGGGAGTTGTTGGGAGGAGGAGTCAGCTTGCAGACGGTCCCAATGATCATGAGGGTGGCAAGGCACACAGAACTGATAGCGTTTAATGTGGCCACCTTGGGAGGCGCTCCCATTATTTTGGGAATGAGCTGGCTAGCTCTACATGATCCGCTGGTTGGCTGGCATCAAAGAGTGGTGTCCTTTGGTTCAGCACATTGCTTAGAACACTGCAAAGGGGAAAAGGGTTCAGCAGGGGCCCAAGCCACCCTAGCAGGGACTGAAGTAATGGAGAAGGTGAAGGTACCACCACAGTATGCAGATCTCAGCGACGTGTTCAGCGAGAAGGAAGCTGACCAACTACCCCCGCATAGGCCCTTTGATTGCCAGATCAATTTACTCCCTGGAGCACAGCTTCCTGTGGGCAAGTTGTATGCCATGTCAGACAGGGAAATGCAGGAGTTGCGAGAGTTTATTGACAAGAACCTGAAGAGAGGTTTCATCAGAGAGTCCAAAGCAGCGGGGGGTAGCCCAGTGTTTTTTGTGGACAAAAAAAAGCGGACAAGCCGAGACTTGTATGTGACTTTAGGAGGTTGAACGCAGTGACTGAACCAGTGGTGTTCCCTATGCCCAGGATTGATGATATTTTGACCAGGGTGCGGAAGGGAAAGATTTTTACAAAGCTGGATCTAAGGGGGGCGTACAACCTGATACGCATAAGGAAAGGAGATGAATGGAAAACCACCATGTTTACCCCTTTGGGGGCATTTGAATATCTCGTTATGCCATTTGGATTACAAGCAGGCTCCGCGTGCTTTCAATCTTTTATGAACCATGTACTGGGCCCTTTGCTCTACAAGAATTGCGTTGCTTTCCTAGATGATGTGTTGGTGTATTCGGAGAATGAGGAGCAACATGTGAGAGACGTCAGAGAAGTGTTGAGGAGACTGCAAGCCAACAGGCTGTGGGTGAAACTGGAGAAGTGTCAGTTTCATACCAAGGAGGTGGAATTCCTGGGGTACCGCCTGTCAGACAAGGGATTGGCCATGGATCCCGGCAAGGTGCAGGCGGTGCTGGACTGGAAAACACCAAAAACCAAGAAGGATGTGCAGAGGTTCCTAGGGTTTGGAAACTTTTATCGTAAGTTCATCCGCAACTTCGCCCATCTGACGGCGCCCATTACTGACTGTCTCAGCAGTAAAAAGAAGTTTGTATGGACGGCGGAGGCGGAGCGAGCGTTTGAGGAGCTGAAAAGGGCCTTCGCCTCTGAAGAACAACTTCTGCATGTGGATTTACAAAGGAAGCTAAGGGTCGAAACAGACGCATCTGACAGAGCCATAGGGGCGGTGCTTCTTCTGCAGCCGGGAAAGGAGGAGTCAGAGTGGCGACCGTGTGCCTTCTTTTCGCGAAAGCTGAACAAATCCGAGAGGAACTACACGGTGTACGACCGAGAACTTCTTGCGATTCATGAGGCGTTCCGGAGATGGAGGCATCTGCTAATTGGTGCACAACATAAGGTGCAAGTGTGCACGGACCATAAAAATCTAGAGTATTGGAGAACTGCGCGAGTGCTCAACCAAAGGCAGTTGAGATGGGCCCAGGAGTTCTCCAAATTTAACTTTGAGATTTGTTACGTGCCAGGCCCAGAGAATGTTAGGGCGGACGCTCTCTCACGCAAACCTGAATATTTGGAGGGGGAGGGAGCACCTGAAGAAACCCATATCATCCCAGAGGATCGCTGGGTGTGTGGGGCGACTTTGGTGGGACAAAGGGAATTGGTAGAGGGTACGGTGCAGGATGCATACGCCCAGGACAAACTCAGGGGTCTCAGGAGGGAGGAAGACAAACCCGGTGGTTTTGAGGAGAGAAATGGGGCATTGTATTACAAGGGAGCGTTATATATACCCGAAGGGGAATTGAGGGAGAAGGTACTCAAGCAGTTGCACGATAGTCCCACAGCAGGGCATTTTGGGCAACACAAGACCATGTGGCTGGTTACTAGGGAATTTTGGTGGCCCAAGGTCAGGGAAGATGTGCGGGAGTATGTGAGAGGGTGTGAACAATGCCAAAGAGCCAAGGGGGAGAGGCGGGCGCCGGCTGGTTTATTAGAACCACTGCCCACACCTGAAAGACCGTGGGAAGCAGTGGCAATAGATTTCATGACTGATCTGCCAAGGTCTAGAGGGAAAACAGCCATCATGGTGGTGGTAGACCTGTTAACTAAAATGGCCCACTTTATAGCCTGCTCACATGCGGTCACAGCAGAAGAAACAGCCAAATTGTTTGTAGAGAATGTGTTTCGGCTGCATGGCGCCCCCTTGAGGGTGGTTTCAGACCGGGGAAAACAATTTACTTCCAGGTTCTGGAGGAAGCTCATGAGCTTACTGCATGTAGAGGTTAATTTCTCAACGGCCCGTCATCCAGAAACCAACGGGCAGGCGGAAAGAGCAAATGGGGTTCTCCAGCAATATTTGAGGTGTTACGTTAATGACAGAGAGAATGATTGGGTGGAGAAGCTGGCGTTGGCAGAATTTGCCTACAACAATGCAGAGAACGTGTCCACGGGGATGAGCCCCTTTTTGGCTAATCACGGGTACCATCCCAGAGCCTTCCCAGGGGGGGAAGGGGAGAACTGGAGCGTTCCAGCTGCAGAACAGTTCGTTGAAGAAATGGAAGCGATTCATCGCCAGCTCCAACTCAACTTAAACAGGGCTAAGGAGGAATATAAGAGGCAGGCAGACAAAAACAGAAGAGAAGGTGAAAGCATTAGGGTGGGGGACCAGGTGTGGCTGTCAACCCAAGGGTTGCCATTCAAAGGAGGTTGTAAGAAGTTAAGACCCAAAAGGCTGGGTCCGTTTGAAGTCATGCAGCAGGTCAACCCAGTGGCTTTCAGACTCCGGTTACCGAACCACATGAAGCTGCACCCAGTTTTTCACAGGTCGTTGCTGTCACCGTATAGAGGAGACAGTGAAGGGAGGGTCACTAGGGGACCAGCAATGGAGGAGAAGGAACACAGCTACCATGTAGCGGAGATCCTTGATTCCAGGTGGAAGGGAGATCAAGTAGAGTATTTGGTAATGTGGGAAGGGGAACCGGAGTCGGAAAACACCTGGGTTAGGGCAGAGGATGTCAATGACGAAGTTTTAATAGAGACTTTTCATCAGAGGTTCCCACGTAAACCTCAGCCTGTAGCGAGGTTCCGAAGGGAATACTTTGCCACCACCGATGAGGAAGAGGAGTTGGAGGGGTTCCCAGATTCTGAAGAGGAAGAGGATTCAGCGAGCCAGGACGACGATCGATGGAGGGAGTTGTTCGAGACGTCTGAAGATGAGGAAGATTCTTTTCGGGGTTTTAGCCCTTCACCTCCCAGAGGGGAGGTAATGGGAGGGGGTGAGGGGGGCCCTGGAGGGGAGGTGGATGTCAGGGAACTGCCATCGGAGCATCAGGTGGTGGAGGGGCTCAGGGAGGAAGAAAGAGACTCAACAGCTGAAGCAGGCACCAGCAGGGGGAGGAGTGATTCTCTGAGGGAATGTGAGCAGGAGGGAGGGCTCAGGGACGCTTCCAGCGAAAACAGTGGGGAGGTATCTGAGTCTCACATAGGGAGACCTACACCTCGCCGGAAACTGTCACGCCGTGAGTCCAGGAGACGCGTTTCCGTTAAGGAGCTCCTTTGCTGGAAACGCTTCCGCAGACAGCCACTGTCGGACTCTACTAGTGACTAGAGCAGACATGTCTGAGGAGCTCCGTCACACACTGAGGTTTGTGGGGTCGCACAAACTCTGAGGGAGCACGATTTTACGCACAAGCAGCTAATCAATCCCTAACAGTACCTATAGCAAAAAATGTTTGCAACATGAAAGGGTAGAGCACCTCTTGAACACAGTGGCCACATAACGTTAAACTATGGTTTGTTGCAATATGGTTGAGCCTGAAGATGCCTGATCAAAGTGTTTGGCTTGTGTGCCCCACTTTCTCCTCCTACACTGGAGAAGGACAAGCTGCTAAAGAATCCCATTATGTTTAAGCCAGATGTTTAAGCCAGGCATCCTGGTTTAAATCACTCTACTTAGTTTATCAAGTCAGCTACATAACCCATGGCTTGATGTTGGCTTTCTATGATGATGATGACGACAACAACAACAACAATTTATTTATACCCTACCCATCTGGTTGGGTTTCCCCAGCCACTCTTTTGTGAAATTTTTATTCCTTGGTGTTTTACAGACTCTCATGTCTGCTTTGTTAACCTTGCTGCCTGTTACTTTGCAACCCGCCCCCCTATATTTTCTTCTATTACTCATCTTTTCCCTTGCCTCTTTTTAATTTTTTCTTCTTATTTCTGACATTGTAAGTGGCCCTGTCACTTTCAGTATGTAAAAAGCTATGGAATATCTTGCCATCCACAGTACGTTTCCATCTCGGCTAGAATTTTCCCCATTCCCTTTCTTATATTCCTTTCCTTTGGCTGCATTCAGACATAATAATAAACTCAATAAGGCTTATGATAGGAACAATAGTAGATGAGCTCACATGCTCCTTCCTCCTCCAGCCCAGCTTTGAGGAGGCAATCTGAAGTCTGCTTTTGATTAACCACAGCTCAGCATTGCATCTGGACTGTGAAATCTGGTTAGTTATTGTTTATTGAAGCGAGCCACTTCCATAAACCATGGTTTGAAGTTGGCTTCCTTAAGTAAACCATATTCAAGGCTAACCACAGTTTGTCCAGCTTCAGTCATAATGCTAAACTGTGGTTAGTCAAAAATAAAAATGGAATCTTCTGATTTCGTCATAGTTGTAATGGAGGAGTGGGGAGTGTGAGAGCCCAAGGTTTGGGTAGGGTTGTTCTCTTAATGATAAATCATAGTTTTACTCTTGAATGCTGTCAGCATCTCTTGTGCACCTAGATTGTGACTCAGTGGGCAAGGCCTCTTAATTCTTCTGTGTACAGTGCTTTGGTGTAACCTAATATTTTTACCATTGTTGCTTCCAAAACTTTTCAAAGTTGTGTGTAAAATAGTAGTTTGTGTTTCAGCCAGGAGTGGGTGATGAGCGAGCCGTTTGAATAATGCCACTCAGTTGACTAAACAAGTTTCATTGACAGTAAAAATCTGTCAAAACAGTGGTTTTCTTTTAAATATTGATCTGTTCCCCTTTGTTAAGCACTCGTTAAATATAATTAGTGATTGTGTATGTATTTTGACTAATAATAGAAGGAGACTGAATCCATGGGGTCCTGGTGAGATGGACGAGGGCAGCCTTTCTCAACTGGGTGCCATCCAGATGTTTTAGATGGTGCCAGTGGGAGCTGATGGGAGTTGTAGTTCAAAGCCTCCAGAGGACACCTGGTTGTGAAAGGCTGGATTGAAGGGCGACCTTTTTTCCTCATGGCAAGATTGCTTATGACATTGCTGTTTTCAAAGAGTGCCTCTTGCAAAGCTTGCAGGATGATGATGGCTAAGAGGTTGTCCCCCATCTTACAGAGGGCAGACTGGCCTTAACCAGAAGCCAGGCATTAAGGCTATATTCACACCATATATTTAAAGCACTGTGATATCACTTTAAATGATCATGGCTACCACCGGAGAATCCTGGGAAGTGTACTATGTTTAGGGTGCTGAGAGTTGCTAGCTGGCCCCTATTCCCCCCACTGAACTACAGTTCTCAGAGTTCCATGTGAAGAAGGATTGATTGTTACTCTGGGAATTGTAATTCGGGGGGGGGGGATTGGGTCTCCTAACAACTATCAGCACCCTTAAGAAACGACAGGTCCCAGAATTCTTTGGGAGAAGTCATGGCTGTTTAAAGTGGTATAAAAGTGATATAAATATATGGTTCAGATGGGACCTATATGAGTGATGTGAAGGCAAGAAATTGAAGAGCAGAATGAGATGGGTGAATCCTCACAAGGGCTGTATAATTTTTGTTAAGAAGGAAGTAATGGAGTTTTCAGACCATTGTCTAGGGAGCTAAAAGAGTGCAAGGTTGATAGATTTAAAGCAGGAGAAGGGTGGAAGGTAGACTGCTACCCGCTAGGAAATCTTGGGGCAATCTTCAGTAGATCATCAAGGATTTTAAACATAGCAACATCAAACTGACTTTTCAGCTGCCTAATTTAGGTTGGAAATAAAGAACGTGATCCCTTCTGTGAGAGGGCTGTGGGCTCAGCTGAGTTCTAATGCTGAAGACAAATCTTTAGGCTTAGAATGTGCTCAGAGGCATCCTTGTGTGCCCTTTCCATCTGGTCTGTTTGGTAGATCTTGGGTTCTGGGCAGGGGGAGTAGATCTGACAAGTTCTGCCTACCCCTGTAGTCTGCCCACCTCATGAGTAGTCTGTCTATTGTAGGAAATAAATTCTGCCAGTGGTGGTTGTTAATATCACTTCAGCATTGTGATGATCCCACAATCATAAGGGAGAAGTGCGTTCCCCACCTCCCTATATAAAAAAAGTAGTGTTGGGACTAACCATCCAAGTCCTTTAGTGGAGGCTGCAAGCATGCATCTTGTCCAAGAGGAGTGGGAGGTTCTCTTTATTTCTCCCTTTTCTTCTTTTGCTTTAAGTCTGCTTTAGCCAGGGAGTGGCTGAATAAAAAGCTGTTTGCTTTTGTCTTTAACAAAAAGCTTCATTTTGTGGGAAGCAAAAACAACGACGGTGGCCTGCCCCTTTTGGAGATCCCTTGTCATTTCCGTAACTTGCAAAGGCTTGGTTTCCTAAATATGACTAGAACTTGAGAAATAAAAACCTGGGATTCTCCAGGTTGTGTTTTTTTTATACTCCTATAAAATGCAGAGGTTTTATTATTATGAGTTTCATTGGGGGAAAGTTGGCATGAAGCTTCCATCCTTAAAAGTTTTTAAAGCGATTTTTGTTAGAAGTAAAAAATTCACAGCCCTCTTTGGTTGCCTGTTTCCAGACCTTTCAAGAATGTGACAGAATATGACGGGCAAGATGCGTGCCGCTCTAACAGCTGGAACCTGGTTGATGTGGACCTTCCTCAAAATAAAGAAGACAATCCGGGGATTTTGCTACAGGCGCTTAAACCATGGACTCAGTATGCCATTTACGTCAAGGCTGTCATGCTCACTATGATGGAGAATTACCATGCTCATGGAGCAAAGAGTGAGATCGTCTACATCCGAACGAAAGCTGCAGGTAAAACAAAAACCCAAAATAATATGTCCAGTTTTAGTCATATTCAGACATTTTCAAAATTCATGGAGGTGTCTTAACTCCATTAACTTTCAGAGGGTTTATTGTGAGTAAAACTCTGTTGAATACAACTGCGTGACAGCACTTGGTCCCGATAAATTATTTGTGCTTTCGAAGGATGGTATTGCTTTGACAGAGAGGGCTGTGTGCTTGGAAAACCAATCCACGGTGCCTTCACTGGGTAATATAAACTAACAATAAATCTCAAGTGTTTCGGCTTAATTGGGCTTTGGCTGCAAAACATAGATACTAGGATGCAACTCAGATTTTGTCCTGCTGTGTCCCAGTGGGATTTGCTTATGAGTAAATGTGCATAGTAGCATCAGGCTATTAGTCAGTACTCTACGATTTATATTGGAAGGGGAGGTGTTGCACAGGTTTTCCAGCAGATGGCCAGAAGATACGGTTTGTTGGTTTTTGCAACATCTCATCCAAGCTTTGTTTAATTCAAAGATCCAGGGATTTTTGATATGAAAATGCAAAAACAAGGAGCAAAAATAGTCACTGTTGAATTTTAGAATCAGTTGCTTTAATGTGGCTTACCAGTACGAAGGCTGAATGCTACCAGGGCTGCAGTTTTTTCAGAAGTAAATACATTGCAGAATCAAAAGCTCTGCCCAGTTCATTCACACATATGCATAATTTGGTGCCCTTCTGTTGAACCTACATTGAAGTTTTGTAGAAGTTTGACCTGTGATGGCCAAGTCAGGACTTGGTGCTACAGTCAATGGGTGATGAATGAGCCTTCTCAGATTGTTATTTTTTATTTTATTAATTAATTCTTTTCAATACTTGGTATAGATATGGCATCCAACATCACAAACTCTCATAACTGACACTGAATACACAACATAAGGTAAAATAAAGGAGGCATAGGTTATATTATTATCAAACCAGTGACTAGAAATGCTTAGGAATTACATCTGAGCACGAGGGCCTTTGCAAAATTGGAGTAAATAATTGACCCTCTTGCTTATTAACATAAACAATGAGAGGTGTTGCAGGTAGTGGGGGAAGATTTCTGCATTTTGGCTTCTCTGGCCTGTCTGTTGCGCTCTCTCAATTTCTCTGTCACAGCCAATCTGCAGATTCTGCTCCAGCAACCTCTTAGACTAATAAAATGTCTGTGGTACGTCCAGTGCTGAGCAGCTTCCGTAAGTGCAGTTACAAGTAAGAAAACAATTCACTCTTTATATTGCACGTTTCACATTGTATCAGGCAATATTGACAGTAAAGCTAGTCCAGGGTGCATTGAAAAAAGTTGCACTATAGCTGAGACTTGCTGAAGAACTCCTCACAACACTTGTATGACTGGACATTCCCACCACATGTGGAAATAACCAACCAACCTTTGCAACCCTCGATATTGTTCAACTTGGCCAGTGTAAAATACCATTAGGTTAACTCATCATAGCTTCCCTAGTTTGGGATGATACATTTTTTAAGGAGATATATGCCATATATCATTCCACACATTCTATGCTATCAGGCCCAAGCTTCCCTAAGACTTGTCGGTGTGGTCCTTAGATTTCTGATGCCTCTGTGCTTCCTGAATTCTGGTTGAGAGAGGATAGAGGTTGTGTTGGCTAGGTGATGGGAAAGTGCTACACAGCTGTACTTTGGAAGTCGAATGGAATCCATGCTGGAAGTCCGTTTGACTTCCAAAACATTCAAAATCCAAAGTGCAGCTTTGGAAGCTGTGAAAGCCCTGTTGGACGTTCAGCTTCCAAAAATAGTTCGCAAACCGGAACAGGGTTTGCGGTGTTGGGGAGCCAAAACGTTCAAGAACTAAGCTGTTTGAAAACCAAGGTACGACTGTATTTGTGGGACCAGCTATGGTGAGGTTGGGGAAAGTTTAGTGCTGAAAGAGGGAAGCAAGGAGTCATCCTAGCTGCCCCATGCAGGTAGGTCTCCAGTGACAACAGATTTTGATGTTTCGTGCGCAGGGGCTGTTTTGCTTGTTAGCACATCAGGCAGCTCCTGCAGACCAGTGATGGCTTTAACTATACAACGCTTCTCCACCTTGGCCTTGCCAGAACTTAATTGTATCCAATACAGGGCTGTGTGTAGAGAGGTGATAATTGTCCGATTAATCAAACACAGATAAATGCCCAACAGCATTTAATCATCTTGAACGAAGTCTCTCTTAATTGAAAATGGAAATTGTATCTGATTCAGTGCGGAAACGGGATTGATTCTGGTTCTGCTGCAGACAGGGATCTTTGTGGGGGGGGGGTATGCATGCCATTCTCTGCAACATACACTTTCTGTGATAAAAATAAGTCTCATTTCTCCTGAAACAGGGTGTCTGGTGCTTTGAAGTTCTGTGCTGTTCCTCTTTAAACTCCCCATCCCCTCCCAGGCTAGCCGGAATTAAATATGTTACAGTTATTTGCATTACTAGAGTCCTGAATGTGTTTATTTTTAGCTCAGAATCTCATGTATTAAGAACGAGAGTATGCACATCCCTGACCACATTTAAGGTAGCACAAATTATTATATTTGTTGTAAATTCCCTAGTTTCCATTTTTCCTTGGAAAGCTAAGAGTGTGCACAAGGATTTCCCAGTGGTTTCCAATCCAGGTACAGAGCTTCACCAATTCTATAGCGCTGGGTACACCTAGACCATTTCCTGGGCTAATCTGCTTAGTTGGCTATGCCTTGATGCCATTGGTTTTTTTAAACGTCCCTCCTTCAAAGAACCCTTTGCACATCAGGAATTCCTGTGCGTTGCAGAGGGAATGGCGTAGCATTCTGGGGAGCCTCCTAAGATGCATGCTGTGTTCATATGGGGCACTGATTAGACCTCTCGGGCCCTCCCCATTGTCCCATGTGAACTGAGAGTGCATCCCAGTGCATAGTCAAGCCCCTTTTGTGGGCTGCATGTTGCTGGAGGGGGCAGTTGTGACAGGGAGAGAAGCCAGAGGCTGCCTTTCAGAGAAGCTTCTCTGACACAACTGATCTTCTAATTAAGGAACATTGATTATGCTCCCAAGGAACCACAGGTTCCTTTAACGAGTGTCAGGTTCATTTGGGGGCATATGAACCTGTGTTGCTTTGGAACAGCCTTTGCTGACCTTTTTAGGCATAGGAGCACAACTGCCACAGGAACCTACAAATATCCATTTCATGGGGGGTGGGGATTGGTTATGCTCAGAACTACCTCCACCCCACAAAAAAGAGGCAACCCTCCCCATAAAATAGATAAAAGCAGGATTACCCCCCTCCTCAAGCAGGCAACCCCTACCTAGTAAAAAAAAAAGGCCGAACCCCTCAATTTTAAACAGAATCTTAAAATTACGGGGCAGGAGGTGTTGGCAGGCATTTCCATTCCATTGTTTTGCATTCATTATACACCACTTAGAGACTATTGTAATGGACCAGTACATTAATAGTCTAAACCCATAATAAATAAATAAGAATGTGCATGTTGGGTGCCATGTTGCCCTATATTTGTACTTTAGCTCTGGTGAATGAGCAAGGATATTATTTTATTATTATTTATTAAATTTGTATATCTGTAGATCTGAGAGCGGTTCACAACATATCCTGCATGGAGAACGTTAACAGTGGTTTTCTTCTCTGTAAATATAATCTCGTTCTGTTTCTGACTTTAGGAGGTGATAATCACCTTGCAGGAATTCTAATTTTCTTCTTTTCTTATGTCCCCCCCCCCCTTAGTACCATCTGTTCCTCTGGACGTCATTTCAGCTTCCAATTCTTCCTCTCAGCTGATTGTGAAATGGAACCCACCCACTTTCCCCAATGGCAACCTCTCCTACTACATTGTGCGGTGGCAACAGCAGCCTCAGGATAGTTACCTTTATAGGCACAACTACTGCTCCAAAGGTGAGACCAAGGTTGAAATGCCCTTACACAATTTCAGGGTTCCTCCTCATCTTAGCACTTTGAAAATTCCTAAGATTGCAAAGAGCAAGGATAGGGAAATCTTTTGCCACCGCCCCCCCCCCCAAGTTGTGGGGTTACAACTCTCAACAGTCTTGAATGTTGGCTTTGCTACCAGCAGTCAATGTGAGATGCAGTTCAGCAACACCTTGGTTGCTGAATTATATCTCCCTTGGTTCATTGTGGGGTCAATAGCAGATGTAGTTCAGCAACATATGGTCTTTTAGGGAAGGACCATAGCTCAATGGTAGAGCATCTGCTTTGCATACAGAAGGTCCTAGGTTCAGTCTCCATCATCTCCAGGTAGGACTGGGGGAGACTTCTGTCTGGGGCTGATGGGAGTTGGAGTCCACCAACTTAGGGAGAGTACCAGGCTGGGGAAAGGCTGGTTTAGCTTTTCACAAAATCTGCTGCAGATCATCAAGGTGTGGTCTACACTTGCAGTAGAGTGAAGTAGCAGGATGGGCTGTACCGCTCCTTCGTCCTACAGCTGGTAGGCACTGTTTTTGAGTATTCCTCCATATTACAGACAAAAGGAATCTCCGTGCAAGTTTAAAAAATGGAACAAAAATTCTAGCACCCTAGAGAAATTCTAGTTCTCATTTCAGGGAATTGGAGAATGCAGAGGAAAGTTTGTAAGTGTGATTTCCTCTGCCTGGAGGCAAAAGTAGTATGGGGTGCCTCCATACTGCCAGTATTTCATGGGAGTGATTGAGTAGCATACCAAAATTTTAGGTTTGTGCATTTAAAGTGGATTAAAGTTCTCCGACATCCTAGTACAACAAATCCACTTAAAAAAGAGAACATGGAATTTTTGCAGTTTGGAAAGTGGCAGAGAAATGTATTGAAAAGTGTAAATATCCTACAAGCAAATCAAGATGAATGGGGGATGAATGCTTTCTCTGGGTCTCTCTGTAGAAGCTGCTGCCAAATTGGGTTATTATCAAACATTTCTTCCTATTTGTTTGCAGGGCAGTTAAATGTCAAAAAAAGAGAGACTTCTGCTCACCATGAATGGGAATTCTGAATCTCATAGAAGCTGCTGCCAAACTGTGTTATACTGCCATCCGGCAGTCAACAGGCAAAATAAGTTTAAAAATACAAATAATTCCTCTCTAGCTCCTCCCTCTCCCTTCTGGAGCCAGTTTCTCTTTTGCGTGCATCGAAAGCAGTCGTGTAAGACTCCTGGCTCCATCTTCAAATTTCAGACATTATCCCTGATTGCTTCTCCCTTTCACCTTTGCCTTCATTAGAGCCCCTTCTGGCTGCCCCCCCTTCTCTTTTTTACTCATAACTTTGTTAGTTAGCTCCAGTGAGGCTTCCTCCAAAGCATTTTCCTGCTCTGCTTTTAAGCGTCCAGACCCATTTTTACTTTCATTTTCCACTGGACCTAGATGAGTCTTCCCTCTCCTCTGCTTGTCACTGCCTCCCACCTTGCCTTAAGCCCATTGATCTGTGCTCTCGGCCCGTCTTGTCCCTGCTCATAGCAGCCTCTCAGCTTCTTAAGCCTTAGCCCACGGGCAGGTGGGGGGGGCGGCGGCAGAGAATTCAGTCTCTCTGCTGTGCTTAAGCCTTAGCCTACAGGCAAGGGAAAAATAAAAAAGAATTCACTTTAAATATGTGCAAGGTCTTAAAGAAATCAGCCACCTCATGCAGGGAGCTAATGACTGCTATACTGCAGTTTTCTTCCTTACAGGCTAAAGACCCAGCCTCTGTGAGCAGAACTTAATGATGACAAAGTGTGCCCTGACCCCAAAGTCCAGGAATGTCTCATGACCACTAACACTCTCTGCCAGGGAAAATGAGGGGTTACATCAGGTTCTGGGGGATTCTGCTAGAATTTCTCCAGGAGTTAGTTTCAACCCCGATCTCCTGCAATACATTGAAGAATCTTTCTTGGGAACTTCAGCAAAGTTTGTAGTCCTGCCACAGGGCACTTCCTAGCCAGCTGCTTCAAGATCTCCAAACCAACCTAATGTTACTTCAACAGTTCCCCGTAGATGCGGGATAGGGGATCTTAAGTCCCAGCTTGGGTATTCTGCTTCCCTTGGAGATCAAGACACAGTGTGCTAGCAGCTGATGATGAATGGAGTGACCAGTCTGTTTTGAGGAATCATAGTCCTATAAGCTCTTGTCTAGATGCCTAATACCTTCAACTGTTGTGTAAATCCATGGTAGCTAAGTAGGGATTCTTTGTGTTTATAAACATAACTTGTTATTTTACCTGTTGACCTCTGGATAGCAGTATAACAGAGTTTGGCAGCAGCTTCCACGAGACCCAGAAATCCCATTCATGGTGAGTAGAATGGTCTTTTTTGCCCTGCAAACAAATTGGCACAAATATTGGATAAAAACTAAATATAATTTAACCTCGCTCTAAGCCCTGAGCTTCTCTATCCATGATGCAGACAACACTGAGCTAAGTTATAAGTCTAACTGTATAAGGCAGTTTCCTGTTTTCCCAAGTGTCGCCACCCATGCCTTTTTTAGGGTGTGTGTGTGTGTAATTTTCTTGCCTGTTTGTAAATGTTCTCCTGCCCCCTCTTCACTTAAAACCCTTCCATTGGGACTTGTACCACTTTAAGGGGAATAGAGAGGCAGTAGACCTTTGCATTTCCTACATTTGGAGCCGCTTTAAGTAGGCTGTCATGGGGCCATTCTTTCTCAGTTCATCTTCAGCTTCTGATTTCTTCTCACGTCTCTCTTTTTTTTAAGATAAAGTCCCAATTCGGAGATACGCCGACGGCACCATTGATACCGAGGAAGCAACTGAACCTACCAAACCTGAGGGTTCTGGGGGAGAAAGAGGACCTTGTTGCTCCTGCCCAAAGACAGAGGCAGAGAAGCAGGCAGAGAAGGAGGAGGCAGAATACCGAAAAGTCTTCGAGAATTTTCTACATAATGCCATCTTTTTGCCCAGGTGAGGGGGTCCATTTCCAACACTCGACGGGGTTCATTTCTTTTTAAAAACTTTTAAATGAGCAGTCTTACACCCAGCATTGCTTAGGAAATCTGTGAAATTAGTAAATTGTGCACTTTTGAAATTGGTGGTTAAAATCAGCGAATGCAGTGTCGGACAGTTATGTCTGACATCCTGATTCAAGATGGCATCTGTTTGTAACCACAAAATACACAAAAAAACTTTTTCTTGATTTCAAGAACCTTCATGCAGAAAATGTTGCAGAATCTTTAAGAGGTGTCCAAATGCATAGTGAATGAACAACTTTCCAGAATATATAACAGATAACTTTTTGTTTTGTATTTTCGATTGATTTCTCTCTCCACCACCAGCTAGTAATATCGAAACCCCCTTTCCTACATGCTAGTAACAAAAATAAGTGCAGTTACCTTGAGCCTTGTAGGGTATGTGCCCCATGTTCAAAAGCCATTTTGTTTCGTCAAAATTTATACTTTGGGGCAGTTTTCACAGGATTTAAATGGCAAGACTGCATTTTAAAAAATGACCATCAGAAAACATCATTAAGTCAATCAAATAATGAAAATTTTTAAGTGCCTGAGTGAATAATAATAATGAAGTTTTAGCCTGGTACATCAAAGATGACTCTGCTGGTGCCAGGAGGGCCTTCTTGGGGTGTGTATTCCATAGTTAGGGCATAGACTACAGGCAGCTTGATTTAAGAGTAGGTGCTCAATCGTATAACTGGGTCCCAAGCCATTCAAAGTGAGCACCAGTCTCTTTGCATTGGGGCTTGGAAGCAGATAACTGCTCAGTATTGTTATCTATTATTTTGTTGTTTTTACATTTGTTACTCACTTTATGGGAGGGAGCCTCAAAGCAACTTAACAAGACAAATAACAAAGAGAAACAAAAATAAATAAAACCATGTACAATACAAAAATTCCTAAGATGCTCATTCCAGTAACACAATGAACATGAGAATTCCTACCCCACCTCACTGCAAGATCACATTGTTTCCTTTGGGATACTATGCAACCCATAGTATCCCAGTTATTTCCTCTCCCCCCCCCCCGGCCCCACGCAAGAGAGGGTGGTAAACTTTCTCTACCATATTCACCTTTTTACACACTAAAGAGCCACTGCTGGTTATTTCCTTTGCCCATCACATTGGAGGGCTTTTTGCAGGGGTTACTGAACCTTTGAAGAGAGTTCCACAGCTTTGGATTTCCATATGGTTGCCTTCAGAATAGTCTTAACATGGGGCATCTCCAACATGGTGCCTTGCAGATACTGTTGGACTCCACTCCAACTCCCATTAGCCCCATCCAGCAAGTCCAGTGGGTCAGGGATTATGGAATTTGTAGTCCAGTGCCAGCCAGAGGGCACCATGCTTGCTACTCCTGGCCTTACAGATGCCTAGGTGGCCTGGCAAATGGTTTGCCTTTCTTTTGCCTAGATTTGAAAAGCAGCATTTCCCAGTAGCATTGCTGGAGATAGCATTTGCTTTTAGACTTGGGTAGCAAAACCTGATACTAAAATAAGGTTTCTGGAAAAGCCTGTTTCTCCTGCATATCAAAAGGCTCAGATGGAACTGATAGTGGCATATGGTTGCTGATAAGTGCATGTTTCCCTGGTTGTGTGAAGTTTATACTTGCTATATGCCCCATTTTTTCTTCTCTCTCCGGCTTTTTCCTCTCATTTCTCTGGGCCGTTCACTCTGCTGTCATTCCTTGCCCTTCTGAGTTATCTAAGGAGCAGACTAATTCAGCCAATGGCAACCAGGGGAACTTCTGCCTGGCTCTGCCTTTCACAGCCATCAGCTTAGTTCCGATAGTCACTGCTCAAAGCTTTCTCCTGCCATGGCATCCTTGTGCTAATCAAATATAGATTTCTTATTTCAGCTGGTAGTTAATTTTGAAATTGTACGAGTAATGCCTTGGTGGGGGCAGGGGAAGCAACAGAATGCCGTGAGCATCTTGACCCTAGAAGAAATGGTAGCGAATGATCAGGTGTTGTGACAGTCTCTAGATTGCAGTTTTGGGTTGTGGGAGGAAGCAAGTGGGAACGATTTGCTAGCATGAGCCTTGACTGTTTCTGCATATTTTCCTCCTCTTTGCTCAGCTTGTGTTCATAATTGGTGCATTTTTCTTTTCAATGCTAGAAGAACCTTAGCAGTTGAGATGCAACTGCTAAGTCACTTGTACTTTAAGTCACTGAGCAGTTAAAGTGACTTAAGAACCCAGGATGTCAGTGAACTGAGATTAGGAACTGGGTGAGATTGCTCACTGTAAGCGACTTGTTACTTGCACATGTCTGTCTGTCTGTCTCTGTCTCTCTCTCTCCCCCACCTCCTCTGTTTGTCTTTTCTTCATTGCTGTCTCCCGTGGGAGAGAGCAATTTGTATGTCAACACAGTCCCTATTAGACTGGTGCAGTACGTTTCCAGCCTCCTGCTGGAGCGTGCAACATTGCAAAAGCACCAAAGATGCCAAATAAAAGGGTTGTGTTCTTTTAAACACATCACCAGTTAGGTCTAGTCCCAGCTATTTTATTTATTACTATTTAAATTCATATCCTGCCCTTCCTCTCAAAGGAGACCCTGGTGGCAATCTAAGCTATCCAAGGCAGGTTATCGTAAGACCTTAAAGAAGGCTGGTCGTTCAGTTACGGAGCATTTGCTTTGAACACAGAAGTTCCCAGGTTCAATCCTTAAGTACCACTTAATGGGGCATTTCTTATGGTTTCTCATGCCTCTAAGGGTCGGCTGGCCTTTAATAGAGACCAAGTCTTTAGCGTGAGCAAGTCCTGACCTAGCAGAGGTTTGGCTGGAATCATTCCTGCCTTTTAAAAAGCATTTTCTAAAAACTGTGTTATTCAAACAGGCCTTTGTTATTTGAATTTCTGTTTACCAGCCAATGTGTTTTTATTTATGTTTTTATTCTTACTATAGTTTTGTGTGGTGTATACCACCTTGTATGTTTTTTAAAAGTGTGATTTCTAAATATTTATATAAAATCCCAGGCATCTCCAGGTGGGGCTGGGGGAAAACTCTCTGGCTGAAGCCCTGGAGGGCCCTTATGGTTGCTTAGAGCCTTGCACTTTGAGCCAGGAAGGATGAACACCCACCCCCTATTGCATAGTGGTCTGAAGACCTCACTTCCCTGGCTACATTTGAACATATTTCTTATAGATGAAATGTCAGTCTGGGGATACCTCTTTGGACAGCTGGAGGTCTTACATTAACTTAATACATTTCTTGTAGGTTGGATGTACTGATGTCATTGTATCAATGTGAGCTGCTGGTGGTTTATTAGTATTATTAATGCATTAGTTATTTTTCTTCCCTTATTCTTTTGTAGTTCTTCTTTCTACTTTGTTTAATTTGCAAATAAAAAAATTAACTGAAAAGGAAGAGCAGCTGCCAGCCAGTGCAGGCAATAATTGAGCTAGATATGGAGCAAAGGTCTCGCCAGTGCTTTCTTGCAAGCATGCAATGATGAGATCTGCCTCTTTCCTTGATGATTGCTTGTCCTATTGCTGAACTTTACATGGAGTTTGAAGTGATTCTGTTTTCCCACAGTGTTTTCTATATCATTTCTGCCCTCAGCTGCCTCCTTTCTGTTTCTCTTCCCTGTGAAATGTGTTTTATTGGGCTTGGATGAATCACCAATGTGAAATTTAACTCGGAAGAGACAACACCTATAAACAGAGAGTTCTGTTGAACGGGATGTCATGCAAGCTTTGGACATCTGTCATTCTTTAACCGTCCTAATGGTTCTCATTATTTTCTCTCAAAACATTGTGACTTCTGGCTACAAACGGGGTCTCTTAAATTTGCTTTCCTCCTTATAAAAGAGGTATGCTAATCTCACTTTCACTGACTTCTCTTGTTTCTCTGCCCAGGCCTGACCGGAAGCGCAGGGATCTGTCGCCTGTTGCAAACACGACCTTTGCTCACAAGAACAGGACTGCCACAGCCCCAGAGCACTTTGCCAATGAATCAGATGCTGAGGAGGCTGATATGGAGTTTCCCTTCTTCGAAAGCAAAGTGGAAGGCCGGGAGCGGACACTTATCTCCCACCTCTTGCCTTTCACGCTCTACCGTATTGACATCCACAGCTGCAATCATGAAGCTGCAAATCTCGGCTGTAGCGCCTCTAACTTTGTTTTTGCCAGAACCATGCCTTCAGGTATTGTTTTGAAACCTGGCTTAAATTCTCTCCTTCCTTCCTTAATCATAATAAAAAGAACAATTCCATCTTTATCTCTGCATTCAAAGCATCTTACAAAAAAACCACAAAAATCTGGCACAACGTTGTAATCTCAGACTCACTTTCAAAAGGCAGTTTTAACTCCCTGTGTTGAAATCAACCTGGAAGGAGCATAGCTCAGTGTAGAACAACTGTTTTGCGTGCAGATGGCCCCTAAATTCAATCCCTGGCATATCCAGGTAGGGCTAGTTGAAGACCAATGTTATACACTGACTGGCAGACACACTACAGGGTTTCAGGCAGGGGTCTCTCCTAGCCTGGGAGAGACCCCTGCCTGACACGCTGTAGAGCAATGGTTCCCAGTTAGCGATCCTGGGACTCCTGGGGGTCTGCGGAACACACCCAGGGGGTCCATGGCCCCATCTCTTGCGTCCCCTCCAACTAAATATTTGTCATTTTTGCATGGTAATATGAAAAATTTTATGGTCTGTATTAGTGCTGTGCAATTTTTCAATATGTTGGCCAAAAATCACACCGTGATAACGATTTTGACCCAGCAATACATCGCTTCTTATGTCAGGGAGAGCAAGGCTGCTGATTTCATGGCACTGCCAATATCGCACAGTGATCTCAGCTGGTAACGCTGCTAATCTGAGTTGCCTTCCCTCATGTTGAGGGGAAACAGGGCAGCTGATTGTGAGGTGCTACCTCCCCCTCACACTGATGGAGAACAGGGCAGCTGATTGCCCTTCAAGACACCGTGGCACTACCTTCCCCTGGCACAGAGCAGCTTTTCTCAGTCAATGGTAAAGCAGCAGTAGCCACAGTGGACGTGCATCTTCGCTGGCTGCCCCACTGACGGCAGCTTAATGCACCCCTCCCACTCAAACCACGCAGTGGAGGTGACTCCACTTCCTCCCCCCCCCCCATCCAGTCTCTGTGACTGCTCCTTTCCTCATCCCCACAGCTGATCTCCCATTTCAGACGTCGTGATGTATCGGAATATCGGAATATTTATCTACTGATATATCACAGTGTCAAAAATCAGATATTGCTCAACCCTAGTCTGTTCTTTAGTATATCTAAAATACTTTGCTTATTAGGGGCTACCCCGCATTTTTTTCAAAAAATTGCTTTGTAGAGGTAACTACCATAGAAATATCAAAATTTTCAAAAGTAGGGAGTCTGTGGCTTGGTAATTAGCTGACTTGGTAATTAGCTGACTGGGAACCACTGCTGTAGAGTGTCGGCCAGGGGTGTCCAAACTTTTTTCAAAGAGGGCCAAATTTGATGAAGTGAACATGTGTGAGGGCCGACCAAAGTTGTTCAGCTTTTTTTAGGATTTTACCCCAGGAAATAAATTGCCACAGGGGCCGGATTAAAGCAAGCGGCAGGCCGGATTAGGCCCCCGAAACAGGCTTTGAACATGGTCTTCAACTGGTGGGTTGGGAACCAGGCCGTGACCTAATTCAGTGTGGGTCATAGCAGGAGCACTACCAGCAGGCAAATATATAGTAAAAAATTAAGAAATGGGTCCCCAAATGCATGTTGTGGGTCTGAAAAGGGTATAGATACCAGTTGCTGGAAGCCATGCGGGAAAAGAGTTTCCTTTAGGCACCTGGCTGGCATGATGCAACAGGCTCTCTTTATGTTCTTATGACTTTAGTGACACCACGGTATGTTGTTTGCCTCAAATCTTGACATTGACTCTTGCCCGCATCTTTTCGCAGAGGGAGCTGATAACATTCCAGGGCCAGTAACGTGGGAAGGGAAGGAAGAAAACGTTATATACCTCAAATGGCCAGAACCGGTTAGCCCCAATGGGTTGATCTTGATGTATGAAATCAAATATGGGCAAAATGGAGAGGTAAGCGGGATTATAGGTCTTCTTCATCCAACCCAATTTACAACGTTCTTGTGTTTATATACAAAGCCCTGAACAACCAAGATACCTTAAGGATTGCCTAAGCACTTCTATCCCAGCCCAATCGCCAAGTTCATC
Organism: Podarcis bocagei; assembly: GCF_964188305.1. Lineage (NCBI taxonomy): Eukaryota > Metazoa > Chordata > Lepidosauria > Squamata > Lacertidae > Podarcis > Podarcis bocagei. The sequence continues at coordinate 23,410,217 of NC_138139.1, forward strand.
TGAAGAAGCTCTGCTAGTTGTCCTCCGGGTTACAGAGCCTCAAGTCTCAGTGTCCTGCATGCACAAGCTGCATTAATAAAAACCATCTTAACTGCTTTTCTCTCCCCCCAAAAAACTTCTGTAGGAGAAGCGGGAATGTGTTTCAAGGCAAGAATACAAGAAACTTCGAGGAGCCAAACTGACACATCTGAACCCTGGAAATTATTCTGTCCGAGTTCAAGCCACGTCACTGGCTGGGAACGGATCCTGGACTGAGGCAATCTCATTCTATGTGCAGCCCAAAAGTAAGGATGTTTTTGTTGGTGGGCAGGGAAATAATGGACACACTGGTTGTGTAACTGCTTTCCCCCCAATATGTCGTGTGTTCTTTAGATTTAAGATTCTGAACTTCTTGCAGAAAATGGATGGTTGGATATTTATCCCAGATTGATTAGATTAGAATGTCTGTGTTTCAAGGCAGATACTGTAAATGAAACAGCAGATGAGCTGTATCTTCTTTTTCTTTTTCCCCCCTCCGTGTGAGTTTCCTTGGGAGCAACAGCCAGCCACCCTTGGGGTTCCTCCAGATGATCTGCTTGTTGAACCTTAATCCCGATTTGAGCGTTCGTTCTGATAACATTTGCAAGGAAGTTAAATTGAGCATTTTCAAGGAGATTAAATGACATAGTGCCAAAGCATGTGTTATCCCACACTTTCCAGTGCCATTTCCCAATCACCTTCCTTTTATCATAAAACCTCTGCTCTTTTTCAGGAAGCAGGTTTGTAGCACAGGACCTCCAAATCAGCTCTCATAGTGCAGCTTGAATTTTTCTGATGCGTAGTTGAGTCGTACCCCAAAATACCGATCATCTGGAAGTGCTTTTGTAAAAAGAACGCTCTGTTAGGTGGCCCTGTGTTCTCTCTCTCTGTGTGTTATAATATATATATAAAGTTTGCCCAGCAGTAGCTATTTATGTTTCGGATAGGTCTAACTAGCTAGTGCAGCAGTAGAGATGCACACATGAATAATCACCACCCTTTTATTTACTTTCTTGTTTTGATCGCTGCAGCACCGAATTACGGGGGTTTCTTGCACCTGATTATTGTTCTACCCATTGCTGTCATTTTGATCATTGGAGGGCTGCTCATCATGCTGTATGTCTGTAATAAAAAGAGGTGAGGGTTGATATTTATTTGTATTTATTTATTGCATTTATATCACACTTTTTCCTCCAAGAAGCACAAGGGGGCATATATGATTCTCCCTCTCCTCATTTTATCCTCACAACAACATCCTCACAATAACACGACAGCCAGCATGTAGTAAGTCAGAAAGTAATATTGCCCTTTTCCTGATAGATTTTGTAGTCAGGCACAATGGGTTAAACCTTGTCATACTAGCCTAGACAAGGACAAATACATTGTGTGTTCTTCACCTTGCTATAATTGATTGACTCAAGCTGCTGCTGTTACTGTTGTTATTATTTTGTTCAGCTAACCTAGGTTCAATAAGTCTTGTCATTGAGCATAGGCATATTTGGGAAGTAACACAGTTGATTCCCAACCTGCCAAATGCTTCCGTTGGGGTGGGTGGGTGGGTGGGTGTGGGTGTGAAAAGCAAGTCACAAACCAGAACTCAAAGGTGAGAGGACCAGAATAGAGTGAAATGTTTATCTCTCTCTCTCTCTTTAAAAAAAATATGTGTGTTGAAATAAGGAACTTTCCTCTTGCATTTTAACAGGAACAGCGACAGGCTTGGAAACGGAGTGCTCTATGCCTCTGTGAACCCAGAATATTTCAGCGCCTCAGATGGTAAGTCAGGCCTTCCACTTCTGACTCCTTTTAAGACAGCAACATCTTGGAATAAAAGTGAATGCAGAGTCTGAGGTGGAGTCACAAGAAGCTCTATGTGAACCAGTTGTAAAGACAACATTCACTGTCACTCAGGCAAAGAAGTACAAGGAGGAGAGGGGGTCTCAACCTTTCTTTTTTTTTTAAAGGTCAAGGTAGGTCAGAAAGTTCTTAAAGAAAACCTAATAGTATTTCTGTATTGCAATAGTATGAAGTATCACATTAGTGTACAGCAATAAAACATTAAACACGAATAAAAACTATACAAACAATCATTTGAAGTGAACTTTAACAATTCTTTAAATTCTTGGTGATGTTTCTTAAAAGCACAGTGCAGGCCTCTTGTATATATTGATTTATATTTATTCTTTAAATTTCTGACCCACACTTCCTCCTAAAAGAGCCCAGGGAGGCAAACAACCCCCATGTTGAAGGATATTTAAAATACTTTAAAATAGTAACATAAATACATAATTAAAAGATTTCTGGGAACCGTATCTTTCAGCTATCATAGTAACATAGGAAGCTACCTTATCCCAAATCAGACCATTGCTCCATCTAGCTCAGTATTGTTTGTGCTGCCTGGCAGAAGCCCTGCAAGATTTTAAACAAAGCGCCTTCCCAGTCCTACACAGAGATGTCAGAGATTGAACCTGAGACCTTCTGCATGAAAAGCAGAACCTCTGCTGCTGAGCTATGGTCCCTTCCTTCTCAATTCTTTCTCATCATCTTTCTCAGCTACACTTAGCATTAGTTTTTATTTGTAGTGAAACCTTTAACCTTTTTTCCCCCCTTAAATGCTAGGCTGTAGCGTTTTGAAGACTTGTCAGAGGTTGCACCTTCCAATAGTAAGCTAGGATTTATAGCTCTTAAGTTGCATCCTGGAGCAATCCAGTCCAGCTTTCTGGCATCCAAGAAAACAGGGAAATGTTAATGTTTTGGAGTTGAAATCTTGGCCTTGTTCTTGGAAGTTAAACCTGGAGTTTCGTGTTGCTTGTGTATTTTTTTAAAATAAAAAAATAATCTTCCTATTCAGCCAAAAGAAGTTCTCCAAGTGACTTTCAAATCACAAAAATACCCAACAGCAACAGTCCCTCCCCTCAGGCTTACACTTTTAAAAAATGATACAAAAGGAAAATGGATTGGTAGGGAGGAGGAAATAAGAAAACACATGTGCAAATTATTAGTTACAAAGTTAACTAATCACCAGCTGAGTGGAAAATGTCCCTTCTCTTAATTCCCCCCTCCCCCCAGAGTGTGTTGTAATGGTGGCTGCCACTACATGCCCACCCTCTGTTGAGAAATGTATGTTACAGCTTTTTAATCACATTATTCTGCTCCCCTCTGTTGAAATGCATAGCAGATGCTAAGCAAAGTGTCCTTACCCTCTTAAAATATGCTTTTGCATTACACCTCTGCTGCAGAATGCTCCCTTGCCAGGTACACCACATGCTAAAGTTTGGGTCTGTGTCTTACTTCAGCAGTAGCCTCATTTGTGCATCCTTGGGTGTGATGTTTTTGCTCAGGGTCAGTTTCCAATCTGTGAAATGGGGGCAACGTTATAGCATGGCTAAACAACATAATGATTACAAAGGACGGAAGCAGTAAGATGACTGTTGAAATAAAAGCATGAAGTGCAGAACATCCCAGTATGCTTTAATGGAAAAGGACGTTGCTTGCCCTCTGTTTTGTTTTGTTTTAATTATGATTGTCGTTTCAGTTCAAAGCTGCTTGTGAAACGGGTTCTCCTTGTGATTTTTACAGTGTACGTTCCAGATGAATGGGAAGTACCCCGGGAAAAGATTACCATGTGCCGAGAATTGGGGCAGGGCTCCTTTGGAATGGTGTATGAAGGGATAGCGAAAGGCGTGGTTAAAGATGAGCCAGAAACCAGGGTGGCCATCAAAACAGTCAACGAGTCGGCAAGCATGCGAGAGCGGATCGAGTTTCTGAACGAGGCTTCGGTGATGAAGGAGTTCAATTGCCACCATGTCGTAAGTTGCTGAAACACATTAAAGCTTCTTCCACTCCGCGCTATCCCCCGTTCTCTTACTTAAATCCTGGGAAATGCTGCTTCAAACAGGAAAACAGCTATTTGCTTGCCTGTGTGATGCTTTTGTACAGAACAGGTATAAATGGAGTTCTGAATCAGAAAAAAAGCTTCCTTCATAGCTTTTGGGATTAGTTTTCTCAATGCTCTTCCCAGGTTCTTTTTGGGGCAGGGCAGCACTGCTTTAAATTTATGTTGAGTACGCGGATGGTGCTGTGGGTTAACTACAGAGCCTAGGACTTGCCGATCAGAAGGTTGGCGGTTCAAATCCCTGTGACGGGGTGCGCTCCCGTTGCTCGGTCCCTGCTCCTGCCAACCTAGCAGTTCGAAAGCACGTCAAAGTGCAAGTAGATCAATAGGTACCGCTCCAGAGGGAAGGTAAACGGCGTTTCCATGCGCTGCTCTGGTTCGCCAGAAGCGGCTTAGTAATGCTGGCCACATGACCTGTAAGCTGTACGCCGGCTCCCTCGGCCAATAAAGCGAGATGAGCGCCACAACCCCAGAGTCGGTCACGACTGGACCTAATGGTCAGGGGTCCCTTTACCCTTTACCTTTACCTTACGCAGCCAGGAGGAGGATGCTGACATCTGGTGCCACCCTCTGGACTGTCTGTAAGTAAGAAGGTGGGCAGGTGGAGGCTGCCTGGGGACAAGCTGAAGTTGGTTGGGCAGAGCCCCATTCACCCTAGTGGCCTGGCCTCCACTGCTTATGTTATGTTATCTCTCTCTCTCCTCCTCTTGCCCGTTTCCCAAGTGAATGCATCATGTTTAGTTTGTGTGTGTCTAGTGAAGAGTCACACACTCACAAGTGCAGTACAGTACAGTACATGACAGTGCACACCTTTGAATAAAATGCTGCCTCTGCAGGTGAATAACCCAAGGCTTTCTTCTCTCAGGTGCGGCTGCTTGGAGTTGTTTCTCAAGGCCAGCCCACGCTGGTCATCATGGAACTTATGACCCGTGGAGACTTGAAGAGTTACCTGCGGTCACTCCGACCAGGCACAGAGGTCAGTCCTGTGTTGAAAGGTTTGAGTGCTTTTTTGCAGTCCAAGCAGTTGCCCCGGGGGCAGGGGCGAGGAGGCTGACCTGGGGAGGGGAAGAGAGATAATGAGGGGTACTCGTCCCCCATGGGCCTTAAAATGGTTGGTGACTCCTCATCTAACTGTTAGCAGTCTTAATTATGTTTAGAAATGTGGTAGTTATTTAGTTACGAGCTAGTGGCGCTGTGGGTTAAACCACCACAGAGCCTAGGACTTGCCAATCAGAAGGTCAGCAGTTCGAATCCCCGTGATGGGGTGAGCTCCCGTTGCTCAGTCCCTGCTCCTGCCAACCTAGAAGTTCGAAAGCACGTCAAAAAGTGCAAGTAGATAAATAGGTACTGCTCCAGCGGGAAGGTAAACGGTGTTTCCATGCGCTGCTCTGGTTCGCCAGAAGCGGCTTAGTCATGCTGGCCACATGACCCGGAAGCTGTACGCCGGCTCCCTCGGCCAATAAAGCGAGATGAGCGCCGCAACCCCAGAGTCGGCCACGACAGGACCTAATGGTCAGGGGTTCCTTTACCTTTACGTAAGTAGAGTTATAGCATTGTTACATTGTTGTATTTAAAAATAAGAACTTTCCATCATATGGGGGGGGGGGGAGAGCTTTCCATCATTTGCAAATACAGACTCACCAAAGGTTTGTTGTAAGAAACCCCACCAGCCCCAGGTGTAGGTATTCTTGCCTCTTCCACCTGAGGTGCCCTAACCAAAACAGGCTGTGTAACCCATGTCCTTGTGCGTTTTTGGGGTGCTTCCATATTGCTGTAGCAGGTGAAGAGTCTGGCCTGTGAGCTGGGACATCTCCCAGTTCAGATACTGCCTTGACTATGGCCTCCCTAGCAGCGATGTGGGTGGTTTATTTTCCTGTTTGATAAGTTCCTTAGTAACAATGAGATGCCTACTGCAAATGTAATAGTAGCCAAGCTTGGCAGTTTTGATGTTTTTAGCTGTGTTTATTAAATACAAGTAAAATAAACATGGTATAAACTAGATCACTCTCTGGGGCACTTTTCCTGACACAAACAGAAAATGTTCTGATTTAGATTAACCATGTACAAATTCCCCACTGGAAATAGTTCCAAGTCTTAAATTTTGTGGAAAACCCACATCACTGCTCCCTAGCTAGGCAAACGGCAGTTATCTTCTACACATGATACGGGGAAGGAGGTTACAACACTCTGTAGTAGAAGGATGTGCTCAGTTCCTAGAAAAAGGAAGTAATTTGTAGAAGAGTAGATGCAGTTGAGGTTCTTTGTTCATTACTTTATTTAGTTTCTTGCCCCGGTTTGCCGTAAGGTCCCAAAGCAGTTTATGAGAATAAAACATACAGTTATAAAACAATTACAAAATAGCGTGCAACACACTCACACAAACAATAAAAGTAAAAAAAGTTAAAGAGAGTATATAAAAATAATAATTCTGTTTATAAAACAGTACAAACATTTAAAAGCAATTCCACATTTAAAAAGAGTTAAAATAGTTCTATTATAAGATTATAAGAACTATTGTAGAATAGTTCTATACATATAAGACCCATTCAGTCTTATATGTCTATTCTCAATATGTGAGCAGTGTATAGAGTACTTGTATTTGCTAGAAATTTTCTGCTTTCCTCCTCAAACCTGTAAACTGCTGTCATTTTGACCTTTTTGCCCAGATTTGGACCCCATGAGCCACCATCCCTCTCAGTGATTATAGGTGGCAGTTGCTTGTTTCTTTATGCCTGTCATGTGCACCGCTAGACTGGCTGCTTTTCAGGCCCGAATTAAACTTTCTGTGCCTACGCGTAACCCAGCGTGGGTCTTTGGTAGGCGCACAGATAAGCTAATTGCTCATGTATTAAATGCTACATGCTGTTACCCTTTTTGTTTTTGATCTGAATTATGAATGAGTGTTGCAACAAACACTAATATTTAGTCATGCACCCAGCATTTAGCATTCATGCTGGCAATTAGAAGGCTTGCAGCCGCCCACATGCTGTTTGCATGGTCCAAATAGGGTAGACGAAAGCGGGAGCCCCTGAAAATCATATTCTACTAAAATGAGGGCTAGTGGTATATGCTCGGGTCTCCCTGTAGGCCCTTGCCTCATTGCGGTCAGCCTCAGGAGTAGATAATTTACAGTTAAAGCAGTGGGAGCACCTCACATTTGTGGAAGAGGACAATTAAAATGTGATTGGAAAGCAAACTACATTCCTTCCTTGAAAGGGAAAATGGGATTACACAAATTAATGGAGGAAAGGCTCTCACTGGCTGTGAGCCATGGTGGCAATGTTTTCCCTCCACTGTCAGAGGTGTTGAGAACAGTACAGCAGAGATCATTCCATGTGCAACTTAAGGGTTAATTCTGTTCGTGTTAAAAGGTAGGCAGGTGGAAATATTGCTTAGCAACCAGGGACAGTTGGATGATAGTTGCTGCGGAAGTTTTTTCTCTGTATGTTTGTTTGATTGTCCCACTGCTATGTACAGGAATTGTCTAGTCTATCCAAACTTGAGTAGGATTGAACTCCTTGTACAGTATTCCCTCCCACTCTAGAGGGCCAAATTTGGTGCATGGAACTGGCCGGAATTCCTGAACAGGACTGAACTCCCTGTGCATCAATCCTGCTTTCTGCAGCCATGTCTCTACTTGCCAGACACCTGACGTCACATGTGACATCAGCTGTAGGGCAGTTGGCCATGGTTTCAAAGAAATGGCTTGACGGCCCAAGTAGGGAGGCCTGGGTTTGCCACCTGTGTTTAACCTTTCTTTTGGAATGGACTGATGGCTAGATGCAAATAAATGAATCTGAACAGATCCTAGCCAAACCATTGAAAATTTAGCAAGGAAGAAAGCAACAGCTTCTTAAACTCATGTTAACGTTTGTCTTTCTCTCCTTTTTTGTTCAGAATAACCCGGCTCATATTCCTCCAGCCCTAAAGAAGATGATTCAGATGGCAGGCGAGATTGCGGATGGCATGGCTTATCTCAACGCCAACAAGTTTGTCCACAGAGATCTTGCTGCAAGGAACTGTATGGTGGCTGAGGACTTTACTGTGAAAATTGGAGGTACCCCCCTTTTTTTTCAGTCCAAAGGTGAAATACAAAGGAAAGAAGGATCTTAGTTCTAGGTAGGGCATTTGGAAGCCACAGGTCTGCAATAGGTTTTTCCTGCTGTTTGTTATCATTAAATTTATTCCCCATCCTTCACCAGCAGGTCCTAGGGCGGGTTACAAAAATTTTAAATTCAGAATTAAAATCAGTTAAAGCATACTACGTTTGCAAGAATAGGATGGGTCCTGAAAATGCATCTTCAGCAGCTACTTCTGTTTAGAGCTGTGCCTGTCACATGTCTCGAGAACAACACTGGGCAAGTCTATGTCTAGTGGAGAGCCAAGCACCCTGAGTATCTTGGCGTTTAAGTTTTTAAGAAGAAAATGAGCAAAAGCAAGTTTCTGGCCATTTATTTGGGCTGTGGAGTAGGCAGAGCTTGAAAATGCTGTGGGCAGGGCTTTGTGAGATCACTAGAGGCTGCTGGAGTAAAATGTCCATTTTCAGCAAGGTAGAATTTTGGCTCTTCCTCCTCCCTCCTTATGACTGCAGATGAAAAAGGTATTTGTGGTGCATCCTGTGAATGCAAGGAAGCACAAATAGAAACCTCCAGGGGAGCCACAACAGTGACCAATCTGTTTGATTCACTGGACAAATAATATTTGTACATACTGCCTTTCCTCTAAGCAGGTCAAGGCAGTGTGCCACATGGATTTCTCCACTCTCATTTTATTCTTCCAATAACTGTGAGTTACATTGCATGCATCGCCAGGTAGGGCTGGGAACCCCCGCTTCCTGAAACCCTGGAGAGCTGCTGCCAGTCAGTGTAGCCAGTATTAAGCTAGAAGGACCGAATGTTCTGACTCTCCCTCAGGTGTCAGTTGTTGGCAGCTTGAATTGTTTAGAGGTAGTTCATAAGGTTCTTCAGCAGCTTTCATGGCAATGTGGTACTTTTGTTTTATTTTTACCATTATTATTATTATTACATGTGCCCTGTTGTGTACCATGTAGATTTTGGCATGACGAGAGATATCTACGAGACTGATTACTATCGCAAAGGTGGGAAGGGACTGCTGCCCGTCCGCTGGATGTCCCCAGAATCACTGAAGGATGGCGTGTTCACGACAAACTCGGACGTCTGGTAATAATGAAAGTGTCTGGGGTTGTTTTTGCAACATTCCCAGAACCCTTGCAACTTGATTATGGCTTGGAGAAAACAGCACATCAAGCTTTTGGACAACTCTGTTTTTTCCTGTTATCTATCCTATTTGTAGACTCCTTGCTGCGGCCCCTCTGTAATATAGTCTCAAGGGTGCTACTTCCTCTGTTTTGGAACTTCTGTCATGCCAAACCCCCAGTTTTAAACATGTTTAAACAAATACCTATATGGCTTTAAGGCTGGCTCGCTCCTGTAATATCCATGCAGGGCTACTTAGCAGCTGCTGCAAAAGAATTAGAGAGGAGAACTAGAGATATTGCAAGAAAACACCAGGGCTTTTATTTTTATATATATATATATATATATATATATATATATATATATATATATATATATATATATATATATATATGCTTTCGTAGATTTTCACGGGTACAGGAATGCAGGTTATGGTGTCTTCGGGTATCTTCCCGTGTAAGAGTTGGGGTGTCTAGGCGACGTTTCGACGAGGTCTCACTCGTCATCTTCAGGCTGGTGCTTTCGGCTTCTTGTTACTAGAACAGAGCTGTTCAAGAAGCCGAAAGCACCAGCCTGAAGATGACGAGTGAGACCTCGTCGAAACGTCGCCTAGACACCCCAACTCTTACACGGGAAGATACCCGAAGACACCATAACCTGCATATATATATATATATATATCGGCTTTGGATTAAATTCTTTGACATAATAGACTTAAAGCTGTAAAATTAGAAGTTGTGTCATTTTGTGTCTATGCCGTTTTTCCCACAGCCCCAGAGAAGCATTTTGAAACTCCACGCTTTGGCAGTCATGCTTCTTACATAGACGAGTGTATTTTGGAAACCACTTGGCTTCCCATTGCAGAATTCTTGGGAAGGGAGAACCCGTTGCTCTCTTTGTAGCCCTGTCTTCTGGAAAAGCTAATTTCAGAGCTGGGCTTACATAGCTTTTATTTCAGATTCCACTGACGGAGTAAAATAAGCACAGTATCATCCAAGCCAGAAATAGTGTTGCAGGGAGGGGTGTGTGTGATTCGAATCCAGATCCCAGGGTATTGAGATTTTAGTTAGAACCAGGCGAGTTTCTGTTAGGATGGATTCCAGCATCTGCATTCATGTGGAAGAATCCCTTGTTCAGACACAAAATTCCCATGTAGTATTTGGAGCATAAAGTGTTACTTGCAATACAAAATCCATGTGACTTTGGCATAAACCCAGCCTCCTGTTTTGCAGACATTTTCTGCAGATCAACACTGGGTTTTTACTTTTAAATCATGGCATAATTTACACTTCAGGGAGGTGCATGTGTAAAACCAGCAAAACACTCAAAGCAACTGACCCAAACAGCCACTTTCCTAAAAGCTGTTGCACTCGTTTCTTTTTCCAATACGAGAGATTTATTACCAGATCAGAAAAGGCCTGTGCCCCATAACTTGTGAATGGTTTCCTGAGTGATGGCTTTGGTGTAGGCGCAGTCTTCCAGAAGCCACAACATATACTGGTTTATCACATGTATATTCCAAGCCATAAAAGTAGCCTCGTACCTCCAGTAGTCCACAGACAGAATGCCAATGTGATGTTGGGCCATCAGTGAACACATGGCTTGCTGTTTGCCCCCATAATAAAGCTGGAATCCTTTGATCTTTCCATCTCCATACCTCAGAGCAGCCTTTCATTATGTATGTGGCTTTTCCAAGCCCTGCTCCATTTCCTCCTCAGTTAGCCCCGATTCCCATACCTCTGGAATTTCTCTGCTCTTGACTTATTTTGTTGAGGTGAGATATTGTCCTTCATTTGCAAGTCTGGGGTAGAGAAGGAGATTACTTACTTAGTTGATGATGATGTGAGCAAAATACCTGACCCCCTCTCCGATGCTCACATAAGCTCAGCGCACAAAAGTAGCCAATTCAGTTTAAACTTCCGTTTGCTAGAATGCCACCTAACTTTTAGGCCTTTCTTGTAGGTCTTTTGGGGTCGTCTTGTGGGAAATAGCCACATTAGCAGAGCAGCCTTACCAAGGCATGTCCAATGAGCAAGTTCTTCGCTTCGTGATGGAGGGCGGCCTTCTGGAGAAGCCAGACAACTGTCCTGATATGCTGTATGTATCGTCCCATCTTTATCTGCCTTTCTCTTCTCACCTGACTGCCTTGACTCTGATGCTAGCAAGCTGTCTGTGTCATCAAGGCAGGCTGAAGGGGTAGTGGGGGATATGGAACTGAGCTACCGCAGATTTGAGCAGATTCTTTTTGCTGAGACCCAGTTGCCCATGAAGATCACTTTCCCATTTACGCTGTTTCCCATTAAGGATTGCTGTCACTGAAGCCAGAGCAAGGAAGTCTTATGTGAGCAATGCCAAACCTCTGTCCTACACAATGTATTGCATGTATTTCATTGACCGTAACTCCAATTGGGAAAGGGCCATAGCTCAGCAGTAGAGCTTAGCATGCAGAAGATCCTGGATTTAATCTCCAGCTAGAGTTGGGAGACATACTGGCCTAAAACCCTGTAGAGCTGTTGCCAGTCAGTGTATACAGTACTGAGCTAGGTGGACAAGTGGTTTGACTCCATTTCAGCTTCTTATGAGCCCCTGATTCTTTCAAGTCAGGAATCTTCACAACACTAATGTTTCTTTTGGAAGGTTTTCCTCCCACGGGAAGCAGCTACAATGGTTAGGTCAGCTTTAGGCTGTTTCATCTCAACCCCCAGCTTTTACACAATCTGGTTTCAAGCCTGGTTCGCTTCTCTGTGAACTGGCTTTGTGGAAAAGAAATGCTGCGCCTTGCTGTTTGCGATTTTGTCGGAGGCCCACACAAGGGATGCAATAGCTTAGGGGGCCCCAGCTGCTTCAGATTCTTGGGGAAAGAGCTTATTTGGCCAGCGAACTCGGGATGGTGTCCGGTGACAATCCAGTGTTGTTTTGCTGCTTGCTCGCTCGCTCGGGTTGGGCAAGAGGAAGAGCCTGTTGGAGGTTGCCATGGAAGTGGATTTCCCCCACCTTGCATTCTTTCCCTTCCAGGATGGGAATCTCCAGCAGGCTCAAACGGCTTTGAAATTATGCTTGACATTGTGGGAATAGCTCAGCAAGGCGGGCGAGAGGAAGGGTGGGTGTGCTTGTGTGTGTTGTGGAGTTCTGTAGAGGAAAAGAAATGTTTTCCCATTTTCATTTCCTTTGGCGGGGACGACAACGGACAAATAGATGAGAATAATAGGGTGTTTTGTTTTGTTTTGTTTTAAAAGCTCTGAAGTGTGTGGTCTCCCCCCCCCCCCCGGCATTAAGACTGAAATAATGTTGAGAGAAATCTTTCACATATTTTTGTTTCCTTTGGGCATTTCCAAGCTATATTAGTCCCTGATTAAAGTTGGGGGTTTGGAATGAAGTTTCGTATAGAGTTAAATGTTGAGCTGCTAATAGGTACCAATTGACATGATTTATGGAATCAATAACTTCCTTCCCCCCTTGAATTGGCTTCAACTGATGGTCAGACTTTACATAATTCATTTTTCTGATCCTTCATGGGGTAAATGACTCAGTTTTGGAAAGCAGCAGACAACTGCAGAGCTTTGAATTCCAGCCCTCAATATGGTTACTAAGGTTTAATCCAGGGGCTGCCACTGAAGTACCAAGTCAAGTTCAAGGTCTTGCCCTGGGCGCACACACACGCACGTGTGTGTGTGTGTGTGTTTATGCACCATCCAGACAGGCAAGAGGCAATACCAGAGTTCAAGGAGTATTTTGAACTATTTTAAAAGATATTGTGAATAAGAACATACTGTTTGAGATTTCTGTATGTAGTGTGTGCTGTTGTATTGTGCTTTTGCTATTTTTTGTTGGGAGCTGCCCATAGTGGCTGGGGCAATCCAGTCGGATGGGTGGCATAATAAATAAATAAATGATGATGATGATGCTTTATGGCAGAGTTAGGATTTGAACTCAGGTCTCTCAGGTCCTACTCTGGCACTCTAACCACTACTCCACATTTGGCTTGTATATCATGTTGCTCTGCCTCCATCATTTGGAGTGTTGTTCCAACCAGCATCATACACACCTGCTGTTGGTCCAAAGGGGGCAGGAAACCATCTATCGCCAGGATCTGTCCTCTTTGCTCTACTGAAGGACCAGCTCCATTTGGCTCTTCCTCTCCCTGAACTGTTTTCATTCCAGCTGCTCAGTGTAAAAACTATTAACTTAAGGGTTCCTGAATTTTCTTCTTGCCCTCTTCTCTTCCCATCAACTGTTCCTTTTGTATGGTGCCTTTTAGACTGCAAGCCTCCAGGCAGAGATTTCCTTCCTTCCTTCCTTCCTTCCTTCCTTCCTTCCTTCCTTCCTTCCTTCCTTCCTTCCTTCCTTCCTTCCTTCCTTTTTTCTCTCTCTCCCCCATTGCTCATATCTAAGCTGCTCTGGGAGCCTTCTTCAAGTGTAAAAATACTGTACCTATAATGAATCATTGCCAGCTTAAACAGGGGGACCCTGACGGACCAAGACGGGTGGTTGTTGCTTTTCATTTCCAGCCACACAACTGCAGTTACATATTAATCCAGCCTCAGACATGGACTTCCATTCAGAATCCAGCAAAGAAGATGCTGTTATTAGCATATTGGTTTTCTCTTCTCCCTCCCGGTTCCATCCACTTACAGATTCTTCCTCCATCTTGGGAAGTGCATCTTGTTTCCAAGACAGTATAAACAAGGCCTCCTTAACCACTCGGTGCGAGTAGCAAAAAACTTCCTATTATGGGAAGCACTGGCACTGGCTTAAAGGAAGTGTGATGTGTGCTTGCTGGCGCTGCTAGTCACGTGTCTCCCGTTCCACTGGTTGTGGTATCTCCTCAGCAATGCCCAAAGGCCACAGGGCAGGAAGCCAGCCCAGTGTCCCATGCTCTTGGCTCCAGCTGGTGTGCCAGTCCATCCGTCCCCCGTCCCCCCCGAGACAGAGCCTCGTCAGCTGGGGAGGAACAGCGATGAAGTAACAGAAATGGATCTCGGATATTTTTGTCACACTCTTTCTCCTTGGTTGTGAGGGGGGTGGGGGAAGGTGAGGAGGGGGTGGCAGCTGTTCCTGCAGGCTGCCTGCTTTTCAAGAGGAGGGAAGCTAGGCAAACATAGGGCTTACTTAAAGGGGGATGGGGAGAGAACATTTCACCCCCTTGTCCTGGGCGTCTGCTGGGGGAAGGTAAGGGGGCAGTCCCCCCTCCTCAAATAAACCGTTATCCCAGATTTTCAGCTTTCATGTTTTTTAAAAAGTAAGTTTGTGGCATTTGTAGAATGGGGCCAAATGTACAGGCAGTATTCTTACTTTTTTGTGAGAAATTAGCCTGCTTCCCCTGTCATATTGCGCGCGCACACACACACACACATACCCCGTCCAAAAAAAATATTTGGAACACCCATGATCTATTACCAGGCTAGAATTCCATTTTGTTTTTCTGTTGAAGACATTTTTATGTAGACAGACCTTTGCAGCTGTTTAGTTTTTTTATTAACCAGTCACCTTACTGGTAATCTGTATTTTTGTTTGTACAGACGTACCTTGGTTCTCAAACAGAATCCGCTCTGGAAGTCTGTTCAGCTTCCGAAAACGTTCGAAAAGCAGGGCGCAGCTTCCGATTGGCTGCAGGAGCTTCCTGTGCTCAATCAGAAGCTGCATCGGGCGTTCAGCTTCCAAAGAACGTTCGCAAACCGGAACACTTACTTCCGGGTTTGCGGCGTTCGGGAGCCAAAACGTACGAGTACCAAGGCATTCAACAACCAAGGTACGACTGTATTCTTTTAAATGGTGTTTTCTAGTTTCACCTTGCAAACTGCCCCGATACTTTGCCATGTGGCGGCACAGAGACACATTTATAAATGAATAGATACTCAGCGCTGCAAAACTAGATTGGTGGTTTCACGCCCGTGTGTTTTCCTCTCTCCTCTTTCCAGTTTCGAGCTGATGCGCATGTGTTGGCAGTACAATCCCAAGATGAGACCCTCCTTCCTGGAGATCATCGGGAGCATAAAGGACGAACTGGACCCAGCCTTCAAAGAGGTCTCCTTCTTCTACAGCGACGAGAACAAGCCGCCCGACACGGAGGAGCTTGACTTAGAGACAGAGAACATGGAGAGCATTCCTTTGGATCCTTCCTCAAGCCTCCAACCTTCTGACAAACACTCAGGACATAAAGCTGAGAACGGCCCCGGCGTGGTGGTCCTGCGGGCCAGCTTTGAGGAGAGGCAGCCGTACGCGCACATGAACGGGGGGCGCAAGAATGAGCGAGCCTTGCCTTTGCCTCAGTCTTCGGCCTGCTGACCTTTCAGAACCAGGTGTTGTTGTTTTTGTCGTTGTCGCGAAATCGTGCATCTGCACAAGCATCGGGAGAGGGGCGGGGGAGAGAGAGAGCAAGCAAAGCAAGCAAGAAAAATAACAATATATTCAAAAGCCTACTGTACCTCAGTGGATCTTCAGAACTGTCATAGCTGCACACAGGAGAATCCTCTCTTCGGTTTAAAAGTCGAAATAGCATTTTTCTCTCTCTTTTTTTCTTTTTTTTTCAATATGCAAGCAGAAGATTGTTTCAAAGCAAAAAACAAAACTCTGAATGTGGGGCACACACTCAGCCTTCTAAAACTCTTTGACAGTAACAATAGCAAATGAAAACTTGAGAATCTGATGTGTGCATCCCCCTTTCTTTCCTTCCTTTCTGCTTCATAATGGGAAACATATCTGCGTGAAGTTCAACTGTACGGCACTTTTTTTTAAAAGAATCACATCAAAAGGAAAATGGCAGGCCAGCAGAGGCGCGCACACACACTCTCTCTCTCTCTTCCTCTCTCTCTCTCTCCCTCTCCCTCCCTCCCTCCTTCTCTCTTTCTCTGTCTCTCTCTGTTCCCCCTCGCAAGCACCTGCTGAACACTTTAGGTTGTTACAAAAGCAAAGCAGGATTTAAAGAGGGGCAGGGGGAAGGACTGGATTTTTAATATTATTCCTTAGTCTTTTTAGGATCACCTTAGAGATAAAAAGAAAGGCCATTATTTGTCCAAGCTTGTAAACTGTTTTCAACGCTGCCAAATTTTGCCAAAAAAACCACAAAACGAACTTTCTTTTAGGGGTGTTTGTTTTTGGGTAGGCATCAAGGGGGCAAAATAATCACATGGTCCCTTAAAATGAAACTCAGACCAATACACTCCAATCATACACTGGCATTATTTTAAACAAAAATCAGACTGTCTAGATTTTTTGTTTTGTTTTTTTGACTGGACAAAAAGCCTGATTTTTTTTAAAAATGCAGTTGAGAACCTAAAGGAGAGGGTAGAGGTGAAATAAATTACCTCCCCTTATATGAATTCTGGACAAAACTGGCACTGGTTAGCCAAATCGGGGGGGATGGGGCAGAGATGACTTTTGTGCAAAAATTCAACAGCACTACGAAAAGGAAATAGAAAAAAAGAAGGAATTTCCATGAGTTGTTCCTGCTGTTCCGTGGCAGGCTTGCGGGGAAATACTTAAGAGAAACACACACACAAAATGGAGAAGAATAGCCAATTAAACGGATTCAAGCATCCAACACTTTGTTGACCTTTTTTCTCTCTGTTATTAAGACTTCAAAGGGTCTTGCAGTTCTATGTTAGACCATGGATCATTTGCATACACATTGTCTTTTTGTGTCACTTTTATAACTTTTTTACAGTTCAGATGCTCATCTATATGTCTGTACAGAAAAAAAAAGCTGCTATTTTTTTTGTTCTTTATCTTTGTGGATTTAATCTATGAGAAATCTTCAGGTCTACCCCCTCTTTTTCCTCTTGCCAACCCCTCCCTCCCCATTCCCAAAAAAGTTTCTAAATGCTTTGTACTATAATGTGTAACTTCTCTTTTTCGCCTACCCCCCGCTTTCCCAAGATGTGATACCTGAAACATGATTTGCCATCAACTGTTAATGCCTTTTATAAATACGTTTCTGTTTCCTCCCCCCTGTCTTCCTCTCTCTCAAATCTCTCTATTCCTCCACCCCTTTTCTGTTAGTTATTTTAACCGTATCTATAGGCTGTTTGGGTGGGCCTGGGTGGGGGGAGATATATTTCTGGTAGCGTGACTTCTGCATCCTGCCTGGATATCTATCCTCCTCCCCCTTTTTTAACCGTCTCCTCCTTTTCCTCGCCCTTTGCCCGTAATACAGCACCCATGTCTGTTACAGTGCAAGGTATGATGCAAGCTCAGGTCAGGAAAACAAGTTAACTATTTAGTACATTCTTATTCAGTGTTCATATTCATATTGGTGTATTGATAGCCTCACCCCCATTTTCCTTTTGCCTTTGTTTTGTTTTTGGTTGTCTCTCTCAAACAACCACACGCATAAAAAAAAAAGTACATGCATATGTATTTTAAATGTTGGGTGCAACAGCTGTTGAGCTGCCAATACCAGATTTGGGGGTCATTTAAGAAAACAACAGATTGATTGGTTTTTAACCCTTTCATCCTACGAACAGCACGTCTCTTTTAGTTCTCAGCGCTGGCAACTTTGTACAAGGTCACAAAACCTCTGTGTTTGTTTTTCTTTCTTTTCTTTTTGAAAAAGTAGGCTCTGGTGGCAAAAAGCGAGGGTTGCTGATAGTTCCAGCTTGCAGAAAATGGTGGGTGGTTAAAAATGGAGGCAAGCCGCAAGAGGTCTTGAGCGTTTGGGGCCACTGTTTGTATGTGAGCCAGTGGTTCCCTTGCGGCAGCTATGAATATCCGCATAAGTTCAGACCAAACTCCCCAAACAAAGCGAGGAGTAATTTGTTAGCTGAGTTGCATATGTTCTGTAGAGGAACAGGGAGCCTGCAGTTTGCAAAATCAAGGTGCCTTAACACTCGTTAATTCACCTGTACTTAACTGCATGGAAGTTCTGTATTAGCACTGATCCAACCAAAGTCTGACAGCAAAAAAAGAAGGGTTGTTCTGGGATGGAAATGTTGAAATATTTCATTTTGGGCGGGAGGGGGTGTTTGACTGAGAACAAAGAATTAAAATATAATTGCTAGATGTGACTGGAGATAATGATATGTTTGTAGTGCTTCCCCTCCCCTCATTTGTGTAGCTTCAGTCCCATTATTTTCTTTTTCACCTATCCCATAGTTAGCTATATCCCCCCCTTTATAAAAAAAGAAAAAAAGAAAAAAAGGTATTCTATGTAGGATTTTTTTATTTATTTTTGTGCTATCAGTTTAAATCACTGTAGAGACGCCCCATAATAAATTTTAAATACTGAGATAAGGGTTTTTGAGTTATGACAAGGGGACAGTTTTTTATTTTTTCTTATTTTTTCAAACATTTATCTACCTCACTCTTATTTTTTTTTGTGTGTATATATATATATATATAAATATATAAATATACATCTCTCAGCAGCCAACAGTATACTGTTGATATACCGGTAACCTCATTCATTGTACAAACCACATCCTCCAGGTTTTGGAGAGGAGAGGTCACTACCAAATCAAAAAGGTCACCTAAAAAACATTTGTAGCTGCTGTTTTAAAAACACCGTTTATGCTTTCACTTGATGCTGTGTTGAGAGTTGAAAATCATTGTCAGAAGTCATTTGAGCTGAAATCAATAGCTGCTCTTAAAACCTGTTGAAATGAATGGGCGGGGGGGGGGGGACCTCAGTGGAATATGCCCATGTCCTCAAAAAGAATGGCTTAGTGAAGCACAACAGACCCAGGTCATCCTGGCTGAGAACTAGTGGCTCTCTGGGGTTTAAGAAAATGACAACTGTTAATACATTTATCATGCACCAGTTGTGTACTGAATTTGGATGGTTGCTCTGCTGTGTACGGATAAAGAGTCCAAGCAGATGCATGTCTTTCAGATGCCCCAAGCACCTACAGAAAAAGACTGCTGGAGCAAAGTGGTACCTACATGATAATGATGAAGTATGGTAGGTTCCGTTCTTTGGCTAAAACACACAGTGAAATGTGCTGTCCTCAAACCAAGAACCCACTCAATGTACACATTAGGAACTTTGGTGGAGAGTAGTGGGAGCTGATTCTGTTTAACAGGAGCACTGAGGCATGTTTCATTGAATGTGCTGATCATCTTGAAATCCTTTCCCCACACCTCCAAAACTCTGCTTTAGGTGTGGGTTCTGACCATCCCGTCGTCAGATTTGTCACAGCTTAATCTTATCAGTAAGATTTTTTTATTCTGCGTACCTGATTCTGGAAGTTGTTCCTGCAGGTATGGCTTGTGGCACCTGATTGTGTTAGCTGACTATTTTTTGAATTATAGAGCCTTTTAGATACATGGCCCGTGGTTACACACTTCAGTTGTCGCCTTGAGAGAGCATGACTATCTAGTTCCTGCGCTTGACCTTGGGATGAGTGGGAGGTGGGAAGGAATCTGGAACGCCAGATGTTCCGGGCTTCCCCTGGCTTAATCTCTTGGTTTTGCCCTTTTCTTCTTGGTGATCCTTTGTGGTGATGGTGGTGGCCTCTGTTCTCTTGCACATATTAAATCTCCACAACCGTGGGGATCCTCACTCAGTCCTTTCAGCTGGCTAAGAGGGTTTTGTTTAAAACTGTCCAAGTTATTATTATTTTTTATTGTATGTAGGTGGTTTTGAAATATTAGGAGAGAACACTAACAATGTAGTGCCCATCTAAAAAACACATTTCAGAAGCATTCAAGTGTAAGGCAGTCATGTGACTAAGCAAGTGGGCCCATGTGATAAGTCAGCCCATCTGGACCAAACCACCTCGACTCTACCATTGCATTCTGCACTCACAACATTTTTAATAATTCCATTTTGGTTTCCACAGTTCTTTGTATTGGGATTTGCGTGCGTGTGTACATGTATGTGTCCCTGATCATATCATATACCTGGCTTTTCCCATATGGTTGTTTATGCATGTCAAACAGAATTAATGTTGGCTTCATATTGGGCATGAGGCTGGGGTTTTCAGCAAGACTCTTGTCTTGCATGGGATGGAGAACTGATTTTAGATCTTGATGGGCTTGAATTAAAGATGTTTGGATTAACGTTGTAAAAAGAAAATCTACTCATGTTCTTAATAGTAAACACAGAAGATCTTTGCTCCTTCAGTCACCAGATGTGACTTACCAACACAGATTGTCTTCATTGAAGGAAAAAAAGAAAGCTGAACTACCAGGTCCGTTATGTATTTTGATCAGAACATAAGAATAACCTTGATGGATCAGACCAAGGATCCAACCAGTCTTAGCATCCATTTTTCCACAGTTGCCAGCTAGATGTTTCTAAGCAGTCAACAAGCCAGGTACGAAGGCTGCAGCCCTTCTAGTTTATATCCTCCTGCAAGAGGGTTGTTGCATCTGGATCCAGATGTTCCATTTAATTTACATGGCCATCAGCCATTGTTATGGCCTCTCGTCCTCCATGGAGCCTCCTTTTTAAATCCATATAAACCAGTGGCTATCCTTGTATCTTGTAGCAGCAAGTTCTGTGTTTTCTTTCATGTGTCCTGAACCTTCTACCATTGGGTGACCCAGAGATCCAGTGTCAACGAGAAGAACTTTTTGTAACCCATTTTCTCTCCCTTGTGCATTTTTTTTTTAAAAAACTCTATCATCCGCCCCCCCCTTAATGTTTTATATTCTAAATTTTAAAGTCGCTGAACTTCTTAGTTTCTCCTTTCTGGGAAAATGGTCCAACCCCATGGTCACACCTTTTCCAGCTTGTTGAGATGTAGTGAGCAGAATCATACCCAACATTTCAAGTGACTTTGCACCAATTGATTAGGTTATTTGTAATGTTATTTTCAATAAATTTCCAAACAATCCCTAATTGGTTTATTTCATTGCCACTGCACATTAATAGCCACCACAACCTCCAGTATGTATTCTTGGAAACAACTTGATGGTTCAGATCCCATCAAACATGTATGTGTAAAGTTAGGGTTATTTTTTGGTCCATTGTGCATCACACAATTTCATTCCCCATGTTCTTCTTTGGAGCTTTTCATGGTCAGCATGAGTGTTCACTATCCTTAATAAATTAAAAAGCATCAGTCCCAATACAGATCCTGTTGGGACTTTCTTGTTTATATTCCCCCATTGAGAGGTTTCCCCATTATTCTTCGTTTCTGCCTCCTGTTCTTTAATCTTAGTAATCCATAGGAGTTGCCTTTTTATTCCATAACTGCTAAATTGATCCAGGAGTCTCTGATGAAGGATTTTGGCAAAATATTTTTTAGAAGTCAGAGCAATATAATATCTATTGGATTATCCTGATCTACCTGTTTTTTGAATCTCTCAAAGAATTCTAAAATGTGGGTGAGGCAGGATTTCAATTTGCAGAAGCCAGTTTGCTGCTTATGTTTAATAATTCTGTCTTCTGTACACTATGCCAATTTTACTGGGATGGATGTTCAGTGAATGGACCTGTCTTTTTCCAGGTCCTCCTGGCTCACTTAAAAAAATATAATTGTTGGGATTTGGCTACTTTCTAATCCTCCAGTATAGAGGCCAGTTTGTACTGAAGCAACATGCAAATTTTTAAGAGCAACAATTTCTCATTTGGAGTTTTCAAAGAACAGCATGTATGCCGTCCAGAAATGGTGACTTGTTAACTTCTGATCTTATAATTAGCCCCAGATTTTCATTTCATGACACCTCCATTTGATGTAGTACCCACCCCCACCCACCCCCCAAAATGTGATTCATATGTGTCTGTCACTGAGTTCTTTTGGTGATGTGCAGGAGGTGGTTTGGTTTCAGAGGAAGGAATTTTGTATCAACACAGAAGTGTTGCATGCTTGATTACTATTAAATCAGATGTTAACCTTGTTATGAAAAGAACTAGACACCAAAAGCAGAGCATGAGGTGGGGCTAATTTCCAATTAATTTCTCCTCCTTGAGAGAAGAGATGTTACGATTCTTTCACAGTTTAACGCTGATGCTTCTGTTGATACAGAAAATAAAAGAAATGCTCAGCCTCAAGACTAGTCACGAGATGGAACTGCTTTTTAGATCTCTGGGAACCTGCTGTGGGTTGTTTACTACAATCCATGGCTGTATGAATGACACTCCTGTTGTTGATATAATGTTCTATGTAGTTCTATTTTTTAAAAAAAATCCATTCCAGTAGTAACGCATTCTTGTTATGCTCTTTTAATTTTGTTTTTTCAATGGTGTACTCCATCACTGGATAACAATGAGTGGATCTATTGGGGCTCCTGCCATAGTTGCATAGCCCAGCAATGAACTCTATATACTGCGACCCCACTCTTTTAAGCATAATTAAAAGGAAAAAAATGTTGGCACAAACAGAAATAACAAGAGAGCATGTCCATATATATGTGCCGACTCAATGGTTATGTATAGGTTAAACCCTTTTTTCCCCCTGCGGGTGCTGAAGATACAGAACCAATGGGGTTGTATTCTAGAAGTTGCTGGCTATCATCTCAGTTTGGAAGACCAACCGGTTCTGAGTCAAGGCACTTAACATTTCTTTTTAATAGGTTTTTTAAAAGAACTATAAGGAGGTCTATCCAAACTGAAGGCAGAAAATATGCAAGACTCTGTGAAATACAGGTATGGGGCAAAGATACTGATCTACAAAGACACAGTTTGCCCGAAGTTCGGCATAGTTTACAAAGCATGACAACATCCAACTAATTAATTTGACCTTGCATAATTGAATTCCTGTCTCAGTGTCTTTGCTGTGGAGTCAAGTACACTATGTAGAACTTTATTAAAGGCTATTACTCATGATAACAAGTTTACCCTGATCCAGCTCTCCATGTGCACATGGAGTTCTGCACACCTGGCTTCCCTGTTCACCTTAATGGAAGGCAGCTCCGCTGAAGTAAATGGGGAACTCCTTGCTGGAGTAGCGCATGTGCTCTACGCACGTACTAGAGCAATTGGAAGGGATTGCTGGACTGGGCCACCTGACCATAAATAAGTGTTGCACAAGTTCCAGATGGCTTTCATTAGATGTGCATGTGGAATGGGTGTGTACTTGTGTGTGGTTGTCATCTTTTACTTTTGTATCCTTTCTGTTGACTAGCAATCCATTAGCATTTTCAATAGGGCTCTTAAGTCCAGTAGATTACGGGTAGTCAGTTGACAAAGCTCTGGTTTACAAAACAAAACCCTTATTACATATTTCATTGCATTTTATAAGTACATAGAATGATTTTTATAGAAATGTTTGTAGTTTATAAATGCCTAAAATAATTTAAGGGCACTTTTCAGTGTGTGTGGATGTATGTCTAAGGTTTTCTTTTCCTTTCCTTTCCTTTTTAGGATACTGGTTTTACTAGTTAGCTTTACAATATGCCAAAAAAGGATCCTGTACCAACTCTTAAATCATGGTTCATTTGTTGCCCCAAATACACAGTAAACCCAGAATATGTTCTGTATCTTCAGTCACCTGGTCTTCCAGAGCCCTCTGGATGGGTGGGATCATCTTCAACTGGTCATTTCACTTATACTGTATGGGTGCAGGTTGGGATAAAACCTCATTGGTTAAGGAAACAGAACCATTGTTGCTGCTACGCAGTCTTTAGCTACAATCCTCAGTATGCTTCTTTGGAAGTAAATTACACTGAAATCCAGGGTAAATGCATCTCCAAGTAAACGTGTTTGGGATTGGAATTATTGTTTGCATTATTTAAGTACCTGCTTTATTGTTGCCTAGGTTGATTGAAGGATTTGACTGCATAGTATGATATCGTGGTGAAAAGCCACTTTCAATACTTATCACTGAAAGAAAGACAACTTACGTTTACAGATTCCTTATCACTTCTATTCAAAGAAAAGGTGGCTTCATATGCAGCCTGTACAATTTATGTAGATATTTAGCAACATTAAATCTTTGTTTTAAATGACCATCAAAGGTCCCTATTTATTATTCTAATTATTTAAACAAGAATACCGAAGATCCAATTTCTGTACCCAAATTAAAACAGCTCCTTCTCCTCTTTACCCGAAGGGTTCTGGGTAGTTCTGTTGCCTTTTTAAATATTTTTTTTTCTGTTTTCTAAACCAGTGAGGTTTGAGAAGAAAGGACTGGCCAGAGTTGTTCTACCTCTAGAACAAAAAAGTTGGGAAAAAACACAGAAACTAGAAAGTGCTATGGAACTGAATGCATTTGCAAACAACATTTTCCAAGTTACCTTGTTTAAAATATAAAGTTTTTTTAAAAAATAAAAAAATAAAATAAAACAGTAATAACATGGCCAATTTATTACATAAAGACTTGCTATGTATAAATTATTCCTAAAGAAATTCCTGTGTTTATATTAAAATGAATCAGTAGATGATGAAAAAAATTCAAAATGTTTTTGTATATTCTGTTGTAAGAATTTATTCCTGTTGCGATATATTCTGGATTCTTTACATTATGAAAAAAAGAACCTTTTGTCTATTTTGAATGGCTGAAGCTAAGGCTCCTTTAGTTTCTCTTACTCTGCTTTTTTTCTAGTAGTTACAGTACTACATAATTAAGTTAAATAAAAAGAATTCTGTATGCATTTTTGCGTACTGTGTATTGCCTTTTATTCAGAATACAAGATACTTTTTAAAAAGTGCAGCCTCTTCTAACAAGATGTGCTCTAAATGATGATGATGAATTTCTATTAAAGCTGCTTTGTTTCTTCGGGAGGGGAGCGTGGTCCACCCTTTGGATAATTCTTCTTAACAAAAGTATCTGCAGTAACGCAGCTTTTAAAATTCAAGATTTTCCTCATCAGAACCAGAGTTACAGAAATATTTATTTATTTGCAAGGGGGGTGGGGATTCAGCTTTACTTTATGTTTCTATGGTTTTCCATAGCCACTTAACATGTGCATGGTGTCTTGTTCCATACAGTTGCGGGTGGAATGGAAAGCCAGCTCCTATCAGCCCAAGCCAGCTTGGCCAATGGTGAGGGGTGAGGGGAGTTGTAGTCCCAACAACATCTGGAGGGCCATAGGTTCCACATCTCTGCATTATGGTCATAAAGTACTCCAATGTACACATGCAGCTCCTGTGTCCCAAAGTGTTTTTCCATTTCATCCCTTAGTGTAAGCAGTGTGTGCATTGAATCATGAAGGCATAAGTTTGCACACACAGAGAACATTGGATTGCACTGGTTATTTCTTTAATAGGTATGACTGATGGTATTGAGTTTTTCATAAAGTCAGATGAAAATGAACATACCTTGTAACTTATGTGTGTAGGGTTTTTGGTTTTACATTATCCCGTGTTTACATTGCTTTAAGATCTCTAAGATAACAGTCTGCAGGGCTTTTCCAAGAAGTTCTTCTGTCACCCATTGGGATAGAGGAGGTACATGGATAAACGCTGCTCTTCCGTTACCATAGTAAAGAGAGGTATAATAGATGTAATCACAAACGTACCTGCAGTATGGAGGAAAGGTATACTTAAAATTGCACAATATGTATGCTTAATTATATACTTTTAACAGTTAACTCCATCTTGGTATTGAGGACTAGCTTTCAGACAACACATCAGAAGAGGTAAGGTTGCGAACTGCTTAAAAGCAACTCAGTACAGCAAACAATTTCAAGAATATATGCACAGCTGTGCTTTATCTAGCACCAGAAAATTTGCATTATAAAAATAGTAGTATAATTACAGTAACCCAAATTCAGTGATGTGTTAAGGCACAGAAGTGCCAAATCGCATCCAGTAAAAGATTCCCTACCTCGTGGATGGAGAACCTTTGGCCCTCCAGATGTTGCTGGACTGAGATTCTAGTCAATCCTGGCCATTGGCCATTCTGGCTGGGGATAATGGGAAGTCCAGTAATATCTGGAGGGCCACACGTTACCCACCCCTGTGCATTTAGGTTTGCTCCCAACTTTGAGACTAATGGAGAAGCTTCAATAAGCAGGTTCTCTGCATGCATGGACCAAGGTGCTAACTTGAGAAAAAGCTGCATCAGATCCACCTTGTGGTTAACTTGGGGTCCTAAGAGTTTAGATCATGTTCCATTAAGTATTGGCCAGTATACACAGAAGATACTGTTTTCTCAGATCTTTCCAAATTTTGATGTGTTTGACTTTTGGGAATATTTCCTAGTTGAATCATGTCTCCCACAACTGACATGGTTTCTCAATACAGCAAGTAATTTACCTTCCTGCATCTCTGGAAAAAATTACATCCATCCCTTCCACCTGAACGTTTTTCCAGACACTCTTCAAATTAATTGTAGAATCTATTCTTTCTGGGCCTTCTAAGACACAACAACCTTTTTCTGGACAAAATCCACAAGCATCCTTTTCTTTATAGCCTTTGTTCTTCCCACACTGCTCCAGAATGATGATTGCTTTAGAAGTAGAAACCAGGCCAATATGAATCATAACCTGTAGGTTGCCCCACAAGAGAGAAGATAGGAAATAAGTTCTGATATACAGTATATAATGAATCTTGGCCTTGTGTGAAATTCAGACTTGCTATAGAGAACCTTGTCCCTGGAAATAAATGTTTCCACTGTGCTGGGGAGAAAGTCGTGGGTTTTTTGGTCTATTTATTTATTCATTCAAACTATTTGTATGTTACTTTTTAGGGCTAGTCCCTCACAAAGTAGCATGCATGATATCAGATGCATTAAGGACATCAGATAGATATACAATTACTATGAGAAAAACAAGTAATTAACTTGTAATTAATTAAA
The DNA here is from genome assembly GCF_964188305.1 of Podarcis bocagei. Lineage (NCBI taxonomy): Eukaryota > Metazoa > Chordata > Lepidosauria > Squamata > Lacertidae > Podarcis > Podarcis bocagei. The sequence goes on from NC_138139.1 coordinate 23,436,964, forward strand.
GTTTTTCTGAGCCCTGTTGCTGAAAAGATGAGATGTAAATTAATCAGAAGGAAGTTGAGTAAAAGGGATTGGGGGGTGGCTACCGGCAAGAAGGCAGAACTACATGTCTGCTAAAGGGAGTGCAGGTATATGGGTGAAAATGGTCCTGAAGGCAGGAATGGAGAGCCTGTGGCCCTCCAGCTGTTGAACTATAACTCCCATCACTTCTTCCTGTTGGCCATGCTGGCTGGGACTGATGTGAGTTAAGTGTCCAATGCCATCTGAAGAGTCCCTGCTGTAAGATAACCTGGCCCCAATATGTTTAGGGCTTTAAAGATTAATCCCAGCAGTTTGTCTATATATAAAAAAAAGAATCTTCTGAAGAGTACACAAAATATTTTGAGAATCTAAAGCTTAATTTTAAATTGAGTCCTCTAGTAATATTTTCACTTACTTGGGGCTGAAGGGTTGCCCATGCCTGGCAGACAATCTCTCTTGCTTTTTTGTAAGCCACTGGCAGTTCCATGATGTGTAGGTCTACATCACTTCCAAGACCAATTATGGCCAGTTCCTGTGTTGGGGTGAACAACTTATGTTGTGTTAAAATATTTGATGTTTCAGAGGAAGCTGTACAGCTAAACTTCGTGGCCCAACTTCTCCTAAACCCCATTTCTTAGATATGGCTGATCAGCATGCAGAAGAAGGAGATCGCCTGAGCAACCACGAACTCACCATCCTTCCTTTTTTAAACGTATAAGAGCCTTGTCTGATAGAGCAGAGCTGTTCTCAACTTTTGAAGGGTAGACATAACCATGTTTGTATAAGTTACCAATGCAATGTTTAGGAATTCCAAATGCGTAACAGAAAATAACCGCTCACCTGGGACTGCGGGTGAGCAGCCATTGTCGCATGGCATGGCTGCAGTGGGTCCAGGGAGGCCGCCATCTTCTGGCACAGCCAGGGGAGGAAACAGCTGGCACTGCCAACCTCCGGCCGTATCAGGCCCTCGGATATGGACGTACAGTGTACACTCAGCCAATCAGAGCCAGGGGCTTGGGGGCTGTGAGCAGCCCACCCCCAGCCTATTTAAGGGGGGGGGGCTAGGTGTTGGCCACCCTGTTGGCCAAACATATGGTCCTCCAGGTGGTCTTGCAGGGTCATTGCTGGGTGGGACTGATGGGAGTTGGATTCCAAAAACTTATGGAGGGCCACAGGCTCCCCAACCTTGCCCTATGGGGAAGCTGCTGCCATGTCATCTTCCATGTTTCCACAATCTGCCTTTCCTGTGTACTAGCTACTAAAACTCTTGTCCAAGCTCTGTTGGCCCTGGCCCCCCAACTACTTGCTGTTTTGATGATTAAATGTGTGTCTCATAACGCACTCCCCAGGGACCTGTCCTTGTTTGGAAGACTCTCTGTCTTCCTTTTCAAGTTGGAAGGTCCCAGTGTTTCATTTATTGCACCGAATCCAAGGTGGCACAGAAGGAGCCGCAGACTTAAGATTGCCCTGGTACTGGTGTGTGAATGGGGCAAGCTTGTTCTTGAAGATGGGCTTCCTGAGTAAACTGTTACAATTTCCTTGTCAGCGGAAACATTGATTAGCTGTGCTCAATAAACTGTTTGACATAAACAAGCAAACAATTCTTGCAGGCGAAGTAAACACATTAGGAGAACACAGCCAGCTGTGTTTTTCCTGTGGCACGAATGGTCTTGGAGAGGCTCTTGCATCATCTTGCATAAGAATGCAGCATTGTTTGCCTGTTTTTCCAAAAGTAGATCCATGCCAGCTTACAATTAGCATTTTATTTTCTCACACACATTTGAATTTCTCTGTGTTTAATGAGACACTCTTCTGTGACTGGTTAGGCCAGGGTCAGATGGCCGCATGTAACCTCCACCCCACCCCCTTTTCCATGCAAGAAACCGAGGCCAAAGAATAGATTGGAAAGCTACTACAGTGGTACCTCGGGTTAAGTACTTAATTTGTTTCAGAGGTCCATCTTAACCTGAAACTGTTCTTAACCTGAAGCACCACTTTAGCTAATGGGGCCTCCTGCTGTCACCGGGCCACCGGAGCACGATTTCTGTTCTCATCCTGAAGCAATGTTCTTAACCTGAAGCACTATTTCTGGATTAGTGGAGTCTGTAACCTGAAGTGTATGTAACCTGAGGTACCACTGTACTACTGTTTGCTGTCCATGGTAAGGAAGAAAGGTTATTTGATCAAAAGCTGAGGACAGAAAAGAATTTGTAAACTAGAAACAACTTTAATGCTTCTACAGCAGGGGTCAGCAAACTTTTTCAGCAGGGGGCCAGTCCACTGTCCCTCAGACCTTGTGGGGGGCAGGACTATGTTTTTTTTTGGGGGGGTGAACGAATTCCTATGCCCCACAAATAACCCAGAGATGCATTTTAAATAAAAGCACCAATTCTACTCATATAAAAACACGCTGATTCCTGGACCATCCGCGGGACTTAGTTTGCCTACCCATGTTCTACAGGGTTCTCCCATCTCCAAAACATACAGAACATAGCTCTTTTAACACGCATTGAAATCTCGTTTGCTTGGGACAAATATGGATGCCATCAATATAAAGAGAGAAGAGGTATGGGCTGGTGTGTGTGTAAAAAAACTTATTTGTGGAATCTGAACCTATCGATTTTTTTTCCAAGCCTGAATAAACCACTGGCTTAGTCCTCAACAAGGACCAGCATCTTCAGCTACACTCAAAAGTAATTTTTGCAACCAAAAAGGAAAGAGACTTTAATGTGTCTTCTACTGCAGGGCTTTGGCATGTTTAATGATATACTGCTTTCATTTATCTTATGTCATTTTTCAGCACTGCAAGAAACCAAAAAATAGTCTTCAAAGAAACCTCCCATGCTCTGTTTCATTAGTTTATTTTGGCTTTAGACTGCACTAATTTGCAAATAAATGGCACTTAATTTTCCTCCAAGATAATATACCGTACTCTACAATAGGGGCCAAACACTACCAGAAAACAGTGTGTAGAGCTATTAAGTGATTATTCTTGTGGTTTCAGGCACATAGCAAGCTAGGGCTGGGAGAAATAATAATTTTTAATTTATTATATTTCTTACCCACCCTTCACACCAAGGTCCCAAAGTGCATTACAACAATTTAAAACACAATATTAAAATCAGTTAGAAGAAATTATAATCAAGAGAATAGGGTGGATCTGAAAATAAATATCTCACGTGTCAAAAGCCAGGTTAAATAGAAGTGTCTTCAACATAACAGAGACCTCATTGTGGGAGTTTACTATAGATCCCCAAGCCAAACGGAGGACATAGATGATGCCTTCCTGGAACAGATGGCCAAGCATGCAAAAGGAAGGGAGATAGTAGTAATGGGGGACTTCAATTACCCGGATATTTGTTGGATGTCAAACTCAGCCAAGAGCATAAGGTCAAACAGATTCCTCACTGGCCTTGCAGACAACTTCATTGTCCAGAAAGTGGGAGAAGCAACAAGAGGAACAGCCATTTTAGATCTGGTCCTAACCAATGTTGATGACCTGGTTAGTGGGGTAGAAGTGGAAGGTTCATTAGGCGCGAGTGATCATGCTCTTCTGAAGTTTACTATACAGCGGAAAGGAGCAGCCAAGCATACTAGGACTCAATTTCTTGACTTTAAGAAAGCCGACTTCATAAAACTTAGGGAAGTGCTGGGTGAGATCCCATGGACAGTAATACTAAAAGGAAAGGGAGTTCATGATGGCTGGGAGTTTGTTAAGAGGGAGATAGTAAAAGCACAACGTCAGGCAATACCAATGAGACGGAAACATGGAAGGTGCCTAAAGAAGCCAGGGTGGCTATCTAAAGAACTTTTAACTGAGTTAAGATTAAAAAAGGATGTGTACAAAAAATGGAAAAGAGCGGAAACCACCAAAGAGGAATTCAAACAAATAGCCAGCACGTGTAGACACAAAGTCAGAAAAGCTAAAGCACAGAATGAACTCAGGCTTGCTAGAGAGGTTAAAAGCAACAAAAAAGGCTTTTATGGGTATGTTCGTAGCAAAAGGAAGAACAAAGAAACAGTGGGGTCACTCAGAGGAGAAGATGGTGAAATGCAAACGGGACACAGAAAGGGCTGAACTCCTCAATGCCTTCTTTGCCTCAGTCTTCTCCGATAAAGAAAACAATGCCCGACCTGAAGAATTTGGAGCAAATGATTCAGCAAAGGAAACACAGCCCAGAATAACTAAGGAGATAGTACAAGAATACTTGGCTAGTTTAGATGTATTCAAGTCTCCAGGGCCAGATGAACTGCATCCAAGAGTATTAAAAGAACTGGCAGATGTGATCTCAGAACCACTGGCAGTCATCTTTGAGAATTCCTGGAGAACAGGCGAAGTCCCGGCAGACTGGAGGAGGGCAAATGTTGTCCCTATTTTCAAAAAGGGCAAAAGAGAGGACCCAAATAATTACCGCCCAGTCAGTCTGACATCAATACCAGGGAAGATTCTGGAGCAGATCATTAAGAAAACAGTCTGTGAACACCTAGAAAGGAATGCTGTGATCACCAATAGTCAGCATGGATTTCTGAAAAATAAGTCATGTCAGACTAACCTGATCTCGTTTTTTGACAGAATTACAAGCCTGGTAGATGAAGGGAACTCAGTGGATATAGCCTACCTTGATTTCAGTAAGGCATTTGACAAGGTGCCCCATGATATTCTTGTAAAGAAGCTGGTAAAATGCGGTCTTGACTATGCTACCATTCAGTGGATTTGTAACTGGCTGACTGACCGAACCCAAAGGGTGCTCATCAATGGTTCCTCTTCATCCTGGAGAAGAGTGATTAGTGGGGTGCCACAGGGTTCTGTCTTGGGCCCGGTCTTATTCAACATCTTTATCAACGACTTGGATGATGGACTCAAGGGCATCCTGATCAAATTTGCAGATGACACCAAACTGGGAGGGGTGGCTAACACCCCAGAGGACAGGATCACACTTCAAAACGACCTTGACAGATTAGAGAACTGGGCCAAAACAAACAAGATGAATTTTAACAGGGAGAAATGTAAAGTATTGCACTTGGGCAAAAAAAATGAGAGGCACAAATACAAGATGGGTGACACCTGGCTTGAGAGCAGTACATGTGAAAAGGATCTAGGAGTCTTGGTTGACCACAAACTTGACATGAGCCAACAGTGTGACGCGGCAGCTACAAAAGCCAATGCAATTCTGGGCCTCATCAATAGGAGTATAGCATCTAGATTCTAGATCAAGGGAAGTAATAGTGCCACTGTATTCTGCTCTGGTCAGACCTCACCTGGAGTACTGTGTCCAGTTCTGGGCACCACAATTCAAGAAGGACACTGACAAACTGGAACGTGTCCAGAGGAGGGCAACCAAAATGGTCAAAGGCCTGGAAACGATGCCTTATGAGGAACGGCTAAGGGAGCTGGGCATGTTTAGCCTGGAGAAGAGGAGGTTAAGGGGTGATATGATAGCCAGTTTCAAATATATAAAAGGATGTCACATAGAGGAGGGAGAAAGGTTGTTTTCTGCTGCTCCAGAGAAGCGGACACGGAGCAATGGATCCAAACTACAAGAAAGAAGATTCCACCTAAACATTAGGAAGAACTTCCTGACAGTAAGAGCTGTTTGACAGTGGAATTTGCTGCCAAGGAGTGTGGTGGAGTCTCCTACTTTGGAGGTCTTTAAGCAGAGGCTTGACAACCATATGTCAGGAGTGCTCTGATGGTGTTTCCTGCTTGGCAGGGGGTTGGACTCGATGGCCCTTGTGGTCTCTTCCAACTCTATGATTCTATGATTCTATATGACAAATAACCACATAATGAAGGTGCTAGGCTTTCTCTATGGGGAGGAAGTGCCACAGCTTATGGGCTGCTACAAAGAATGCACCATTCTTGGTTGTCACCTGGAAGTACCAAGAGGGTCCTCTCTACTGATCTTGACACCCAAGGGCATCTGTAGGGAGGGAGGCAGTCTTTCAGATATTTGAATCCTAAGTAGTTTTAGATCTCCTGGATTGCTTTATCTCCTGGATTGCTTGAAACATTGACAATTTAGTAAGGAGGTTCTGGTTCAGTGATTTGGGTTATCTACTGCTTCAAAATTTCACTGGGTGTACAATAAATTTCCTATCTAGAACACAAAGTACTTGTATTATTTTCCCCATCTCTTTTCGAGTAGATAACTTCTGAGAAACAAAACTTGTGTGAAAGTTTTCACACAGGGGAAGGAAATAATGATTCCAATTATCAAGAGCTTGCACTACATCTTAAACATACTTAAGTCTTTGATAACTAGTCCTATAACTCCATGATGTACCTGAAACCTCAAAGTAAATAATTTATTGTGCTTTAACAGAACTCTGAACTGCTTATGTAATGCTTTATTAATACTATAATTTCCCCACTTAAAATTTCATGCCTTTAAAATTTCATCAGTTTTTGCTTATGTTTTGATTACAAAGAAATAATTCCAGGTAGTGAAAAATACCCTACTTTTGAACACAAGAGAAACACAAAGCTACACCTGAATATTGTTCCTTTTTTGTACTTCAACATAAAGGGCATTCTTACCTTTGCTGCTTCCCAGCTAGAGTTAACAAGATGCTGTCGAAAAGGACCAAAGCCTGAAAGCAAATAAGTATAATTAAAACCTTAAAATTCATAAGTTCCTGATCTTGTCACAATTTGTTCCCTTGGCTAACTTCTGCTGTGAGTTGTTTATTGAATGGTTCTTGAGATTTTTACAGTAAAAGGTTCCCTTATCTCAGCTTCTCAATGACAAACAGATTAGTCTCTATTTCCTATTGTCCCCACAGACACCCTCACTTCAGGTTACAGGCATGTGTTCAAGTTCTGTGTCACACAAATTTAACTATTTACAATTAACACATAGCTGAATCACTAATTATTAATTTTTTTGCTATTTTTTCTGGTAATATTCCTGTAATATTTTTCATAGCAAATTAAAAGAATACAGTTAATAATTCTGCTCTGAACAAGACTTTGAATCTGAAAGCATGTTTTAGTTGCTGTATTTTAATAGCTGCTGTGTTTTATTGTTAGATTTTATGTTGTAAGCCACCCCAGGAGCATGAATTCATGAAGAGCTGGAACAGATGGATGAATAAAGAGATACAGAGGTGTAAGTAGTGTAAGGGGAAGAGATCTATCCTCTCCTCCACAATCCACATAGATGTGTAAGAAATGTGAAATTTATCCTTTTAATGTAGACTCTTTGTTCATGAACTGCAAAGATCTAAAAGGTATTTCACCCATTGAGCCACATTAGGAGACCTGCCCACTTTACATTTATGCAGGATAGTACATTTAGCTATGGGCTTAATTTTGTACTGAACTAGTGGAAGGATTTTGCCCCTTCTACTCCAGGGATGCAGGACCTGTGCTCCTTCAGATGTTGAAGGACAGATTCCTGGCTGCTGACCATTCAGAGTAAGGCTGATGGAAGTTAAAAATCCAGCAATATCTGAAGGGCCACAGGTTCCCCTTCCCTTGCCCAATAAAATTAGAGTTGCAACAGAATCATAGAACCATTATCAATTATGCAGCAGCTTTTGAAATAATGCTAGTTTTAATGCAAGTTCTTATAAAAACTACAGTTCACAAGTAGCATCTTAAAATGCATTCTGGCTCTATCAGGGAAGAAACCTCTTCGGGTATGATACATAAATCCATCATCTAAAGACAAAGTGTGCTCCTTGCTTCAGAACTATAGGGCTCCTTAAAAACTCAAATGCAAATTTTGTCCAATTTTGTTCCTGTTTTGAGATTCTTTTTAAACTAACAAGCTGACAATTTTTCGTGCCTTTCTACATTACGCACATTATCTTCTGCCCAAGAGTTCTTGCCACAGAGAGGGAATATTAGTATATCTTTCTATACATAAAAACATATTGGTGCCCCACCCCTTATATTCAGTAACGCAGGATAGTATGGTTGAAGTTATCATATTCCGGTTTCTCAACAGCTCTGTGATTTAGGTTAGGCAAAAAACGAGAAAAGGGCCAAACATGGCCTAGTGAGTTTTAGGATTGATCAGGAATTTGAACTTGGGACATCAAGTACAATATTTTACCAGGTATAACACACAGGGAAGAGATGAAACGTTTGAAAGGAAAAACAGAGATATGGTTCTGTATCTGCTTCACTGCTTTTTCAGTAAAAGAAATGGGGCAGCTCACCAGAGTTGGACAACATCAAGTTATGAGCTAGCTGAGTGAAATGTGCAGCCTGCAACTGTGGCTATAAGAAACCTCTGCCGAGGGTTTAGCTGTTCTATTAAAAGAAGTGACTTCATTATGAGCTCTTCAAATATTGGAGTGTCGAAACCAACACAGGGATCATATTGACTGAATAATATTGGCTACTAAAACCAGAAATGGTGCCAACAATTTTGTTTCAAGCAGGTGAAAAAGTGACTGAAGCATTTAGTGATGACACTGCAGTACCTCTAAACTGCACCTGCACATTTAACAGAAAGATATGGGACATAAAACATAACGCTGCAGTGTGATGTTCTCCTGTTTAGGGTTTTAGCCAGCCAGCAGTGCCATTCCATGCCCAATGAGCAATCTGATTGAGCTGTTTGCCCACCTTCCTTTTAGGTTTCCTTGGGGGGCTATTTCCATATGCAGACCTTGGGGCTCTTCAGACCTGCTGATACCAGCCCCTTCTGCATGGGTGCTGCTGTTTTGGATTTTAATTTGTTGCTGGTTATTGTAGTTAAGGAAAAGGAGAAGAAGAAGGTGATCTCAAAGAGCAAAGGTAGTTGTCTTGGCCTATAAGAAAGATCCCAAAGTCCATATTGGACTTTTCCGGTTCATAAAATAGCGTGCAAGCTTTCCCCAGTGTCTTCCATCTTAAAACTTACCAGAATCAAACATGGATGGCTTAAAAAACACCAGCAGCCTTTTCATGCAAGTTAAGGCTATTGATGACTACTAGCCATGATGGAGTCCTACCTCTACCTTCAGAGGGAGTGTGTATCTGAATACATTGGTACCTTGGTTGTTGAACAAATCGGCTCCCAAATGCTGCAAACCCGGAAGTAAGTGTTCCGATTTGTGAACGTTTTTCGGAAGCCGAATGTCCGACGTGGCTTCCACTTGAGTGCAGGAAGCTCCTGCATCCAATCAGAAGCTGCGCCTTGGTTTTTGAACAGTTTCGGGAGTTGAACAGACTGCCGGAACGGATTAAGTTTGAGAACCAAGGTACCACTGTACTAGTTGCTAGGAATCACAACTGGGAAGAGGGTTGTTGCATTCCATGCCCTGCTTTGCAGGCTTCCATAGGTATAAATCTGGCTACTGTGGTAGCAGGATGCTAGACTCGATGGGCCTTTGGCCTGATCCAGCAGCGCTCTTCTTATGTTCTCTTCGCTATATGTTTTTTAAACATCTAGTCTGATGTTTGCATATGATTTTAGGACATTTCGGGTGGCCAAATCTATTGCCCTCATATGGACATTAAAAATGGATATGTATGATTTCGTTCAGATTACGGCAACACAGGGGGTTGGACTAGATAACCCTTGGGATCCCTTCCAACTCCACAGTTCCACGATTCTACAGAAAGCTTAAGTGGTTTCGTCATTCCCACTTCCTAATCCAAGTCACCTAAAACTATGGAGCGTCTGAAATGTTTCTGCCTAGGCTGCCTGGGAGCTATATTAACAAACACAAAAATAATCTTAAATTGTGTGCTAATTGAAAATGGCTAGATTCAGATTCTCTTTGATGCCACTTCATTCTCAGTGCTGTGTCCTCAGATGGCCTACAGTGGAAAACTATCCAGCAACTCACATGTCAAGCCTATACGTAATGATTGCCTTTAGAGCAGCTAGTGGCGTAACAGTGAGCAAGAGTGTGCAGTGGCATTCCAGGAGAGTTTCAACCTTTTAAAGCTCAGTCTCTCTCTCTTAACTGATTGCATTTTCACTGGTGATTCAGCATTAACTATAACTGAAAAGAAAATATCCAAAATTGGCTCCAGGGACTTGGATGTTCCGGAATGCTATTTCAACACACTGTTTATATATTATAGTGTTGGGGTAATAAAACAGTGTGTGTTATTTCCTCTGATTTTTATCTCCTTGTTTTGAAACTGAGAAGTTGAAATTTGACATGTGTTGGCTCTAATTTTGGACCTTGATGTGGAACTGGGAAGCAGTCTTGCTCTATAGCTCTTTTTAGGCAACACTTTTCTAGTTTTACCCTAGAGGCTAAATAGCCCGCACAGGAAAAGATATCAACAGATATTTTCGGAAGTGACAGGAATAACGAACGGCAAGCTTTCTTGGATAAAGGATAGCATGCATTTTCTTTTACCCCACTGACATACCATCTGATCTTTTTTAGCAAGTTGCAGCAGTGAGCTATTTTCCATTTGGAAATGTTGGTATGTCCAGTTGCTAGTTGTTTGTGTGTCTGTGTGTGCCTTTGGAGTTGTTTATGACAAAGAGCAGACCAGTGTATGCACATTCCATGCATGGCTAAAAGAGGACTAAAAAAATTGAGGCTTACCCGTGACAACCACTGTGTCAGAATTGATGTCCATTTAATTTAAATCCTTTACGTTCCGGACACCAATAACCGGCTCACTCTTCACTGGTATCATGCTTGATCACAGCTGACCTTATTATATTCTTTTACCATCTGTTCCAAAATGTCCATCTTCCTATTGGTCAGTGGAAAAACACTTCACCAAACTGGGACTGTTCTGGTTTCACATGATGTGGGATAATTTTAATTACACAAGCCCTGGAATATTGATGGTTACAAAGATCCTTATGCTTTCTCCCCTTTCAACTATGCAGAATGACTTAACTACATAATCTTAGCTATTGATTTCAAATCTAACCTGATTAGAAATAATCCAATCACTTTTATTTTTGTATGTCTCTGTTGCATAGTGATGCTGAATTAATAAAATAAGTCTACCTATTACTTATAAATTTGGGCTTTTATAGTCTACTATAAAAGCCAGTGCTCTGTAGAAGCAATTTTAGTTATCTTTTATTTATTTATGTCTATATATCTTGCTTTTCCAGGCAAATAGTCTCGACAAAATGGCTTACAATATAAACAGCCTTTCTCAGGCTCTTTCATGCCCCTCTTCTTTGGAGAGCAGGGTGGCATACTGTCATCATAAAATAACACTAAAATAATTTAAATCACAGTTAAAAACCACAAAGACACATAAAAATACGGTATAAAAACCATTTTCCATTTTAAACTGAAGCATCTATAACTACTATAGGATTAGAACCAATGGTTGCGAATCCAATGAAGCTGATTTTGGCTAAACATTAGCCTCGTCCTTTTTAAATGCGTCTCGTTGCATCTGGCTTAATTTGAAACCATAGTATCCCACCTCCAGCCATTCCCATGATGCATCTGGTTGTATGTGGGTTATGGTATTGCTAATCACTCCTATTTGGTGTATAGGGGACTAGAAACTATTGTACAAAGTGCATGCTAATTTTATTTTAAGAGCATAAGAAGAGCCCTGCTGTATCAGCCCATCCAGTTCAGCATCCTTTTCTTACAGTGGCCAACCAGATGTTGATGGGATGCCCACAATCAATACAGTACCTGAGTGCAGTACCTAGCAACTCTCACTGAGAAGCCTTACTGCCTCTGACACTGGAGGTAGAGCATAAACAATGTGGTTAGTAGCTATGGATGATAGCCTCATTCTCCATGAATTTGTCTAATCTGTTTTTAAAGCCACCAAAGTTTAAAGCCATAAATTTTTTTCCCAAGAAGGCTAAAATATGGACAGTTGAAGTGCATGCTAGTGTGGTTCCTACATTGTTGTGGACACTGCAGCTATTAAATCATACATTTATATGAGCTTGGACCACTACAATGTGTTGCATGTGCAACTACCTTTGAAAACGTTCCAGAAACTGCAGTTCGTTTGGGATATGGCTCTGAGACTGCTAGATGGGACCAGGTGATATTTTTTGCCATCTTCACTAGATCCCAGTTCATTTCTAAGCTCCACTCAAGGTGCTGGTTTTGATTTTTTAAAGCCCTTGGGAGCAGGGCACCAGAAATACTATCTTATTCTACATATGAACCTTGAGATCTTGAGGTCCAAATATCCTCCTCTGAGGGAACTGCAGGACCCTTTTCAGGGGTGGCACCCTAGTTGAAGGATGTCTTCCCCAGAAAGTCTTGCCTAGGACCTACTTTGCTGTCGTTTCAGGCCAAGGCTGATTTTAAATATCTTCCCATTATTATATTTCCCCACGACTTTAAATCTGTTTTAGCTGTAAGCTTTTACTCTGTGGTTTGTGTTTTTTTGCCACAATACTGTATAAGGATACCACCCCCCAAAAAACCCCTCCCTCCTAGTTTTCTCTCATTGGAGGCTATTTTGTAGTGAATACATGCAAACCTGTATGTATCTGTCAGGTGTATTTATTTTTAAGTGGGTTTTTTTTGGGGGGGGAGGGGGTCTTGAATTAAAAGTCAAATACGAATAGATTTATTTGGCAGGAGGACATTTTGTGGGGAATATACACGGCTTCCCATCCAAGAGCCGGTAAATTTGTCGCAATTGGTTTTTTGAGAGGATTTGTGGAGAATAGCAATTGCCTCACGGGAGGCTATTTCCCCCGCTTCCCGCCGAAAACGCTTAGGCAACCTATATACACTCCGTGAGCTGACTGAGATTTCGACAGTCGAAGTGGGTGTGAACGGCAGAAGCCATGAGGCAGGCGATGGGCGGCTCTGAGGGCCGGCGGAGGAGGAGCAGTAGCAGCAGGGAGGCTTTAGAGCCGCCCCGGAGGAAGTGATGATGGCGGCTGCGGTGGCCCCTCAGAAGCGGGCGGGAAGCGCCGCCTCAGCCCGTGCGGGTAAGAGGGACTGCGAAGCTCTGGCTCTCGCTTCTCTCGGGGCTTCATTCTCACACGGCTTTCAGCTTCGGGAAAGGGTGTTTTTGTTTTCCTGCTTTGATTTTTTGAGAGTTGTGTGCGTGTGTTTCGTTGTGTGCATATTTTAATCCGATTACAGCAACAAGGGCAGCGACTAAAAGCACAGCGCATTTCCCTCTCCTTTCGCGCTTGAGAAATCAAGACCGCAGCTGCGTACCGAACCGTAGGTTGAAAACACACCATCCCTCCTCCGCAAAGAACCATGGGGACTGTAGTTTACCAACACCGGGAAGCTACAGTCCTTAGCGCCCTTAACAAACTACAATTCCCAGGGTTCTCTGCGTGAAAATATATGTTTTTGTTTCACGCACAGAAATCCTGCCTCCTCCCCCACCCCCCGCCAGCTTCTCGGCTTGTAAATGCTGAAAGCCCCAAATTTCTTACCTCCTTTCACCAAAGTGTAGCATTTTATGATGTGAGAATCTTTACCCCAAGGCAGGCGGGGCAATGGGGTCCCTCCCTCATTTTTAGTCAATATATGCAATAGTTTATTGTTACAACCTTTTTTCCTCCAAGGAAACTAGGTGTGATGTACATAGTTTGCCTACTCTTCATTTTATCTTCACAATCCTGTGGTGCAGGTTAGACTGAGAGGCAGCGACTGGCTAAAGGCCACCTATTCGGCACCGTAGCTGAGTTAGTCTTTGAACCCTGGTCTCCCAGGCCTTAGTCCTTTTCTCTTTAAGGTTTTGTGACCCACAGAAGTATTAATGCTCTGGATGTTCTCCTATTATAGTAGGAATCTTCTAGATCCTCCTTCCTGTAGTTTTTGACCCCATAGATACAAAATGTCCTTCATAGACCACTGGATCCCATTTTAAGTTTTGACCCATTAGCATTCGGGCTACTTCCAAACTGCATTTTGTGGATGGGATTCAGTTCTCTAACCACAAATTCAGGTTTTGCAACCAAAGTGAATTGGGTACCCTTCCTGGACTTTGTGGGGTAAGGAAGGTGATGGGGGGAAATGCACTGGAAAGAGTGAGATAACAGTTGCTTCATATAACTTCCCTGCAAACAAATTGGACTGAATGCTCAGTTAACAGCCACATTGTGTACTCTGGTTGCCAGTTCATTTCTTGGCCCAACTGAAAGTGCTCACACTGCAGCTTAACACCCAACTTAGACCCCAAATATTTGAAAGACTCTCTCTGACAGAGCCTCTTGGGTGCTAAGATGAGCAGGGGGTGCCCTCTTGGTAGTTACTCTGCCCTCAGAGTCTCAGTTGGTGATTGTCTGGAACAGGACATTCTCTGTGGCAGCCCCTAAACTGTGGAACTCTCCCCACAGATGCCTGGCACCTATACCACTTTCGGTGAATGCTGATGACCTCCTTGCCCTGGCTTTTGACACTTGAGGTGTATATCGTACAATCACAGAATTGTAGTTGTAAGGGACCATGAGGGGAGGGCCATTTATCTAACCACCTGCAGTGCATGAATCTTTTGCCCAAAGTGGGGCTTAAACCTACAACCCTAAGATTATAAGAGTCTCATGGTCTACTGACTGAGGTATCCTGCCTTATTTTTTGTGATTGCAATTTGTTTTAAACTGTTATAACCTGCCCTGAGATCTTAAGGTGAAGAGTGGGTAATTAGTAATAAGCATAATAATCTCCCTGTTAAGGAGGAGGGGGTTGCCTGGGGGGAGAGGTAGAGAAGAAGGGGGAGGGATGTTGGGGGTAGAAGGAGAGAGAAACATGAAAGACACCCCCCACTTTCAGGGTTATTTTTAAGAACACACACATCCAGGCTACTTTGCTGTTTTCTTGCATTTCTCAAGCCCTCTCTGTAAAACTAAGGAACTGTTAATTACAGAAGCTGGGGAGGATTTTTGGTGTGGTGTTTTTGGAGGGGGCTGCAAGTTAATGAAATAACGGCACCCAGGGCTCCCCTGAACGTTCCTCCAGTCACCCCCAGGGTGCCATAGCACACTGGTTGACAACCACTGGCGTAGGGGATAAAATTGAATGCTGAGTAACCCCACATTGAAGGCTCCATGGGGCCAAAGAGCACTCCCCAAGCATCACCCTTTGGAAGCGACCATCCAAGTAGGACCAGAACCACTCCAAAGCGGTGCTACCCATACCCAACTTGGACAGCTGCTCCAGAAGGGCTCCAGAAGGATACAATGGTTGGTGGTTTGTAAAACTGCTAAGAGGTCAAGGAGAATTAACGGGGACACATTTCCACTGTTTCTCTCCCAACAGAGGTAACCATGCAGGGTGAGCAAAAACAGTTTCTGTGCCAAAACTGGGCCCAGTTGAAATGGATCTAGAAAATCAGTTTCCTCCCAAAGTGTCTGGATCTGGTCCGTGACTACCAGCTTAAGAACCCTGCCCAAGAAGGGGAGATTGGCAACTGGCCAGTAGAATCTACCAGTTAACTGTTTTAACATGGGTCCTACTTTTAATTTCTTGGATTCTGTTTGATTTTTCTTTTGCTTATTTCTGTCTTCTTGGGACCTTTATGTGCGATTGCCTTTCTCTCTACCCTAACCTGTACTGCCATCTTATTTCTCATTTCCTCATCTCTCTTGGGTTCACTGAATAGTTATGTACCCTGCAACCTGCCCATAAGGGTACACATGTTATTCTTTATGTTAATATATTTGTCTCCTTCATGGATCACTACCTTGTTGTGGCGAAGGGGCTTGAATAACTCAGAGAAGTTATGAGCTATGCCGTGCAGGGCCACCCAAGATGGACAGGTCATAGTGGAGAGTTTTGATTAAACGTGATCTACCTGGAGCAGGAACTGGCAAGCCACTCCAGTATCCCTGTCAAGAAAGCTCCATGGACAAAGACAACAGGAATATAAAAGTTATGACGCTGGAAGATGAGCACCTCAGGTCGGAAGGCGTCCAACATGCTACTGAGGAAGAGCGGAGGACAAGTACAAGTAGATTCAGAGCTGATGAAGTGGCTGGGCCAAAGCCGAAAGGTCGCTCAGCTGCAGATATGCCTGGAAGCGAAAGGAAAGTCCAACGCTGTAAAGAAAAATACTGCATAGGAACCTGGAGTGTAAGAACCATGAACCTTGGTAAGCTGGATGTGGTCAAAAATGAGATGGCAAGAAAAAATACTGACATCCTGGGCATCAGTGAACTGAAATGAACGGGAATGGGTGAATTCAGTTCGGCAAAAGCTGTACTGGGATGCAATCTCAAAAATGACAGAATGATCTCGATATGAATCCAAGGCAGACCTTTTAACATCACAGTAATCCAAGTTTATGCACCAACTACAGGTGCTGAAGAAACTGAAATTGACCAATTTTAGGAAGACTTACAACACCTTCTAGAAATGACACCAAAGAAGGAAGTTCTTCTCATTATAGGGGATTGGAATGCTAAAGTAGGGAGTCGAGAGATAAAAGGAACAACTGGCAAGTTTGGCCTTGGAGTTCAAAACAAAGCAGGGCAAAGGCTAATAGAGAACAAGCTGGTTATCACAAACACGCTTTTCCAACAACACAAGAGATGACTCTACACATGGACATCACCAGATGGGCAGCATCAAAATCAGATTGATTATATTCTCTGCAGCCAAAGATGGAGAAGCTCTATACAGTCAGCAAAAACAAGACCTGGAGCTGACTGTGGCTCAGATCATCAGCTTCTTATAGCAAAATTCCAGCTTAAACTGAAGAAAGTAGGAAAAACCACTGGGCCAGTAAGACACAATCTAAATCAAATCCCTTATGTGAATACACAATGGAAGTGAGGAACAGGTTTAAGGATTTAGATTTGGTGGACAGAGTGCCTGAAGAACTATGGATGGAGCCTCGTAACATTATACAAGAGGCAGCAACGAAAACCATCCCAATGAAAAGGAAATGCAAGAAAGCAAAGTGGCTGTCCAATGAGGCCTTACAAATAGCGGGGGAGAGAAGGCAAGCAAAATGCGAAGGAGATAGGGAAAGATACAGGAAATTGAATGCAGATTTTCAAAAAATAGCAAGGAGAGACAAGAGGGCCTTCTTAAACAAGCAATGCAAAGAAATAGAGGAAAACAACAGAATGGGAGAAATCAGAGATCTGTTCAAGAAAATTGGAGATATGAAAGAACATTTCGTACAAAGATTACCATAATAAATGACAAAAGTGGAAAGGACCTAACAGAAGCAGAAGACATCAAGAAGAGGTAGCAAGAATACACAGAGGAATTATACCAGAAATATATGGAGGTCTCGTACACCCCAGGTAATGTGGTTGCTCACCTTGAGCCAGACATTCTGGATAATGAAGTCAAATGGGCCTTAGAAAGCACTGCTAATAACAAGGCCAGTGGAAGTGATGATATTCCAGCTGAACTATTTAAAATTTTAAAAGATGATGCTATTAAGGTTCTACACTCAATATGCCAGCAAGTTTGGAAAACTCAGCAGTGGCCAGAGGATTGGAGAAGATCAGTCTACATCCCAATCCCGAAGAAGGGCAGTGCCAACGAATGCTCCAACTACTGCACAATTGCGCTCATCTCACACACTAGCAAGGTTATGCTTAAAATTCTACAAGGCAGGTTTAAGCAGTATGTGAACCAAGAACTCCCAGAAGTGCAAGCTGGATTTCGATGGGGCAGAGGAACCAGAGACCAAATTGCAAACATGTGCTGGATTATCGAGAAAGCTAGAAAGTTCCAGAAAAACATCTACTTCTCCTTCATTGACTACGCAAAAGCATTTGACTGTGTCAACCACAGTAAACTATGGCAAGTTCTTAAAGAAATGGGAGTGCCTGATCACCTCATCTGTCTCCTGGGAAATCTCTATGTGGGACAAGAAGCTACAGTTAGAACTGGATATGGAATAACTGATTGGTTTAAAATTGGGAAAGGAGTACGACAAGGCTGTATAGTGTCTCCCTGCTTATTTAACTTATATGCAGAATTCATCATGTGAAAGGCTGGACTGGATGAATCCCAAACTGGAATTAAGATTGCCGGAAGAAATATCAACAACCTCAGATATGTAGATGACACAACCTTGATGGCAGAAAGTGAGGAGGAATTAAAGAACCTTTTAATGAGGGTGAAAGAAGAGAGCGCAAAATATGGTCTGAAGCTCAACATCAAAAAAAACCTAAGATCATGGCCATGATCCATGGTCCATGGAGTCACGAAGAGTTGGACACGACTAAACAACAACAACAACAATAATAATATATTTGTGCTTAAGGAATATGACATGAGAAGTGACCTTTGCATCCACATAAATTTCCCTTGCCTTCCTTGACATCCCATGGGATTTGGTTTTATCCCAAAACTGTGCAGCAAGTGAATTGTAAGGGTGGTATTACTCAGAGGACACATTAAAATAAATGAACATGAGTAAGTTAGGTCTATGCATTACAGTATGTCGAGTGAAACTTAGTTGAATGCCACCCTAAATATTTAGACCTGGATTGAGATTAGTCCTACTCATTTTCAGCATCCACAACATACATTTTCAAATGTAATCCAGATATAATTGAGGGTATTTTGATATTCTAGTTTTGTAGAATTTGTATGAAAAAACTTCATGAACACAATCTATTTTAAAACATTGCCCCTGTGCTTTTATAGTACATGAGCAACATTATGTATTCTAAATAAAAAAAGCATGCGAAAAATCCTTATCATGCTTTGTGATGAATTTGCCAAGTGACTTCCAGGTTTTAGGTCAAGCACACACACAGCATTCTGCTTAGTTACACATTTAAAAGGTTGCCTATTAAACTTACAAAACTGCAGTCTGGTGACCGGTTTTAGCAAGACAGCATTGCTGACAACAGATGGCAAATAGCTCTGATGTAATTCTTATTTGCAATTCATTCTTGTGAAGCTTCACAAACATTTTCATACGATTCGCAAAAAGTGCCTCTCTATACATTTGTTATGGGACGCGGGTGGCGCTGTGGGCTAAAGCCTCAGTGCCTAGGGCTTGCCGATCGAAAGGTCGGCGGTTCGAATCCCCGCGGCGGGGTGCGCTCCCGCTGCTCGGTCCCAGCGCCTGCCAACCTAGCAGTTCGAAAGCACCCCCGGGTGCAAGTAGATAAATAGGTACCGCTTACCAGCGGGAAGGTAAACGGCGTTCCGTGTGCTGCGCTGGCTCGCCAGATGCAGCTTTGTCACGCTGGCCACGTGACCCGGAAGTGTCTCCGGACAGCGCTGGCCCCCGGCCAATAGATGTGAGATGGGCGCACAAACCCCAGAGTCTGTCAAGACTGGCCCGTTCGGGCAGGGGTACCTTTACCTTTACCTTTATACATTTGTTGCGCTCTGAGACTTCAAGTCAAATTAAAACTAAAAAACATTTTGTATTGTATTGTTGGGATTCCTGTGGGCTCATGTGATGCTTTTGGTAAAGATTGCCTTGTGGCAATTTTGAATAAGTGCATGTTTGGAAGCAATTAAAGGTCTGTGTCCTTTAAATAATGCTTATTAGTACATAACAGATGCTGTTTAGAAACATCATGCTTTTTAATAGGCTCTGCTTTCAGACTGAATGGTTGTTTTTCAACCCTGACTGTCAGTCAGAACGCTTAAAGGTATAGCATTGTTTATGCAAAGTCTAAGTAAATTTTCTGCTTTGAAATTAAGCTGCTAATCCCACACCTTTTCTTTTCTTTTTTTTACGCATACCAGTAACATTCTTTTTTCTTCCACCTCCAGCTTTCTATACAGTCATATTTTGGAGATATGTCAAACCCCACAACTGAAACCTTTATGTCTCTGCTTTATCATTAAAATTGATTTACTTGTCTCTGATTGATGCCTCAGAATTAAAGTTGGTTGCATAAAACTATACCACCATAAACCTCAGTTGGTCTATTTGTTAGAATTGTTGGTAGTATATTTTTCTTTTCTTTCTTTCTTTCATTTGTGAGCCGCCCTTTTGCCAAATGATATTCAGGACTGCATTCTTCCAGCCTTATTTTCCCACCTGTAATAAATAAATCAGATTTCAAATCAGGTGTGACTGTTCAGACCTTCTTCCTCTCTTTGATGAAAATAATGATGGCTCTGCTTCATATTCCTACTTCAGCTTTGGAAAGCAAAGATTCTAGGAATTTTTCCTATGATATTGCTGCAGCTTGAATGCCTTCTCTAGTTGTATGCAGTTTTATATTTTTATTTTTAAATTATATTATTATTTATCATTTTTAGTTTTCTACATTTCAATAATTTTACAATCATTTTAACATTTCAAAATTTGACTTTCTTCCCCCTCTTTCTGCAGTTCCTTAAATTTATTTTTTTATATTTTCTGCATATTCCAAATTAACTTAATTTACTCATTTATTCATCTACCTTATAAAACTGGAGGTTGTTACAATAATCCTGCCAATGGTCTTATATGTTTACAGTTTATTTGTAAATATTCAATAAACCATTTCCATTCTTTTATAAAAAGTTTGTTATCTTGATTTCTTATTTTTCCAGTAGGTTTCTGCATATTCCATAAGTTTTTGTATATTCTTCTTTTGCTAGGACTTCCTCTTTCCATTTTTGGGCAACTAACATTCTTGCCGCTGTAGTCACATAAATGAATAAATTTCTATACAGTTTGGATCGTTCCATCCCTATAATTTCCCAAATGAAAGCTTCTGTTTGTTTTTTTAAAAAATGTTATTTTAAACATCTTTTTCAATTCATTAAATACATCATTTCCCAGCAAGCTTTAACCTTACTACAAGACCACCATATATGATACAGTGGTGCCTCGCAAGACAAAAAGAATCCGTTCTGTGATTCTCTTCGTCTAGCGGTTTTTTCGTCTTGCAAAGCAAGCCCATTGAAGGATTAGCGGATTAGCGCTATTAGCGGCTTTTAGTGGCTTTTAGCGGCTTATCTGCTGATCAGATCAGCAGATAAGCGGCTTAGCAGCTTAGAAAAAGGGGGGGAAAGGGAAAAAAAGCAGCAGGAACTCGCAAGACATTGTCGTCTTGCGAAGCAAGCCCATAGGAAATTCGTTTTGCGAAGCACCTCCAAAACGGAAAACTCTTTCGTCTAGCGAGTTTTCCGTCTTGCGAGGCATTCGTCTTGCGGGGCACCACTGTAAAAAGAACCTTCTTTTTCTTTACATTTCCAATACTTATTTGATTTTGATTTATACATTTTATACATTTTTGCCAATTTCCTCGGTGTTAAGTAGGTACTATCGATGTGACATTTTCAAATAATTTTCTCTTAAACCATAGCATGTTGTAAGTTTTATATCCATATTCCACAATCATTCCTATCCTTCCATATCTATATTATGACCAATATTTTTGCCCAATGTATCATTGAGGATTTTAGTTGCTCATCCTTTGTCTCCCATCCAATAATATCTTATAAATTTTAGATAACACTTTTTCATTACATTCCAGCAGATCTCTCTCCAGTTGTGATATTTGTTCCCCAAACCCTCGTATCCTATCTTTCTTAAATACTTACCGTATTTTTCGCACTATAGGACGCACTTTTTCCCCTCCAAAAATGAAGGGGAAATGTGTGTGCGTCCTATGGTGCGAATGCAGGCTTTCGCTGAAGCCTGGAGAGCGAGAGGGGTCGGTGCGCACTGACCCCTCTCGCTCTCTAGGCTTCAGGAGAGCCCCACCGCCAGCCCCACAAGCTCGGGGGACAGCGGGAGAGGCGCAGCGCACCATTCCCGCTGTCCCCCGACTTGGTTAGAAGGCTGGCGGGGGGAGAAGCCTGCTCCTCCCCGTCGCCAGCCCCGCAAACTCGGGAGACAGCGGGAGAGGCGCAGCGCGCCATTCCCGCTGTCCCCCGACTTGGTTAGAAGGCTGGCGGGGGGAGAAGCCTGCTCCTCCCCGTCGCCAGCCCCGCAAACTCGGGAGACAGCGGGAGAGGCGCAGCGCGCCATTCCCGCTGTCCCCCGACTTGGTTAGAAGGCTGGCGGGGGGAGAAGCCTGCTCCTCCCCATCGCCAGCCCCGCAAACTCGGGAGACAGCGGGAGAGGCGCAGCGCGCCTTTGCCGCTGTCCCCCGACTTGGTTAGAAGGCTGGCGGGGGGAGAAGCCTGCTCCTCCCCGTCGCCAGCCCCGCAAACTCGGGAGACAGCGGGAGAGGCACAGCGCGCCCTTCCCGCTGTCCCCCGACTTGGTTAGAAGGCTGGCGGGGGGGGAGCCTGGTTTTGCAGGAGGCGGGGGAATCCCCCCGCCTCCCAGGAAAGCCAGGAGAAGCCGTGCAGCCCTTTTAAAAGGCGCGCGGCTTCTGCCGGTTTTGCGGGAGGCGGGGGAATCCCCCGCCTCCCAGGAAAGCCAGGAGAAGCCGTGCAGCCCTTTTAAAAGGCGCGCGGCTTCTGCCGGTTTCGCGGGAGGCGGGGGAATCCCCCCGCCTCCCAGGAAATCCAGGAGAAGCCGTGCAGCCCTTTTAAAAGGCGCGCGGCTTCTGCCGGTTTCGCGGGAGGTGGGGGAATCTCCCCGCCTCCCAGGAAATCCAGGAGAAGCCGTGCAGCCCTTTTAAAAGGAGCGCGGCTTCTGCCGGTTTCGCGGGAGGTGGGGGAATCCCCCCGCATCCCAGGAAAGCCAGGAGAAGCCGTGCAGCCCTTTTAAAAGGCGCGCAGCTTCTGCCGGTTTCGCGGGAGGTGGGGGAATCCCCCCGCCTCCCAGGAAATCCAGGAGAAGCCGTGCAGCCCTTTTAAAAGGCGCGCGGCTTCTGCCGGTTTCGCGGGAGGTGGGGGAATCCCCCCGCCTCCCAGGAAATCCAGGAGAAGCCGTGCAGCCCTTTTAAAAGGCGCGCGGCTTCTGCCGGTTTCGCGGGAGGCGGGGGAATCCCCCCGCCTCCCAGGAAAGCCAGGAGAAGCCGTGCAGCCCTTTTAAAGGGTTTGCACGGCTTCTGCGGGCTTTTGGGAGAGGTGAGGGAATCCCCCCACCTCCCAGTAAAGCCAGGAGAAGCCGTGCAGCCCCTCCGCCAAGGAGAGGCTGCACGGGGCTAAAGGGGAAGCCAAAACAGCGAGCGGGATCCATCCCGCTCGCTGCCTTGGCTTGATCCATAGCTGCACGCAACCCCTCCGGCAGGGAGAGGTTGTGTGCAGCCTGTACGCTGCTCTTTGGGGCTGTGGGGGAAAAAAGATTTTTTTTCTTGAATTCCCCCCCTAAAAACTGGGTGCGCCCTATGGTCCGGTGCGCCCTATGGTGCGAAAAATACGGTAGTTCAAATGATGGTATTGTATCCATGTTGTTAATTTTCCTGATAATTCCTTAAATTATTTCAATTGATGCTCTCCTCCCTTGTTTTAATAAATCTCTATAAGTTGTCCACCCTTCTATCATATTATTTTTCTTTACCACTATAGCTTCCAACAGTGAGAGCCAAAGTGGTGTTTTTGCCTCTAATAAATTTTTGTATTTATCACATACTCTATACCATTTTTTTCTAATTGTATGATTTGTAAATCCTTTATGTACTTTCACCTTTTGATACCATAAATAAGCATGCCAACCTAAAATATTATTATGACCTTCTAAGTCTAAAATATGTGAATTCTCCAATGTCATCCATTCCTTCAACCAACAAAGACAAGGTGCTTCATAATATAATCTCATTTTTTGTTTTTAATTCCAGTTTTTTAAAAACTTACCACATTAGTATTACATCAGATTTGTAATTCTTTAGCAAGCAAGCAGATTTATAAAACTTGTCAATCCAGATATTTTCTTCTATGTGATCCAACATTCTCCTACCACATAGAATAGAGTGGTTGGGGTATAAATAATAATTATTATTATTATTATTATTATTATTATTATTATTATTATTATTATTATTATTATTATTGATTTTTTTCATTGTGTGATATAGGTGTGTAGTTTTTAAATGCAATATAGCTACAAAAAACTGTTCGAATTGGAAGTAAGGGATTTTAAATATTCAAATACTGTAAAATCTACAATGCTGGATAAATTCCAGGTTAACTTTAAACTCCAGAAAACATCTGTCTGTCACCATATTTTTTGCAGAAGATGAATAATAATTTGCATGAAATGCTATATTTCCTAACAGCAAATCTCAACAACAACAAAATCTCATGGGCCAATAATTTGCTAAAAAGTTCAGGAGTCTCCTTCATTGGTTCTTTATTAGAGGAGTCTCTTTCAGAATACTTTGTAATATGTGACAAGTGGGATCTGCAACAAAATATTGAAAAATCCACTATTCCAGCCAGTCAGCCTTAGCATACTATGTAAGACTGCATTTCATTCCCCCTTCCACTCAGTTTTCCACTTCAGGCTCAATAGTTAGCATTCTTTTTTTATATTTCTGCAAACCCACATTAACTCCTTCAGCCTTCCTAAACATGCTTGATTGAACCAGTAAAGGCTTTACTCGGGGACAGGCATGATCTCTATTTGAAAGTGGGTAATTGTATCATTGATGTACCCAGTGTGGAAATAATTTGATTATTCATCACTTTAACAGCACTGATGTCAGCTGTAGGTTGATATAGTAACTGAAGGTTATGAAGGTCAGGAGGGAGTTTAGAGTGGCTGGAACCTCATCTCTCAATGACAACACAAGGAACATGGGATTCTTATTACAAATAAATCCTTTAAAATGCCATGTGAGTCATAAGTGGGTAACTGGCAGAAGATTAGTAGGAGTACCATCCATCATACTAAAAAGTGGCAGGTGTCCCCTTTTCACTGCAAATCTTGCCTCTTTTTTTAATTGCTTTGGGATTCTTTCCAAAATCTCTTTTGGGTCATTGCCCAAAGGGGGCAGGATTTAACAGTGAAAAGGGGGCAGGGCACCTGTCACTATATAGTTTGATGGGTTGTAGTCTTACCAGTTTACCTATCATAAGGATGAGTTGCCCTCTTTGTTTCCCACATCTGCCACTACACTAGGAGAATTTGAAGGTTTTCTTAAAGGCCCTTTCATTTGAAGAGTTGGTAGCTTCTACAACTTGAAATTCCACTAAGAACAGCTTTAAGCAAATAAACTTAAGTTTGTGCAATAAACTATGGTCAGTTCTTGAAAGAGATCTGGCTTGCTTGCAGAGGTTTGGAACAGAAGATTGGTTAAAATACATATATGACAGCTTGATGGCCTTTTTATTGAACTTGCAGGATTTTACATAAAAGCATTGTGTTTTTCCTGTTGTGCTGTAGAGGCAAAATTCTTTTGGTTATGGAATAATAATATTTCCTCCTGGCTTCAGGCCGTGCTGAATCAGTAATAAGGTGATCTAGGCCTGTGGGTTTGAATGACCATAATTTTAGTTCAAGACAGTAAATAACTATTCTACAGTTAATCAGAACTGTGGTTTTATAGTGGGATTTACATGATGCAGTGATTAAGCAATCATGTCAACATATGCCATTTCCATCCATCTTAAATCTCAAGCAAAGTGAGTTTAGAGGCCACCGTAATTAACTCTAGGATGTGTCCTATTTCACAAAATTCCTTGCAGTTTGAT
The DNA here is from genome assembly GCF_964188305.1 of Podarcis bocagei. NCBI lineage: Eukaryota > Metazoa > Chordata > Lepidosauria > Squamata > Lacertidae > Podarcis > Podarcis bocagei. Next base: position 23,462,314 of record NC_138139.1, read on the forward strand.
TGGCAGTTTGAATACAAGTCGAATCGAAAATCAAAGTTGTGATTGTTCCCCCCCCCCGGTGACTATCTTTGGAAAGCAAATGTGTTTATCTGCAAAGTTTTTATGGCATGCTAAGCATTTTTATGCCAACAATTTTCTTTTTTCCTTTCTTTTAAAAAAATACGTTTTTATTTATTTTCATGGTACAGAAGATAAATATTGAGAAAACAATTGTTACAACAGTAAACAAGTAACTTGTCCTGATAAAATTACAGCCTTTTTATCATGCTATGTGTTAAAGTTTCATTCGATAACTCTAAGAGATCACACCACATTTTCCCATGAGTGCTGGGTGGATTCCTGCCACAGTCTGAACTATGTATGTATTCAATAAACAGTTGCCACATGCTATAAAAGGAATATGGATAGCATTTGCCCTTTGCTGTTTTCACCTGGCATAGTCTGTTATACCAAGAATCATTGCTCAGCCCATCACTGGTTTTCCAACATCTGGCTATCTCCATACAAGCAGCAGTCAATAGAAAGGCTAAAGAGGTCATCTTTAGGATAATCACGAGCAGACAGGATCGTAAGCCCAAGTGGTGCTATTGCAGGGGACATTTCAATTGTTTTGTTGTATATCAAGCTTATTTGTTTGAAGACAGCATTCCAGAAGGGTTTGATGATGTCACAACACCACCACATATGGAAATATGTACCTTTGACTGCGCATCCCCTCCAACTATTTTCTGAGCCATCATTTCCTCCTTTAAAATCTAATGCAAGTGAAATATATGCTGTTGAGTTGTCATTCAGTCATTCAGTTCAATCAAATGAAAATGGGATACCTTTTAAACAGTGTAACCCTATGCATGTCTATTCAGAAGTAAGTTCAATTGAGTTTGGTGGTGCTTACTTACAGATAAGCAAGTATAGAATTACAGCCTTAGTTTTGTTTCCTAAATATAAGTCAAGCATGCTATATCAGTTCTCAATTAATTTAGGGCAGTGATTTTTTTTCTAGATAACCAATTTTATTGTCCAAATTTAGGCAGATCTGTGGCAGATGCTTAGGATGCTCGGCAGGTAGATAGATACAGTAAGTACAAAATGTCCTTTTGTACTGGAAGGTGGAAGGTATTGTAAAGTATTGTAGAATAAAGGATATAAAAAAACCACTTAGGAATCTTCTTCCAACCTCCGTCACGAAGATGTGATTTCCTGTACCTAAAAGCATTATTTATGCCTAAGTTTGCAGTTGTTAAAATGAGTTAAAGAAGTCCAGAAATAAGTCATCTGAAAAAGGAAATTGTCTGATTGCTTTTAAGATCTCTGTGTTAATTTTAATTGAAGAAAGGACACATTTTTGGGTGCCTTAGATACGGAGCTCTTTCTCTCTTCCTTTCTGAAACTGGTCTTTTCATGATTAACAGAAGACTCCTAGACAGGGACATAAACTATGTATGTTATTTCCTTTAGATTCAACAGAAATATTTTACTTTTGGTGTGAATGTAGCTAATTACCACATGTAAAAGACCTGAGGCTGCAACCTGCTGGTTTGAGACCTTTGTTGACATTGTTGCTGTAGAGTCAGCCTATGTGATGTCATGACCTTGTTTACCAGCTTGGGTTATTTAAGATGGCAGTCCCTCTCAGCTCTGCAGAAATGCAACGCTAGAATGTCTGGAATCTCTCAAATGCAAGAGGCCTCTTCTTCTAAATATACTCTCTGGATGGTTGCACCGTATCTTTTCTGCGGTTGCCGAGAACCCCTCATATTTTATTACTCTCATTTCCCCCCTTTGTTGGTGACCGTCATATAAGTTTGTTCTGTTTTAAATAGATTCAAACTGGTTTATTGTAGCTTTTCTGGCTCAATATTCTCTTAACACGTAGCTGTGGATGAGTGGCTGTTTTAAATGTAATCCAGCAATTTAAATTGGCTAAAAAGTTCTCCTTGGAATTTTGGAATCTCTAGTTACAGAGCTGTTGAAAGAGACACTCCATAACCCAGGCAGTTGCAGAAAACAGTATCTAAGTAGAAAAAGGAAATTGGCAAATTTTATCCCACCCCCAACTTTTGGATTTTTTTTTTTTTACTTCTCTCTCATCACTCTGTGAGACAACAGCAAGAGTTGTTTTGTCATGTATAAAAACACTTTGAGCTTATGGAAACAGAATATCTATGAGATCTGCTTTTGCAGTTCAAAATATTTTAGAAAGAAGAGTGGCACGTGTCTGTATCTCATCTTACATTTTGAGAAACAGACATGCTGAAGAAGTTGAACTGCAAATGCAGCGCTATCTCGCCTGCTGAAAAGTTAAATACCCAGATTTGAAAGTAAATTAAACTTATGACACTATATTTTCTGCTGGGTTAAACAGAACATGAATAACATTCTTGCTGATAATGCCAAGGTTGCAGGTTCGATTCCTGTATGGGACAGCTGCCTATTCCTTCATTTCAGGGAGTTGAACTAGATGATCCTCAGGGTCGCTACCAACTCTACAATTCTGTGATTCTAGACTATGATTCTATACTGCCTTGTATGTTGGGTGCAAGAATATTTAGCTGAAGATTTTGCCCTGTGATATTTTCTGTGCTTTTTGTATTTCTATATATTGATCATCATCACACAAGTTCAAATGAACCACTATGAAGAATACTGTACTTGCTAAGAGATTTTGAAAGGTTAAGAGATTTATGTTGCCAGCATGTTTACAGGAGGGACAAACAAAATGCTGTATCCATAATTCAGGCATTACTGGGATAGAATACAGGGTGCTTTTCAGCTTCATAGATGGAATGCCACGCATTTTGCTGTTTATGGAACACATACCCAGAACTTAAATCTGTGCATAAAGACTTTAAAAATAAGATTGGTATTAATCCTGCAAAGCATTCCTCCATTTAAAAATATCTTATTAGCGCATTAAATAATAATGATGTCTCATTTTGTTCCTAATGTGGAGTGGATCCCCTTTGCCTAATATGGTTGTTTGACATACTTCTAGGAGGGCCTGGTACCTCTCTTATATCCCCGCACCCACCCCACGGTTTCTTTAGTACAAAGTGCTGACTTACGCTTTGCAGTGGAAATTAACCGGGGTTGTATTGCTCAGTTTGTGATTACTCTAGTATGCTATACTCCAGTATGCTTGCGCTCACAATCTCAAACACAGACGTTGTTAATATGGCCTGTCTTATTTTGAGGTTCGCTACCCACCATTCTATGGGACGTGGGTGGCGCTGTGGTCTAAACCACTGAGCCCAGGGCTTGCCGATCAGAAGGTCAGCAGTTTGAATCCCCGCGACGGGGTGAGCTCCCATTGTTCGGTCCCAGCTCCTGCCAACCTAGCAGTTCAAAAGCACGTCAAAGTGCAAATAGATAAATAGGTACCGCTCTGGTGGGAAGGGAAACGGCGTTTCGGTGCGCTTCTGGTTTCGCCAGAAGCAGCTTAGTCATGCTGGCCACATGACCCGGAAAAACTGTCTGCAGACAAACGTCAGCTCCCTAGGCCAGTAAAGTGAGATGAGCGCCGCAACCCCAGAGTTGTTCACAACAGGACTTAACGGTCAGGGGTCCTTTTGTTGTTGTTTAGTCGTTTAGTCGTGTCCAACTCTTCATGACCCCATGGACCAGAGCACACTAGGCGCTCCTGTCTTCCACTGCCTCCCGCAGTTTGGTCAAACTCATGCTGGTAGCTTCGAGAACACTGTCCAACCATCTTGTCCTCTGTCGTCCCCTTCTCCTTCTGCCCTCAATCTTTCCCAACATCAGGGTCTCTTCCAGGGAGTCTTCTCTTCTCATGAGGTGGTCAAAGTATTGGAGCCTCAGCTTCAGGATCTGTCCTTCCAGTGACCACTCAGGGCTGATTTCCTTCAGAATGGATAGGTTTGATCTTCTTGCAGTCCATGGGACTCTCAAGAGTCTCCTCCAGCACCATAATTCAAAAGCATCAATTCTTTGGCGATCAGCCTTCTTTATGGTCCAGTTCTCACTTCCATACATCACTATGGAAAAACCATAGCTTTAACTATACAGGGGTCCTTTACCTTTTACCCACCATTCTGGCTAATATTCCTAGGAAATATTAGGCCTTAAGAAGGTAGCTTGAGAAGGCCAGGAAGTAATTTTGAAGCCTATCCTGCTGAATGGCATTTTGTAGTGGCAGGAAAATGGGTGTAAAGGTGACCCAATAATCCTCTTAGATAAAGTTTTCACTCAGAACAGTTGGGAACAGAGCAGTTTCGGGGCAGCGGGTTGGGGGAGGCTTTAACACTTGCCTGTGCTCTAACTGCCTAAATCTCCCCTCCACCCGACTTCCCCACTAATCTTTAACAGATCTGTTAAATTAGTTAAATAGATATAAAATATATATTCCATTTCTTGCAAAAACATTTACTTTGTTTAGAAAATGTCCATAATCAAAGACTTTGAATGTACAATAGTGGACAAATTATTTCATGTGCAATGTATCTCAGTTGCAAGGTTGAAAACTTTGAAAACCAAAGGGATTTTAGTCAGTGGAGCACGTTTGAAGGAAATAGCTCTCAGGTTTGTTTTGCCAATTTGGAAATTCTCAATTCTTTGCTTATGCAGAAATCTGAGAAGAGACCATTTTGAGCTAGTTGTTATTGCTGTGGTTTTATTATAACATAAGAAATTAGGTAGATACATTTTTCTACCTTTCCTTGAAAATGTTATAGTTACTTTGTGGTTCTGTCTACTGTGGAGGAGCAAAATTGTTCCTGTAGTTTTGCTGCCGCTTTATATACTCTCATTATATATACTCTCGTATGTATTCTCATTTTAGGCCCTCCTATGTGAGACAGAATGATTGATCCTACAAAATGTTGTACACCATTGTGGTCAAAGTTTGAGTTTGGAGAGAAGTAGGGCTGTCACTCAATTAAACAAAAATATTCAGTATTTTTTTTAAAAAAACAACCATTCTGTAGCAAAATATACTTTCTTTTGTTATTTTAAATATAATTATTAATCATCCTATTTAGCTCCCTGAGTGAAATGCGTATTTTATGAAGCATGTGTGTGTATATAGCAGACATTCTCTTAGAACAGGGGTGGTCAGTCTGTGGCCCTCCAGATATTGCTGAATTGCAGCTCCTGTTGACCTTAGCAAATGTGGCCATTGCCCTGGGATGATTGGAGTTGTAGCTCAGCAACAATTGGAGAACCAGACATTCCCCACACCTGCTCCAGGTGTTGTTGGACTCCAGCTCCCATCAGGCCAAGCATGCATAGCGAATGGTCAGGGATGATGGGAGATGGAGTCTATCAGTGGCCACAGTTCCCCATCCATGAGTAAGAAAATGAAATAATATATTTTAGGATAGCACATGGCATCTGAAATTTCTATAACTACCGGTACTTGTGTTAAAGTTCATTTTAGTTTTTAATCTATTAATCGAACCTCTTAATTTATTAAGTGTTGCAATCCTAGTGAGAAGTAGCATATTTAATAGTAAATCACCACCACAGCACTGCTTAAAAATATTCATATTATTACATAAAGGAGAGTGTGAAGAACTTCATTGTATTTTCTTCACAAGGCAATGATGATACCTGACAGCACGGTTTGACACTCATGTTGTGTTTGACCAGTACACATAAACAGGCCAATATTTAACATTCTCCTTTCACCTAGATCATCTTTATCCAGTGGATATTAAAGGTGGAAAACCCGAGGCTCTGGAAGAAGAAGCTCATTCATATTATACAAAGATTTTAGAGGAGCCATCATCTGCTGTTGAGTTTTTATCTATTCCAGGAAGAGGGAAAGTAAGTGTAGTTTATTTCTTCTTTCTAGATAGTAGCAAAATGAAATCACCCTTGCCCAGAATTCTTTGTAATGATGACTTGGCTAGTCCCATGGAGTTAAAAATCACTACATGTTTCAAGCCAAACTATGACTTTTTAGCTTCTTGATGAGAGTGAAAGAGTCTCTAAAGCAGAAGTGGGCAAAATGCAACTTAATAACTTAAATTCATACGGGCTGAAATTAAAAACAAGCAAAAACTACTTGCTAGGCCAGGCAAAGGCCATTATTGGCCATATCCATTTAGAGTTATGGTAAAGTATTTCTTCAGTGCAGAATCTTGAGCTTGAAATGAAGCGGATAGAATTTATTTACCCTGTTGATCAGGAAGGGACAAAAGCCCAGTTTTCCAATATATAAATCAGTTCAGATCAATCCAGAGTTGTGTAATTGCCTGCCAGTTGTAGGTGTTAGTGTTGTCCATGCCTGTTTTCCTTGCCTTTTAAAGAGGGCTTTGAAACATGAGCCCATTGGTTTGCCTACAATAGCTTACTTGACTTAATCCCACCTCGGCAACTGGTTTCCTGGAGCAGTTGCTTGGGCTTCAGCACCCTGTCAAGTCTTATCCCACAAATTGTAGTAACGGCCACCAACTTGGATGGCTTTGAAAGAGTATTCATGGAGGATAAAGCTTATCAATGGTGTAGTGGGAATAGACTACACCGAACAGGAGTCAGTTGATTTCTTCAGAGTACAGCAGCTGGCTGGAGAGAAATGCTGAAACATAGGGCTCGTCCACATTTCTGCTTTCCCCACTCCTTTCCTCCAGGGAAATATTGCTTTTTACTGCTGAAATGAAGCAAACATCTGTTGGGTTTTCTGCAGCTTGACGTTTGCTCTGATTCAGTGGTAAGGAGCGGGTTTTCAGTGGGAAAGCAGCAGGGTGAATGAAAAACTGCTCAGACCTGTGCTTTCTAGGCATGGGACAAGTGTGGACAAGCCCATAGTTGCTGCCATTACTAAAATCAAGAGTATATTTACAGTATTCAGTACAGCTGAATAAGCAATTTCTGCTGAAACAGGTCCCAGGATACATTTGGCAAGAAGGAGCGGGCAATATAAGCTTCTTGACACACGGCTTCTTACAAGGTTGCATTCTGACTTGGCAACAATTCCTTTTTCTCATGCTTGACTAACTTTTCTCACACAATTCACCTTCCACAGGGGCTACTAGCTACAATGACTATCCTCTGCCTATGCATGGGAGGCAGTAGGCCTCTGGAGACCAGTTGCTGAGAATTGCATTTGGGGACAGTGCTGTTGCATTGATGTCCTGCTTAAGAGCCTCCTTTAAAGATCTATTTGGTGAAAGCAGGATGCTGGAGTAGATCAGCCTTTGACCAGATCCCATAAGGCTCTTCTTATATTACTATGGCTCATTCAAGCTAAAGCCTGTCCTGCTGCCCTGTCTCAGCTGTGGTTTTGCAAAGCGGCAGCAGCAGGGAGCAACAACAGCATGGACAATTCCCTGGTGAGCTTTGGGCTGAATGTAGTTACCCATTTCTGCATGGGTGGTGGATCCATTGGGTCATTCCTCTCTCGGAGAATGATGGAATCTTTCCACTAGACATGGCTGGTGCTCCTGTTGATGCTCTTTTCTCACTGTGGAATGGTGAGATCGAGCTGGTGACACATTCACTCCTGAGTCCCCTCACCATCGCTATGGAGCACGTATATCACCTTGGTATTCCAGTGACCTACCTGCAGTGAAACAGTTGCACTGCTTGCCTGTTCATTTCCAGGCCCAATGCAAGGTGCTCACATTAGTGTTTTCAGCCTTGAACAACTCAGGACCCAAATCTCTCAAAGGATGTCTTCTTCCCTACTCACCACCTCAGGTTCTGAGGTTGGCAGAAGGAGCCAGGAGCCCCCTTGGTAAGTTCCTCCACCCTCAGAAGCTGGCATGGTGGTCACCCAGGAGACGGCGTTCTCTGTGGTGGCCCCTTAGCTGTGGAACTCCATCCCCACAGAAGTGCATCCGGCACCTTCATTATACAGCTTCCAGAGAATGCTGGAAACACACCTCTTTATGCTGGCTTTTGATATTTGTAGTGTATATTTTTAGGGCCCAGCTTATTTTTGTGATTGTCAGCTGTTTTAAACTGTTTTCAGTATTGTCTTTTAATATTGTAACCCACCCTGGGACCTTAGGGTGAAGGGCGGGTCAATAACAACAACAACAACAATTTCAGTTTCCCAAAATGCCCCTGACAGAGCATCAGTTTGTGGAATTGTGGTAAATTGAAATGGCCACTTCCAGGGACTTTGCAAAGAGTAGGCCTTTCAATCCTGGAGCCAGCATTGCTCAGGTCATGGGTTTCTGTTTCATCCAGCTACATCTGACTTGATTGGTGTGTCCAAGGGTACTTTTGATTTCTGCTACTCAGGCAGGACCTGTCCATGCCATATAGGAAGCCTCTTATGAAACTGAGGGGGCTTTCCAGTATTTGTTATGACATGGGGATGAATGTATCTACTGTTCAATTAAAAACGTCAACAATCCCACTACGTGCAAAGAAACGCTTGGGTGTGTGACTGAAGTACCTCATTGGATTCTGGCTGCAGATTTTATTTCCCCATAATCCTGATCTGGGAGGACATTAACACTGTAGATTGAAAGTTGTTATTGCATGATCTGCAACTGCTTGGATACAGTTGATTTGCTTTCAGTGCCAGAGGGTGTTTTTATTCTAACAATTGCGTTTTCTAATGTGCATTGGGTTGTCATGGAAAGTTTGAACAAAAAGGGTTGATGCAGACAAGATAAAATGCTTAGAGATTAAGTCTGCAATGCAGGCTGTTCCCAGCTGGAAGGAAATGGGATGTTTAAGTCTTTCTCCCATCCCTCAATCCTTTTGGCATCCTTTCACCGTGTCACTGCTTCACAGTGCAAGACAAGTGGGTGGGGGAGGCTTCCATAAAGGCATTAGTTTATTGAGCTGGAGCAACTGAAAAAGCCAACTGAAACCATGGCTTCATGCACTTTTGGAACATGGTTCGTAGTCATTTCCATGGGTGAGTAGAGAAACCTGTGTACCTAAGGTGAGTTTTTATGTAGCCTGAGAGGAAAGGATGCCTGGCATAATAAAACATTCTTTCAATGCCCTCTGGCGTCTCAAGAACGGAACTGCTTCCAAAGCTAAATAAAACACAAGGCGGGGTGGGAGGGAGGGAGAGCGAGACACACACAAAAGGGTTCAGGCTGTTGTTCTGTCCTTAGCTCAACCTGTCGTGCCTGGATGCAGAGTTAGCATCCCATCTGGTGCTCAGTTGGGGAGAGGGGGAAGGGGGACTGAGGAGCTTAGCACGCTAAGTGATGCTGCATCCTTACAAAAGCGAGACACAATAGGGTGAGCTAAGGATGCAGTCTTGGCTGTGATTTATAAGTATGCTGGTTTCTGTGGTTTATAATCAGAACCTAAATGTTATTTTAATTTTCTGCTGCATTTGGGGGGTGGAGTGAAAACAGACCTCTCAGGAACATCTTCCCTTTGTTTCTTTCAGCCCTGTCCCCCATCCCAGTTATAACAAACACTTGGATTTGGCAGTTTGCTAATCAAGTTCTGTGATGAAAAATCAAAACGTTCCCAATTTCAGTGGCAAAGAAAACTGGGTATTTGGCTTAATGTTATGGTGGAAGAGGATTACACTGAGATGATGTTCACTCCAAGCATGAGACGAGATGCTTGTAATTAAACATCCCCTTTCCCTTCATTTCTACCACCTCACCAGTTTGGTCCTGGGTATTGCCCTCACTGTTTTGAATTTGTGTGTTGTTCGTTTTTAATTAAACTCAAGTATCTTTGCTTAAGCCAGTTTTAAACTTTCATACATTCTTTAAAAAAAAAAGTGAAATAAACAAATAGGTAATGGCTTTTATCTAAAGGAGAGCAGGTATGTCTATTCTAGATTATTCAGAGAGTGGAACTGAATTGATCATATAATTACATGAGGCGTGTGTGGTGTGGTTTTTTTTTGGGGGGGGGGTCAGTTCCAACGCCCAGAATGCCAACTTGTATAAGGTTGGCCACCTTAAAATCACAGGATACTTCTTTCATACATGATTAGGAATTTCTACCTCCCCCACTCCCTGCCCCACAAAAAGTGACACAGAGTGTTACAGAGTGGGGCACCCTAATCTTACTGATTACTTTATAAATGTTATAGATACTATTATTATGCAGTGGTAATAATTTTATAGTGTTCTAAGGTGTTCTAAGCCGATAAGACACTTAGGCTTGATTCAGAACTGACAGGAAACCATTGTTTTCTATTTGTTTATTTTACTACAGTATTTATTTACCTTTCTATATTTGTTTACCAATAACAAATGTTTTCTGGCCAGCAGTTATTTACTTTGACAACGCTTGTGTTCATGTGCTTCTCCATCTTTCCAGAACGAGGGAAGGAAGTTTAAAGCTTCTGTTTGTGGTTTGAAAGAAAACTGCAGGCTCTTTTATGTAAAAATACAGGAAACTGGTATGTCTAAACCACAGTTAACAAACCAAAATTTGAAACTGGATTGATCCTGGTTTGTTATAACAATTATGTGCTTGTGTAGTTTTGGAACCTCAATGCCATTTCCCATAGACAGATCCCAAGTTTATACAGTTGGACTTTTGCTATTAATTAAAAACAGCAACTGCAGTCCTACTTTTTGTTGCAGATTATGAATGCAAATAACTGCTTTGATTACAGGTTAAACTTGAGGCTCCATTGATGCACTTCCTTCCTCTGTATAAAGAAGACAGCAAACATAAGCTTCTGGTTTTAATTGATCCACAAGATAAGAACACAGGTGAGTGGCTTACCCTATTCCTTCAGTTTGCAGCATGGCTCACAGAATGATCTGAAGGCATATGATATGATTCAGCTGCTGAAGCTAAGGCAGTCTAGCCATGAAAAGGGTCTGGATGGGAGGCCATGTGAAAGTTGTATGTAAACTGCTCTGACCTTCTTGGACGAAGAGTGGAGTAGAAATGTAACTACTACTATTGCTAACAAATACATGAAAAACCTTATTCATTTATTTGATTTCTTACCGAACCTTTATCATAATGTCCTTGGGCAGGTTTCAACAATAAAATACACAGTTATTCTTATGCCTTATCCTGAAATCAGGCCATTGAACCATCTAGGTCAGTATTGTCTATGATGACTGGCAGTGGTTGTCCGTGGTTTCAGGCAGGAGTCTCTCTCAGCCCTACCTGGAGCTGCCAGGAATTTGGAACCTTCATGCAAAAGTATGGAGAAATTGGGAGAAAAGTTAGTAGTGTCCAATGTCAGTGGGCAGGTAAGCAGCGTTACTTTATGCTACTGTTTAAATGAACACTGAAACAAATATCTCTCAATATTTTTCAGATATTGAAACGTGGCAAATACATTTTAACAATGTGTTTCCTATTTAAACTGAAACTTGGGTGTTGGCAGTGGGTCTGTAACATATGCACTCTCATAAATATTCATGAACTTTGTGGAATTGCTGTACGAATTCTTACTTAAATATTACCAGTATACCATTTTTAACTTCCCTCCCACTACAAATGCTCTGAAGAACTTTTTGTCTGCAAATATTTGTGTTCTGCAAAAACACACACAAACCAACACAGGAGAACATTTCCCTCTCTGTTTTATCTTCCTATTTTATGCCTATATTTGAATTTAAATCCATGACCCAATTTAAAAACATGGTCTTACTTCATTACTAAACTCTTCCACAGTTTCTCTCAATTGTCTACTGATTTGCCATTATTTGAGATTTGCTAACAGCCACATTGAGAAGCAAAGTTACAGCCTTCCGCCAAATATTTTATGATCACTGTTTCTAGACACCTTGTGATTGAGATCTCCCTTAAGCTTGCTTTAATAGGATTGCAGGATGGTAATGGTTTGTGATAAGGTATAAATGGGAACAAAAGAACAAACTGTTTCCTGACATCAGTCTGTAGTAATGGAGAAGAGTAAACTTATAAATGAGTTTTGGACTCAAAATGTTCTCCTTGTACTTCTGTGGTACACTGTGTGCCATAATACCTTCACACTGAATTACAAAACTAGGTGTAAAAGTTTGCAGTCCATGCAGTAGGTAAGAAGTTTATCTTTTCCACTTCAGTTTTTGAAGGCACTGCAGTTAAGTTTGCAATAGGAAAATAAAGGCTAGGAAGACTTCCACCAGTGGAAACTATGGCCTCCTGCCTCTCCTAGGGTCTGTGAAAAACTAAAGCCCTGTTGGGGAGCCTCCCACTATGCTGTCTTCTCCCCATGGTCCCCCTGTTGGACATGAGTGGTGACTAGACTAGGACATGTCAACCATGTCCTGAGCTGTGTTCTAGACCCTTAGATGTCTTATGACCTATGTGTCATGCATGTCCTTTACAACTGCTCCCCCTGCCCTAAATCAGACCATCCCACCACATCTTGCCACAACATACCCAACTTTGGACCTTTCTAAGATTCTGAATGTGCATTTATTAATTTTATTATTTATTTCTTTAGAAAGATTTATAAACCATTTAACCCCAAAGCTCACTAAGCAGTGTACAAAATAAAATGGCAGGTAAGATCAGTGCTATTTTTCTCAAAAAAGAAGTGCTGGAACTCATCACGAATGCCTCTCAAGCAAAGGTGCCAGAACAGAGTTCCTGTGAGTTCCAGCTGGAAAAAAGCCCTGGGTGAAATAAAAATAAAACCTATTAAAAAACAAATAGGCATAAAATAATTATCAAGGTCCAGTATACCTGAAGGAGCATCTCCACCTCCATTGTTCTGCCCAGACACTGAGGTCCAGCGCTGAGGGCCTTCTGGCGGGTTCCCTCGCTGCGAGAAGCCAAGTTACAGGGAACCAGGCAGAGGGCCTTCTCGGTAGTGGCACCCGCCCTGTGGAACGCCCTCCCATCTGATGTCAAAGAGAAAAATAACTACCAAACTTTTAGAAGACATATGAAGGCAGCCCTATTTAGGGAAGCTTTTAATGTTTAATAGGTTATTGTATTTTAGTGTTTTGTTGGAAGCCGCCCAGAGTGGCTGGGGAAACCCAGCCAGATGGGCGAGGTATAAATAATAAATTATTATTATTATATGAAACACATATGATTTTTTTGAAAACAAATATAAGTAACTAAATTATATGTCTGGGTAGGCTTGCTGAAATGAAAAAAAGTTGTCATCAGTCTTCTAAAACAATGGAGTGAAGATCCTGCCTATTGTCAATGCACAAGCAGGTCCAAAGCATTTGAGGACCTTCCTTCTTTCTTCTCAATGTTTTTTGTGTCGGTTTTGATATGCCCTTCTCCATAACGAGGGTCACAAAGGTGTTGTAAGACTATTTGCATTCAAAATGGGCTAAATGGAACTTGAGGGGGCCGAAGTGGGCTATGGGGACTTAAATGGGGACTTAAGTTGACTAAGTGGGGACTTAAGTGGGCTAAAGGGACTTAAGTAGGGACTTAAGTTGGCTAGAGGGGAACATAAGTGCACTAAGGGAAAATCTGTTTATCATATTATTATACTATATTAATAGTGGAGGCTCGTCCATTAGGGCGAGTGGGGCACTGCCCCACCAACCACACTGTGTCCTTAGTCAGCTCCCACCTGCCTGCCTTCTTACAGCCAGTCCAGTGGATGACATTGGCTATCCTCTTCCTTCTCCTCCTCAACAGGCAGCAGGAGAAGGAGGGTGGAGACAAAGCCAGACCTAGTCGACTCTGCCTGTCATTGGCCTCCTTGCCTTCTGCCACAGCAGTCCCAATGGGTACCAGCCACCACTTTAAATTAATGGTGAATATACCTTCATATGGGATATGGAGAAGCCTTTCCCTCTCCTTCTGCAAAGAGATCTGTACAGGCAAAGTAATCCAAGCAATATGATGTGACAGTTGCTATGTCAGCTTTACTGGACTACTTTCCCTCTATTCCTTTAAATTATTGAATAGCACAGGAAATGTGCCATAAAAAAGTCAAGTTGTTCCATGTATTTTGCATAGAGTTTCTTTAGGCAGAGCCAAACCCTGCTTGCTATTAAATCGACACAGCTCTCATTGACGTTGGACTCCTTTTGTCCCATTTGTCTGGTGCTTGTTCACCATTGCTAATTGCCTATTTCTTGGCTAGTGTGGGAAGATGGAGTTCTGGAGCGATACCCAGTGCACTCATTCTATTAGTACAAGTATTAATGCTTGGGCAATGGTATTTTCATGCCCACCCCCTGTGCAAACCCCATGCCCTCTCTGAATCTGCTCCAGAGGCTTGGGGGAGAACCTCGAACAGATTTAGGCAATGCACGGGGAGTGGAGAGGATAAAGTTCTGTTGAGCAAGCCTATATCCTTGCGCTATCAGAACGAGTTATGTAGAGCTACAATTGGATACAACCTTTTGTGGGCTGCTCATGCTTCATAAAGAAAACACATGAAAACCCTCTGCAAGGGAGTGTGAAATATGTAATGAAATGGGCCTAGCTGTCATTATGCATCTGCAGCTTCCCCTTTTCCCTTTCTTTCACAGCTTTCATGTAAACACATTTTGGTGCATGCTTTAATAATTTATTCAAATTATAGGTTAACTAACTGATTGCACTTACCCTCCAAGCTCACTTGGGAGCTAGTGCAGAGAAACCAGCCTTATATATGTGCATTAGAACATTTGTACAGTCTCGGGGCTAACATAGGCAATTGATGACATTCCTGTTAAAGCTTTTTGCGGTTTGAAGTGCACCACTTCTTCCATTTCACTTACTGGTACATAAATTCTACCCTCCACCATTAAATGTTGTATAGCTTCTGTTCCCTGGTGTGTTTTATCTCACTCAGTAATGTAGATCTTCCATTGATGCAGACAACTGTATTTTTCTTTCTGGAAGTATTCTTTGATTGAAGTGACAGTTAAGAACAAAAAAACATTGCTTGCGCTGTTTCCCTGTTGTCTTCTGTACTCATTTCAAGGTGTTGGAGATGACTTTTAAGTAGCAATGGATGGCCTATGACAATTTTGCATGTGTTCAGCTATAAGTTTATTTGGCCTCTTTCTGAGTTAAGGTGGGTGTTTTAAAAAATCTGAACAAAACTTTACATTGAAACATGTATTGTATTTAAATGTGTAATCTATTTTACTCATTTCTAAGTGTCTTTTATCCTAAAATATGATTTTTAAAAAATGTATGTGCTTTGGGATGAGAACTTCATCTCAAAATTTGAAAAAACACAGAATATTGACATTTGCCTGGTGCTTGCAAAAGGCCTGCCTGGTCACCCTGGCATTGTAGGTTGTAAATACCCAGTCTGCGTGGCGATTGGCTTATGATGTATTGCAATGCATTGATTTTCTTGAAATTGTGTTTTATTGTTGTGAGCTGCCCTTGGGTTATTGATGGAAGAGTGCTATAAAATGTTTTAAATAAATAGAAAAAAGCCCATGTCTATACTGCATGACTGGTGTGACCCATTGTAAAGTGACTTGAAAGAGGGTCTTCCCTGTGGTGATAAATACTTTTGGAGGTTCTTTTGCCTTCCTTGGTGATTATTTTCCATTGTCAACAGGAACACATCTATTTCCAGTGGCATTTGGGGGGAGGAATGCCAACCTAGGTATGGTTAATTCTATGTCTGCTGCTGAATTGGTTCTATTGTTGCTGCTGTGATTTCCTTTTGTTATTTATATTGATTTGAATTCTTTCATCTGTATACTGCCCTGGGATCCTACAATACAAAGGGTGGTTTGATGGATAGTTGATAATAGAAATAACTGACAACAGCAAGAGGAAGACAGCACAGCTGAAACCCTGTATGAGCTCCTGGTATCATGGTGGCAACCATTTCAATGAAACCTCTTCATTTCATTCTTTTTTAGTATTAGCAATTTATTTGCATAGTTCCTGGTGGCTTATTGAAGATGTAATGAAAACAGCTGATCATTCCCGGGACGGGCTGAAACAGGTAGGTATTTACTTAAAAACCTTTATATCTGTCAGCAAGATGGTCTCAGTTGATTGTGTGCTGACTTTTTTAAATAGGGTAGTGATGCTTAGTGCCCCCACTTGATACATTATGGAATGGGTTGTATGAAACATTAACCTATACATGACTTGATTTCCTTAATATCTAGCTTTTCAGAGAAATTGGAATATTTTGGAATGGTGTGGAGTAGTAGCAGGAACAGACCAAAACTCTTGCCTCTGAAAACTCTCCTGAAGGCATAACATTTTTGAGTTTTCAGCACATGCTGGTGGTACCTTGATGCTAGAACTGTCAACCATTTATGGAATTGTTTGTTGATAAGCACATTTCTGATTAATTAGACCCTATTAAAGCATTCAGAGAACACGGGAGGGTGTAAAATGTAATAATAATAATAATAATAATAATAATAATAATAATAATAATAATAATAATAATAATTTATTATTTATACCCCGCCCATCTGGCTGGGTGTCCCCAGCCACTCTGGGCGGCTTCCATAAAAACCAAAAATACAGTAAAATATCACAGGTTAAAAACTTCCCTGAACAGGGCTGCCTTAAGATGTCTTCTGAAAGTCAGGTAGTTGTTTATCGTTTTGACATCTGCTGGAAGGGCGTTCCACAGGGCGGGCGCCACTACCGAGAAGGACTTAGCATGCTAGTCCCATCCCTAGTGTGGCCATCCCTGCCAACTCCACCCTCAACCTTCCTACTAAGTGCGGGAGGTTAGGGGTGGAGCTGACAGACATGGGGGCAGAACTGGCACACATGCCACCCCATACTTTTAGTCCGCATACATTCTTTGAAGGTGGTTATAAAAGGTAAAGGGACCCCTGACCGTTAGGTCCAGTCATGGACGACTCTGGGGTTGTGGTGCTCATCTCGCTTTACTGGTTACAGGGCTTTGGTTTATTCAAATTCAAAGTATATGTATATATATCTCACCAAAACTTCAATGCTGGGGCCAGGCATCTACAAGTTTTGACTAGACTTGGTATTTAGCTATAATTTGCAGTTGCCATTGGCTTTGACCGCCCTATTCCAGGAGAGGCAGGATGGAATATTGCCTGACAATACACCAAGCTCAAGGCACAGTGTGACTATGAAAGTGAGCCCCTGACCTTCTTTTCAGCTCCACGCTTGGGGCAGGAACTCCCTGAGTGTCAGTGTGCACAGTGCACCGAGTGTCAGAGATGCTTTGAAACCAGTGATACATCCTACTGGTTCTGAGACTAGAAGCCCATGGCCATGTGGGAATCTCTTTTTGTTTCTGTTAAGTTTCGACCCCATTCCCATGAGCGGTTTAATCCCATCACTTGTGCTGGGGGAGCAGTCTTCCTCGGGTAACAGTGCTGTGCCTGTATTTTTGTACCTAGCAGAGCTAATGCCAGCTTCAGGGGGTTAGTCAGCCGTGCAGATGGAGGAAAGAATAAGCAAATCCTCTTCCAGAGCTTAGAGAATGGTCTCTGAAGGCTCATGATGCTGTTTAACTAAGCAGTTCTTGCCGTAGGCAATGCCTGGATGGCAACTACAGGCATGGGCCAAACTACGTATCTTTTCCACTTGCCACATAGATAGAGCAGTGGTCTGCAGTTCCTCATTAAATGGCGCAAGAGAAAGGTTTAAGCTCACTGTGCACCTTTTCTCACTCCCACCTACAGCTCCATTCATCCAGTCCACATTGGGGATCCTTGCAGCTGATTTTGAGGCTAACAAAGAGATATTGGGAGATCTGATCACAGGTCTTCCATATCATGTGTATTTTGGCCTGAAGCAGCTATGACCTTGGAGGAAGATTAGGGTGTGTGCATATGTATATACATATATACATGCAAACACACAACTCTGTAGGCATTTCTGCCCTTTCAGGGTGCAACTTTCTATATGCTTTTCCATGGATAATTCAACTTTCCCCATTGCCATCCATGCCCCCATGTTCCACACATTAAAAAAACGAGTACTCTTCCTCAGCCCCATCTGCTGGTTTGTCCTTTTCCATTTCTGTCCACTTTGCCTCCTTTGGCCAGGTACTAGGCGAGACAATCAGATAACGGAGTTATTTCATTTTCAATAATAGCCCAGCACCATTAGCGCTGCTTGATTGACCATCTGTTGCGAAGAGCCAGCCTTATTAACCTTTGGCACAGTGTGTTACTTACACACCCATTTACAAATGCCTTCTGTCTTGGACCATTTAAACATAAATTGCATTTATTTTATGGAGTTCTTGTTTAAAGGGATTTCTCTCATCTAAAATTCTTCCTGTGCTTTCCTCTTAATTTTAATGCTGTTTGACATGCCTCTCTAACTCTTTATTTTACATATTCCCCAACTGATTTGATACAGTAAGTCTATTATGTGCAAATGTCTGATAACCTTAGAGCAAATTAGTTTGTTTTGTGTTTTATTTATTTAAAAGCACTTAAATTGCTTAATATTTAAAAATCTCTAAGTGGCATACAAAAGTACAACCAAAAGGCAATAAAAGGGTTTCATAAAACAGTGGTATAGCATAGAAGCCAGTAAAAAAGCACTATAAAAAAGATAAAACGAAGAATTCAGAATTCTTCCTAACCACCTTTTCCAGCAGTTTTTTTCCTGATTCCCTCTGTCGTAATCTTACTTGTTTTCCAACCATATTTATTACACAATGTGTAATCTGGGAATATTTCCTGTGCAAATCTTATATATTTGGGCAAATTTGTGTTCTTTTTGTCATCCTGCTGAACCTTACCTCCTTAGATATTTTAACATCACACGAATCACCAACACCAACAAATGTAAAGCACTTTTACTGGAAACCAGAATGTTTCTTTTTCGCTTATTTTCTTCCCTCCCCTGCCCCTATTTGTTTTGTAAGGTCCAGACATTTGAAGAAAGAATTGTCCTCTTTGTGCTTAACGTCATTATTTTTGGAATGCTAGAGAGGAGTTTGACTCACGATGTGCTCTTTGTGCCTCATTCTGAGAAAGAGTGTGCCAAAATATTTTGGAGGAGTGGAGATGCAGCTGCCTTTTACACCGTAAAAGTGAAAGGTACACTTGTTTTATTCATGCAGGCATACTGAGGAAAATGAAGGGCACCATTTTAGATGGTTGGCTTGGTTTGGAGAATCCTATCTCTGCTTAATATGCACAACAACCAGAGCCAGAAGTCTCCAATTACTCCTGGTTTTCCCCTTCATGCAAACTGAGAAACTGTGGCCCACCAGCATTGTAACAAGCCAGGATCTTAAACCAACTTCAAACTATGTTTGAAAATGCTGGGTTTTTCTGAACCTGGTAACTGTAGTTTCCAGGTTTGGGTTAATTGGAGACTTCTGGGTTAGATTGCAAGTGGGCTGTTTGCTCAGGCAAAAGGCTCAAACATATATTGACTCAATAAGCCCCAAATAGGGTTATCTAAACCCTTTTAAGATAGGGAATGTGTGGCCCTTGCAGGACTCCAACACCCATCACCCTTACCATTAGCTGGAGCTGATGGGAGTTGCAGTCCAACAACATCACTATAGTCACACAATCCCTGCCGCTGATCTTAATGTAGCCTGTCTTCAAAAATTGTTAAAGGCTTGGATATATTACTTAAAAAAAAAAAAAACTTTGTGTTTTAAGAACATGTGTTGTGGTTCTTTGGCTTTTCTTTAAAATTCATAGTGCAGCTACTGGCTAGCCATTCATTCCTTAGCTAACTGTGTGAGCTAATTGTTAAAAGATTGTTTCTTGATACAGAGATCTCTCTTGAGTGCTTTTGTTGGGATAGCAATAGGAGCTTGAGGATGTTGACTTCTGCTTCCCCCAACTAATTAGCAAGAGGAGCTGATGCAAGGTGTGTGTATAAAGAAACAGCAGTCTTGTCATAGAACATTGTATATGATGTATTTTTAACATTGTTTTATTCATACACCTTTTAGTTGATGGGCAGCTATGCAGGGTTTCAGCTGGTCAGTCATCCATACCCTTTTCAGGATACTCCATTCCATTTACCTTCTCTCTGGGTTTTTGTTCCCCCTGCTGGCAGAGGGTAGGGCGCTTGGTTTAGATGGCTATAGGGGTTCCATCAGATTCCAAGTGTTGTCTTTTCTTTCTGTCTCTTTCTACTAATGCATGCATTTTTATTTTTGCATTAGATACAAAGCTTCAAATATACTAAGAATTAAACAAATATACAATGTGTTTTTGTTTGTATGTGTGTATCTACACACACACCAAGCCATGCCGTCTTAGTTTTATTTGAAGCTGGAGATTTTGCTCTCTCTTTTGGGTTTTGTGTAGGCGAGTGTGTGTGTCTGTACACAAATCACACAATGGGTTGACTTTGGGTACCATTCAGCAGAAACATTCTCTCCTGTTACACAAGGGCTCTGTCTGCAGAAGGTCTCTCTGGACAAGTGTCTGCCAAGCCAGCTTGTTAATCAGGGAACTAACTGGAATGTGCAATTTTGTTTGGTTTGAGTCTTTCAGATGTGGGGCAGGATGGGGTTGGGCTTTTCCTGAGCTTTTGGATGTTTGAGAGCGTTAATGGCTGTCTCTTTTCTCTGCCCTTGTAATTGCTGTTTACCATTCTGCTGGCTCACAGGTTAGTCATTTAGCATGCGTGACCTAACCAAACAGATTAAAGGCCCTGAAGAAGCAGACTTCACAAAGGCTGCCTTCTGTGATGGCATCCGTTGACTCCGCTTGTCATTTCCCTTGCCCATAACACTCAGTGTGTTCACCCGGAGAGTAAGAGAAGTCGTCATACCACCTCTCCCCTTCCTTTCAATTCAGTGACTGTGTGTTGGGGAGCAGGAATGTGCTTAGTGGCTATGCCTTCTGATTCTGATATGCCCAATGGGCATATCAGCTGCACATCCAGCATTAGTGAGGGGGGTGTCTTTAAAATGTGTACAGAGTGATTGCAATGGGGTGTAAGGGCTCAGGCAGGCCTTAGGGCATCTTGTACCCCAGTTGTTCAGTGTTTGTATCAACCCAAGAACCTTTAACCCTGACTGGTAGGATGT